>NC_056499.1:53878359-53885317 GCF_014905685.2 Nematolebias whitei | reverse complement strand
TGTGTGTGTGTGTGTGTGTGTGTGTGTGTGTGTGTGTGTGTGTGTGTGTGTGTGTGTGTGTGTGTGTGAGAGAGAGAGAGACAAACAACCATTCACTCTCTCACTCACACCTATGGACAATTTAGAGTTACCAATCAGCCTAACATGTATGTTTTGGTCTGTGGGAGGAAACCGGAGTACCCGGAGAAAACCCACACATGCACGGAGAGAACATGCAAACTCCAAACAGAAAGGCCTCTGGACCGGGATTTGAACCGGAGACCTGCTCGCTGAGAGGCAGCAGCTCTACCAGTTGCGCCACCGTGCTGTCCTGGTTTTAACCAATTTATTAAAATGTTTACAGATGTTTAACAACCTGTTAAAATACACCAAAATGTAGGAAATGGCATCTCTTTTACTCCAAATTTTCTGGGGGAGGACCCACGACCCGCCCGCTATCTGTGTTCCGGCATCAATTTGTTTACAAACTAAGCCCTGTTGCTAACGGGTGCTATTCTCTATAGCTCTGCATTACCTAAGGTGACCTGGCTAGCTAATGGTCTTTCTCCAGCGTGGAGCCGAGCTTCCAACTCAGACAGCCTCTCGTCTAAACCTACCAATAGACTACATTTATTATATGTACCATTATCACTAAATGATGGAGTGGAATAGCTGAACATCTGACACACAGAAAACTTGAAGAACAAACAAAGCTGGGAGAGAACTAGAAGCCATGCTAAGCTAAGCTAGCAAGAGCTAGCAGATTTCAAATACACCAATGAAAACCAAGAAGCGTTGAAAGAAAATAAATGTTAAATGGACTGTACTTAGCGCCTTTCTTTCTTATCAAGACACTCAAAGCTCTTTACACTACAATCTGTGTCCTCATTTACCCATACATACAGCACTCTACTAGATCTCTACAAAGCTAATTGAACAAATCATTCTCAAGAGACAATCCAATGGTAGAAAAAAATTGTATTGAGGGTGTTTGTGAATTAGAATGTACAACTATGCAAAAGATAGATAATTCCAGTAAAATAAAAGATTACTTGAGCAAACCAATTACTCCAGCTACCAGCAGAGAAAACATGATGTGGCACAATATGCCTTACCATGAACGTTTAGCATTGATTTTATGAATTATATCATCCTAAATTTCAAACAAAATCTGAGTAGACAAACAAATGTTAAAATGCCAGTTTTTGGAGATGTAAAATTGAAATAATGATGACTTTTACCATCTTTCAATGACAGGCAGGACAAAAAGAGATTCAAAATACTTGTCTGGACAGAGTTAGTGTCCCTCATCCAGCAGGCCAAGCAGATTGCAGCCCTGGTTGTTGCTGAGGCAAAAGCTTGGATGAGAGAGGAGTTCAGTGAGGCCTTGGATAGAGACTCTCAACTGGCTCAGATGAGTTTTTGGCAAACCATTAGGCAGATAAGGGTGAAACGCAGCATTATACTAACACTATGTACATGAGGTACTGTTGACTTCAACCAGTGATTTTGTTGTGAGGTGGAAGGACTACTTCTTGGGCTTTCTCTATCATCAGCACCTCTTCCATGGTAAAAGCTGAGTCAGGGGACTTGTGGGTTGATCTGGTCAATGAGGGAGTTAAAAAGCTCAGCTGGGATGTCTTGATTATCCATCGGGGGAAGTGCCACTAGACTGGCAGTGGTTCCCCTCTTCAGAAAGGGAGACTGGAGGGTGTGTTAAAAAATTATTGGAGAATCACTCTTCTTATGGCAGTAAGGTCTATTCAGGGGTGCTGGAGAAAAGAGTCCAATCGATAGTCAAACCTCAGATTCAGCAGAAATAATGGGGGTTTTGTCCTGGCTGTGGAACACTTGACCAGCTACTTGCCTTCATTAGGGTCCTCAAGGGTTCATGGGAGTCCCATGAGTATGGGATTAGGAGTCTGCTGCTACAGGCCATTCAGTCCCATTACAAGTGGTGCGAGAGTTTGGTTTACATTCCTGGCAGTAGGTTGAACCCCCTCAGGGTGGGAGTTGGACTCCACCAGGGCTGCTTGTTGTCCGGATTCTGTTCATAAGTTTTATAGACAGAATTTACTGGTGCAGCTAGGGGGCAAATGGAGTCATGTGGCGGCCTCAGGATTCCATCATTGTGATAGGCAGATGATGTGGTCGAGTTGGCGTCATCGTGCCATGATGGGGGAGTGGTAGCGCAGAGGTTAGAGAAGATGGGCCTGTGATTAGAAAGTTGCAGGTTCAACTCCCCAGACTGACAACATCAAAATGTGGGTGGAAAAGGAGAAACACCCACACCTGTCTCCACCCTCATTTGCCCCACTCTGGGCCCTTGAGCAAGGACCTTAACCCCCATCATCTGCTCCTAAACAGCTCTCTCTTGAAAGTGAGTTCTCGTGACTCAGTGAGACTACCTGTGTATAAAAGGTAAATGATAAATGGACTGTACTTATATAGCGCCTTTCTATCTTATTGAGATACTCAAAGTGCTTTACACAACAATCTGTGTCCTCATTTACCCATTCATACAGCTTTCTACTGTATATCTATTCTAGATTGCATTAGAGTTAGAAAAATTAGAAAGAGTTATTTGTTTTGTTCTGTTACTTGAAGATTATTATCATTGAACAAATTGTTTGAAAAAAGGGGCAGATATAATAAGATTTTTTTCTTCTTTCTGCTGCCTTTCATTTAAAATTTCTTGTATTTTTATAGTTTATGGAATTGTTTTGTTTTTTAAAATGAATAAACTTTATACCACACCATACCATACCATACCATACCATACCATACCATACCATAGATTTCTACAAAACTAATTGAACAAATCATTCTAAAGAGATTAATCAGTACTTTTTCACATTCATACACCAATGGGACACACATCAGAGGCAGCAAGGGGTTCAGTGTCTTGCCCAGGGACACTTCGACATGTGACTTCTGGTGGATTTGAACCCCCAACTCTTGCATTGGAGGACGACTGTTCTACCCACTCAGCCACAGCCGGGGTAAATGAAAAAAAAAAAAAAAGATCTCCAGCTGTCAATGGATCAGTTAGCAGCTGATTGTGAGGCGGCTGGGAAGAGGATCCAAACGAGGCCATGGACCACAGTCGCAAAAGGTGGAATGCCCTCTCTTTTTTCATTCAACCTTTATTTATACAGATTAATCACATTGAGCCTCTGAGACTCATTTACAAATGAGACCTGTTTAAGACAGACAAACAGACAAAAGTAAGGAAAAGAGAAGACACGAGGGGATGGTTGTTGGTAGTGTGCTGCTAACTCAAGTGGAGGAGTTCAAACACGGTATCTCAATTCAACATTTTTCAGTCCGGTCATCTTGACAGTTTATTTATTTATTTTAAAAATTAAATTAAATTAATTTATTTTTTGGTGCTGAAACGTTTCGCCTTCGGTCCGGAAGGCTTCATCAGTCAAGGAAACACAACAAAACAGATACTTCCCCCAACAGCTTACTCCAAAGTGGAACAAACCAGTTCTGCTTGTGATAAGATGGTCTCTTTGGTACGCCCCCTCCTCTATTGCTGGCCCTCTTCCTTGTTGACAGTCTTGTCAAACTGGTTGAAAACAACAAAGTCCATGCTCAATAATCCAGGTATACAATCCAACATTTTTCAGTCAGGACATCTGGACAGTTTCTTTTTTTTTTGTGCTGAAACGTTTCGCCTTCGGTCCGGAAGGCTTCATCAGTCAAGGAAACACACAACAAAACTGATTCTTCCCCCAACAGCTTACTCCAAAGTGGAATAAACCAGTTCTGCTTGTGATAAGATGGTTTCTTTGATATGCCCTTCCTCCATTGCCGGCCCTCTTCCTTGTTGACAGTCTTGTCAAACTGGTTGAAAACAACAGTATCTCAAGGTTTTAGTTCACAAGTTGAGGGAAGAATGGAGCGTGAGGCGCACAGACTGATTGATACAGCTTCCACAGTATTGCAGACTCTGTGTGTGGGCTCATTATATTGAAGTGGGAGCTGAGCTGCAAGGCAAAGCTCCCTTTTAACAGGTTGGTAGAGTTGTTATTTCTAACCTGGGCACGGGCTGGATGGGCGGGCCCGGTCGGTGTCGAGCTTTTGATATGGTTTTACAAATTGAAGGGTTTGGGGTGTTCAAAATGACCCGAGCACAGAATTTCAGGAGCACTTCACCTTAGTTTAAAAGATTTAATTGAGACAAAGTTAAAGTATGCAGATATTACATGTAATCAGAATGCATTCTGAGGAACAAAGTCAGAGCTAACCTTGCCTGGTCAATCAGCCTCCTGTTTGTTCAACCAAACTTCGTGTCTGAGCGAGATTTATAGGTTTGTCATGTCCCGCCCTTTCGGGTTCAGACAGACTTGTGATTGGATGTCAAAACCTCTTGATGGTCCAAGTGACACCATGCTCAGCCACTCAGGAGCAGATCTTACCTCCATGGCAACCTCCGAAGGCCGCAGACAGCTTTCGGCTCATTCCTACTGATAAGGGTTGATTTAAGAGCTTTGTTTTGGAACGTAGGACACTTACTCTGGCTCTCGTCTGTGTAGAGTTTTAAAACACGTTTTCTGTGTGTCTGAACTATTATTAATGTGAGAGCATAAATACTCAACCTGTGTTAAGTATAAAGTATATGAATGTTGTGTTTTAGCGTTATTTATGTTTAATCAATGTGTGCGCAGTGTGTCACATTGCTGGGCCCTCAACTCTCAGCTGCTCTGCTCAGATGAACAAAGAAGGATCGTTTCCTGCTGCACAAATAAATATTTTACCTGTCTCTGTTTCCCTCAGAGTTATATCAAATGTGAACTTGTATGATTATCCTTAGCACTTGTAAGATTATATATAACATGAAGTAATTAGTGTATGATTATACACGCACACACCTTGTAGAAAATGCATCATTTCACATCATCAGAGAAATGTCAAGGCTTGTCAAAAGATATAAAAAGATATAAAAGATATCAAATCCAACAAAATCATACAGCACAAATAAAGTAGCGCTGCCGCTGATGCATTGTGCAATAATTGCATATGTCGACTCGGGCTTCTATGGTGCGGTTTTATGATTCATACAGCACAAATAAAACTAAATAAGAATACACAATATAAAATTGTGTTGTACTTGTGTTGAACTACTACTTGTTGAGGAGGAGACTGGTCTGACCGGCCAGTTGAAAGAGGTAAAAAAAAAAGTCCAGTTAAACTCAAATGGATCAGCTGATCACTGGCCGTGCGCGTCTCCACACCTGCTGTCATCTGCAGTGAAGGAAGTAGCAGCATCAACAAAAGCCGAAGCGAGCAGCACATTCAGTTAAAATAGCCTTGTTCTATATTTTTCCAAATGATTTTGCTCTAAAAACATTTTTGTTCATCTGTATAATAGCCTGTCTTTAGAGCTGATTTTGTTAGGTTATTTGTTTTGTATGTTAATATCAATTTGGTGAAACAAGAAATAGTATATCTTTCTTTCTTTGAAATACGTTGTTAAGATATCATGTCAAACTGATTTGCTTGCAAAAGCAGTAAAAGATTAATTAAAAAATGTTTTTTTCGGGTTTGGGCCTGTAATTACAGTTAATCTGTCGGGTCTGTGTCGGGTTCAGAAAAAAAAAACAAAGAGTTTGGGCCGGGCCAGATTTTTTTAGGCCCGACTGCAACTCTACAGTTTGGTCTATGGTCTTAGCCTCATTTATAGTCATGAAATTTGGGTAATGACCAAAAGCACAAGATTGTGGATGCATGTGGATGAAATGAGTTTTCTCCACAGGGTAGCTGGACTCTCCTCTGGTGAGAGGGTGAAAAGTTCAGTTATCTGGAAGAGACTCGGAGTAGAGCAGCTACTCCTCCACAGAGACAGGAGTCAGTCGAAGTGGTTTGGGCATCTGGTAGGGATGCCTATTGTATGAGGTGTTCCAGGCGTGCCCAACTAGGAGGAGATCTCAGGAATACCCAGGGCATGCTGGACATTGTGTCTCTCAGCTGGCTTGGGAATGCCTTAGAGTCAACACAGAAGATCTCGAAGAGGTGGATGTGGAAAGAGATGTCTGGACCAACTCAGGCTGCTGCCCCCACAACCAGACTTCGGAAAAAGCCAAAGATAATAGATGGAATGAAGAATGAACAGATGTTTACATATTTTAACAGGGTTTTCTGACTAACAGTCATTCATGTTTTTAACACATAACCAGGCATTCGCATGTTTTCAACAGTAAACAGATTATCACATTTTTGACAGTTAATAGGTCTTCACTTGTTTTTAACACATAAACATGTGCTAACATGTTATCAGTGAAGAAGTGTTCATATGATGACAACATGTAAACTGGTGTTCAAGTTTTTAACAATAAAGTTGTGTTCACCTGATTTCAACATGTAAACAGTGGAACTTGTCTACTGCAGTAAAGAGATATGTTCTGGCATGTGTTCACATTTTCAACAGTGTAATTTTTTTACACAATTTCAACATGTAAACTGGTTTTCACACATTTCCTACACTAAAAGTGTTCAAATGTTTTGAACACGTGAACAGGTACCAGGTACAATTGCCTCTGGTAGGTTCTCCCAAGGCAGATTATTTATAGGTGTCAGGCCAGACAAAGAATGATTTACAGTACTTATATGGACAGGTAATAGCAAGAAGCTCAATGTCCCTCCTCCAGACATGGAATACCAGGAGCCCAACCCTGGAGCCAGGCCTTGGAGAGGGGCTTGTTGATGAAAGCCTGGTGATCTGGCCTCTACACATGGGGTCCGATCAGCCTTAGCTCAAAGGAGTAACATGGATTTACTTTCCAAAAAAGTTCAATCAGGTCCTCTGGACGTTCAAAAAAACAAAAAACAAAACAAAGCAAAAAAAAAAAATTATTAGTACTATTACTACTACTATACTTACTACTATAGTACTATTACTACTATATTTTTTTGCTTTGTTTTGTTTTTTGTTTTTTTGAACGTCCAGAGGACCTGATTGAACTTTTTTGGA
>NC_056499.1:53876049-53878259 GCF_014905685.2 Nematolebias whitei | reverse complement strand
TTTTTGTTTTTTTGAACGTCCAGAGGACCTGATTGAACTTTTTTGGATTTTTCTACCTGGATTATTGAGCATGCATCAGGATATGGATTTACTTTCTTGTGGGACCACCACCTGCA
Organism: Nematolebias whitei; assembly: GCF_014905685.2. NCBI lineage: Eukaryota > Metazoa > Chordata > Actinopteri > Cyprinodontiformes > Rivulidae > Nematolebias > Nematolebias whitei. The sequence continues at coordinate 53,878,143 of NC_056499.1, read as the reverse complement.
TGTACAATGGGCTATAGATGGCAGCTAAAGGTGGGGGCCTAGGCGCTCTGACCCTGGTTCACTGAGGCTGGTAAGGGCCTATTTGTGGTGCTTTGCCACTGTCCCAACTTTCATCAGTTCTGCACCACAGCACACCAGTTAAGGGCCTGACCACTGCTGGTACCCATCCCTACTCAGCCTGGTTTGAGGTTCCAAGCGGACCACTCCAAGGTGCCGATTTTGACGTAAGCAGACCTCAGTCATTGATTGTCCAGTGGAGCTACATCACTGGATGACTCGCCCAGCAAAACTGCAAACTACATTTGACCCTCCACTTCCTCTCTGATTGTGTTGACGGATGACACCACAAGAAATTAACTTTTTTACTAACATGATTGTAGGTTTAATGACTCCATAATTACAGACTGAATAAACTCAGACACAGGATACAAAATAAGTGTGTAGCAATATGGGGTGTAAATATATTGTTAATGATCAGTTATGAGTTAAGCTCATAAAATATGCATGTATTATGCAAATAACCTCATTGTTTGGGCACCACCTCTCTTTTGGAGAGGAAAATCAGTCTCTATTTACCCCAAAATAATGTAAATTGAACGTGAGTTCTTTTCTCATGTTTAAAAAAATATATCAATTAATACACACAGATATGCCAAAATAATCTCAAATTCATTTGAATTTTCTGTATTTTATTATAAAAATGATATTCTGTGATATATATATGATGAAGATTATGCATAACAAAAAGTTAACTGAACATCAAATGGCTTTGAATCAAAGGTCTAAGTGAGGAGTAAAATTAGTGAAACTTAAAAGGCAGACTTAGGACTGGTTTCCGTTTGTGAAGTGGTTAAAATTGTATCTAAGGGGAGCTAAGTTTGTCTAATAAGTTTACTGTGATGTTGGGTCACCAGAAAGGCATTGAAAAGTCTCTGTCCTACCAGGATGTACAAAGTAGATGGTCAGGAAAGGTTCCGACAACTGCTAAATGGTACCAGCAAAGCCTCAGATGTTCCGGTGACTGAGAGGCTGAAGTCTCCTCAAAGTTCACCTGTCATCGGTTGGAGGGACAAAGGTCCATGGTTACTGGTCCTGGCAGTCAGCTGGGATTTACCACTCTGGTGGCATTCTGGTTGCCTGGTAGTCAGGTCCTGACTTAATTTTGTTGGATAGAAACACTTGTGGTGAAAACTGTGCAGCCTGTCAGCACAGTCAGCTTAATGAGGTTAGTTAAGTTACTACAAACTTAATAGAACAATGTTTAAGGTTTTTACAAATGATATTGCAAATTTTAGAATTTGGTTAATAGGATTTGAAAAAATAGTTTTCTGAAATGTCCAGGAATTCAGGTGTGTACTCTTCATAAACTCCATTAATAAATTATCTGATTATTAAAATCCTTGTATTATATTATTTTATCTTACCTTTATTTTACCAGGTAACATCCCATTGAGATTAACATATTTGTTGTTACTTATAAATAGTCAGCTAGTGAAAATGAATGGGAAATTACAAAGTATGACGTAATTCAGACACGTGTTATCCTAAGCATTTAGTCAAAGTCAAACGTCAAAGTTTCTTTATTTGTCATTCCACCACATGTGGTTGAACGAAATTGTGTACACAGGGTCCCAGTTACATCCCAAAAAATATATAAATTGTAAAGAAAAACAGTAATAGAGCTAAGATATGACTAAGAAATACACTAAACTGTCAAACCTCACCGTTGGAACCCATTTGCAGGGAGGCGAGCGAGGCAGGAGTTTAAATAAAAATAATTTATTTAAACAACAAAACAAAAGGCTGTCGGTGCAGCAAAACAGGATCAAAACAAGGCTGAACAGGACATCAGAGTACACAGGCAGAGCAGATCAGGTGGACAAAAACAGACAGGACAGAGGAGGACTGAGATGTCTGTGAATACAGAACAATGACCGGACCAGGAGTGGAGGAGAGAAAGGCTTTTTATAAGACAGAGGGAGAGTGAGTAATGAGAGCACCTGGGCAGGTGGCTGATGAGGGACAGGTGTGAATGATAAAGACTGAGTGGAGAGGCAGACTGAGGAGTGAGTGGAAAACAGGACCAGATACACA
>NC_056499.1:53871740-53876039 GCF_014905685.2 Nematolebias whitei | reverse complement strand
GGGGAACACAGACACAAACAGAAACAGCAAATGGTACCATCCTTACACTAAACTAAGAATACACTAGTAGTACAAAAACAATACACTGAACAACAGCAGCACAAACATGAGTCTGTGTGAGCAGATGAGCACGAATGAACACAGCAAAATAAATCAGCAGCATGAAATAAATCAGCAGCATGAAATAATTCAGTAGCATGAGATCAGCAACATGGATACTGTAGTCATGGATAGTTTAGGTGAAATACAGTTTATTCCATTTCAAAAACTAAACGGAGTTTGTAAAAATGTAAAAGATGATAAAGGCCAGCGGTCAACATGACAGTTATAAACAGGAAGTATTACATGTTGGTCTGTACAAAATAACTGCAGGTAAATCCTCCATTATTTGTCACAATGGTTAAATGAAAGGTTAATGCTAGTTGTGTTTGTTTTGTGTGTTTTATGTTACAACTTCTGGTTGTACAAGTTTAGTTTTTGTTTATGATCAGTTAACACTAAACTGATTTTGTCCAAAGTGTTTAATAGGTTGTGTAATGTAAAATTTACATTTACATACTGAATTTCATTGTGAGTTCTTCCCTGTGTCACTCTGCAGGATGAAAACATCTACTACAGTAACTGTTTTAAGTTATTAGTAGCTTAGAATTTTTTATTTTATTTAATTTTTTTGCCCGTGTTCTTTGCCTTAACGTTGGCTGATAAGGCAGAAATTCCTCACTAAACACTGTGAGCTTCACTACCTCCACATTACAGCCATGTTGTTTGTTTATCTGAGGTTAGCTCACCCTGGGTTACATTTGGTCATGGGAGGAGTGATCTTACTGTTCATGTAAAATATTTGATAATGTTCTTATAGAAACAATTCCTGAATGTTGTTCATACTGTGTTAATGCTACATGTTTGTCTCTTGACCCTACAAATGGGTAAGATTACAGTAGACCTAGCCCATTAATAGAGTTTTAATTAGGTATTTTAAGTTACTAATGATGGATGATGATCATATTGCTTTACTCTAGGCCATTGATAAGGAGTGATTATTATTATTGTTTCATATTGGCTAGTGATTTTTTTTTTCTCCTAAAAGTTAACTTAGGCTACACTGTGTTTCTTAGACTGTGGTTAGGATGCATAAGAGAAGCAGTTTGAGCTCTATTCACACAAGGAGAGCTGTTGGTCAGGCTCATTCTTGATGTGACATTAACTCTAAATTAAAGCTGCAAGCAACATTGAAGGCCCTCACAGCAAAGCGCCGCTCCGGCCTTACGGCAACCACTGGAGCTCCAGCGACTCTGCCCATTCGCCATCGTGAATGCTCTGGTGCCCATCCCGCACCCATTCACCAGGGTGCGCATATGCCGAAACTTTGCAATCACCTCCCGCCCATATCAGTATGGGTCTGGCTTCAAGCCTTACAAGTTTGGCTAAAATCTGACCTTCCAGACATGAGTTATTGTCACTTCCTGTTTTGTCACAAATGTAAAAGACTTCCTTTAGGCTTTTCAACATGTCATATATTAGTAATCAACAGTTAGCGAATACAGTTTCAGTCTTAAATTTTACACAGTGCCAATCTGAAAGAGTCATCCAATAAGTCAGTTTTTTCTGAATCAACAATACCAGTGTGTCTATGCACAAAAAATCTGGTTCATCCGATGATGTGTCACTGAGATATAACTCTTAGAATAATCTAGGGGTGCAATTGAGTCAAATGTTAAAGAACAATACCAATATGTCTATAAGTGATCACTGATCATGCACAATAAATCTGGTAATATTGGATGATAATTCACTGAGCTCTAACTGATAAAATAATCTAGGGGCGCTCTTGAGTCATATGCTAAAGCACAGTATGAGTGCGTCTAGACTTGCTCACTGAATATGCATGAAAAATCTGGTTCCGATCTGATGATGTATCACTGAGATATAACTGTTAAAATAATCTAGGGGGCGCAATGGAGTCAAATGTTAAAGAACAATACCAATATGTCTATAAGTGACCACTGATCACGCACAATAAATCTGGTACATATTGGATGATAATTCACTGAGCTCTAACTGATCGGCTGAACGGATCGTCAGGTATCTACCAGGGATGAGTCATGCCAAGTTTGTTGCATTTCGGTCTTTCAATGTGCAAGTTATAGCGTTTGTAAATTTATGGCGTGAAGCGTAATTTTGAGGCCTGGCCACACCCCTTTAACAAAACAAAACCGAAAGCTTTTGATAACTTTTACTCTCCAATGTCTTAAGGGCATATTAACAAAGTTTGAAGGCAATCACTCAAAATCCCTAGGAGGAGTTTGTTAAAATTCGCCATTAGAAACGCCCAAAAATGATCCTTTGAACCAAAATGGCCGACTTCCTGGTGGTGTTGAACCAGGGCTCCAAGAGACTTTTTCATAGGTCCTGAGACGATACAGACGTTCCCCAAGTTTCAGAATTATCGATCAAAAAATGGCTTGGGGCTGAGGTTTTAAAATATTCTAGGGGGCGCTGTGGAGGCTATTGGCCAATTATCATGGCTTCCTGTTTAAGGGGTGGGTAATGATCGATCATACTGATTTTGGTGCACCTCGGTTAAAATCTGTGGAATTTAGAGCCAAACGTATGGAAATGGTGTTACGACTTTCTTCGCCACATCGCGACGCCCACATGCTCCACCCCAAACTGCCAGTGTTGGAAAGCAAGTTGCACCAACATGTCTTCGGTCACTGGACACACTATCATGCTGATCAGGTGACAGGGGTCAGATAGAGACCGTTCAAGGTAAAACTTTACACTTCCTGTTGTCAAGGGGCGTGGCTTAAGTTACTTCATGATTTGACCATTCAGACTCGCAGATGACCGGATATGGATCAATAACTGAAGAATTGATGTCTCAGACAGTTTTTGTGTAGGAGCTATTAGTGTTTCATTTTTCATGGTGAGATGTCAAACTTTGAGGTCTGGCCCCACCCCTTCAGCATGCATAAAAATGCACTGTTTTGATAACTTTTCATCCCCCATGCCTTTTGACCAAAATGGCCAAGTTTGAAACCGATTGAGCGAAATCCCTAGGAGGAGTTTGTTCAAATGCGGAGACTAAACGGCCAAAAAGGTGTGAAAATTGGGCCTGTATTACAAAATGGCCGCCTTCCCTTTTATCGTACAACGTTGGTGCCAGAGGGTTGTCTGTGCATCTTGGGGAATTGGACAAGTGTACCAAATTTCATGTTTCTACGACAAACTAAGGTTAAAGCGGAGGGTATTTTGAAAATTTCTAGGTGGCGCTCTTGAGCCGTTTCCGTTTTGATTTTTGCCACGCCCTTAAAATACGTAATTTTTCTCAAGTCCTGATGTGTCCGCCAAATTTGGTGACTTTTGGGATATGTTAAGGCCCCCAAAACGGCAATTCATTTGGCGGAAAAAAAATTGCAGCTCGGGCTTGAACAGAGCGGGCCTTATTAGGCTCGAGCAGCGAAGTGGATGCATCAGGGATGTTTTTACCTACATTACCTATGCAGATTGTAAAGAGGGTGGGTCCTAAGACTGAGCCTTGAAAAAGTCTCTTGGAGCCAGGTCCAAAACCAACAGGAAGTTGGCCATTTTGGGTCAAAGGGTCATTTTTGGTTGTTTCTAATTGTGAATTTTAACAAACTCCTCCTAGGAATTTTAAAGGATTGCCTTCAAACTTGGTTGATATGCCCTTAAGACATTGGAGAGTAAAAGTTAGCTAAAGCTTGCATTTTTGTATATGTTAAAAGGGCGTAGCCAGGCCTCAAAGTTTGGCTTCACGCCATAAATTTCCATTCGCTATAACTTTCACAATGAAAGACCGAAATGCACAAAACTTGGCATGACTCATCCCTGCTTGATATATAAATAAATACAAACCGGATTCCAAAAAAGTTGGGACACTAAACAAATTGTGAATAAAAACTGAATGCAATGATGTGGAGGTGCCAACATCTAATATTTTATTCAGATTAGAACACAAATCACAGATCAAAAGTTTAAATTGAGAGTATGTATCATTATAAGGGAAAAATCTGTTGTTTCCAAATTTCGTGGCGTCAACAAATCCCAAAAACTTTGGGACAAGTCCATTTTTACCACTGTGTGGCATCCCCCCTTCTTCTTACAACACTCAACAGACGTCTGGGGACAGAGGAGACCAGTTTCTCAAGTTTAGAAATAGGAATGCTCTCCCATTCATGTCTAATACAGGCCTCTTGGGCCTTCTTTGTCGCACCTTCCTCTTTATGATGCGCCAAATGTTCTCTATAGGTGAAAGATCTGGACTGCAGGCTGGCCATT
>NC_056499.1:53864535-53871640 GCF_014905685.2 Nematolebias whitei | reverse complement strand
CCTTGACCCTTACGCACAGCGATTGTTCCAGATTCTCTGAATCTTTTGATGACGTTATGCACGGTTGATGATGATAACTTAAAAGTCTTTGCTATTTTTCTTCTTGAGGTTTATAATGAGTCATTTGGGCAGGGCTTGTTGCCTCCCACCTTGACTCAGGCCTCAATTTCTCTCCTGTTAAAGAAGGATAAGGATCCTACTGCCTGCGAGTCCTATAGACCTCTTTCACTTTTGAATGTGGATTTTAAGATTTTGTCTAAAGTACTCGCGACTCGGCTTGAGACAGTTCTCCCTCGGATTATTTCACAAGAACAGAATGGATTCATTAAAGGTCGCCAGTTGTTTTTTAATACTCGTACACTGTTGAATACAATTTTTTCAACTCATTCCTCTAAATCTCCTGAAGTGATCATTTCTCTTGATGCCGAGAAAGCTTTTGATCGAGTGGAATGGGAATATCTCTTTGCTGTTCTTAATGGGTTTGGTTTTGGAGAGAGGTTTGTGTCTTGGATCAAGCTACTTTATACATCCCCTCAAGCATGTATTCTCAGTAATTCCGTCCAATCTGATTATTTTACGGTGGGACGTGGTACTAGACAGGGTTGCCCTCTTTCTCCCCTCTTGTTTGCGTTAGCCATTGAACCCCTATCCGTTGCTCTAAGATCCCTTTCTTCTTTTCATGGAATCGTCCGCTCTGGTGTCGAGCTTAAATTGTCCTTATATGCAGATGACCTTCTCCTGTATGTCTCTGACCCTTTACGGAGTCTTCCCCCAATTTTAAATATTCTAGAAAAATTTGGATCATATTCTGGCTATAAAATTAACTCACTTAAAAGTGAATGCTATCCAGTGAATTCATTAGCTTTAAAGCTTAAGCCTTCTGATATCCCTTTTAGGCTCAGTCCCTCGGGATTTAGGTATTTAGGAATTAATATTACACGTACTTTGCCCTCAATGTTTTCTCAGAATTATGCCTCACTAGTTTCCCAAATTGCATCAGATTTACAGAGATGGAACTCTCTCCCTCTTTCATTGATTGGTAGGATTAATATTATCAAAATGAATGTGCTACCTAGACTTTTGTTTTTATATCAAAATATCCCTCTGTTCTTGCCCAAACAGTTCTTCAGGTCCCTGGATCAGATGGTCTCATCTTTTTTATGGAACGGAAAGGCCCCCAGAATGAGACTTTCTTTATTACAACAGTTCACCACAAACGGGGGTCTTTCTCTACCTAATTTTACAATGTATTACTGGTCCTCACATATCCATAAACTGACTTATTGGTTAAATTCACCTGATCTGATTTGGTGTAAACTTGAAATTCAGTCGATTTCTGCATCTTTTTCGCCCGCTTCAATTATTTATTCATCATTACCAATTAAATTATCCTCAGTTACTACAAATCCTATAGTGCTCTCAACACTCAGGATCTGGTCACAATTTAGGTCCCACTTTAAATTTGTATCACCCTCTAATAAAATGCCGTTACTAAAGAATCACATTTTTTCTCCAGCATCTAATAATGCTGCCTATAGAATTTGGTATGAGAAAGGTATTAGAACAATGAGAGACCTGTACGAAGATGGTTTATTTCTTAGTTTTTCAGAATTGTCTTCTAAATTTAATCTACCCACTTCACATTTGTTTCTTTACTTCCAAATTAGGCATTGCGTTTCATCGCAGTTTCAAAATTTTCTAACTTTGCCTACTGACCCACCATGGGTTGAACTCTTAGTTTTGAGCCCCAATTTGAAATCTCCTCTTTCAATTATTTATGGAAAACTTATGGCAATAGAGGCCGATTCATCGGGTAAAACTAGAACTGCATGGGAACGTGAACTGGGTGTTAAACTATCAGATTCATGGTGGGATAAAGTTATTCTCAGCATACGTCAGAGTACACCATGTGCCAGACTACAGTTAATACAATTTAAAGTAATAAATAGAGTACACTTCTCAAAAACACGTTTATCTAAAATGTTCCCCTCAATACCAGACCAGTGTGATAGATGTCAGACTTCACCTTGCAACTTAAGTCATATGTTCTTTTTCTGCCCAAAACTGCAAGGGTTTTGGAAATATTTTTTCTCCATACTCTCAGGAGTTTTTAAGATTCAGTTTCAAAGTGATCCACTTATTGCTATTTTTGGAGTTCCTGGGACCACACTTAATCTATCCCGCCAGCAGGGGGAGGTCTTGGCCTTTTGCTCTCTCCTTGCCAGACGTTGTATTTTGCTCGCCTGGAAATCTCCCACACCACCATCCACATCACAATGGCTTAATACTGTAAGATTATACTTGAAGATGGAAAAAATTTTACTAACAGTGAAAGGTAGTTCAGAAAAATTTACCCACAAGTGGACACCCTTTGTGTCATATGTAAAATCTTTACCTTCATAGCGTATAGACTGATATGATTGACTCATCACATTATCATGTGACTTGTTTTTAGAGGATAAATGAAAGAGTGAAATACTGTTTTCCTTTTGGTTTGTTGGGTCCCTCCTGTTCGTTCCTCCTCCCCCTCTCTCTCTTTTTTTTTTTTTTTTTTTTTTTCTCTCTCCTTTTTTTTTTTTCTTTCCTTATTTTGTCTTGTTTTTGGTTAAGGGGGGAAGGGGAGGGAGGGGAAGAGGGGAGGGATGGGGGAAAGGGGGAAGGAAAAAAAAGAAAAAATTGGAGAAGTCATGTAAATTCTGTTTAATGTATGTAATGTCAATTATATATTCTCCTGATAAATAAAAATTAAAAAAAAAAAAAAAGTCTTTGCTATTTTACGCTGGGTAACACCATTCTGGTATTGCTGCACTATCTTTCTGCGCAACAATGGTGGAATTGGTGATCCTCTTATCATCTTGGCTTCTGAGAGACACTGACACTCTGAGAAGCTCTTTTTATACCCAATCATGTTGTCAATTGACCTAATTAGTGTTAATTGGTCTTCCAGCTGTTCGTTATATGCTCAGTTTCCTTTTTCCAGCCACTTATTGCTACTTGTCCCAACTTTTTTGGGATTTGTTGACACTGTGAAATTTTGAATCAACATATTTTTCCTTTTAAAATGTTACATTTACTCAGATTAAACTTTTGATCTGTCATCTATGTTATATTACGAATAAAATATTGACATTTGCCATCTCCACATCATTGCATTCAGTTTTTGTTCACAATTTGTTTAGTGTCCCAACTTTTTTGGAATCCGGTTTGTAGATAAAACTAGATGTTTAGCAACTTGTTAATTTACACCAGAATGCAGGAAATAGCATCTACTTTATTCAAAATTTTCTGGGGGAGTACATTATTTTCTTCCCTTCGCCTCTCTATTAATGTGCTTGGACACAGAGCTCTCTGAACAGCCAGCCTCTTTAGCAATGATCTTTTGTGTCTTGCCCTCCTTGTGCAAGGTGTCACTGGTCGTCTTTTGGACAACTGTCAAGTCAGCAGTCTTCTTCATGTTTGTGCAGCCTACAGAACTAGACTGAGAGACTATTTAAAGTACTTTGTAAGTGTTTTGACTTAATTAGCTGATTAGACTCTGGCACCAGTTCTCTTCAGTAGTGAACCTTTTCACCATATTCTACTTTTCTGAGATACTGAATTTGGGGTTTTCATTAGTTGTCAGTTTTAACCATCAACATTAAAAGAAATGAACATTTGAAATGTATCAGTCTGTGTGTAATGAATAAATATAATATTCAAGTTTCACATTTTGAATGAAATTACTGAAATAATTCAACTTTTTCATGATACTCTAATTCTATGACCAACACCTGTATGGCTGGGTGGGTGAGTGGAACATTCAGGTGTTTACATGTTTTCAGCATGTAACCAGGTATTTTATTGTTATTTGAGCTTGATATGGTTTCACTGATCCTCATCACTGGTCCTAATTAAGAAAAACTTACATAAAACAATAATAAAAATGGGTTATTGATTTGATCTTTTTTTTTTTTTTTTTTGGTTATTGCAGACAGGATGAAATATTTCAATAAATCTCCAAGGAACATATCTGTCAATGTTTAACAAACATGAAAATGTTTTAAGCATGTTTTAAATGTGTTTAAATTTATCTAAGGGTTAAAGTTCTAGATGTGAGTTTTTATAATCTTACTTGAGCATTTGATGGAAGCTCTGTGACAACCAGTTTCTGTCTGGGACCACCAGATGTCAGCATCTACCTTCAGGACTGTCTGCAGATCCAGCTGCAGGACCTGATGAGACCTGGGAACCAGACTCACTCAGATCCATCACCAAGAGATCAGACTGAACATGTGAACCTGATTCAGATTCTTCATCAATGTTTCTGTCCTGTGGCTTCACTTTATATTGTCTAAAGGGGTTGAAAAAGCTGGAATTATAAGGTTATAAAAATATGTGAGAGATTTTGAACAAGTGAGCGTGGGGCCCACCAAGATTGTTTTTACAAAGAGCTCAGAAGTTTGTGCTGTGGTCCTGCATGTAGGTTCTTTTAGCAGAACCAGAACCGTCACATCCTGTTCCACATGTTCGTCCCGTCATTGTTTGTAAACAGACATCAGAAAAAAAACCAGCTCCTGTCGGGGCTTCTAGAACGACATGTTTCAAAGACCCCACATTTAAAAACCATTTGCTGTTTCATCTCAGGTTCAGATCTTTGGAAGAAGAACAAGTTGAATATTTTCATATGTAACACTGTCGATAAAACATGCAGAATTGTACTTAAAACTAACTAATAGACTAATATCTATCCATCCATCATCTTTACCCGCGTCTTCCTTTCCAGGTTGTGGGGGTGTCTGGTGTCCATATCAAGTCTTCACTGAGCGAGAGGCAGGGGACACCCTGGACAGGTCTCTAGTCCATCACAGGGACACATGAGACAAACCATTCACTCTCACACCTAGAGGCAATTTAGAGTTACCAATCAGCCTAACATGCATGTTTCTGGTCTGTGGGGGAAACAGGAGTACCCGGAGAAAACACACGCATGCAGAGAGAGAACATGCAAACTCCACACAGAAAGACCCTTGGCTGGGATTTGAACTGGCGACCTTCTCACTGAGAGGCAGCAGCACAACTGTGCCACCACACAGCCCAGCCAGCTAAAAACTAAATCAAGCATAAAAACCCCCAATGAAGAGCAAATATGTTGAGTCAGATTTCAAAATAAAGTTTTAGAGGAAACTGAAATGTTTTTTTTTTATTCAGTAGTTGTTACAAATGTTAGATGTTTTTTTAAGCCAAAATTTAACACCCACCATCTAACCCTAACAGACTAGTAACACATACAAGAAGCCAAATATTCAGTGTTGCCTCTTCAGCTGAGCCAGAAACAAAGAAAAGTTTCATTGTGTGATGAAATAAACAGAGAAGTGTAGGAGTCCTGGGTTTTCTCTGCTGCTCACTTTCTCCAGCTGCACCAATCAACCAACTCACTCCAGCTCTGCTGGTGTACAAAAGCTCCTGCCAGACGTTCTTCCAGTGCTGGGACATTTACTGCCATTGGGTAATTCCTGGACAGCCGACTAACCTGTTCCCTACAGCTTGTTCTAACCTCTCATGATCTTCGCCAGGGACTTCCATGTCCTGTCCGTTCGAGTCTTTCCTAACACCTCCTCGCTCCTTCATGGCTCACCTGTGGCTCAACAGTGTCCCTTCAACTACCAAACCACAAGTTTGGTAGTTGAACCTAAGTCTGATACAACCTGCTCCTCTCTCTGCCGTTACTCCTACTCCTCCACCATAACCCAGGACCTCATCTCCTTCTCCCCCCTGGCTTCATCTACATTGTAACAGAGTCATCTACTGTTACTTAAACCATTACTGAGTAAACCATGATGGTCATCTTGCTCTTTTTCCCTTCCAGCACCGAAGCTGCTGCACCTGTAAATGAAGATCATTTACTTTTGCACGTCTGGCTCTGTCTTCCTTCTCAGTCTGCTAACTTGGGGTCGACATTATTGTGAACATGATAAGAAGAAAGAGAAGAATGCAAATTATTTAAAATATTGCATCACATTTGGAGAAAGAGCTTCAGTTCTCCTGTTAGTTTAGTTTGCGCAACGTGTCTTTCTGGTGAACACGATAATGAATGACCCTCCCACCCAACCAAGTTTGCTCTTAAAAAGTTCCTGTTTACTGACCCCTCCAATAATGAGGATGAATTTCTGCCCTTGCCTGTAACATCCTTGTTTTTGACCTGCCATGTTATTAGCTTGGAGAACTGACCCAGAACACACATTATCACTCAGACTCCCTCCTTTGGTTCATTAGGAGGTTTACAAGTTAGATTAGACTTTGATTATAAAATTCAGCCAATCACAGCCTCAGTTTTCTGATCATCTGAACATCTCCACACCTATATGACTCTTAATGAGGAGATCTGACTCTGAATCGTGTTAATGTCAGAATAAACATTTAGTTCAAATGTCTGAAACAGTGGCAGCTGGTGGAGTTTTCTCCAGGGGGGCTTTAACTCCTACGTATACATATATATATATATATATATATATATATATATATATATATATATGTATATATATATATACTTATTATTATTCATTATCCAGATCAATACAAATGCAGGTGTTCAGAAATACAAACTGGATTCCTAAAAATTTGGGACACTAAACAAATTGTGAATAAAAACTGAATGCAATGATGTGGAGATGGCAAATGTCAATATTTTATTCGTAATATAACATAGATGACAGATCAAAAGTTTAATCTGAGTAAATGTAACATTTTAAAGGAAAAATATGTTGATTCAAAATTTTACAGTGTCTACAAATCCCAAAAAAGTTGGGACAAGTAGCAATAAGTGGCTGGAACAAGGAAATTGAGCATATAACGAACAGCTGGAAGACCAATTACCACTAATTAGGTCAATTGACAACATGATTGGGTATAAAAAGAGCTTCTCAGAGTGTCAGTGTCTCTCAGAAGCCAAGATGGTAAGAGGATCACCAATTCCACCATTGTTGCGCAGAAAGATAGTGCAGCAATACCAGAATGGTGTTACCCAGCATAAAATAGCAAAGACTTTTAAGTTATCATCATCAACCGTGCATAACATAATGAAAAGATTCAGAGAATCTGGAACAATCGCTGTGCGTAAGGGTCAAGG
>NC_056499.1:53857925-53864435 GCF_014905685.2 Nematolebias whitei | reverse complement strand
GCAGTCCAGATCTTTCACCTATAGAGAACATTTGGTGCATCATAAAGAGGAAGGTGCGACAAAGAAGGCCCAAGACGATCGAACAGTTAGCCTGTATTAGACATGAATGGGAGAGCATTCCTATTTCTAAACTTGAGAAACTGGTCTCCTCTGTCCCCAGACGTCTTTTGAGTGTTGTAAGAAGAAGGGGGGATGCCACACAGTGGTAAAAATGGACTTGTACCAACTTTTTTGGGATTTGTTGATGCCATGAAATTTGGAAACAACATATTTTTCCCTTAAAATGATACATTCTCTCAGTTTAAACTTTTGAACTGTGATTTGTGTTCTATTCTGAATAAAATATTAGATGTTGGCACCTCCACATCATTGCATTCAGTTTTTATTCACAATTTGTTTAGTGTCCCAACTTTTTTGGAATCCGGATTGTAGTATAACACCATCAGTTTTACATTTAGTATGGAAAAGTATTACTGTTTGATAATTATTTTTTCTACACGCATTCAAATAAATGCAGCAATATAGCACTGACGTAGCACAGAGCCCAGTACAGTAACCTGGAAGGTGTGCTAGCATGCTAGCTCCAGAAACAAACAAACTCACCAGTTCCCACTTTTAGAATACACAGTCAGCTGAAGGTTTTTTTTTTCCACAAACAGAGACTTCTAAAAGTTGAGAGGCATATCAGTCAGAAATGGCAACATAGGCATTGGCTTAAAACCTACCTGCAACATAACCTGATTATGAGTGTCACTGCCCGACTTGTTCTGGGACAAAAAATAAAAGTAAAAAAAATCTGTTCCGGGATCGGAAGCAAGATCCGTACCATGCACTGGTACTCTGGGCGCAGGAGAGGAGCACCTAGAATATATATTGCAATGAAGAGGAGCTAACTGCGCATGTACAACTTTTAAGGAGAGGCTATGAGCAAAGATTCTAGCGCCCCCAGGGTGGAAATACGTCATCAATCAGAGACGTTTTTGAAAGAAACAACTTTACGCATCATTAACTATAAAATATTTATCCTACAACTAAACTAAACTAAAAACTAACAACTAAAAACTTATATACATATATTTAAAAGTATTTTTATGTTAATATTTAATTTTTATTTACTTTTTTAATGTCTTCATGTAATATGGTGAGTGGTATGACTGGTGGGGTGGCGCCCTAGCGCCCTCTATTGGCCAGCTGCCACTGGTCTAAAAGTAATTTTTTATAATCTAATACCAGTCTAGCAATAGCAAAAGAGAGTTATGTCTGTTTCTTTTTGTTTCACTTTACACTGTGAGCACTGCATCAACAATGAACTGTTTGTTCAAAACATACTTGCAGTCCATTTTCATTTTCTTTTCTTTTTTCTTAAAAAATGTAGCCAGTTTTCTACATTATTAAAAACTTTTAAAGTTCTATACAGTAAATAACAAGGACTGTATTTATTTGAAGTAAACAAACCATGGATTTTTATTAGTTTAAAAAAATCAATTCAAGTGGTAGTCTTAGGACACACGTTGCCTTACAAAACTCATAAAGTCTTGAAAGGATCAAATTGTCTTAAGACGCTCATAACTTCAAAGGAAACTCATAATGTCTTAGGAAAAGGTGCATTCTGAAGACAGTTTAGTGAAATGGCTGCACAGAGCCCTCCATCTTTAAGCTCCCTCTGGCCGTTTATTGATCACAGTTAAAGCTGGCCATGCTCAGATGTGAGCTTTCAGAACTGAAGTGGGCCGAGCAGAACCAAAAGAGGAGCGGAGCAGAACTCTGCTGGGCTGAAGCAGACCGTTTAAATTAAATGTTTGTTGGACATGCTCCTCGTGAGATTTATTAAACATAAAGAATTAACACTTTAGCACTACTGTTTGTGGTTAAATGCTTTTAAAACTAACTACAAAAGTTGCAGAGTCATCATCAGGACTGTGTTCTGTTGGTAATCAATCTGTTTTGTTGTTGTTTATTCCCATGAGTGAGCAGTCACAACTAATGTCAAAAGTTCATCACATTACTGAGCTGCAGCTCCAGTTTTTTTCTTCACACTTCGGTCAGCTTCACCATGTTACTACGTCACTCAGAGGCACAGATCCACCGAGGTGGTCAGAACTGGTCTCAGTCCCAGACTGAGGCGTCTTGTGAATTAGCCTATAACGTCTTAGACATCATGTTCAGCCCACAGCTCCCATTACTCTTTATTTTCACGTAGAATTGTGCCACTGTTGCACAGAATTCTTGCAGTGCATGTTTTTAAATGGAAATATTTGCAACGCTGGCACATTTAATATGAACACTCCTGCAGCATAAATGTTGTAAATGTCTCTTAAATACAAATTCACTGAGACCAAACAGAAAACTGATTTTTTTTCCTAAAGATTTTGAGTCTCCATTAGTCTCCAGCAGTCACTGCTCATACATTGATCTTAAATTTAAACATATAGTAACAAATAGTAAAACTCTAGAGTCTAAAACTCTGGCACATAAAGTGATGGATTGAATGCAAAGTGTTTGATCGTTAGTTTGAAAAGTTAGTTTGTGGAAGTTGAATGAGTTTGTGCTGTTGGGATCTCGGAGAGTAAATCCACAGGTTTGCTTCAGAGCTTCAGCTGCTGTGAGCAGAGTCTGAACAAAGTGGAGTCAGTTTAGAGTTTCTTAACCTGAAGTGTTGAAGAAAACGAGCTGACTACTTCTTCTGTTGCCGGAGCAGCATTACACCTCCACAGCTCCGAATGTCGTCAGAACGCCTGAAATATTAAAGAGATGAGCTGCTGCACACACACTCATGACTAAAGCATTAAGAGCTGCTTCTGATCTGTGCACAGGTCGGCTGCATGAGGCAACACGCCGCAACTCCACATCTCCACACTGACATGTGGAGGAGGAAACACCGAGAAAGCTGTGACGAAGGAAGACAGAAGAGTAAAATAGTGAAAGTGTAGAGACTCCAGCACTTTCTGCTTCACATCACCTTCTTGCTCCTGGGTGGCAGGGAGGAGTTTCATCCCTCTAATGAGTCACCTGCTGTATTTAAGGACCAGGGCTGCCAGAGGACACAGCTGAGACGTTGTCTACTTATAGTATTCAGTGAGAGGACGATCAGTATTTGATAAAATACATATCACCTGCCTACTTTTGAGTTTTACACTCCAAACACTTGATTGGTTTGGCTGATTTGGTCAAACTTTGCATATATGTGGAATGTGTAATCTCGGTGGCACGGTGGACCAGTTGGTTGAGTTGCCGCTTCTCAGCGAGAAGGTTGCCTCAGTTCAAATCTTGGCCCAGGGGCCTTTCTGAGTGGAATTTTGCATGTTCTCGCCATGCATGCGAGGGTTTTCTCTGGGTACTCTGGTTTCCTCCCACACACCAAAAACATGTATGTTAGGCTGATTCGTAACTCTAAATTGTCCCTAGGTGTGAGTGAGAGAGTGAATGGTTGCCTCATTTGTCTCTATGTGTCCTCATGATAGACTGGAAACCTGTCCAAGTGTCCCTGTGATGGACCGGAGAACTGTCAATGTGTCCCTGTGATGGACCGGAGAACTGTCCAAGTGTCCCTGTGATGGACTGGAGACCTGTCCAGGTGTCCCTGTGATGGACTGGAGAACTGTCCAGGTGTCCCCGTGATGGGACTGGAGACCTGTCCATTTGTCCCTGTGATGGACTGGAGAATTGTCCATGTGTCCCTGTGATGGACTGGAGACATGTCCAGGTGTCCCTGTGATGAACTGGAGACATGTCCAGGGTGTCCCCCACTTCTCGTACAGCGATGGATGGACATGGCATCAGTGACCCCTGCGACCCAAAAAGGAAGAAGCAGATAAAAGATAATGGACGGATGGATGGATGGATGTGTAATCTCATGTAATGTTACAAAAAGTGACGTTTAGTAGTTGAATGTCCACTTTTATCCAACTGATGGGAAGATATGAACAATATAAACTGTTCTGTCCGCTTCATTTCATCAGTCAACATCTTCTTTGGAGAATGTCTCTGAATTAAAGTATGACAAGGACAACCATTACTGTTGAACACTTTAAGACATTTTGCAGGAAAATTGGTTAAAATTACACTTTCATCTCTTCAGTGTAGTAATCATCAGAATGTGTTGGGAGGAAGAGCAAAAATCTTAGTAAATTTGTTTAATGAGACTAATCCTACTGAGGTCACGGATCTCTTTTTGCAAGAGATGCCTAAAGGCAGCTGAACGTGCACGTTTTTGACTCCACACAGAAAAATATTACAAATGCTGAAATGGAGGAATATTAACTAATGAAATAAATCTGAGTCCACTGCTATTTATTGGTCCTCCTTCTTAAAATTGTTCTTCTGCATTCATCCAGCTGTGGTTTATGTCCAGTTTGGATAATTTTGTTTGAAGTGAAAGAAAAAATAAAGGATGTGACACACTCAAAATGAAACAAAACGAGTAAGAAGGAACAAAGACAAATGAACATAGGAGAAACAGACTTCTTTATTTTTCCACTGAACTTGTAGTTTGATGATGAAAGCCTGCAGCCGGAGAAAATGTATCATATCACTTTTCTCTGCATAAGCAGATCTGCATTTTTTCAAGGATTCAAGGTTCTTTATTGTCATTCACATCGCATGTGGTACACGAGGTGGCACGAAATTATGTACTCAGGGTCCCAGTGACATCAAACAACAGCAAAAACACAAAGTACAAAAAGAAACAGTAAATAAGGATCTATGATATAAACTAAGATATACGCTAAACGAACACCCAATGGTGCACTGAAAGGTCTAAGATATATGTCAGTCACTAATAGTGGCGGCTGTGGTTAGTGGTTAGAGCAGTCATCCTCCAATGCAAGAGTTGGGGGTTTGAACCCCACAGCAGTCACATGTCGAAGTGTTCCTGAGCAAGACACTGAACCCCTTGTTGCCTCCAATGTGTGTCCCATCAGTGTATGAATGTGATAAAGCTCTGATTAGTCTCTTTAGAATGATTTGTTCAATTAGCTTTGTAGAGATCTAGTAGAGTGCTGTATGAATGAGTAAATGAGGGCACAGATTGTAGTGTAAAGCGCTTTGAGTGTCTCAATAAGACAGAAAGGCGCTATATAAGTACAGTCCATTTAATAGTGTAAAACAATACACTGAACAACAACAGCCCGATTCTCATACGTTCGGTTCGGCTGTGATTTACACGCTTAATGCGAGCACTAACAGAAACTAAACTAACAGAAACTAAACTAACAGAAACTGGGATTTATTCAAAGCATGCAGCAAAAATACAGAAACAAGGTGCCAATAGAGAAAAAGAAACAAATCTTCAGCAGCATGGTCCTATTGGCAGAGTGGTTCTGATGACAACGAGGTTATCTTAGGTCGTTTTCACACCAGATAGTCAAGTAGACTCGGTTCGGTTCGGGACCAATATTCATGACCTTTTGTTACATTTGAGCTGGTGCGTTTGCATTCACACTGCACTGTGCAGTCGAGTCAACCTGTTGAACCAACCTATTCCCCCGCTCACCTGTGGGGGCGCTGCACCAAGAACTACTGAAAGAAACGACACAAAAACCTTTGAAGACACGTCTTCTTCTTCTGCTGGAAATAAAAACAAAAACGGAGTGGCATCAAGTTTTAGCAGTTTTAGGAGTTATATTTTGTCATTTTTCAAAAATGGACTCAGCATGAGCAGAAGATGAGACAGACGGACATGGAAAATATTGTTTTTCACACAAGGCAGCTGACGGCTCCAAATGAGGTAAGAGAAATGTGTGTTTGTTTGCCCTGCTGTACTCCACCTTTTCCAAAAAAGTTAAATCTGGTCCTCTGGACATTCAAAAAACAAGAAAACAAAAAATCAAAACAAAGCAAAAAAAAAAAAAAATGAAGAAACGTTTCGTCTCTCATCCTAGAGACTTCCTCAGACTGAGGTGCTGTATTCAGCTCAGTCTCTTAAATAGTACCTTTTCAGAGTGGATCAACCAGTTTGCTGCTGACAACCAAAACCAGCTGCTCACATGGTCAAGAAGTACCATCAGCCCAACAATGGATCATTAGCACCTGATGGCTGTTTACTATTCACAGGGGGTTGAGTGATACTAGCAATAACAGCAGTGTAATCATCAGGCCAGGATTCTGCGGTCTACACTCATCTCCAGGCCAGCGGCCACTCTTTCAGGGATGAAGATGTGCACATCCTGGACAGAGAGGAACGATGGTTTGAGAGAGGAGTAAAGGAGGCCATCTTTGTGAAAAGAAATCGTCCATCATTAAACAGGGGTGGAGGCCTCCGGTTTCAACTGTCCCCCTCTTACAATGCTGTGATTGCTAGTATCACTCAACCCCCTGTGAATAGTAAACAGCCATCAGGTGCTAATGATCCATTGTTAGGCTGATGGTCCTTCTTGACCATGTGAGCAGCTGGTTTTGGTTGTCAGCAGCAAAGTGGTTGATCCACTCTGAGAAGGTGCTATTTAAGAGACTGAGCTGAATACAGCACCTCAGACTGAGGAAGTCTCTCGGATGAGAGACGAAACGTTTCTA
>NC_056499.1:53848029-53857825 GCF_014905685.2 Nematolebias whitei | reverse complement strand
CCAGTCTTAAAACTGGACAATGTGTCAGCCTCACGGACAGAAACTAGAAGTTGGTTCCACAAGAGAGGAGCCTGATAACTGAAAGATCTTCCTCCCATTCTGCTTTTGGAAACTCTAGGAACCACAAGTAAACGTGCAGGTCGGAGCTGAGGATGTGCCCTGTCTTGCATGCCAGAC
The DNA here is from genome assembly GCF_014905685.2 of Nematolebias whitei. NCBI lineage: Eukaryota > Metazoa > Chordata > Actinopteri > Cyprinodontiformes > Rivulidae > Nematolebias > Nematolebias whitei. The sequence goes on along the minus strand of NC_056499.1, from coordinate 53,857,648 downwards.
ACAGGCGGATCACTCTGCTGGACATCTTCTACACTATAGGTTAGTTTTCTTAAGTGCTTGCTGACTGAAGAAAAAAGTGGGAGCTGATCCCCGGTCTCAAGGCAATTTATACAGACTGGGGTGGGGCCTACACTGCAGGTGGATGTGGACTAAAGTTTTCAGTGCTGCACAGCACGAGTGTAGGATTCCTAGGTATTTCTCCTATCACTCACTCTCTCCACAGCTAATTACCACTTATTCACCCCACCTGCTGATGATTGATGAGGACTGCCTGAACGGTGTACTTAAGCTCCTGCCAAATTCCTCTTCAGTGCTGGGACATGAACTGCCAAATGGTAACTTGTGTGTAGCCGACTAACCTTTCATTGCAGCTGGTTTTCATCGCCTGCGATCTCTTCAGGTCCTTCTCCTCCAAGGCCTTCCTAGAACCTCATTTCTCCTCTGTGGCTCACCTGTGGATCAACAGTGGGTATGTTTACATGGACATAAGTAACCAGATCAAATGGCCGGTCGGAATAAAAGTGTGTCCTGTAAACACTCCGTTTGGGTTATTTTTTGTGTATTCGGCGCGATCCAATATAATTTGTGATCAGAACGAAACGGGTGGTTTACGCCGATCCGTAACCCGATCGGTGTGCATGTAAACGCTTGATTTGTTCGTTTTTATCTGATCGTGAAAAACTGACCTGACTGCGCATGTGCGACTTTGCCATTTCCGCCTGGCTAATGCTAATAATATTAGCATGTCAGGGGAGCAAAACTGGTCGGTGAGCGACAACATTTCTACTAGAAACTTTGAAAGAGCTCAAAATGATCTGTATTACCTGTAGCTCAGTCAGGGAGTGCAGTAACGTCTCCACCATCATTAAAACCTTTCATGGGTCCATTTTGGGTGCTCAGGTTTGTTTACGTTCACCCCGGAAGTAGAACTTCTTCTTCAGTGTTTTTTTTAAGGAGAGTTTACCACTCTGCGCATGTCAGTACTGCTGTTCAGAACAAAGCCCGCTGCATGTAAACGCTCATCATGAACAGATTGTGCCCATGTAAACGATACAATTGAATTATTCAAACAGAACACATTTCAATCCGGTCAAAGAATTCTGCGCATGTAAACATAGCTAGTGTTCCTTCAACTACAACAATCAAACTCTTCAGACTGGGTCAACCTGCTCCTCTCTCCACTGATACTCACCTCAATCTGGATCTCCTAAAAAAACAGAACCTCTCCTCCTCGGAGCGCACCTGCAAACACAAAACAAACAGTAAGGAGTCATTCTCTTCTACAATGATTAATATTCAAGACCTGAAACAAAGAACCCATACACACCTTATCCTCCATTCCCTTTCGGTCCTGACGTTGTTATTCGCACCTGTAAATAAAGAACACTTACCTTTTGTACTCCTTGCTCTGTTGTGGCTTTTACTTGGGGGTCGATGCTTAATACAAACATCACAGTGAGGCGTAAACCCACTGACGATAGCCTTAAAAGGCTGTGCCTGTACTCATAGAATTGGGGGTTACAGTACGTAACCAATACTTTTGTGTCTGTCCCTGGCTGATAATTATTAATTATTTCCAGGTGTTTTTTGTGTCTGTACTGTTGCTAATTAATTCTTAGCCTTTAAATCACTCCTGGGTTCTGTTGTAGTACCATGGCATGGCAGTGGTAGTTACATGTCTGTCACCAGTTCACACTCTTGTTTAGTGTTGGGCCAGGCTACCGTCCACCCTGAGTTTTGGAAATCTCTTAATAAAGACGCTTTGAGATCAGATGCTGGATCATCATCCTGAGTCCTATTCCTTCAGAGAATCCCCAAAATGTGACAGAATGGTACCACTGATCTCCAAGGACTCAATAGATCTGGCTTCCAAGTTTGGAGAAACTCTGGGTTTTCCACTAGTGGGTTTTGGAGCAGATGGCATTGTTTCAGGCCTCCACCAATTTGAAGTTCCTCTTGGAGGGCTGCTGGAGTTTGGAGGAGTTTTTGCCACTCACTGGTAGATGGGCCTGCTCCCGGAGTATTGGGAGATCCTTCATGGTTTCCAATGAAGTTGAGGTGTGCTAACCCCAATCTCAGTAACTATGCTCACCTCTCCAGTGTGTTCTGACAAGTCATCATCCCCAGAGAGTTCTGGTGAGTCCATAGAGTTCTGACAAGCTGGCAAGCCCAGAGCATTCTGATGGTCCCAATGAGCCAGCAAGAGCAGCGTGTTCTGAAGATCCGGTTGTGTTGATAGGCCCTACAGATCCAGCTGCTCTGATGGGCCAGACATACCATACCATACCAATTTATTTATAGAGCACTTAAAACAGCAACAAGGCCAACCAAAGTGCTGTACAAGAGAAAACAAACATGCACAGTGGACAGGAAAACAAAATAAAAATACAGATACAAATAGCAGCAGAAGCTAACTAAAATGGCCAACAGTGTAGAGTACAGACAGGACCAAAACAAATCACACCGTGTCACACCGACATGTCCAGTATTCTCAGTAGAGTTGCACTCGGGTCCAAATAATCTGAACTGACCCGTCCCCAGCCCATAGCCACCATTTCCGAACCCCACTCGATCCGACGATTTAATAGTAATTACAGGTCCGAACCTGGAAAAACCTGCTTATGCCACCGACTATTATTAACGGTTGACGGATGCGCGCGGCTGAAAGGGCAGAAAATCACAGATGAAGAGCTGTCAAAGCACAATAAATGCTCCCCCTGCTTCTGCCTGCATTGGACCCTGCTCTGACGTCTGATATTTTGTGATCTCACCTGTTTGGGTCTCTGCTGCGCGTGTACGCTGAATGCAGCGGCTGAATGAACATCCATTTGGGCTAATGGATCGCTGGCAGTAGTCCATCTGAAGCTTAACTGAACTTTTTACCTCTTTCAACCAGCCGGTCAGCATGCGGTCAAATCGCCACGTGTGGCAGGTGCAGTATGACAAGCCATGATTTCATATATTGGATCGTCAGCCGCATGCGTTCCTGATGCAATAAAAAGCCCGACACGACCCACACTTTAAGCACATTATTATGGCCCGGCCCGGTCCGAATCTGGGTCGGGCGGGGCCAGGCTCCGGGTTAGGGTTCGAAATGACAGCTCTAGGTCTCAGTGGGGTCCGGCCTAGAGTGTAGCCACCACAAGGACTTCTGTGGATTTTTTGTTGTCAGGGAACCTCGGGGTCATCATTCCTCCTGACATACTTCTCCAGGTTCCAGTCAGTCGGGCCAACCAAGTTTTCAAAGCTGAGCGGTTGTGCTGCTGGGAGAAGTCAGAGGACCTCCATCCAAGTTCTCATCTAGTTGAAGAGGTCCAGAGCTGCATCAACTGGGTACTGTTTCCCATGGGATCCCAGGCCCCCTCCTCAACCAGCCAGAAGTTTTCTGGGCCGTCTGCCGGGAGGTGTCGGGCCTCTGTGGCTGCCCTAGTGGATGCTTTGTGATATGCTACTTTTTAGTCTTCTCTGTTGCCTCTTCTTGAGTGTTTGACAGTGTTCCTTTATGACTTTCAGACTAGGGGTGTAATGGTACGCTAAAAATTACATTTCGGTTCAGTTCAGTTTCAAGGAGGGTTTGGTTCGGTTAATTTTTGGTACAAAAAAGTCCAAAATAAAGACTTACAAAATGTTTATTTTGAAAATATGCCAAGTAAACAACACATTTGTTTAAAAATAAATAAAAGCAATCCATTTGGACGATATTTTTAATAAACGGCACTCCTTTAAAATAAATAAACTATACCAACAATAATAAAAATCTTAATGAATACAATAACAGTCAAAACCAGAACAATAAGCAGCAACAGACTGTTTACAATCTAACTAATCAAGTTTTAAGTTTTTGGCCAAAAAGACCAACTTGTCCACATTTTCTACCAAAAGCATAGATATAGTTGCAGTGACATTATCTCCAGCTGTAGAGAAAATCCTTTCACTAGCAACAGTAGCAGGAATAGAGAGGTAGCACTTTGCTAATTTTGGAGTGTGACTGTAGTGTGGCTGATTGTCTTTCCACCAAAGAAGAGAGTTAGCTTCAAGGGAAGGGCACCCTGAAGCCCTGTACTCATAACCTCTTCTTGGACCTGCTCCAGAAGGGACTTGCTACTTCCCACCTGTCCCTGGAAAAGTTCATCACAGACTTCTCAGCTAGAGGTGATCTGGTGAATGATTTCCCTGAAGAGGAGCTCAATGACATCCTCAGACAGCAAACAACACAGAGGTAAAAATGAGTTAATAAGATTATAATTTTAAATTAAAAATGTTAATTAGATTATAATAATAAAATAACAATACCTCTTCTTGATCGGTCATTATTTCTGTTGTGAGGTGGTTGAATATTCTCTCGTTCATCATCATCATGAGGGCAGAGCTTTAATCTGGACTCCAGGGCTTGTTGACAATATCAGTTTTAGCTTTTTCCTAAAGTGCTGCTACAACTTTTTGGCTGAATTGTTGACGTGACTGGATGCCATAGGCAGCAGGGCTCAATAACTTTAAAGCTGGCGCATCAACAACAGAATTTGGACGTAGATCCAGAGCTTTAAAAATGCCTACATCTCGTGTATTATTACTTTAGACCGATCTGAATTACCTGATAAAGGTTGTTTAAATGCTGCTGTTATCAGTCTTTGCACCAATCAAGCTGCTATTCTGTAGAAGAGACGTTCACGTTCGGATAATGTCGTTTTCAGCACGTTAACAAGTTAGACGTGTTGCCTGCGGCAGATCCAATCTCCATGAAATAACTTCAACACACAGCTTTGGATTTGCACTTGTATTTTAACAAGAAAGCCATAATGTTCCCAAAAAAGAGACCGCAACAAGATGCTAGGCAGCTAATGCTACCCGTGCTGCAAGACTATGCAACAATAAATAGTGCCGTGCTGAAACACACTTAGGAACTTTAGTTCCTAAGTTTAATTCCTTAATGAGTGAAAAAAATAACTGAAACGGTACGCACGTGGACCAAACCGAACATGCTGTACCAAAACGGTTCAATACACCCACTTGTACCGTTACACCACTGTTTCAGACTTTTTCCAGTAAGGGGGTATTGGGCTTTTCTGGTCTCTCCATCTTTGAGCGTTTCCCCCACCTCCCACCCCTGTTTCTTCTTTTAGTGGGGCATTAGGTTTTGTTTTGTGTATCAGGTAACATCCACTATAAGGAGAGGTTCTGTAATAATGTGTTATATTTTTTGTACTTGCCTTTAGTCTTTTTCAGGGTTTTTGTGTTCATCTCAGTCTGTTTCCCTTCGTTCCTGTGTCTGTCTGTCCCTGGTTGATAATTATTTCCAGGCGTTTCCTATTTTGCTAATTAGTTCTCCACCTTTAAAAGCACTCCTGTGTTCCATTTTACTTGTAGAACCATTGCATGCTAGGGGTAGTTACATGTCACTAATTCAGAATCAGAATAAGGTTTATTATCATTGTACTGGAATACAGTGAATTTATGTTCGTACAATCGTCCGAAAGATGGGTGGAGTGCACATTGCTGCTGCTGAAAAGCGCAACACCTTATTCTTTATCAGAATACTTTTATATAGAAAAAGGGAAGAACCATGAGGATAGATAGTGGTATTACAAAAAAATATCTCTTCACATCTTGTCCTATCAGGACATGATTTGAGACGTCAAAAAAACTCTACCAGCAAGTACATTCAAAAGCATGATTACATATGCATTTGACATCAAGGTGTTGAGATTTGTCCATGAGCGTTTTTCAGATAGGTCACAGTTGTGATTATGTTGTTTCAGCTGGCAGTTTTGATAAGCCTGCACAGAAGTTCTCAGGGGGGATTGCAATAGCCGAAGCTTTTGTCCCCAGTTACCCATGTCTCAGGAGAAATTTGATAGTCGGCTTGTATCCGAGGCCAAATGGGGGAGTCAGATTCAGTTAAGGCACAATTGTTGATTTTCTTGCAGACAGTTTTGTCCTTGTCAGCCTTGAGTCCTGCTGGAACTACTTACCGGTTAAAATAGCCACATTTATGGGTATCCATGCCACTGATCTGTTATGAGCCTCCGTCAAGGTCGATCCCAACATGCTGACGAGTCCCAGAAGCTGCAGGTGACCTGCAAGTCTCACAAATCACCTCCATCTTACGGTTTAGCGCACAAATCAGCTGATTTTGAGTATTCATAACACAAACCAAACACAGACTTTGAAGCTTTGTCATGGCCGAAACTGCTGCCGATGTCTTCTTCAAAAGTTGATAAAATAGATTCCCGCTGATGCCAAAGAGCAGAGTCTCTGCTATCATAAATCCAAATATATAAACATCTTCAGCGTCCTCCTGAGACAGGACTGAGAGTCACATCAGCTGCCAAACTCCTCATGGATCTCTGACGTATCCCACAGCATGAGTCTCAGCCAGACAAGTGCGTTCTCCAGGAACCTGTCGTTTTGTTGAAAAGATTTTGTTGATTGTGTTGAAAGTCCAGCTCACCAAATCCATAATCTTAATTTTCATTTGGGAGGTGTGTACCATGAGCTTCAAACACACAGAGAGCAAAGCAGGAGGAAAGGGAACAGGGGAGGGAAGGCAGGAGCATCCACCTTGAGCGAGAGCCAGAGTAGAAAGATTCTAAAATTCACGCTTTCAATTCTTGATTAGTGTTGGGCTGGGCTACTCTCCTTCCTGTGAGTTTTAGAAATCTCTTAAGAGAGATGCTTGTTTGTCATGATCTGTGTATTTCTTTCAGCTTTTGATTATTCTTGTGTTTATCAGGTGTCACTTCCCTCTTAATGTTCCTTGAGATTTTTAACGATGCTTGAGTTTATCCTTCTTATGTTCATCTTGCCCTTATTTGTGTCATTATTCATCTGCCCTCAGTTAACTGTTGGCTCGTTTTTCCCCCATCAGTCACCCGCTCACATCTGTGCCCTCTCAGTAATCACCCAGGTGCCTCCACTTTCTATTCATCCCTGCTCTCTATATTCAATCTCTGTTCCTCCACCCACCGTGTTGGGTCTAGTAGTATCTTTTCTCAGAGCCTCTGAGTTTTTTGTGCTTTATTGCCACAAAAAGTTTTTTGTTTTTGTTAGTTCAATAAATAGGTTTGTTTTATTGAGATCCTCGTGGTTTCTTCTGCATCTTGGTCCTCAGTGTTTAATTTGAGCCGGATCTTGCTGGAACAAGAGCTGCGAACTCTTTTATTTTGACAGGGTGCGTTCCGGAAACTGTTTGCTCGGATCTGGTAACTCAAATCTCTGCCCCTAAAAGTCCAAAGTCATTGTGCCTTTTTATTAAAAAACAAAAAAACTATATAATTGAACAACACAACTAAATTGCAAATCAGTTTGGCAGTTTAAGCGGCTAAATTTATTAATACAATTTTGAATATTTATTAAAAATACGAGAGAAAAGTCTCTGGTCATATCCTACGATACGTCACCGCTCCATAGACATATAAATGCCTGATCCCACCCGGTGTATTAGAAACATGTGTTTTAAAATTGCTGTTACACTTTAGAAAAAAAAGGAAGACAATGATTTATTTTGTTAGCAAGATTTGAAGGTTTTCTGGCAACAAAGAAATCATTGAAGTTGCCCTCAGGATTCCTGCAACATTTTTATTTAGCTTCAAATCCAAACTAAAATCTTCTCAATGCATCTCACAAATCAACTTCAGACAACACCAGCCTCCAACTTTTCTCTGAAAGACAATAACCATGCATTGTTGTAGAATTTGATTTAATACTTGCAGCTGCATCTGCAGAGAACAAACTCAACATGCCACAACAGGTTCAGATTAATCAGACAAAAAATATATATTTTCTGACAATTAAAATTGATGATCGAGACACAAGATCTGACCTGCAGTCTGCTACAGCCAAAGATAATGAGAATATTTTAATTTGAAACAGAACGTGTTTCCATCAGGTGAGACCATAATGTTCAGGTTGGAAATCATCCAGGCAGTCCAAAGAAGACGTGAGAGAGCTCAAAAATGAAACTGCTATAAATTACTAAATGTTATTACATTTGTTTGTAAAATTTACTCTGTTAGTACTTTACCACCAAGATGAAAGACATCACTTGGAATTTATTTTAGTGTTCAGCTTTCAACAGGATAACACGGACAGGACGAGATACGGCACATCAAGCAGAACAAAGCACAAACCTTTCATTCAGTGAATTTACATAACACTACTTCACACCAAGTCATCTCAGGGCACTGAACAGAAGAGAACAGGTCCAAATCATAAATACAAGTCACATCCACATAGCAGAGGGATCTGAATAGTGGATGTAGATTTTGAGAGGAGTGTGTTTCTGGACTGAAACAGAACAGTGAATCCAAGTAAACCTAAATGTTTTTGGTGCAAGATATTCAAGTGAATATAAAAGGGAGTTTTTAAATTTTATTTATTTTATATTTTATCTTGTCCAAGGTGGCGCAGACTGTTGAATCCTGGTGAGTGGAAGGAACAATTTTATCCACCACCAGGTGTAGTGGTGGAGCCAGGGGGTGGCCAATGGTGGCCTTAACCACTATAGATTAATCTTTGGCCACTCCAATCATTCAGGAAACTATACTTCTAAGCAAAATACAAACTAGAAAACAATTTCCTGTAATTATTGGGGGGCCCATTTTTTCGAGGGAGTTTTTCTTTTCTACTATCGCCTTCATGCTTGCTCAAAATAAGAGTTCTGTGAAGAAGTTACATTCAAAGCAGTCTGATCCTCAGGTAAATATTGGTAACTTATTTTTTTATATGAATGTTTCTGTTCAGTGCCCTGAGATGACTTCTGTTGTGACTTGGAGTTCAATCCATCCATCCATTATCTTTTACACGCTTCTTCCATTTTGGGTCAAGGGGGTTGCTGGTGCCCATGTCTGGCAATCACTGTGCGAAGGGCGGGGTACACCCTGGACAGGTCTCCAGTCCATCACAGGGACACATAGAGACAAACGAGACAAACAAACATTCACTCCCTAACTCACACCTAGAGACAATTTAGAGTTACCAATCAGCCTAACATGCATGTTTTTGCTTTGTGGGAGGAAACTGGAGTACCCGGAGGAAACCCACGCATGCACAGAGAGAACATGCAAACTCCACCCAGAAAGGTCTCCGGACCGGGATTTGAACCGGGGACCTGCTCACTGAGAGGCAGCAGCTCTACCAGTTGCACCACCGTGCTGCCCTGTGTCCAAAAGTAACACATCATATTTTTTATGTCATTTTGTGTAAGATAAATTGTTACTTATATGTGCATACTGTATTAGGCTTTTGGCTTCAGGTATCCACAGACACATTCCTCTCATCTAGAATGAACATTAAGAATAACTGGCTGTTTACAATCCAGTTGTTACTAGTGACAAGTTAAGCTTCTTTTCTGGGATATTTGAATATTAACAATATCTGTAAGTTTCTTTATTTACATTTTGATTAAATAAAATGAAACTGACGATTTTAAATAGAAGCGCTGTAGATATTTTACAAATTACTTTCTTCTATTAAAAGTTTTGTTTTATATATCCTCTATTTTTATTCTCAACAGGAAGAATGCGGTCAGGAGCTGTTCGGTCTCTTGACCGCTCTTTAAGTGGCTTCAAACATCTGTTAAGTTCCTGGCAAGATCCAATGCAGACATGTTCCTGTTTTTAGT
>NC_056499.1:53835268-53847929 GCF_014905685.2 Nematolebias whitei | reverse complement strand
TATATATATATATATATATATATATATATATATATATATACACTTATGACTAGTTATGAGTTTGAATATATATACATATATATATATATACATACATATATATGTGTGTATAAAGATATATGTATATATATGTATATATACAAAATATATATACATTTATTTATTTTTTAAATTGGTATAAATTTGAAGAAATTGAATTTCTCTTTAAAATTTGTTGTTTCTTTGTCTTATATACTGTATACTCCACCTCACAGACCAATATCATGCATGTTAGTTACATTATTAACTCTCCCTATAGGTGTGAGTGTGAATGGTTGTCTTGAGTCTCTGATGGACTCATGACTTGTCATGAGTGTCCTTTACGTCATGCAAAGTAACTCCTGGACATGGGCACCAGCTCGACCTGGAAAGAAGCACAAAAAAATGGATGGATGGATGGAATTTAAAATAACAAACTGCTGGAAAATGAAAATGTGGATGACAGTGTTTTCCTGAATAAAACCTGAGGTTGATTCTTCCATCCTGCTGGATGATGAACTCAGGTTTTATTGGGACAATCTTACAGTTAAACATGCCTTGCTCGAGGGCCTTTCAGCTTGCAGCTGTTTTATAGCTCCAGCACAGCAATGATGCACAATAGATTCTTGTGTTTATGTAAGAGTTTTGGTTTCGAGCCCAGAGTCAAGTTTTTTTTGTGTTTTACGATCTAAAGATGAGACAGAAGAACCAGCAGGTGAGTTTTCAAACTTTCTCTGTAACTTTAGGGTGAAAACTCCACTCTGAGAAAACTTCCCCTTTCTCTTCACCCTCCCTCCCATGTGTGTGTGTCTCTCTCTGTGTGTGTCAGAACAACCTGTGAAACTCAGCCTCTTAGCTCAAATGATGACAGAGACTGAAATCCAGAAAGCAACTTTCCCAGGTCTCCCTGAAGCATTGTTGGGCACCGTTCACGTCCCGAGCAGCGCAGGAAGAATTACTTTCAGCAGGCTTCTGGGAAAACACAGCCAATAATTGTGATGTGTGTGTGTGAAAACACACATGTCCAGTGTGAAGGTGTGAGCCAAGTAAATCTGTGACTGGATGGACGCCTGCAGGCTGATTGTTGTTTGGTGCACTGAACAGTGAAGTTAAATCAGGCAGGAAGAGGAGAAGAAGCCAGTCAGATCACACACACACAAACACACGCGCGCGCACACACGCACGCACACTAGAACCCGGTCCTTCCGTCTCCTTTATTTTATTGCTTCCTTTTAGTTTTCTTTTGTCCTTTCTTTTTTTTTAGGTCTGTTGCTTGTTAAGCGTGCTGAGCTGTAATTTTTACTATCTGCTCGTTACTCTTCTCTTTCCTAAATGATTTCTTATTCACTCCTCCACCCACAGCTTTGGATAAAAAAAAAACCACTAAATGACATCTAATTGTGTAACTTGGTCAGGAATGTTGTGCCATGACTTTCTGCAGCAGAACGTTGTACAACGTAGATGAAATCTGCAACAATAAGACCTAAAACGTCTGTACAGACAAGAGAGTGGTAAACTACAGCTCAGACAGAGTCATCGTTCAAGGTTTAAATAGAAAGTTTAGACTGAACTGCTGCTTTAAGGTTTAACATTTTTACACAAACAGCTCACAGTGTCATGATGTCACATTGTTTTGAGCTGTTCCTTCATCCATCTATCCATCTGTCATCCATCCATCAGTTCAATTCAGTTTATTTATATAGCACCATATCACAACCAAGTTATCTCAGAGCACTTTACAGGAACATTCACATACATAAAAGCCAATTAGTAAAGTTCTCTATCTAAGGAATCCAGCAGACAAGTTGAATCTTGGCTTCGTCACAGTCTCCCATCCTGAACAAGCATAATGGTGACAGTGGAAAGGAAAAACTCCCTTTTAAATGGAAGAAACCTCCAGCAGAACCAGGCTCAGGACAAGCGGCCATCTGCTTTGACCGGCTGGTTTGAGAGGACAGGAAGATATCAGGTTTGTATCAACGTCGACCCCCAAGTAAGCAGACTGATTCAGCAAAGACAGAGACGGGAATACAGAAGGCAAGTGAACTTTATTTACAGGTGGATTTGCGTCGTCACAGCTGCAAGGGAGGAAAGGATAATATGAGTATGGGTTCTGGTGATGTTTGATAATATTGATTCCTTGTAATAGAGAATAACTCCTGTTTGTTTTGCAGGTGCAGGCTGAGAAGGAGAGGAGAGGTTCTGGGTTTTGCAGGAGATCCAAGTTGAGGTAATTGGCGGTGGAGGGAGGAGCAGGTTGACCCAGTTTTGGTTTGTTGGAGATGAATGTTGAAGGGACAGCGTTGATCCACATGTGGAGCCCAATGAAGAGGTAAGTTCCTAGGAAGGACTTGAAGAGTCAGGACATGGAAGATCCTGGAGAAATCACAGGTGGTGAGAACCAGCTGTAACAAAAGGTTAGTTGGCTGTACACGAGTTACCATTTGGCAGTTGATGGCCCAGCACTGGAGGTGTCTGGCAGTCCTCCTCAGAGCAGCAACAGGTGGAGTGAGTTACAAATGATTAGCTGTGGAAGGAAGAGTGAGTGACAGGCAAAACCCAGGAATCCCAGAGAAGGAGAGACAAACGAACACAGAATGGCAGGTCCAGATGTAGATCCAGATGTAAGTCCATGTGAACCTAAAAGACAAAAACACATGTAAAGGATAGAAAAAATAATTACAAATACAAACCAGGTTGAGCAGAGTAAGTAACGAAAAACATAGTAAAAAAAATGTGGTCAGTTTGTCCTCCAGCAGTCTAAGCCTATAGCAGCATAACTAAGGGATACTCAGGAAACCCAAGTCATCACTAACTATATGATTCATATAAAAGAAAGTCTTAATCCCAGTCTTAAAACTGGACAATGTGTCAGCCTCACGGACAGAAACTAGAAGTTGGTTCCACAAGAGAGGAGCCTGATAACTGAAAGATCTTCCTCCCATTCTGCTTTTGGAAACTCTAGGAACCACAAGTAAACGTGCAGGTCGGAGCTGAGGATGTGCCCTGTCTTGCATGCCAGACACAGGCGGATCACTCTGCTGGACATCTTCTACACTATAGGTTAGTTTTCTTAAGTGCTTGCTGACTGAAGAAAAAAGTGGGAGCTGATCCCCGGTCTCAAGGCAATTTATACAGACTGGGGTGGGGCCTACACTGCAGGTGGATGTGGACTAAAGTTTTCAGTGCTGCACAGCACGAGTGTAGGATTCCTAGGTATTTCTCCTATCACTCACTCTCTCCACAGCTAATTACCACTTATTCACCCCACCTGCTGATGATTGATGAGGACTGCCTGAACGGTGTACTTAAGCTCCTGCCAAATTCCTCTTCAGTGCTGGGACATGAACTGCCAAATGGTAACTTGTGTGTAGCCGACTAACCTTTCATTGCAGCTGGTTTTCATCGCCTGCGATCTCTTCAGGTCCTTCTCCTCCAAGGCCTTCCTAGAACCTCATTTCTCCTCTGTGGCTCACCTGTGGATCAACAGTGGGTATGTTTACATGGACATAAGTAACCAGATCAAATGGCCGGTCGGAATAAAAGTGTGTCCTGTAAACACTCCGTTTGGGTTATTTTTTGTGTATTCGGCGCGATCCAATATAATTTGTGATCAGAACGAAACGGGTGGTTTACGCCGATCCGTAACCCGATCGGTGTGCATGTAAACGCTTGATTTGTTCGTTTTTATCTGATCGTGAAAAACTGACCTGACTGCGCATGTGCGACTTTGCCATTTCCGCCTGGCTAATGCTAATAATATTAGCATGTCAGGGGAGCAAAACTGGTCGGTGAGCGACAACATTTCTACTAGAAACTTTGAAAGAGCTCAAAATGATCTGTATTACCTGTAGCTCAGTCAGGGAGTGCAGTAACGTCTCCACCATCATTAAAACCTTTCATGGGTCCATTTTGGGTGCTCAGGTTTGTTTACGTTCACCCCGGAAGTAGAACTTCTTCTTCAGTGTTTTTTTTAAGGAGAGTTTACCACTCTGCGCATGTCAGTACTGCTGTTCAGAACAAAGCCCGCTGCATGTAAACGCTCATCATGAACAGATTGTGCCCATGTAAACGATACAATTGAATTATTCAAACAGAACACATTTCAATCCGGTCAAAGAATTCTGCGCATGTAAACATAGCTAGTGTTCCTTCAACTACAACAATCAAACTCTTCAGACTGGGTCAACCTGCTCCTCTCTCCACTGATACTCACCTCAATCTGGATCTCCTAAAAAAACAGAACCTCTCCTCCTCGGAGCGCACCTGCAAACACAAAACAAACAGTAAGGAGTCATTCTCTTCTACAATGATTAATATTCAAGACCTGAAACAAAGAACCCATACACACCTTATCCTCCATTCCCTTTCGGTCCTGACGTTGTTATTCGCACCTGTAAATAAAGAACACTTACCTTTTGTACTCCTTGCTCTGTTGTGGCTTTTACTTGGGGGTCGATGCTTAATACAAACATCACAGTGAGGCGTAAACCCACTGACGATAGCCTTAAAAGGCTGTGCCTGTACTCATAGAATTGGGGGTTACAGTACGTAACCAATACTTTTGTGTCTGTCCCTGGCTGATAATTATTAATTATTTCCAGGTGTTTTTTGTGTCTGTACTGTTGCTAATTAATTCTTAGCCTTTAAATCACTCCTGGGTTCTGTTGTAGTACCATGGCATGGCAGTGGTAGTTACATGTCTGTCACCAGTTCACACTCTTGTTTAGTGTTGGGCCAGGCTACCGTCCACCCTGAGTTTTGGAAATCTCTTAATAAAGACGCTTTGAGATCAGATGCTGGATCATCATCCTGAGTCCTATTCCTTCAGAGAATCCCCAAAATGTGACAGAATGGTACCACTGATCTCCAAGGACTCAATAGATCTGGCTTCCAAGTTTGGAGAAACTCTGGGTTTTCCACTAGTGGGTTTTGGAGCAGATGGCATTGTTTCAGGCCTCCACCAATTTGAAGTTCCTCTTGGAGGGCTGCTGGAGTTTGGAGGAGTTTTTGCCACTCACTGGTAGATGGGCCTGCTCCCGGAGTATTGGGAGATCCTTCATGGTTTCCAATGAAGTTGAGGTGTGCTAACCCCAATCTCAGTAACTATGCTCACCTCTCCAGTGTGTTCTGACAAGTCATCATCCCCAGAGAGTTCTGGTGAGTCCATAGAGTTCTGACAAGCTGGCAAGCCCAGAGCATTCTGATGGTCCCAATGAGCCAGCAAGAGCAGCGTGTTCTGAAGATCCGGTTGTGTTGATAGGCCCTACAGATCCAGCTGCTCTGATGGGCCAGACATACCATACCATACCAATTTATTTATAGAGCACTTAAAACAGCAACAAGGCCAACCAAAGTGCTGTACAAGAGAAAACAAACATGCACAGTGGACAGGAAAACAAAATAAAAATACAGATACAAATAGCAGCAGAAGCTAACTAAAATGGCCAACAGTGTAGAGTACAGACAGGACCAAAACAAATCACACCGTGTCACACCGACATGTCCAGTATTCTCAGTAGAGTTGCACTCGGGTCCAAATAATCTGAACTGACCCGTCCCCAGCCCATAGCCACCATTTCCGAACCCCACTCGATCCGACGATTTAATAGTAATTACAGGTCCGAACCTGGAAAAACCTGCTTATGCCACCGACTATTATTAACGGTTGACGGATGCGCGCGGCTGAAAGGGCAGAAAATCACAGATGAAGAGCTGTCAAAGCACAATAAATGCTCCCCCTGCTTCTGCCTGCATTGGACCCTGCTCTGACGTCTGATATTTTGTGATCTCACCTGTTTGGGTCTCTGCTGCGCGTGTACGCTGAATGCAGCGGCTGAATGAACATCCATTTGGGCTAATGGATCGCTGGCAGTAGTCCATCTGAAGCTTAACTGAACTTTTTACCTCTTTCAACCAGCCGGTCAGCATGCGGTCAAATCGCCACGTGTGGCAGGTGCAGTATGACAAGCCATGATTTCATATATTGGATCGTCAGCCGCATGCGTTCCTGATGCAATAAAAAGCCCGACACGACCCACACTTTAAGCACATTATTATGGCCCGGCCCGGTCCGAATCTGGGTCGGGCGGGGCCAGGCTCCGGGTTAGGGTTCGAAATGACAGCTCTAGGTCTCAGTGGGGTCCGGCCTAGAGTGTAGCCACCACAAGGACTTCTGTGGATTTTTTGTTGTCAGGGAACCTCGGGGTCATCATTCCTCCTGACATACTTCTCCAGGTTCCAGTCAGTCGGGCCAACCAAGTTTTCAAAGCTGAGCGGTTGTGCTGCTGGGAGAAGTCAGAGGACCTCCATCCAAGTTCTCATCTAGTTGAAGAGGTCCAGAGCTGCATCAACTGGGTACTGTTTCCCATGGGATCCCAGGCCCCCTCCTCAACCAGCCAGAAGTTTTCTGGGCCGTCTGCCGGGAGGTGTCGGGCCTCTGTGGCTGCCCTAGTGGATGCTTTGTGATATGCTACTTTTTAGTCTTCTCTGTTGCCTCTTCTTGAGTGTTTGACAGTGTTCCTTTATGACTTTCAGACTAGGGGTGTAATGGTACGCTAAAAATTACATTTCGGTTCAGTTCAGTTTCAAGGAGGGTTTGGTTCGGTTAATTTTTGGTACAAAAAAGTCCAAAATAAAGACTTACAAAATGTTTATTTTGAAAATATGCCAAGTAAACAACACATTTGTTTAAAAATAAATAAAAGCAATCCATTTGGACGATATTTTTAATAAACGGCACTCCTTTAAAATAAATAAACTATACCAACAATAATAAAAATCTTAATGAATACAATAACAGTCAAAACCAGAACAATAAGCAGCAACAGACTGTTTACAATCTAACTAATCAAGTTTTAAGTTTTTGGCCAAAAAGACCAACTTGTCCACATTTTCTACCAAAAGCATAGATATAGTTGCAGTGACATTATCTCCAGCTGTAGAGAAAATCCTTTCACTAGCAACAGTAGCAGGAATAGAGAGGTAGCACTTTGCTAATTTTGGAGTGTGACTGTAGTGTGGCTGATTGTCTTTCCACCAAAGAAGAGAGTTAGCTTCAAGGGAAGGGCACCCTGAAGCCCTGTACTCATAACCTCTTCTTGGACCTGCTCCAGAAGGGACTTGCTACTTCCCACCTGTCCCTGGAAAAGTTCATCACAGACTTCTCAGCTAGAGGTGATCTGGTGAATGATTTCCCTGAAGAGGAGCTCAATGACATCCTCAGACAGCAAACAACACAGAGGTAAAAATGAGTTAATAAGATTATAATTTTAAATTAAAAATGTTAATTAGATTATAATAATAAAATAACAATACCTCTTCTTGATCGGTCATTATTTCTGTTGTGAGGTGGTTGAATATTCTCTCGTTCATCATCATCATGAGGGCAGAGCTTTAATCTGGACTCCAGGGCTTGTTGACAATATCAGTTTTAGCTTTTTCCTAAAGTGCTGCTACAACTTTTTGGCTGAATTGTTGACGTGACTGGATGCCATAGGCAGCAGGGCTCAATAACTTTAAAGCTGGCGCATCAACAACAGAATTTGGACGTAGATCCAGAGCTTTAAAAATGCCTACATCTCGTGTATTATTACTTTAGACCGATCTGAATTACCTGATAAAGGTTGTTTAAATGCTGCTGTTATCAGTCTTTGCACCAATCAAGCTGCTATTCTGTAGAAGAGACGTTCACGTTCGGATAATGTCGTTTTCAGCACGTTAACAAGTTAGACGTGTTGCCTGCGGCAGATCCAATCTCCATGAAATAACTTCAACACACAGCTTTGGATTTGCACTTGTATTTTAACAAGAAAGCCATAATGTTCCCAAAAAAGAGACCGCAACAAGATGCTAGGCAGCTAATGCTACCCGTGCTGCAAGACTATGCAACAATAAATAGTGCCGTGCTGAAACACACTTAGGAACTTTAGTTCCTAAGTTTAATTCCTTAATGAGTGAAAAAAATAACTGAAACGGTACGCACGTGGACCAAACCGAACATGCTGTACCAAAACGGTTCAATACACCCACTTGTACCGTTACACCACTGTTTCAGACTTTTTCCAGTAAGGGGGTATTGGGCTTTTCTGGTCTCTCCATCTTTGAGCGTTTCCCCCACCTCCCACCCCTGTTTCTTCTTTTAGTGGGGCATTAGGTTTTGTTTTGTGTATCAGGTAACATCCACTATAAGGAGAGGTTCTGTAATAATGTGTTATATTTTTTGTACTTGCCTTTAGTCTTTTTCAGGGTTTTTGTGTTCATCTCAGTCTGTTTCCCTTCGTTCCTGTGTCTGTCTGTCCCTGGTTGATAATTATTTCCAGGCGTTTCCTATTTTGCTAATTAGTTCTCCACCTTTAAAAGCACTCCTGTGTTCCATTTTACTTGTAGAACCATTGCATGCTAGGGGTAGTTACATGTCACTAATTCAGAATCAGAATAAGGTTTATTATCATTGTACTGGAATACAGTGAATTTATGTTCGTACAATCGTCCGAAAGATGGGTGGAGTGCACATTGCTGCTGCTGAAAAGCGCAACACCTTATTCTTTATCAGAATACTTTTATATAGAAAAAGGGAAGAACCATGAGGATAGATAGTGGTATTACAAAAAAATATCTCTTCACATCTTGTCCTATCAGGACATGATTTGAGACGTCAAAAAAACTCTACCAGCAAGTACATTCAAAAGCATGATTACATATGCATTTGACATCAAGGTGTTGAGATTTGTCCATGAGCGTTTTTCAGATAGGTCACAGTTGTGATTATGTTGTTTCAGCTGGCAGTTTTGATAAGCCTGCACAGAAGTTCTCAGGGGGGATTGCAATAGCCGAAGCTTTTGTCCCCAGTTACCCATGTCTCAGGAGAAATTTGATAGTCGGCTTGTATCCGAGGCCAAATGGGGGAGTCAGATTCAGTTAAGGCACAATTGTTGATTTTCTTGCAGACAGTTTTGTCCTTGTCAGCCTTGAGTCCTGCTGGAACTACTTACCGGTTAAAATAGCCACATTTATGGGTATCCATGCCACTGATCTGTTATGAGCCTCCGTCAAGGTCGATCCCAACATGCTGACGAGTCCCAGAAGCTGCAGGTGACCTGCAAGTCTCACAAATCACCTCCATCTTACGGTTTAGCGCACAAATCAGCTGATTTTGAGTATTCATAACACAAACCAAACACAGACTTTGAAGCTTTGTCATGGCCGAAACTGCTGCCGATGTCTTCTTCAAAAGTTGATAAAATAGATTCCCGCTGATGCCAAAGAGCAGAGTCTCTGCTATCATAAATCCAAATATATAAACATCTTCAGCGTCCTCCTGAGACAGGACTGAGAGTCACATCAGCTGCCAAACTCCTCATGGATCTCTGACGTATCCCACAGCATGAGTCTCAGCCAGACAAGTGCGTTCTCCAGGAACCTGTCGTTTTGTTGAAAAGATTTTGTTGATTGTGTTGAAAGTCCAGCTCACCAAATCCATAATCTTAATTTTCATTTGGGAGGTGTGTACCATGAGCTTCAAACACACAGAGAGCAAAGCAGGAGGAAAGGGAACAGGGGAGGGAAGGCAGGAGCATCCACCTTGAGCGAGAGCCAGAGTAGAAAGATTCTAAAATTCACGCTTTCAATTCTTGATTAGTGTTGGGCTGGGCTACTCTCCTTCCTGTGAGTTTTAGAAATCTCTTAAGAGAGATGCTTGTTTGTCATGATCTGTGTATTTCTTTCAGCTTTTGATTATTCTTGTGTTTATCAGGTGTCACTTCCCTCTTAATGTTCCTTGAGATTTTTAACGATGCTTGAGTTTATCCTTCTTATGTTCATCTTGCCCTTATTTGTGTCATTATTCATCTGCCCTCAGTTAACTGTTGGCTCGTTTTTCCCCCATCAGTCACCCGCTCACATCTGTGCCCTCTCAGTAATCACCCAGGTGCCTCCACTTTCTATTCATCCCTGCTCTCTATATTCAATCTCTGTTCCTCCACCCACCGTGTTGGGTCTAGTAGTATCTTTTCTCAGAGCCTCTGAGTTTTTTGTGCTTTATTGCCACAAAAAGTTTTTTGTTTTTGTTAGTTCAATAAATAGGTTTGTTTTATTGAGATCCTCGTGGTTTCTTCTGCATCTTGGTCCTCAGTGTTTAATTTGAGCCGGATCTTGCTGGAACAAGAGCTGCGAACTCTTTTATTTTGACAGGGTGCGTTCCGGAAACTGTTTGCTCGGATCTGGTAACTCAAATCTCTGCCCCTAAAAGTCCAAAGTCATTGTGCCTTTTTATTAAAAAACAAAAAAACTATATAATTGAACAACACAACTAAATTGCAAATCAGTTTGGCAGTTTAAGCGGCTAAATTTATTAATACAATTTTGAATATTTATTAAAAATACGAGAGAAAAGTCTCTGGTCATATCCTACGATACGTCACCGCTCCATAGACATATAAATGCCTGATCCCACCCGGTGTATTAGAAACATGTGTTTTAAAATTGCTGTTACACTTTAGAAAAAAAAGGAAGACAATGATTTATTTTGTTAGCAAGATTTGAAGGTTTTCTGGCAACAAAGAAATCATTGAAGTTGCCCTCAGGATTCCTGCAACATTTTTATTTAGCTTCAAATCCAAACTAAAATCTTCTCAATGCATCTCACAAATCAACTTCAGACAACACCAGCCTCCAACTTTTCTCTGAAAGACAATAACCATGCATTGTTGTAGAATTTGATTTAATACTTGCAGCTGCATCTGCAGAGAACAAACTCAACATGCCACAACAGGTTCAGATTAATCAGACAAAAAATATATATTTTCTGACAATTAAAATTGATGATCGAGACACAAGATCTGACCTGCAGTCTGCTACAGCCAAAGATAATGAGAATATTTTAATTTGAAACAGAACGTGTTTCCATCAGGTGAGACCATAATGTTCAGGTTGGAAATCATCCAGGCAGTCCAAAGAAGACGTGAGAGAGCTCAAAAATGAAACTGCTATAAATTACTAAATGTTATTACATTTGTTTGTAAAATTTACTCTGTTAGTACTTTACCACCAAGATGAAAGACATCACTTGGAATTTATTTTAGTGTTCAGCTTTCAACAGGATAACACGGACAGGACGAGATACGGCACATCAAGCAGAACAAAGCACAAACCTTTCATTCAGTGAATTTACATAACACTACTTCACACCAAGTCATCTCAGGGCACTGAACAGAAGAGAACAGGTCCAAATCATAAATACAAGTCACATCCACATAGCAGAGGGATCTGAATAGTGGATGTAGATTTTGAGAGGAGTGTGTTTCTGGACTGAAACAGAACAGTGAATCCAAGTAAACCTAAATGTTTTTGGTGCAAGATATTCAAGTGAATATAAAAGGGAGTTTTTAAATTTTATTTATTTTATATTTTATCTTGTCCAAGGTGGCGCAGACTGTTGAATCCTGGTGAGTGGAAGGAACAATTTTATCCACCACCAGGTGTAGTGGTGGAGCCAGGGGGTGGCCAATGGTGGCCTTAACCACTATAGATTAATCTTTGGCCACTCCAATCATTCAGGAAACTATACTTCTAAGCAAAATACAAACTAGAAAACAATTTCCTGTAATTATTGGGGGGCCCATTTTTTCGAGGGAGTTTTTCTTTTCTACTATCGCCTTCATGCTTGCTCAAAATAAGAGTTCTGTGAAGAAGTTACATTCAAAGCAGTCTGATCCTCAGGTAAATATTGGTAACTTATTTTTTTATATGAATGTTTCTGTTCAGTGCCCTGAGATGACTTCTGTTGTGACTTGGAGTTCAATCCATCCATCCATTATCTTTTACACGCTTCTTCCATTTTGGGTCAAGGGGGTTGCTGGTGCCCATGTCTGGCAATCACTGTGCGAAGGGCGGGGTACACCCTGGACAGGTCTCCAGTCCATCACAGGGACACATAGAGACAAACGAGACAAACAAACATTCACTCCCTAACTCACACCTAGAGACAATTTAGAGTTACCAATCAGCCTAACATGCATGTTTTTGCTTTGTGGGAGGAAACTGGAGTACCCGGAGGAAACCCACGCATGCACAGAGAGAACATGCAAACTCCACCCAGAAAGGTCTCCGGACCGGGATTTGAACCGGGGACCTGCTCACTGAGAGGCAGCAGCTCTACCAGTTGCACCACCGTGCTGCCCTGTGTCCAAAAGTAACACATCATATTTTTTATGTCATTTTGTGTAAGATAAATTGTTACTTATATGTGCATACTGTATTAGGCTTTTGGCTTCAGGTATCCACAGACACATTCCTCTCATCTAGAATGAACATTAAGAATAACTGGCTGTTTACAATCCAGTTGTTACTAGTGACAAGTTAAGCTTCTTTTCTGGGATATTTGAATATTAACAATATCTGTAAGTTTCTTTATTTACATTTTGATTAAATAAAATGAAACTGACGATTTTAAATAGAAGCGCTGTAGATATTTTACAAATTACTTTCTTCTATTAAAAGTTTTGTTTTATATATCCTCTATTTTTATTCTCAACAGGAAGAATGCGGTCAGGAGCTGTTCGGTCTCTTGACCGCTCTTTAAGTGGCTTCAAACATCTGTTAAGTTCCTGGCAAGATCCAATGCAGACATGTTCCTGTTTTTAGT
>NC_056499.1:53831817-53835168 GCF_014905685.2 Nematolebias whitei | reverse complement strand
GGTGTGTGTGTGTGTGTGTGTGTGTGTGTGTGTGTGTGTGTGTGTGTGTGTGTGTGTGTGCACAACTTCAAAATAAATTCTCACCCTGTACTGAAAACAGTTTCAGCGTCTCAGCACCACCAGCTGGTAAGAGGCGCATGACGTCAATTTGAACCCTGCCCACTGGAACGGTACTGAAAGCATAATGGAAACACAACGTGTACCATACCAAATAGAGTAGAGCCGTGCTGTACCAGTACTACAGGTACAAATGGAAAAGGAGCATTAGACATCCCAATGCCAGTGACCACCACCCTCCCAGTGATTGGTGCATGGATATTGGACATAGGATGAAGCTAGAATGAAGAGACACCTGAACTCTGAACCCTGAAGCGACTGAAGATAATTACAAAAATAACGCTTTGACATAAATATCACAAACTTTATCTTTGAGACACATGAATAAAGGTCCTGTCAGACCATTTTGTGCTTAAGTGAGACCTGCACTTTATTAAAATCAGACAACATTGTGCTTTAAACAAAGACTGCAATTACAATATCTTTTAATGAGCCTCTTCTCTGTGAAAGTGCAGGACTTTTTTTTGCTTTCTGATAAAACATTTTTTGAGTATTCAGTCAAAGTAATGTGGAGCCACCAGAACTGTTTTTTTTACAGCTGCATACATCAGTGCTTAGTTTGGGATTACTTGTGCAAATTCATCACTCTTTGGCAACTTTCAGTACCATGCTCAGCTGCCTTTTGCTCGTTTTCTTTTCTTTCTTTTGCTTTCGTACCAATTTTTCAACTTCAGATCTGGAAATGAACTAAGTGAGCTATGACCTTGACACAATGCTAAAGAAAAATGTGTAAAAAAAAAAACTCACGAAACTTGCCCTGGGCTCACCTTCACTTTGCACATTATCTTCGGTTTGCAGTGTTTCAGTAAATATGTCTTTAACAGGTTCCCTGCTTCTATTATTTTCCAAACTGAAAACTAGTTTTTGTTGTTTTCAAAACAAAGCAAAGACACTTTCTTTTTTATTTTTTCTCCTCATTTGTGATTTCGAAATTATTTAATCTAGTTAGTTTTGATTCTTTGGATGTGTTAGGAACTAATGTGGAGTTTCTCAGATGAGCTGGGCGTCAGCGGTCAGGAAGAACACACAGACACATGTAGCTGCAGGTTCTGAGGGGTACACTAACCCAGCCTTGGATCAGAACCAGAACTCTGAAGAATGGTCAAAGAGAAAACTGAACAAATCCAGAAACATGTACGATCCAGAGATCCTAAATATGCTTTGGTCCTCACAGAGATAGTAACACCCCCCCCCCCACACACACACACACACACACACACACCCACACTCATCTGGGACTTTTTAAGGTGGAATTTGTTTCCTCCCTCTGTTGGAAGATAAGGATTCTTAGCTCAACAATAAATCCTCACACCACCTCCTCCTCTCTGCTGGCGTTTGACTTTCATACAAACACACACACACACACAAATGGAAGTGGACATAAATAGTGGAAAGTGGAAATCTCTAAATCAAGTGTCGTCATTTCGATATAACCACAAACCACAAAATCCTGAACCAAGGCCATGAACGAGGAGAGGCAAGAAGGAGAGGAACCAAGGAGAGTGAAGGAGAACATATAGAGCCTTTTCACATGACGTCAGACAACTTCCCTTCTGACTCACCGCAGTGGAGCAGTACTTCCGGGTCTATTTTCCCTCGGGAGACCTGTCTGGAAACTTCACAGAATTTCATTAATTCAAACTTTATTTATAGAGGTTATATTACAAGATATAGCACAAGGTAAGGTTAATAAAAGCAGTATTTAAGTGTTGGTTAACTGTGGTAACGTTATCCATCATTATCAATTTACCATTCTGTAACTGAGTATGGAAACAGCCTCATTCTAAAATAAGCTAGCTAGCAGCTAACAGGTAGCTAAACTCTACACTGCTGCTGCCTGTCAGTGCTGTAACATTAAAATGATTATTTTATCTATTAATGTAAAATCTCTGACATCTTCCAACACAGTTGTTTAGAATAGCATTTTAAATATTGAATTAAAAACTATACGTCAAACCATTTCCATGTTCTGATGTGATTAATAATTTCTCTTTCTACTTTCTTCTTGTGTCCATCTTTCATATGATCACCTAACAAGCATGGCACACTGTATTTGAGTTTCCCCTTTGAAAAAGCTTTTATATATCTTCACCTCAGAACAAGTCAAGGCAGTAATGAGTAAATAATAGGAGAAATAATGTAATACAAAAGATAATTAATAAGTGAACAGGAAATTGATGGGTGGATAAGTGATGTCTATTAAGGTTTATACTTTCTTTTCCCTTAGGTCAACTGGATGATGCTGCATGGAGAGTTCAAGAGTTGGAGAGACAAGTTTTGTCTCTAGAAATTAAAATCCAGCCGCTGACAATTAAGAAGTGCCCTCCTGTGTCTTTGTGTATATATAGACACACACACACACACACACACACACATATATATATATATATATATATATATATACACATTTATATTTTCAATTCAATTCAAATCAAAAATACTTTATTAATCCCAAAGGTAAATTATTTGTTGTTGTAACTCGTTATCCTCATTTCATTAAGCGATGTTACAGATACTGATGGCTGTAGACAGGAAGGATCTCTTGTAAAGGTCCATCCCACAGTGGATCCTAAGAAACTGGCTGCAGATGCCGTCCGATCCGTCCACCCAGACTCGGCTGGCCTCTCAGTTCCCCCGGGCTGTAGGACCACGCGAATGTCGGGCAGAATTCCTCCCAGAGCGATGGCCACTCCTCCCAGCAGTCTGCCGAGCTCCTCATCACTGCAGACAGCCAACTGTAGGTGCCGAGGGACGATCATGTCCTTCCACTGTCATGAGCCATGTTTCCTGCTAGTTCTAAGATCTCAGTGGTCAGGCACTCGAGCACAGCTGGCAGGTAGATGAGAATGCATCCACAGAACATCCTTTTCAACTCATTTGAAATTTGGGGCTGTAGTTGAGATGTTATTTGAGCTTTTGAGATGTTAATCAGCTGCTGTTAGTTGTAGGAAACTACAACTAACAGCGGTGCAATTGTAGAACACAATTCTATATATATAATATATAAATATTTGTGTCTGTGTATATGCGTTCTGAGCCACTAGTCATGGTTTGGAACTGTTGTGGTAAAGAATAACATTATTTTATCAAAGAAAATGACCAAAACATGAATAATTGAATCATGTTTTGGTCATTTTCTTTGATAAAATAATGTAATTCTTTACCACAACAATTCCAAACCATGACTAGTGGCTCCGAACGCATATACACAGACACAAATATTTATATATTATA
>NC_056499.1:53813996-53831717 GCF_014905685.2 Nematolebias whitei | reverse complement strand
CCTGAACTAAACACATGCTCATACACCTGAACTAAACACATGTTCATACACCTGAACTAAACACCTGTTCATACACCTTAACTAAACACATGTTCATACACCTGAACTACACCCAAATACATGTTGACACACATGAACTGCACCTAAACACACTCTGACACATTTGGGACTGGTGGCGCAGAAGTGATGGGCCTTTATGTACAGTACATACATATATACATTAAATTATGTATTTACTTTTTTAAAATTTTGACTTCTGAGATCTATACAGAAATTTGAATTATTAATATAAACATTCGTTAAGAAATAAAACTGCCACAAAAGAGCTCAGCAGAGCTGTTACATCATTATAGTGCACATTCTGCTGCTCAGTGTACTCAGTGCAAGCGTACTTTATATTCAGGTATCTGGGCTCCACTGATGATGGCTTTGAACTGCACATGTGCACACTCCTAACTCAGGATTACAAACCTCAGAGTTATTTAACCTCAATCCAGGCTTTCCAGAGGTTCCCTCTTTTTAGATAGATGAATTTTGAGATTGTGAATAAACTGAGTTTATTAAACCTCCTTCCCAGAACTTTTAAAAACAAGGAAGTAAACATCTTTGTCGTGACCCTTCTGTTTTGCTTTTGTGGATGGATGAGCTGTCCGTCTTCAGCATGTGGACGGGGTGTTGACCCGTGACCAACACTCCTACTGACCTCTGATCTGTCCTGTTGTCTGACAAACAAACAGAGCGTAGCTCAGTAGAGATGATGCATGTTTCATGACTTTTACAGAGCTCCATGAATCATCTCTCCTTTTTGTTTAGTTCCCTGATTGTTCACATCCATTAAAGCTGTTTTAAAGATCCAGACATTTCTGCAGATTGACCTTCTACAGACTGATGGTTTCAGTTAGCTGTGGACAGGAACATCAATCCCATCATGTCCAGCCCATCCACCAGGTAGATGTCTGTGATGCTGATGTTCTGAACAAACAGCAGTTTGGACTCCCATCAGTCTGCAGAAAGTGAATGAACACTGGAGAGAAAGCAGGAAAGTGTTAAACTGCAGAACATTGAACTCACTCTGCTTTTTGTTTATTGTTCAGCTGCAAAACAAAAACCAGCTGGAACAACTGGATCCTCTCACAGAACTTTATTTAAATTTACTGCAGGAGTGCCTGAGCTCTTTGTGTGAATGTTCAAGTTTTAAACAAATGTTCTTCATTTCTCTTCTGGTAAAGACTCAAGTTATGTAACAAACCATCACCTGCAAGGTTTTAACTATAAAACTGCATTAAAATAGTATTTTATTATGAAAATCATTTTAACAAGAAGATATGTTCAGTAAAAATGTTTACTGGTGCAAGGGAAAACTACTTTTTATTGATATTAAACTGCGATGTGACCATTTGCTCAGATCGGTTTGAAAAAGTTACTTCATATAAAATCTGCTGAGAAAAAAAAAAAATTGGCATTCTTTAAGCCAAGATGGATGATGCTTTTTCTCATCAGCTTCGTCCCCCCCCCCCCCCCCCCCACACACACACACACACTTACACACACAGCTGGAGAATGATCCTGTATCTGCCGCATTGGCGTCAGTAGCATTTGTAATATGGGGGGTGGAGGGCACACACTGGTGGGGGGGTCTGGGGGTCCTCTCACAGAAAATCTTGAATAATGCCTTTTCCTGCATTCTGGTGTATTTTAACGAGTTTTTAAACATCTACATTTAGGTATCCGCATAAGTAAACCCTTGATTCAATAATTTTTTTAGAGAGCAACAAGAAGTAGCCTGACCAACAGCTCTCCCTGTGTGAATAGAGCACGCTCCGCTTATCTCACGTGTCCTAACTGCCCCACCTCTGTCGACAACACTGCTGTAAAGCCTTCCCCGGATTCAGAAACCTTACTCTCGCTCAAATCCGAAGTGCTTGATTACAACAACCTTTACAGGTGGGCTGTATTTGCTCCGTTGCGTACGGACTCTCTTTAAAGGCGGATAGCGTACAAAGAAAAGCAACAGTTCATGTAGATTTTCTTACTTTGATTCCACACATTTAAAGCATGTTTTTCACAAAGTTTGTGGAAATTCAGCAGTTTTTTTTTAACAGACATTTCAACTTTAATACACTTTACCACAGCGTCAGGTCAGAACTACTTGTGTTTATACAAAAAATTTATACAAAAACAACATTACCATTAGACTTTTTTTTTGTGTTCAGCACTCATCTAACGGATGAGTCAGTAAAGGTACCACTCAGCACAAAAGGTTGTTGTAATTGAGCACTGCACTTGAGCAAGAGTAACATTTATGAATCCTGGGAAGGCTTTACAGCAGTTTGACAACTGCCAGCACTAACAGATGTGCTAAGCTAGCTCACAACACAGAGGTGCCCCCCCCCCCCCCCCCCCGTCAACAAAAACAAACCACGAAGATGTGAGCGTCCTGCCAAGCCAAGTGACAGAGGAGAAACCGAATGGATTTGTTCACGAAGAAATAGAAACAGCGCTTGGGTGAACTAATATTTCACAGTAAACGTGTGGGGGTGGGGGGTCCAAATGAGTATGTTTTAAAAGTGAGAGGGGCACGTCCCCTTCACATACAATTGTTGCGATGCCTGTGATCTGCCTGTTAGTGTGTTAGTCTCTGTTAAAACATCTGACAACTGAAACAGACTAGAGGTTGAACAACTACACACACTGCCTGGCCAAAAAAAAAAGTTGCCACCAAACAAAAAGGTCACACACTAACAGTTTGTTGGACCGCTTTTAGCTTTGATTACAGTATGCATTCACTGTGACATTGTTTTGATAAACTTCTGCAATGTCACAAGATCTATTTCCATCCAGTGTTGCATTAATTTTTCACCAAGACCTTGATTGATGACTAGGAAGGCAGATGTGAAGTCTACAAAGAGCATACAGACATGAGTTTTTCTGCTCCAGGTGGTTGAGCGCAGTGTGGACCACTGATGCCATGTCCTCTGTGGTCCACACTGCGCTCAACCACCTGGAGCAGAAAAACTCTTATGTCTGTATGATCTTTGTGGACTTCACATCTGCCTTCAACACCATGATCCCCCAAACCCTGATGGACAAACTATTCACACTAGGACTAAGCCCCTCCATTTGCAACTGGGTACTAGACTTCTTAACAAACAGACTACAGTCAGTGAGGATCCACAACTTCTCCTCCTCCACCATAACCCTCAGCACTGGCTCTCCTCAGGGATGTGTGTCGAGCCCCCTCCTGTTTACTCTGCTCATATATGATTGTGCAACTACCCATCCAGGCTGTCACATTGTAAAGTTTGTAGATGATACAGCGGTGGTGGGATGCATCACAAACAATGATGAGTCCAACTACAGGCAGGAGGTGGAACACCTGGAGAGCTGGTGCAAAGAGAATAATCTTCACATCAATGTGAAGAAAACCAAGGAGATGATTGTGGACTTCAGAAGGAACAAACACACCTACACCCCCCTGAACATAAGAGGATCTGCGGTGGAAGTGGTCTCCAGCTACAAGTACTTGGGTGTACACTTTAAGGGGAAACAAAGATCTCTACTCCTCTCCCCTGCCCGGATCGTTTGCTTGGAACGAACACACGTTTATGTCAGAATTAAACAATATCTTTATTTTTACAGACTTTAAAATGCCTGAACAAGAGAGAATTGTTTTATATTACCTGAATTCAGAGGCCTTCTGTACAATTCTGACGTGTCTCAATTTTCTTCCAACATTTATAGACTGTTTACTCTACCCAGTGACATTTCTTGTTTTCAATTCCTGTCCAAATTGAAGCCTTTTTTTTTCCAGTTAGCCTCACCGATTAATGGTATTCTTAAGGCTACACAGCTGTTCAGTCCCAATCCCTTGAGTTCCCTTCACACTGTGCGTGTGGAAATGCTCTTACTTTCACTATTAAACATTGCCCTGAGTGCTACTGTTGTTTATCTTCCATTTGATTTCACCAAACGTTTAAGTGATTGCCGATCACGATCATTCAGGATTTTTTTTCTTCTTTGATGACGATGTGTCCCCACTATCTTTCCAGTTTTTAATAATGTGTTGGACAGCTCTTAACCCAATTTTAGTAGTTTATGCAATCTCCTTAGATGTTTTCTCTGCTTGATGCAGCCAATGATTTGACCCTTCTCAAACAGACTGACATCTTTTCCACGACCACACGATGTGTCTTTCAATATGGTTGTTTAAGAAATGAGAAGCAACTCATTGCACCAGTTGGGGTTAAATAACTTGTTGCAGCTCATCACTCATGCAGTAATTATCCAATAGGAGGCTCGTACCTATTTGCTTAGTTAAATCTAGGTGGCAACTTTTTTTTTTTGGCCAGACAGTGTTTTAAAATACTCAAAACATCACATCATAATTAGTAACACTATCAAGTACACAGAAACAGAAAATACAACTTAATCTATAGACCCACTTTTACTAACTTTGTTGAAGTTATTTTGTAGTTATCATATGAAATTAACCCAGAATATTTATTTGTATGTATTTAATTACATGAAGGAAATGTTTGATGCACAGACATCTTCTGTATTTGCAATGAAAAAGAAATCAGGGATCATTACAGCAGATAATAATTACATCGGAGAGCTACACTAAGGATTTTTATTTAGTTCTGTATTTAAGTTAACCTAAGACCCACACCTTTTTTGGGGGGGTGGGGGGTGGGTGATGACAATAAATATACACATAATGTTAATGTACCAAGGGCCATATTTGTTCTACGGGTCTTGAGGTCAACATATTCATTTTACTCTGTATGAAATAACAGAACCAACAACTGGGCTCGATAATGAGACTGAACATTATGAGCAGAACAAACAGCTCATAGAGAAAACAAAAATAATTATAAAATGCTAAACAGATGTGTTCCACCTGCTGAACAGGTCTCATCTTCACAAACATCCCTGAGAAATGTAAGACTGTTTCCTACAGTTTTCATCTCAGCTCAGGCTGCAGAACTTCAGCTGATGCTAAAATGTACAAACACACTCAGAGGACGCTCAGCTGAAGGTACGTCAAACATCTTGTTCTTCTTTTTCTGTTCTTCTGACTGCGTTGTGCTTTACCACTACGTTTCTTCCTTCCATGGTTAATATTATTTGTACATTTTGAGAACAATTGATGACCGGAGCAGTGGTGGTGGTGGTGGTGGTGGTGGTGGTGGTGGTGGTGGTGGGGGTTGCATGAGAGCAGATAGTGGAGGAGGAGGGGGTGAGCTAAGCAAATATATAGTTATTAATAATTTATTTTCTTCTTTCGGCTGCTCCCTTCTTCAGGAGTCGTGGTGAACGATCTCGCACGAAGACTTGCTGATTGTTTTTACGCCAGATGCCCTTCCTGACTCACAGACCACCGAGATACCACAGCCCTCTGTGGAGCAGAGAGCTGCCATAGGGCACCTGGGGGAGCAGATGTTGGGGGTTAAGGGCCTTGCTCAAGGCCCCAGGGTGGGGCAGGAGAGGGTACTTCACCTTTCCCACTCACATTTTGTCCGGGGAGTTGAACCAGTGACCTTCCAATCACAGTCCCTCCTTCTCTAACCTCTGCTCCACCACTCCACCTGCTATTTTTGTTTGGTCTATTTTTAAATATTACTATTAATAAATGTAGTATTTACTTTGCTTTACTGTGCAGCTAAATTAGGTTGGGATTTTTCACATTAGGAAACATTTAGTTTTAGTAAGAACAGTGAAACTCACACCCCTGCCCATTTTGTGGCTTTTCATGGACGGACGGCGCCCTCAGAGCTGACCTACAAACACCTCAGGTCGGCCCTGGAATACTACGTGCGGTCTTGGCAAACGACAGAGTCAATACTGTCCTCACATGTTCAGCCTGTGCAATAAAGTTACAAAAACAAAACAAAACAACAAAAGCATGATGTGGATCATTGTGACCTGCTTATTGTTGGCTCTATACAGTACGATGTGTCGACAGTAAGACTGTGTGCTGGCAACATTTTTCTACTCGACTAGGACGAGTGTTTGTTGCAGCCCTATTTAGCCATTCCACCCTGCAAACACAGAAATGGCCACAATTCAGTCAGTTTTACAAATGATGGTCTAGAATATGACGTGGTAGTTCCTGAGAGTCATCCCCAACACATAATGTGAGTGCCACCAGGCGAGACACATTATAAGAGATCTTTGCCAACTTTGACATGCACGGAGGCGAGTGATTTACTTTCATTGAAGGAATGCTAATTCAATAATATTCACATTTTGTGACGTCAAAACCTTAGAAACATAAAGTTGGGATTGGAAATAGTTCAGGTCGTATGATTTTTATTTTCAGGGTGTTCTGCTGGAGGATCTTTCTGGTTTAAAAGGATAGTTTTTCCTTTCCACTGTCACCAATGTGCTGCTCAGGATGGCAGACTGACATAAAGTGTCAAAGTGTTTGTGAATATTTTGTATCATATTAAGAACTGAACTGAACTGCAGCTGCGTTTGATTAAATGACTTGTTTTTGATTGTACAATGCTCTGACTTGACTTTGTTGTGAACTGGTGTTATGATAATGAAGTGAACTGAAGTAAATTGATCTGAATGTCAGCAGGTTATCTTATTTCCTGTTTGGTCCAGCATCAGATGTTAAATCCAGAATGTTGGGTTGCAGCCAGAAGTTGCAGGAACAGACAGATGTCACCAAACACATGAAATATCCTGGATGCACACCGACCTGAAGCATAAGTCAAAGGAAGCAGAAGATGAGCTGCGTTCATTAATAAAGGAGTGCAAACGTTTCCTGATTTAGAGCTCCAGAACAAACAAACAAACCATAATTCAGCAGTGTCATGTCGTAGCAGCTCATTCTGTTCCTTTTTCTTCACAGCAACATTTCTGTGGTCACACAGTTCTTCCTTTTTAAATCAACCTGCGGTCACAGCTACATCACCACATGACAACAACATGCCAAACTTATTGCTGGCCACTCACGAGCGCACATAAAAAACAATCCCAACTAAATTAAATGTTCCGATAAAAAGACTCCTGTTTCTGTCTGATGCCAGTCACTGTGCACAGAATCATCCTGCAGCGTCCACGACTCGAGCCAACACAGAGCAGGCTGAGGACAGCTCACGTGTCTCTGTGGACCTCTGTGAGACAACGTGACGGTCTGCTGGACACAAAGAGAAAATCATCATGTTCACTTTGTGTTCAGCAGAAGATTCTGATGTGAAACCCACAAACAAAGTTTTAGTTTAGCTAGAAAACATTATCAAAGTCCATCTCCTGCTTCATCATTCTGCTTTAAAAATATCACCAATGTGACCGGACAGAAGCAGAAGTGACTTAAACTGAAACTCATCAAAACAGCTGGCAGAACAACTAACTGAAAGCCTCAGAAATGTTCATGAAAACGTGAGACTGCAGCTGAAGGTCCACAAACTGACAGGAAGCCAACATGTGACATCTGAGACGTTTGTTTAAAAATATTAATCTGCTCAGGTTTCAAAAGCTGGGAGGTGCTGATGAAATGCTCAGGGTGTAACGAACGCTAGGAACCCAGAGAGCATGAACTGAAGCAGACTCCAGATGTAGAAACGATAACAGTGTTAACACCATTGAGTTTTTGTGTCAAGGTTGGTAATAATGTATCCGCTTCATTCCCTCTTTCTTGCGGGGTCCCACAGGGTTCGATTCTTGGACCCCTTCTGTTCTCACTTTATTTGCTCCCACTGGGGTCCATCCTTAGGAAACATGGTCTTTCATTCCATTGTTATGCTGATGACTGTCAGATCTACCTGCCTGTGAAACCAGCAAGTGTTTGCTCCATTCACCCTCTGTTAAAATATCTGGATGACATTAAGGCCTGGATGGCTTCAAATTTTTTAAGTTTAATGACGAGAAGACTCAAGTCATTGTCTTTAGCCCTAGCTCAACTGCCACCACTGATCCTGTCAGCCTGGACTCTCTTCAACCATATCTGAAGCAGTCTGGTAAAAATCTCAGGATGGTTTTAGACTCTGACTTTAAGTTTGACAAACAAATCAACTCTGTTCTGCAGAAAAGCTTCTTCCAACTAAGACAGGTAGCTAAGCTCAAGCCTGTATTGTCCAGACCCGACCTTGAGAAACTAGTCCACGCCTTTGTCACGACCCGATTGGACTACTGCAATGCACTCTATGCTGGGATCAGCCAGGCCTCCATCTCACGTCTTCAGCTAGTCCAGAATGCTGCTGCTCGGCTTTTAACCGGAACTCGTAGGTCTGAACATATTACTCCAGTTCTGTCCTCCCTTCACTGGCTCCCTGTTCGTACTAGGATAGTTTTAAAAATTCTTCTGTTGACCTTCAAATGCCTAAATGGCCTCGCACCCCTTTACCTCTCTGAGCTACTGGAACCTTACGTTCCCTCTCGGGCCCTGAGATCATCTGATCAGCTGCTTTTGGCTGTTCCAAAAACAAGAATGAAGATCAGAGGAGATCGGGCTTTTTCAGTCATGGGCCCCAAACTCTGGAACAACCTGCCCCCCAACATCAGGCAGGCCACCTCCATTCCTCACTTCAAATCCCTGCTTAAACCACATCTGTTCTCTCAGGCATTTCATACAGTGTAACTTGATTTAGTGTTTTTTGTTCTGTGATCCTATGTTTTAAATGCTTTTTATTAATTCTTCAGTTATTATTATTAGTGTATTGTATTTTTTTCTCTTTAATTTTACTCCCATTAATTGTTGTTGTTGTTAAGCACTTGGATAACAGGTTCTGTGTTAAATGTGCTCTATAAATAAAGTTGACTGGACTTGACCACAGGAGAGATGTCAGGTTGGTGGAGCTCAAATGATGTGGAGTAAAATAACTTCTCTTCTTACAGTTGGCGTCATGGATGAAGTGAGGAAGAGGATCCAAAGGGGTTCCAGCACGGGGGTGGGGGTGGGGGGTGAACGAGGAGAGTCACAGGTGTGGCAGGTAAGTGGTTGGAAGGTGGTTGATACAGGTGAGGAGATCCACAAGGACTCCAGGGGTTTACTGGTTTACTCTGAGGAGTTGAGGGTCCGATGGAACACAGGCGTCAAGGCTGAAACATGGAGAGAGTACAAGGTATATTTTACTAACACA
Source organism: Nematolebias whitei (assembly GCF_014905685.2). Taxonomy (NCBI): domain Eukaryota; kingdom Metazoa; phylum Chordata; class Actinopteri; order Cyprinodontiformes; family Rivulidae; genus Nematolebias; species Nematolebias whitei. Next base: position 53,822,625 of record NC_056499.1, on the reverse strand, counting down.
GTTAATGACATGTAGAGGCTGGAAGCTCAAATACAGGCAGGTAATTCTCCAGTGGGGGAGATGAGCTCTTCTGCAGCTTTATTTAGTCCTGGCACTCATCAGGGGAATGGGTCACAGGTATGGTTGATTGGAGCCATCTTCAAAACTTTAGAAGCTGCAGAAGAACCAAACTCCCACACAGGGACAATAGGGTGGTGGACATTGACACTTGTAGAAAGGACAATGGAGAAAAAGAGAAGTTGGACAGGAGTGAGAGACGAAACAAAATGCAACAAATAAAGTAACAGGGAGGACAGAAAGCTGGACAAAGAGACAGCAAGGGTAAAGGACGATGAGACAGTGCAATGTGATACCAGGACAGGACAGGAGGACGATCAGGATGAAACAAGGACACAATAAACAGGCTGAGACACAAAGAACAAATCAGGACAGGGTAGGACAAGAAGACATCAAAACTACAATATATAAGACAACTTTAGCTGAACAGGAAGACAGGATGGACAAAACATCCCAAAGATTAACAGGAGACCCTGTGATCAAATGAGACAACAGAGAGGACGGAGGTGGGGAGATAATGAGACAAGATAAAAGACAAAACAATTCAGGAGATAGATGGTGGTTTCAGAGGAAGACACCTGATTTGGCTCAGTGTGTCTCTGTGTCTTTATTGCATCTCCGAGTGTCTTCAGTGTCTCTGTATGCATCTGTTGATATTCTGTTGTGCTTCTATTGTCTCAATGTTAACTGATTGTGTGTCTGTTGTCTCACTGTCAGGAGGACGCAGGTTTCTGGTCCCTCATTGGACACAGGGTTGTACATCTTGTGTTGGAGGAAATGTCCTGTTGTCTTCAGGAACCTGGTTCTAGTTTATGTGGACTTGTTATTGTTGACCTTGACTGCGTGGACAGACTCAAAGGTCAAAGGTCAGCCTAACAGACAAGACACTAATGAAGCAACATGCATTCAGAGCTACTCCTTATCTGAGCTGTATGAGCCCGAAGGACGATGAAAGTTCCAGAGCAGCACCTGAACGTCCCATTGTCCAGCTGCTCAGGACTTGATCTGCAGCTGCTTCAAACCCAGTTTCCTTTAGACTGTTTTATTCAAAGAAAAGGATCAAAGACCTTCTCCATGGCCAAACTCACTCAAATGAACAGTTGCAAAATTATACAGCCTTAAAATGCAAATCATTAGAATTTTATAATTTTAGGGAGGGCTGAGATGGTCACAAGTGAAATTGGTTTGTCGCCATCATCTTCTTGCAGTTGTGGTTGCTCTTTAGTTTTCTTATGCAGAACAGAGGACCAACATCCACTAAACATCTTCTGTAAAGCTAAATTTAATCTTCTAATATTCTGAGCAGAGCCAGACTTTTCTTTAAAGTCTACCCACAAGCTTTATTTAAAAACTCTAGATTCATACCTCTTCCTGTTTCCTGACGACCCTCTGACTGAATCCTCCTGAACCTCACTGGTCCAGTTAGAGGTGACGTGAACTCTGAGGTTCTATGTGGTCTATGGGGGTGGCTATGATGGAAACAGAATGAAGAAAAGCATGGTGGGTAAATTAGATGTTCAGAGTCTGCTGCATGAATCGTGGTGATTCCTACATGTTGGAGGGTGCAGAAAAGGGAAGGACAACACTTCTGACGTGCAGATACACAGAACAAAAAGTAAGTCTCAGACATGCAGTCTCTGTGTGAAAACTAGAAGTCAGAGATGAGAGCTTCTTGACCAGTAAGCAGCAGAAGGTTCTGATGGTCCCACAGGTAAAAGACAAGATAGAACTTTACTGATCCTGCAGGGTATTGTTGTGCCAGAGTGTCAGTACAAAGGAAGATTCACAAGGAATTACAAGGTTTATTTTGTTTATGAGTTTCTGTTTTATGGAGAGGTATGTGAAATTACAAGAACCTTCACTTCCTGTTTGAGGCAGCATGGTGGCACAACTGGTAGAGCTGCTGCCTCTCAGTGAGCAGGTCCTTGGTTCAAACCCCAGTCCAGGGGCCTTTCTGGGTGGAGTTTGCATGTTCTCTCTGTGCATGCGTGGGTTTTTATTTATTGATTTTTATATTTATTTTTTCTGCAGTGTTCTGCAACTAAAAGTCAGGGCTCTCAGGCTCTGGTCATTGCAGGCCTGGAATGGGTAACTGGGAGGGTCTGGAGATTTCCGGGTGGGCTGGTCCGATGCGGGGCTGCAGGGCCGGCGCCCCCTGTTAAAAAAAAAAAAAAAGTTATAACTTTTTTGTTAACAACATAGAACACGCACAGAACACGGTGCCGCTGCTCCTGGGCCACCCCACTTCCACCCAGCGTCGCGGCAGCTCTTGTTTTTTTTTGTTTTTTTCCACAAGTCAGATCCGCAACGCAACCTGTCAATCAATCCAGTAGGCATGTCAGCAAATGGCCAATCGGCAACCTCAGTTTGTCCTGAAGGTAAACACCCCTTACCTGTAGAGCTGCAGCACATCAGGGGTTTCTTTATGGATGCTTGGCAGTCAGAGGGATTTTGTGAAAAATCATCAGAAATAAATGGTTAAATGTTGTCAGTGGAGAACATGCAATCCAGCCACATGTTACACTGAGCACTTAGAAGGTGGAATACAGTTTATTCCATTTAAAAAACTAAATGGAGTTTTGAAAAAAAATGTAAACAGCCGTTGACCGACCCCATGATCAGCTGATCACAAAAGTCATAAACAGAAAATATCGACCACATGTTCATCTGCACAAAAGTAGCTGCAGGTAAATCCACCCCTGTCTGTCATAATTACACTGGATGCTTTCTGCTTAATTTTCAGGTCTCTCTTGTAAATGAGTCTCCAAGGATCAATGGAATTTACCTGCATAAATAAAGGTTGAATGAATTTTGCTACAATGGTTAAATTAAAGGTTAATTCAAATTCAAGTTCAAGTTGTGTTTATTTGTCATATGCAGGTTAACACAAGGTTAACAATAAAATGTTCAGGATGAGAAGAAATGATTTGACTCGCTAAAACAAAGAACAAACAAGAAATACTAAAACATTCAATGAGAGTACAAAATAAAGTACCAAAAAGTGAAAAAGTAAATACAATATTTAACAAGGTCCAAAAGAAAAAATAGTAAACAACAACATGGTAGAATATAACGGTGTAAGTAGGATGAATTTGTAGTGTACTACTGTAGTTAAATTATACTATATTGATGGGTTAAATATTTAATACGGATTTAGTTGTTACATGTATGGATTATACATGTAATAAGTGTAAGATTATGTATGTGGTTATGGAGTGGGAATTTTTATAACTTTATCCTTCTACTCACTCCCTTGAATATGTAAAACAAAAGGTTTTGACATTATGCTTCATGTTGTATTTTTTTTAATTAAAAAAAAACTAAACTAAATTAAACTCATTTGTATGAATAAGTATTTCACAGGTAATAATATAGGCTTAAATGCACATGATGTATACTGCACATAACTAACATAAACTACACAGGTTGTGTGACAGGTTATTGTACAGGTAGTGAGTAACATGGAGATGAATTATGATGGTAAGGTAGATACATACATGATGCAGCCACATAATGCAGCAGCAACATATTATTGGTAGGTGTCACAGATGTGGCTTGGTGCAAGGTTATTGCCAGTTGTTCAGTGTTATTTATCGAGAGTTCAGTAATCTGACAGCTTGTGGATAATTACTGTCCTTTAGTCTTTTTGTACATGACAGACTCCTGTATCGTCTGCCTGAGGGTAGCAGACAGAAGAGTCCTTGTTCTGGGTGGTTGTGGTCCTTAATGATGTTGCGTGCTTTACGCAGACATCAGCTGTGGTAGATGTCCTGGATGGTGTGGAGACTCTTTGTACCACCCTCTGTAGAGCTTTCTGACTGGTGCAGTTCATGTAAGACCCTGTGATGCAGCCTGTCAGCAGGCTCTCAATGCTGCACCTATAAATGTTGGTGAGGATGCTGGTGTTCGTACCAAACTTCTTTAGTCTTGTTAGGAAGTAGAGACTTTGTCAGGCTTTCTTGAGCACGATGTCTGTATGTAACATTCAGGACAGATCCTCAGTGACGTGAACGCCGAGGAACTTGAAGCTGCTGACCTGCTCTACCTCTGCGTTGTTTACGTAGATGGTGGGGGGCTGGTCTCCATGCTGTTTCCTGAAGTCCACTATCATCTTCTTCGTTTTGCTGACATTAAGACGGTTTATTTTCTTGACACCAGATGGTCAGTGGTTTCACCTCATCTCTGTAGGCACTCTCATCGTTGCTGGTGATGAAGCCCACGATGGTGGTGTCATCAATGTACTTGAGGATGACGTTAGAGTTGTGCTTGGGGTACAGTCATGTGTAGATAAAGAGGACAAGGGTGGACTGAGGACACAGCCCTGAGGTGAACTGGTGCTGAACACTAGTGTGGAGGAGAGGTGGCTGCTGATTCTCACTGCCTGTGGTTTGTTGGTGAGGAAGTCCAGTATCCAGCAGCAGATGGACTTCACCAGGCCCAATGTGGTGAGCTTGGAGACCAGTTTGGAGGGGATTCTGGTGTTGAATGCTGAGCTGTAGTCAATGAAGAGCATTCTCACATAGGTGTTTACCTTCTACAGATGGCTGAGGGAGGTGCTTAAAGCTAGCTGTGCTTTGTTTTGTGTGTTTTATTCAAGGATTCACTGATTTAAAGTTATTTATTTGTCATACACACCACATGTAGTACATGTGGTGGAATGAAATTATGTACACAGGGACCCAGTTACATCCAACAAAAGTATTAAAATGTAAAAGAAAAACAGTAATAAGATCTAAGATATGAACTAAGAAAAACGTTAACTAAATATACACTAAGCACTAATAGCATAAAATACAGTACGCCTAACAGCAGCACGAACATGAGTCTGTGTAAGCAGATGAGAACGAATGAACACAGCAACATGAAACAGATCAGCAGCAACATGAGACATATCAGCAGCAACATGAAACAGATCAGCAGCAACATTGAAACAGATCAGCAGCAACATGAAACAGATCAGCAGGACATGAAACAGATCAGCAGCAACATTGAAATAGATCAGCAGCAACATGATGTGATTTTTTTCACAGTGATTATTCTGATTAGAGATTCATGAGTCTAACAACCTCAGGGTAGAAGCTGTTCCTCAGTCTAGTGGTTCTACACTTAGTATATATGTTGTAACTTCTGGTTGCATAAGTTTAGTCTGTGTTAAAACCAAACTGATTTTGTACAAAGTGTTTAATAAGTTGTGTAATGTAAAATTTACATTCTTACATACTGAATTTAACTGAGAGTTCTTGCTCTGTGTTTAAAGGCTCCCACATACTCAGGCGTACTTCACTCCGCAGATGTCCACACGTACCGGATTAGACTCAACGCGGAGTCCAAGCAGATGCCCGCAAGTCATGTCCACGCACAGATCAATTTTTATGACCGTGTACTCGTACTCAGTGTTGCATAATAAACTGTCCGGTGACAGACTGTTTTGTATGTGACACCATTGTATTAAATTCCCCTTCTTCATCCCTGGTCTCTTTTAATGGCCTTTTCTTTTGTTTTATTGCCAAGAGGCAAGCGATCTCTTGCAAGCTGGCTGCAGCTCATCAGGGTGTACACTCGAGTATGAAGTCTCAATTGTCTGCGGACAGTGTACAGTATCCACGTGGCTCACGGAATACACACAGTACACCAGAGTATGTGGGTGCTTTAACTGCTGCATGAAAACATCTACTGTTGTAACCATTTTATTAGTAGCTTGCAATTTATTTATTTTATGCCTGCCTTCTTTGCCTTAATGTTGGCTGGTAAGGCAGAAATGTCTCCCGAAATGTCTCAGGTACAGCTCTCCGTGAGCTTCACTACATCCACCATTACAGATATCTTGTTTGTTTATCTGAGGTTAGCTCACCCTGGGTTACATTTCCTCGTGGGCAGAGCAATCTTACTGTTCATGTAAAATATTTGATAATGTTCTTATATAAACAATTCCTGAATGTTGTTCATACTGTGTTAATGCTACATGTTTGTCTCTTGACCCTATACAACTGGGTAAGGTTACAGTAGACCTAGCCCATTACTGGAGTTTTAATTAGGTATTTTAAGCTACTAATAAACACGATGGATGATGATCATATTGCTTTATGGTAGGCCATTGGTAAGAAGGAGTGATTATTGTTATTGTTGTTTCAAATTGGATAGTGTTTTTTTTTTTAACTCCTAAAAGTTAACTTAGGCTACAATTTGTTTCTTAGACTGTGGCTAGGATGCGTGCTCTATTCACACAAGGAGAGCTGTTGGTCAGGATACTTCCTGTTGTGCCTTTAACTCTAAAACAGTTAATGAATCAAGTGTTACTTATGTAGGCAAAACTAGATGTTAAGCCATTAAAATACACCAGAATGTAGAAAATGGCATCTACTTTATTCAAGAATTTTTGTGGGAGGACCCTCAGACCCCCCCACCAGTGTGGGGTTTCATGCCACTCTGAGGCTGAAACTCCAGGGCTGAAAATGAGTCCTGGGTTGTATTGTTTCCATATTTGAGTTGATATTGCTGATAAAATGTGGGCAGGGCCTCATTTGTAACAATGTGCTGCTGTCATCATTAATCTTAAAACAACACAGTGATTCAGCATCAAGCCGCTCTGGAATTAGGAACTGTACTCTGTGGCTGCAGCCTGCCAACCTGTGAGTTGCACAAAGGAACATTTAAAGCTTTAATGAATCAAAACCTCAGAGCCAGTGGGCAGGAAGCTGCTAAGAAGCTGTTTTAAGGCTTCATTACAGCTGGAACACTGCCTCTCAGCTGCTCAGAGTGTTTCCATCATCTTGTCTTTGGCTGGATGTGCTGCTCTGTGGTTCACCACCGTCCTGTTAAAGCCCACTGTTCTCCCTGCAGCTCAGAGCTGTAATTGTGGTGCAGAAACAATCTGTGGAAAACAAATGAAGCTCTGTGTGCAGTGAGTCTTTGGAAAGCTCTTTAATCTGCTGACTGATTGAATCAATAAAATGCTGCTGTGTGATGTTCAGCCCCATCATTAGCCTGTCACTGCACTGACTGATGAGCAGCTTTAATTAAGGCTGGGGCCGTCAGCCAATCAGCAAAAGGTGTGGGAGGAGTGATCTTAGTGCTCAGGTGTGCTCAGCTGAGCTGATGTGGGAGGTGTGCCCGCGGTGACTGATTAACGCAGCATCATTATGGGCTCAGCCTGGTGTGGTGTCACAGCACAGACGGCGCGACGTGCTAATCCAACAACATCTTTAGCTAAGCCTGTTTTTGTTCTCAGCCGCTCCACTGGGAGCGCAGACTGAACAAGAAAAAGACCACAAAGTTTCAGAAGACATACTTGGACCGTCCAAATTGTGAGTAATTCATTTTTCTAAAGAATCACGGTGAAAAAACTAGACCCAATAACACAAATCTGGTGTTTAAACACAATTATCTCTAGCATTTAGTCCATCAAAATTCCAGATGTTTTTTACTGGAGGCTAATTTCATGTTGCTTTGATTTGCTTTAGTCATTATTTACATTTTCTTTCCCAGAAGCAAAAATAACAAAATAAAACCTGTTAAATCTAAAAAAGTTAAATCTGGTCCTCTGGACATAAAAAAACCCCCAAAACAAAGCAAATCAACAAAAAATGTAGAAACGTTTCGTCTCTCATCCGAGAGACTTCCTCAGTCTGAGGTGCTGTATTCAGCTCAGTCTCTTAAATAGCACCTTCTCAGAGTGGATCAACCAGTTTTGCTGCTGACAACCAAAACCAGCTGATCACATGCTCAAGAAGGACCATCAGCCTAACAATGGATCATTATCACACTGATGGCTGTTTACTGTTCACAGAGGGCTGAGTGATACTAGCAATCACAGCATTGTAAGAGGGGGACAATTGAACCCGGAGGCTCCACCCCTGTTTAACGATGGACGATTTCTTTTCACAAAGATGGCCTCCTTTACTCCTCTCTCAAACCATCGTTCCTCTCTGTCCAGGATGTGAACATCTTCATCCCTGAAAGAGTGACCGCTGGTCTGGAGATGAGTGTAGACCGCAAAGTCCTGGCCTGATGATGTTGATCATCTGTGCTGGTCCATCCTTTTTTCCAGTGGCTGTTTAGTTTCCCCAATGTAAGACTGACCACAGCTCTCCTGACACTGAACAGCATACACAGCATTACTCTGTTTGTGCCGGGGGACTGGATCTTTGGGATGAACCAGTCTTTGCCGTAATGTATTTTGGGGTTTAAAAGCCACTGGGACGTTATGTTTAGAAAATAAACGTCTCAGTTTCTCTGATACTCCCTCAACATACGGAATGACCACTGGTCTGGGTCTGGGTTCCTCCTTTTCACCTGTTGGCTGGCCTTTGAATGTCCAGAGGACCAGATTTAACTTTTTTAGATTTTTCCACCTGGATTATTGAGCATGCATCAGGATAAAACCTGTTAAAGTTTAGGGTAACAAGTGTCTCTGAGCCACAGACAGAAACATTTGTATATTTGTAGATGTTTTTACGAAATCAATCAGTTATTACAAACCACACTGTCAGATCCACAATCAGACCTGTGGCCCCTCAGAGTGTAGCCCTCTGTGAGGCCTTCTGTATGTGGCCCTTGGTTGGCTGCTCTGTAT
>NC_056499.1:53811837-53813986 GCF_014905685.2 Nematolebias whitei | reverse complement strand
CCCCCTCAGTGTGTAAACATCTGTTGGCCCCCTCAGTGTGTAGCCCTCTGTGGGCCTCTCAGTGTGTAAACATCTGTTTGCCCCCTCGGTGTGTAGCCCTCTGTGGGCCCCTCAGTGTGTAAACCTTTGTTGGCCCCCTCAGAGTGTATCCCTCTGTGGGCCCTTGTGCTGACCCCGCTATAAGTGGCCCTGCCGTGATGGACCTGCTGTTCCACCTGCAGGTCGTGGACATGTTGAAACGGCAGCTGTTGCTTCAGAGAGACAGGTTTTGAAAGTTCTTCTCGATGTCCTGTGGTCAGGTAGTTCTGCAAAAACCTGGCCCCGTTTACGGGATGAGGCCAAACCTGTTAGCTAACAGGCACCAAACAGGAAGTTACAGGATTTTCAAAGAAAGTTCGTTAACTCCAGCGGGCGACGGTTGTGTACCAGCGTGTGACGTCACTGAGGAGAAGACCGTTACCCAACAGCTGACCCCTGCAGCGGGGCCACATGGGATCAATCAGATTCTTTACAGATTTTTATGTCTCAGAATAAATCACTCGTTACATCAGACTCATGCTAACCCTCAGACTCAGAGGATCGCTGGCTTTATTGAGGATCCTACGCCGTAAATCCTTGTTATTACTTTGGTTCCATGAATCAGACATGAAGGTTCCTCAGTTTCTGTCTGAAGACATCTGAGCTTCTCTCTGCATGAAAACTTTTACACGTGCAGCGTGCACGCCTCGTTCTGTCTGCAGGAACACAAGCCGAGAGCTTTTCAGAGGCTTAACTCCACCAAAGAATGCTCAAAGATCTTAAAACTCTTATTTCTCGTACACAGTGCCAGCCGACCGCTGAGAACTGCTGGAAGGCGGCGGGACCGCGTGTGGTCTGGCACCACCCGGGGCCCCCGCGGCGTGACGTCACAGTTCTAAACTGAGAATTAAACTCCAAAGTTCACCTCTGCAGGGTTTCTGTGTTAGAAGTGAATCTGGTGAAACTGGGCCAGAACATCCTGAATAAAGAGGTTATTTTAGGTAAAGGGCACACGAGGACGGTTTAGCTGCAGGGCCAGCAGCCAGGGGCCTCTGGTGATGTGGGGCCCTCTGCTCTGGAGGAACCAGGAGCCTTAAGATCTTTGCTGTAAAACTGATTCAGAAGGTGCAGAGGAAGTCCTGCTGAACTTTGCCCAGTCACAGTTGTCAACTCCAAGGATTATTCCTGCCAGGCAGAGTTTGTTTTTACAAAAAACAAATAAATAAAAATAAACAATTGAATGTTTTGATGTCGATTTATTACATAAACATATAAGCAAATAAAGTTATTGCTTTTAACAAAGAGGTTTTCTACTGTAACCCTTTCAAGCAAACAGTAAAATCCTTTTCTGTCCTGAAACGACCTTTGACCTTTAATCTGTTTGCTGAGCTCTTTAGAGTCTATGAAGCTCAGCCCTCTGATTATTGCATGGTCTGACCTTCGGGGTGAATCTGCTGGGAGGTCCAGTCCTGGGAAGATTTTTCCACATGTGAATAATCTTTCTCTCTGCAGAACAATGGACTGCAGGTAGTTTGGAAATAACTTTTGACCCTTCCAGGGGTCAACAGCAGCTGCTTCTCTGAGGTAATTGCTGATGCCTTTCTCCCTTGGCATTGTGTTAATCCTCACAGTGATCCTCCACTGATTGACATGTATTGTGTTCCTCCTCCTGGGTGAACTGGCTCCTGTAGTGACACCAGTACCTGCTCTGTGTGGTTCCTTGTTTAAATACAGATGGTTTATTTGGTTCGGTCTAATTAGTTCATCTTCTCTGAGATCATCACTTGTTCGTTCTCAGTGTCTGCTCTGCTGCAGCATGAAACCGGCCTCAGGCATCAATAAGACAGCTCCGTCAGTGTGAACAGTCGGCACATTAACGACCCGGGACACCTGCACAGAAATACCTGGAGTTCCCTTTAAACACTTTTTCAGTTTTTGAATCGTTGACGTGTTTGAGGACGAGATGGAGAGAAGATGTTTGAACTAAATAACCTTCAAGACATTCTCACCCTGGAGGAGTTTGTTTCCTCTGACACTTCTGTTGAACACACACCCACACACACACACACACACGCACGCACACCCACACACACACACACACACACACACACACACACACACACACACACAC
>NC_056499.1:53805875-53811827 GCF_014905685.2 Nematolebias whitei | reverse complement strand
ACACACACACACACACACACACACACACACACACACACACACACACAGCGTGCACCCCCATGATGACTCGTCCCATGATTTAAGTGACATTTTCTGCTGATTGATGAGTCGGCATGCTGGAGGTTCATTTGCCTCGTTCCTCTGAAACCACAGAGCACAAAAACATGTTGCCCTGCCAAACCCGCAGGACCGGGCCAGAAACACCCTGCGTAGGTGAGGCGGGGAGGGGGAACTTGGCTCCAGGGGGTGGTGGGGGAGGGGTGGAAGTTAGAGGAAGGTGTGGCCTGGCTTCAGGGCACTTTTCTGTTAAATGATTACGGAGCTGTTCCACTGGCTCAGCTCATCAGGGCTGCAGGGTGGAGGGTTGGTGGGGTGGGAGGTGGGCTGCTTGTACATCATCATCATCATCATCATACTGTAGGACTGAAATTACAGAGGCTCTGAGGCAGGCTCATCAAGAGCTCCTTCAGGGGTACTGAGTAAGAAGGGCTAATTGTTTGATACAAATATAAACTTGCATGGCTCATCTTTAATATTATTGCTAATAATAAATTTACATATATCTGAATATGACTGCCTGCTCACATCTTTATGTTAAAGACTCCTCACAATAATTATCAATAATGGATCATTATTGACTGTGATGTACTTGCGACCTGTCCAGGGTGTACCCCGCCCCTTGCACTGTGATTGCTGGACATGGGCACCGGCGACCCCCGTGACCCAAAATGGAAGAAGCGGGTAAAAGATAATGGATGGATCATTATTGATAATTAATGACTGCTTTGTGAAGACTGCTGTTTGCTCAAAGTTGTCATTTAACTCCTGGGATTCTTCTGTCCATCCTGCAGGTATTTATCCAGGCAGGTATCCATCCATCCATCCATTTTCTTCCGCTTATCTGGGGTCGGTTCGCAAGGGTAGCAGCTTAAGTAGGGAGGCCCAGACTTCCCTCTTCCCAGCCACTTGAGCCAGCTCCTCCGAGGGAATCCCAAGGCGTTCCCAGGCCAGCCGAGAAGCTTAGTCCCTCCAGCGTGTCCTGGATCTTCCTCTGGGTCTCCTCCCGGTGGGACTTGTCCGTAACACCTCACCAGGGAGGTGTCCAGGAGGTATCCTAACCAGATGCCAGAGCCACCTCAACTGGCTCCTCTCGACATGGAGAAGCAGCGGCTCTACTCTGAGTCCCTCCCAGATGATCGAGCTTCTCACCCTTTCTCTAAGAGAGAGCCCAGACACCCTGTGGAAAAAACTCATTTCGGCCGCTTGTATCTGAGATCTCGTTCTGTCGGTCACAACCCAAAGCTCATGACCAGAGATGAGGGTAGGAACGTAGATCGATTGTTAAATTGAGAGCTTAGCCTTTTGACTCAGCTCTCTCTTCACCACGACAGACCTGTACAGCACCTGCTTCACTGCAGATGCTGTACCTATCCGCCTATCAATCTCACGCTCCATTTTTCCCTCATTCGTGAACAAGACCCCAAGATACTTGAACTCCTCCACTTGGGGCAGGACCTCCTCCCTGACCCGGAGAGGGCACTCTACCTTTTTCCGACTCAAGACCATGGCCTCGGATTTGGAGGAACTGATCTTCATCCCGGCTGTGTCGCACTCGGCTGCGAACCGCTCCAGCGAAAGTGTAGCTCACGATCTGATGAAGCCAATAGGACCACATCATCTGCAAAAAGCAGAGACGCGATCCTAAGGCCACCAAAACGGATCCCCTCAACACCTTGGCTGCGCCTAGAAATTCTGTCCAGAAAAGTTATGAACAGAATCGGTGACAAAGGGCAACCTTGGTTCAACTCTCACTGGGAACGAGCCCGACTTACTGCCGGCGATGCGGACCAGGCTCTGACACCGGTCATACAGGGACCTAACAGCTCATATCAAAGGGCCTGGTACCCCATACTCCCAGAGTACCCCCAACAGGGTTCCCCGAGGGACGCGGTCGAACGCCTAGGCAGGTAGTTAGCATTAAAGCTAATGTGATGGCTGAAGTGTCATTCCACGTTGCTTTGCTGTCACTGCTATCACCCCATAAATACCACATGCACATTGTAAAAAACCTTTTTCCTCCCAACCTTTGTGAAAATGTGTTTTCTTACATTTCTCTGCCATTTTTTTTGCCACAGATGCTGTATAGGGCGGCTGTGGCTGAGTATTTAGAGCATTTGTCCTTCAATGAGAGAGTTGGTGGTTTGATTCCACCAGCAGTCACATGCTGAAGTGTCCCTGGGCAAGACACTGAACCCCTCGTTGCCTCTGATGTGTTTCCCATCGGTGTATGAATGTGATAAAGCTCTGATTAATCTTTGTAGAGATCTAGTAGAGTGCTGTATGAATGTGTGTGGAGGTAAATGAGGTACAGATTGTTGTAAAGAGCTTTATCTTGATTAGATAGAAAGGTGACATATAAGTACAGTCCATTTACCATTTTCCCCTCTACTCGCGAAGGTTAATGGACTGTACTTATGTAGCGCCTTTCTATCTTAAAAAAAAAGAAACCTTTCAGATGACCTGACTGAACATTATTTGATAAAATACAATTTTTTAGATGGTGCTAGCTGATTTAAAACACTATTTTTAGTGCATAACCCCGCGGGTGACAGACATGGTCCGTGCGGGCAACTGGGTGCCCATGGACATCATGTTGGTGACCCCTGCTCTAAGGGCAGCTCTTGGAAAAAAATTGTAAATAGGTTTCAGGCGCTCACAAAACAACATTCTGGTGCTCATGCAACAATATCTTGTTAACCATAAATGTGTCTCATATTCCATTTGAAATGTTTTGATTTAAATCCTCCTCAATTCTTTTCCCTTGAACTGGACACCTGGATTGATATTCTGTAGATGAAGAGTTTTCTCTTCCCATTTGACTTTTCTCACTTTGGAACTGAAGAATGTGGAGCTCCAAGCTTTTAATTGTATGAGACGCTCAGTTTACACAGCTAAACTCACATGCAGAACAATTTCCCTCCCCTCCCTCCTTAGGGTCATTGGGCTCCATGTTCTCTGGCTCACAGAGAGAAGTTTTAACACATGCATGAATCAAAATCAAACTGACTTGGAATCAGATCTAATGCTGCATCGTAAGTTTGATGAAGCTGAAATCTGAGACCTCCTCCTCTGTTTAAAGTTGTTTCTTCTTGTTTCCTCTCAAACCATTTGCCTTCTCTGTCCCAAACATGGACATGTTGGTCCTCAGCAGAGTGTCCCTCATCCTTGAGGTGTAGGTGGACATCTGGGTCTGGTCCTGAAGAGCTGCTCTCCTGTGTTGATCCATGTGTCTGTAGAGAAGTTGTTGAGTTCCTCCAGTAAAGAACATTCCTCACTGTCCTGCAGACACACAGCTCAACTTGGGTTTGGAGGTTCTGTTATTGGTGGGGGTATCTTATGCTAGTGCCTTTTCAAGCTGAGTACAAGTACAACTACTTCAGTATGAGTACTTGGTAATAATAAGTATTTAGTGGTATTTAAACATTACACATTGACTTTAGCTGTGTTAACAGCATCTGTGTTTTGTCTGAAAATGTCTTCACTTTATTTTTGTCCTGGGTAACTCGCCACGTGGAAGAGGAAATAACTTAACCAAGCAGAAAGTAGCATTGGTCCTAAGTACTGTAGTGTTTTTATGTATACAAATATGAGTATTTGTGGCTGGTATCAGACACCACAAGTTTTGGGGATGGGCCATCTGTTTTCTAAAAGTCCTGTTAGGCTTGAAATGCACCAGGGTGCTGTGTTTGGAGAAAATCTTTCTGAGGGTGCAGACGTGGTCCAGGGTGAAACTGGTCCAGATGTTTAGGTCTTTATCTTGCTCAAGTTGTTTTCTGAGCATGATGATGATCTAATCACAGAAAACTGAGCTTCACACGTCTGAACTGGCATTTTGATTTCTTTTCAGTTTTTACACAATCTCACTTTGTTTAATGAATAACTGCAAATGCTCATGCTGAGATGTTTCATCTATCAGTTTTAGCGCACGTCCAAAACAAACACTGTGAAACAGATAAAGAGTGAGGAAGTGATTTTTTATTTTATTTTTTGTCTTCTGGTGAAATTGATGAAATATTTGCTGTTTATGTGACAAGATTTTGAGAATTAATCTAAAACATATTTCATTAATTCTCATCAATATAAATAACATTTTAAAGTCTTTTCGTGTGGAGACTTTGACTCTGTTGGATGGTCCTCGTGAGGAGAGGAGCAGTGAGGAGGAGTCCTGACAGGAACTCCAGTCATCCTCAGCCCACATGGTGTTTCCTCTCCTGTGACTCTCAATCACTGCCTGCTAAATTTAACCGTGCTGCTGTGACGACCCACTCTGAGTGACGCCATCACTGCCAGGAGCTCTGCTCAAACATCAGCCTGCTGATCAGACGTCAGCTGAATATCTGGACCCACCACCACAAACAAAACTTCTGATAGCATTAAAGAGCTGGGGGATTCAAGTGGGTGACACCAGAATACTTCTGACCAGTGTCAGAAACTATAAAAAGACCAGTCTGGGCTCACAGTCTCAGAGGACAAGTCCAAATCTAGTCTTCAGAGACTGAGGACAAGACATCGTTGTCCAGTCACAGTTTTATGACAGAGGCAAAGTCCAGTTCTGCACTTGGACTAGATGAAACAGTGGACAGTCTTTACAGGGTCAACCCAAGTTCCAAGTCCGAGTCTAATTCTGGTATTATTAAAAAAATAAAAATAAAAGTCCAGCCCCAGATCCTTAAGTTTTCACATCTGGTTTGGACATGAATCCAGTCTTTAGCATCTGAGTTCAGGACAAGTTCTGAGCGGAACAGTAACTCCAACATGAATCTCAGGACGAGTCCGTTCATACTGAAAACAGTAAAACTGAATCTGACAATGGGGTGTAGTTTATTTAAAAAAAAAACAAAAAAAAAAACTCAGATTTCTTTCAGATCGCTCCAGAAGTCACACCCAAAAAATCCCATTTATGTCCATTGTGTCTAAACTGATGGCAAACCATCGGTGACTCATGAAAGGACCGTGGGTCCTGTCCCAGGCTATGTTTAGTCTGAGTGGGAAACTGCTGAAAGGTACTGAGGTCATCTTTGAAGCGTGGAAGGAGCATTTCAAAGATCTTAATCCTCTCAGCATGTCCATCTTTGAGGAGGTGAGGAGGCAAAGTCTGAAGACTCAGGGGAAAACAAGTGTATTACCATGGCAGTCACCAGGTAGCCAACAAGCTCCTCAGTGGCGGAGCGTCAGTGGCGGACAAGATTTTCCCTGAGATGCTGAAGGCTCTGGATGCTGTGGGACTGTCATGGCTGACACATCTCCAATGTCACATGGAGGGTTGTTAAAAATGGTTCTCTGTTCTTCAGTTCTGCTTCTGCCCCGCCCACTCTCACCTGTTCCCAGTAATTCTTGCCCAAGTGTTTGTCATTTAGGTAATCAGTCTAGCCCTTTATATTTCCTTTCCCTCTGTGACACCCTCAGTGGAACATTAGCTTTTTAGTGTCATTGTGGTCCTCACTGTGTCCCCTGCCTCCACAGCACTTTTGTTTTATAATAAATCACGTTTTACCAATTTGCCTGAGTCCAGCATGCATCCTTGGTTTGAGCCTCCGACTGTGACAGATTGCTCCATTCTAAAAAAAATAAAAATAAAAAAAAATAATGCAATTTAGATGTTTGGCACAGGAAAACAATAAGACGGCTCAAAGACAGAAGGAGAAAGAGTCAAGTTGGTCACTGTACTAGGGCATCTATCACCATTCTCCCAATCGTGGGACTTTGGTTGGGTTGATAGCTTTCCTTCTCCCATTTATTTGCTGGTGCCCCGCCATGCTCCAGCATCTCGCCATGCTCCAGCATCCCGCCATGCTCAGCATCCCACCATGCTCCAGCATCTCGCCATGCTCCAGCATCCCGCCATGCTCCAGCATCCCACCATGCTCCAGCATCTCGCGATGCTCCAACATC
>NC_056499.1:53786771-53805475 GCF_014905685.2 Nematolebias whitei | reverse complement strand
CCATGCTCCAGCATCTCGCCATGCTCCAGCATCTCGCCATGCTCCAACATCCCACCATGCTCCAGCATCCCACATCCATCAAGCATCCCATCACTGCACAGCACCTTGCCCACCTCCAGCTCTTTGCCACACTTTAGCACCTTTTCTTCCTCTAGTTCCTCAGGGCTCAGTGCTTGGGCCAATACTCTTTACTTTATATATGCTTTCATTAGGGAAAGTTATTAAACAGCATGGGATAAATTTCCATTGTTATGCTGATGACACACAATTATATTTGTCCTTTAAACCCAATGAATCATATCAGCGACTTAGACTACAAGCATGTCTTAAAGACATAAAAACCTGGATGACCCTTCATTTTCTCCTGTTGAACACAGACAAGACTGAGGTTTTGGGTTTTGGACCTGAGCACCTTAGGAATGAATTTTTCAGTCTTTCTCCCTCCTTAGATGGCATTAATCTGTCCTCCAGCTCTAATGTTAAAAATCTTGGTGTTATTTTTGATCAGGACATTTCTTTTATCCCCCCCATTAAAAACGTTACTTGAACTGCCTTCTTCCACCTGCGTAATATCACTAACATTAAAAACATTTTATCTAAAAATGATGCAGAAAAACTGGTCCATGCATTTGTCACGTCTAGACTGGACTATTGCAATGGTTTATTATCTGGATGTCCAAATACTTCTTTAAAACGTCTTCAGTTGATCCAAAATGCTGCTGCCAGAGTCTTAACCGGAGTTAGTTGGAGAGATCATATTTCTCCAGTTTTAGTTTCTCTCCATTGGCTCCCTGTCAAATCCAAAATAGATTTCAAAATCTTACTTCTAACCTACAAAGCTCTCAACAACCTGGCTCCATCTTATATTACAGATCTTATTGTTCCATATTTTCCTAACAGAGCGCTTCACTCTCAGACTGCAGGTTTACTTGTGGTTCCTAGAATTTACAAAAACAGAATGGGAGGCAGATCTTTCAGTTATCAGGCTCCTCTCTTGTGGAACCAACTGCCAATCTTTGTCCGTGAGGCTGACACATTGTCCAGTTTTAAAACTAGGCTTAAGACTTTCCTTTTTGCTAAATCCTATAGTTAGGGTCAGCTTGGGTTTCCTGAGCTGTCCCTTAGTTATGCTACTATAGGCTTAGACTACTGAAGGACAAACTGACCACAATTTTCACTCTGCTACTGTCTTTACTTACTCTGCTCAACCTGTTTTGTATTTGTAATTATTTTTTCTATCCTTAACGTGTTTATTTGTCTTTCAGATGCACCTGGACCTACCATTCTGTGTTCGTCTGTCTCTCCTTCCTGTCCTCTCAACCAGCCGGTCAAAGCAGATGGCTGCTTGTCCTGAGCCTGGTTCTGCTGGAGGTTTCTTCCTTTTATAAGGGAGTTTTCCTTTCCACTGACTGTTGCCACTGTGCTTGCTCAGGATGGGAGACTGTAATGAAGCCAAGATTCAACTTGTCTGCTGGATTCCTTAGATAGAGAACTTTACTAATTGGCTTTTATGTATGTGAATGTTTCTGTAAAGTGCCCTGAGACAACTTTGTTGTGATTTGGCCTATATAAATAAACTGAATTGAATTGAATAGTGCTCTGCCACTCTTCAGCATGCTCCCACTCATCTGCAACTCCACCCCCAGAGTCTCAATCACCTCCTGTGCAGTCTGCAGCAGCCTCCAAGTCCCCATTGTCTTTAGCACCTCCTGCAGAAGATCCATCTCCAACAATGGCACTCACTGAGGTGTGTTTAATTGCCAAATTAGAGGTCTGTTGACCTTTCTCTGCTTAATCCCAAACCTGAGGAGCCAGATCTCCATCTGCAACATGATTAAGGAGACCTTGACATCCCAACCTGAGATATTCCTCTTACTGAGCTGGCTGCATCCTCAGTGCGCCCTGAGTCAGTGGATTCTCTAGAACAGTGGTTCCCAAACTATTTTTCTCAAAGACCCCCCTTCTTACTTTCTAGCCAAGCTGAGACTCCCCAATCCCTCACTACTCCCCTCTCCCAAAAGACTCAGTCAGAAGAATCTCTTTATCAAAGTGATAAAAGAATAAAGTAAATATTATAAGTATTATTATAAGTAATAGTAGTTATATAAGTAAATATAGAATAAAGTAAATAATAAAAGAATAAAGTAAATAGTTATTTGTAAAAGGTATAAACTGGTACTTGTACAATAGAAATAATAACTACAAGAACACGGTTTTTAGAATTACTTACATAACTTTAAAAACTTTTAAAGACTTCTTTTCTTTCTTTAAAAAAATGCAGCTGATTTTTGCAATTTTCAGGTATGCGGGTTTCAGAAGGTTTCTCCAATATTGTGCAGATTTTTATCAATCAACCTTTATTTATACAGGTAAATCCCATTGAGCCTCGAGGACTCATTTACAAGAGAGACCTGATTTCAACAAAGAAAGATGACAACAATGGACAACAGCAACAACAATAAGCAGTTATAAAAACTCATACTACAGTTTTTTTTTTTTTTTTTTTTAACAAATAGGATGGCTAAAAGGAAAAAGGTAACAAAACAAAAAAAACAGCTAGATTCCAAGACAAATGTATAAAACTAAAAACAGGAACATGTCTGCATTGGACCCCGCCAGGAGTCCAACAGATTCTTAAAGCCACTTAGAGAGGTCAAGGTCGAGAGCTTCAAATCTTTTTGTAAGATATTCCAGGAAACAGGAGCGGAGTAGGAGAAGGCCCTTTTGCCTAGTTCAGTCCTCATTGAGGGAACACTGCAGGTAATAATGTCCTGAGAGCGCACTCCGTAGCTGCACTCACGCAGAGACATGTAGGAGGAGATGTATGAAGGCAGCAGACCAAGAAGTGATTTAAAGATGAAAATGTACCAGTGAGAGAGTCTGCGTGAAGTTAATGATGTCCAGTTAACCAGTGAATACAGGGTGCAGTGGTGGGTACGATAATCACAGCCAGTTATGAATCTTAGTGCACCATGATAGACAGCATCCAACATCTGCAGGGTTCTTGTAGGAGCATTCATGTAAATAATATCACCAAAATCAATTGAGGGAAGGAAAGTCACAGATACAAGGCGTTTCCTAGCATTCAGGGTTAGACAGGATTTGTTTCTGAAAAAGAAACCCAGTTTAACTTTCAGTTTCTTTACCAAGTTTTCCACATGGAGCTTAAAAGAAAGATGTGAGTCGACCAAGATACCCAAATATTTATAGGAATCAACAAACTCAATGGGGACACCATTTGAGGATAAAATCGGAGGAAGAACTGCTGGGACCAACTTCCTATTTGAAAAAAGCATCCCTTTGGTTTTTTCGGCATTTAGGACAAGTTTGAGGCGGAACAAATCAGTCTGGATGTAGTTAAATGCAGATTTCAAAAGCTGGAAAGCCTTAGCAACTGTTTTAGCTCGACAATAAACAACTGTGTCGTCAGCATAGAAATGTATGGATGCATTAGGGATGTTTTTACCAACATTATGTATGTAGATTGTGAAGAGGGTGGGTCCTAAGACTGAGCCTTGTGGTACACCATTGTTGAATGTTAAATAACTGGAGGAAGTACCATTATGTTGAACACATTGCCTCCGGTCTGAAAGATAGTTAGAGAACCAACCAATGGTGTGATCTGAGAAACCGATTTCTGAGAGTTTATGACACAAGATGTTATGATCCACAGCCTTAGTGATTAAAAGGGAACACTCAAAAGATGCTTCTGTGGCTCTGTGCAAATCACTACCTGCTCTTTCAAAGGCTTGTCTGATGTCAGGGGACCTTTTAGACAGTGCCAACTGCTTCTGAAAGTATCCCTGACTTTCACCAGTAGTAGTAATAACAATGCCTGCTCTAAACTAGGGAAAACGTTCTTATGTTGTCAGAAAAGTGACTCTTTTTCATTTTTCATTTAGCCTTCTGTTTGTTTTTACACATTTAAACATTCATGTGCTTACATTTAATGTTGTATATTTAATAAATGTGAGCTTAACCAAGAACTCTTCCTACGTCTTAATTTTAAAAAAATCTTTATTTAGAACTTCACTTCAAATACAAGAATCTAAAAAATACACACTAAATAACATTGAACATGTCAAAAAGAAAGAAAAAAATAAGGAAACAATAATAAAATAAGGAAAACAAATACAAAGATAAATAAATGCGAGTTACAAAGTTAAGTTGTATTCATTACAGATATTTTTGTTTTTATAGCCTTTTTGTTATTTGAGTCTGAGATTGAGTCAATATACAGTTTTACATCCATTACAAAGAGATCAAAAAAAGGTTTCCTGTGCGTTATTTTACTTTTATGGATATGGAACTTAGTAAGAAACAAGATCAGATTGATAATAAATACATTGGAAGAGTCTTGAAATCTAGGATACCAAACAGAACATTTTCAAAATAGAGAAGGAAACCTGGTTGGATATTATTGGATATCAGAGCAAAAATGTCCTTCCAAAAGTTCTGTGAGTATGTACAAAGTACACTTCCAAAAAAGATGAACAGATGTTTCTAGAAAGCTTACAGAATGAACATGAAATATCAATATCAGCTTTGTATTTCTGAAAAAAGTGTTTGGTTGGGTAAAATTTATGAATTAATTTAAAAGAAACTTCTTTGACTTTATTAGTGAGAAAAAAAATTTGCAGGAGAGACCAAACTTTTTTCCAATTAAGATTCTGCACAAAGGTGTTTCAATAGGAAACAAGATGGAGATGAAACCAGGTTTTCTTGAAATAAAGAACGGATTTTGGAACTGACGCCTTTTAGTTGAACTGAGAAACAGAACGTACCAACAGCAGATTGCTTAGGGTCAGGAGGACTCATAGACTGGATAGAAGAGAAGTCAACATCTTTAAACAACATGAGCAAACCAGATGGGAGAGCATCAAAGACAATACTATATTCTCTTGGAGCGACAGGAACTTTGTACTGAGTAAGAAACTCTTCATAGCTATAAAGAAGACCTTTGTTATTAAATAGCTGATTAACTTGAATAATACCATAGTTAAACCATTTCCGATAAAATAACGACCTGTTTTTGAATATTATGTTAGAGTTGTTCCAGATGTAACATCTCTGTGGAAAAAAATGATGTTTATAGATAAAGGACCAAGCTAAAAGCACCTGTTGGTGGAAGTTGGAAAGCTTAGTGGGTATTTTTGGAATACTGTAATTACAAAGGAGAACAAACTCTAAACCGCCTAAATGTGAAAAGACATGCTGTGAAATGAAGTTCCAGATAGACTTTGGGTTTTTAAGATGATTTTTGATCCATTTTATTTTAAAAGTGTTATTAAAGGAGTCAAAGTATATAAAATGTAGCCCAACAGACTTATCATTGTTTAAGACGACAGATTTACACAATATTATTCTTAGTGATGATACCCAGGTATGTTACAGAATCTTTGACAGGGATGCCACAAATAGAAGAGTGTGTGCAATTATTCATTGACAACAGTTCACACTTATTAAGATTAAGAGACAGGCCAGAGGCCTTGGTGAAACTTTCAGCAGTCCTAATTGCTAGAGAGACCTGTGACATGTCTTTTAAAAACAAAGCTGTATCATCAGCCAACTGGCTAATGAAAAGATTTCGACCTGCAATAATGATTCCTTGTATGGGACTGTTTCTGACATGAACATTTAGAAACTCGGCTGCTAACAGAAAAAGATAAACAGATAGTGGGCATCCTTGTCGAACCCCTCTATGGAGACTAAACCTAGGAGACGTACCAAAAGGAAGTTTAATGCTGCTGTTACCTTCTGCATACAGAGTTTGTACACATATACAGAAAAAATCACAAAAAAAAAATCTTTTCACCTGATACATGCTCAATAATCCAGGTAGAAAAATCCAAAAAAGTTCAATCTGGTCCTCTGGAAATTCAAAAAAACAAAAAACAAAACAAAGCAAAAAAATGTAGAAACGTTTCGTCTCTCATCTAAGAGACTTCCTCAGTCTGAGGTGCTGTTTTCAGCTCAGTCTCTTAAATAGCACCTTTTCAGAGTGGATCAACCAGTTTTGCTGCAGACAACCAAAACCAGCTGCTCACATGATCAAGAAGGACCATCAGCCTAACAATGGATCATTAGCACACTGATGGCTGTGTACTATTCACAGAGGGCTGAGTGATACTAGCAATCACAGCATTGTAAGAGGGGGACAGTTGAACCTGGAGGCCTCCACCCCTGTTTAATGATGGACAATTTCTTTTCACAAAGATGGCCTCCTTTACTCCTCTCTCAAACCATCGTTCCTCTCTATCCAGGATGTGAACATCTTCATCCCTGAAAGAGTGACCGCTGGCCTGGAGATGAGTGTAGACCGCAGAGTCCTGGCCTGATGATGTTGATCTTCTGTGCTGGGCCATCCTTTTGGCCAGTGGCTGTTTAGTTTCCCCGATGTAAGACTGATCACAGCCCTCCTGACACTGAACAGCATACACAACATTACTCTGTTTGTGCCGGGGGACTGGATCTTTGGGATGAACCAGTCTTTGCCGTAATGTATTTTGGGGTTTAAAAGCCACTGGGACGTTATGTTTAGAAAATAAACGTCTCAGTTTCTCTGATACTCCCTCAACATATGGAATGACCACTGGTCTGGGTCTGGGTTCCTCCTTTTCACCTGATGGCTGACTGGAGTCCTGTTTGGGTTTCTTCTCTGCTTTCAGGAAGGCCCAGTTAGGATATCCACATTCAGTGTAGTAAGCATGAATTCATGCTCTAAGGTGTCAAACGCTTTGTGAAAGTCTAAAAATAAAATAAAATTATTGTCCTGTATGAGTTCAGAATATTCCAGAATATCTAAAATTAGCCTAATATTATTAGAGATGTGGTTTTTCATGAAACCAGATTGACACTCGTCAATGATAGGGTCTATCACAGATTTAATTCTATTGGCTAAAATTATTGCTAAAACTTTGTAATCGTTGTTTAATAAAGCGATCGGGTGCCAGTTGTCTAGGAGGAGAGGGTCTTTTTGTGGTTTAGGAACTAAGGTAATCACACCCTGATGTAATGTAGGAAGCAACAGTCCTTTACGGATGCTCTCAATGAAAATTTCTAGGAAGAATGGAGCTAAACTAACAGAGAACTTCCTGTAGAATTCTGACGTGAGCCTGTCTGAGCCTGGTGATTTATTTAATTTTAACCGGCCTAAAGCATTGATGACTTCATTTAAAGTTAATGGTCTATCACAAAAATCTGCATCATCTTCTACTAGTTTCCTGTTTTCAGAGAGAGAGTCAAAGAAATCGGTGTTTGACTGCAGACAGAATCTGAATGTGTAAAGGTTGCTATAAAAATCTGTGCAGAATTTCTCTCGGGTCCTCTACAACCAAACCACGGATTCTTAACTGTCTTACAGAGTTATTTTTTGACTCTTGTCTCTCCAGACTAAAAACTATGCAGAGCTCTGCTCACCTTTCTCAAGCCATTGTCTACGTGATCTAACATATGCTCCCTCAGCTTTCCTTTTATAAATCCTGTCTAGCCTAAGCTGCATCTCATCAAGTTCATCTTCTTCATTGACATCTAGAGAATCAGCAGTTTTTGAAGACAGAAAAGTGATTTTTTTGAACTACTTCATTTTCCTCTGAAGCTGCGTTTTTCTCCAGGTGTCAATTAGACCATGTCTTTCAATGAAAAGGTTTAAATAATTATTATGAGAGCTGCTGTCTCGTCTTGAGGGCCACCTATCATTAAGATTGCTTGGGACCATATTAAAGTCTCCTCCAATGATAACATAAGAATTTGGATATTTAGATAAATAATGTAATAAGCGGTCTTCCATTTTGTCTATAAAGACAGAATTCTCCTGGCGGTAATTAAAACCATAAATATTAACCAAGATTAACAAACGATTTGCTGTTTCCACCGCAAGTATTGCATAGTGACCTTCTCTATCACATTCTGAAAAAATGATGTTTCCATTAAAATGATTTTTGAGAATAGATACACCAGCTGAGCGCTCTGACCCATGGGACATCCAGACATATGATCCCCACTGTGCTCTCCAGAAGTTGGAAGTTGGACGGGGGTCGACAACCCCGCACCACCACAAGCTGTGGTGCGCATTAAGTTTAGTTTTAGAAATTAATGTGTTTATAGATTTTTTAAATAGGTTTAGAGATTAATATTTTTTGCTTTTTGTTTGTGAAACAAGATCAGAGGAAGCTGTTTCTGGTTCGGTGGATTGGACCCGGTGTTACACCATACTCTGTGACCTTCAACAGTGCAACACCGCCCCCTACGGTCATACGGTAGTCACATAATATGACGTCACTACGGCTACTCGATGTTACATTTTTAACCTCGATAGATGTCCTAGCAATCGATGTGTAGATTACTCGAGTACTCTGTTAATGCCCTAGTTAGAACAAGAAATAAACAGGAAATATTACAGTCTTCTTACACTAACAAAGCAAGTGGAGGCTCACAACCAACCGACAAAAAATACCTAATTAACTTTAGGGAGAGACCTGAGATTTATAATAACATTTTTAAACCTTACTAAGTAAGAACACTACAATAGGACTTTTAAGCTTAATGGGAATGTTGTCAAATATAAGTACCAAAAATACAAACCTGTAATAACATGTGAACATGAAGAAAGTTTGCCAGGGAGGGATTGCCAAGGGAGGCATTCATCCACAAATTCAGGCAGATTATTTAATTTAATAGATTATTCTTACAGTAAAAACATTGAAACTGCAATATTCTCTCTAGATGCAGAAAAAGCTTTTGATAGAGTTAACTGGAAATTTTTATTTGCAGCCTTGCATAAATTTGATTTTGGAAATTATTTCATAAACTGGTTAAAAATATTATACAGTCCCCCATCAGCATGCATTAGGACAAATAATCAAATATCTGCTAGCTTTCTTCTGCAAAGGGGCATGAGGCAGGGATGTCCACTCTCCCCCTCTCTGTTTGCTATTTTCATCGAACCGCTAGCTGCAGCAATCAGGTAAACTACAGATATTAAAGGCATAAAATGCAAGAACAGAGAGCACAAAATCAGTCTATATGCTGATGATGTGTTGCTCTTCCTCCGGCATTCACAAACCTCCATCTCTCAGGTTATTGGATTGATAAACTCTTTTTCAAGAGTTTCAGATTACTCTATAAACTGGATAAAATCTACAGTTCTACCAATTAATTGCTATTTCAACAATTCACTTACTACACAACTGCAGTCAGGGAATATTACATACTTTGGTATCAAAGTCTCTTCTAGACTGGCAGATTTAACAAAACTAAACCACATCCCACTTTTAAAGAAAATTGAGGATGATCTTGCTAGATGGAAATCTCTACCCTTATCTCTCATGGGAAGGATTGCTTCAATAAAAATTATGGTTTTACCTAGAATAAACTATCTATTCTCAGTGATCCCAAATAAACCATCATCTGACTGGTTTAGATCCCTGGACTCCTCCATCTCTAAATTTCTCTGGAAAGATAAACCCCAACGTATTAAACTAAAAACACTACAGAAGACCAAAGATAATGGAGGAATAGAGCTACCCAATTTCTATTATTACTTTCTAGCCAACAGGCTAAAATACATCTCAAGATGGATAAAACACACACCCCTTGATGAATCCTGGCTAGATGTAGAACAGACACTTTGCAATAATATAATGATCTCGGACCTTCCATTCATTAGCTCAAACATAAAACGACAGGAATGTTTTAAAAGCATCAATATCAGCTCCTCTCTGACAGCTTGGTGGGAGTTTCTTAAAATGACAGAGTCTTCACTAATTCCATGCAGACGTACACCCATCTGGAACAACCCTGACATCCTACAACAGAATAAGATGATAAACTTCCCAGGTTGGAGGTGTAAAGGAATCAAATATTTGGAACATATATGTGAGGGTGCAGACTATATCCCATTTAACAGCGTAATAACACCATATGGGATTGATAAGAATAAATTTTTAGAATATCAACAAATTAAATCTATAACCAAAAATAAATTTAACCTTAATAATGCTAGAATTGAAATACCAACAAGTGTATTAGAATTCCTAAATCTTAACCCTCCCAAATTACTATCTAAGGTTTACTGGACACTCATTGTTGGGCGGCTGTGGCTGAGTGGTTAGAGCAGTCGTCCTCCAATGCTAGAGTTGGGGGTTCAAATCCACCAGCAGTCACATGTCGAAGTGTCTCTGGGCAAGACACTGAACCCCTCATAGCCTCTGATGTGTGTCCCATTGGTGTATGAATGTGATAAAGCACTGATTAGTCTCTTTAGAATGATTTGTTCAATTAGCTTTATAGAGATCTACTAGAGTGCTGTATAAATGGGTAAATGAGGCACAGATTGTAATGTAAAACGCTTTGAGTATCTTGAAATAAGATAGAAAGGCGCTATATAAGTACAGTCCATTTACCATTACCATTCATTAAAATAGATGAATCAATATCCCTTCCCATTGTAAAATGGGAGAGAGACTTGTCAGTCAACTTTGACCAAAACTTCTGGTCTCAGATATGTCTAAGAACTTTTAAGATGATTAAAAACCCCAATTTACAATTAATACAATACAAAATCCTTCATAAAGTACAATACACAGGTCAATGGATGTTCAGGATGGGTTTCGCATCATCTAATATTTGCTCACAGTGTACAGGCAATATTCCTGACAATTACATTCACGCATTTTGGTTCTGTCCACATGTTCAGATGTTTTGGTGCCGGATATGTGAAGACTTATCAAGTGTCTGAGATGTAATATTCCACTCTCTCCGTCAGTTTGCTTATTGGGCCACTTAGATGATGTCACCTTGGAGACAAAGTCAATTCACATGATTTTTACTGCCTTATGTATAGCAAAAAAACTACTCATGAATTGGAAAAATAAAAATGCTCTTAGTATTAAACAGTATAAAGACCTTTTGTTAGATTACATCAGTCTTGAGATAGCCTGTACCTCCACATCAGAACAATCTCTCTGGGCTTCTTTGATTGGCTCCAATCCATAGTGGAGGTGGATAAACCCCTCTGATTTCGTCCCGTGGGGCATCGTTGTTGATTAGGGATGGGGTCGATCTGATCCAGTATCGGTATCGGCCTCCGATACACGCATAATTTACATATCGGATTTTCCGATCCTCCTGCTGATCTTTCCGATCCATGATGCACGTTGGCTTCAAACTATGGAATGGATTTCCTGAACGGCGGCGTGTCTCATGAATCAAGAGTAATAAGACCCGCCTCACATTCAGGAAATCCAGTTCATAGTTTGCAGCCAGCTACAATGTGAGGGCTGAGTTAGCAGCACTGTGGCTAACAGCTAACAAACTTTAAATCTAAACATGTCCGCTGTTTGGAAGCATAGGCGTAGCCAGGATTTTATGAGGGGCGGTTCGTTTGAAGAAAAAGTGGACCTGTAGGACTACTCTGATTGGTTCATTGGCGGTGGTACACATAACTTCAAATGTGTAAACAAGCTAATTAGCTAGCTAGTTAAAACACTGCTGTGTGAGGTAAATCTGTGTTACCAAATAGGCGGTTGTGAGTGGAGAAAGAGCAACACACTGAGAGGGGAATAGCGTGTGTGTCCAGTCTTCTATTCAGAACTCATCCCAGACACGAACGAACACTTCGGTACTCCCGAGTCCCGCCCGAACATACACAAAAAAAAAAAAAAAACACCGAAGAAGAATGAAAGACGTCATCCTCTTAAAGGCACAGTACCACTCCTTAACTCTAACAACATAAATGCAAACTAAGCCCGCAAATAATAACATTACTTCAATTGCAAAAATAACTCATCTTTTTACTTTGCTTTGTTAGACATTGTTTTTTATGAATGAAATTAATGAATTGAAAAATACAATACAATCCACATCTACACATAAAAAAATGACACTATAGAGTAAAGTGGGCGGTTCGTTCGAACCCCCCGAACCCCCCCTGGCTACGCGCATGGGAAGTAGTTTACACTAGAAACACCACAAAACAAGACAGCAACGTGCAATGTCTGCAGAGCCATAGCGCCACATTAAACCACGTTAAAGTTAGTTTTACGATGGACATTCGAGCGCCGTGTCTTCAGTGGGGCACTGCTCTGCTCAACCCGGGGCGGCCAACTCGACCCCGGTCAGCCACGTCCAATCTGCCCCGCTCAGTCTGCCCATCTCTGAGGAGGGACAGACTTGAGCTCGGCTGCCCCAAATTAGGCTGCCTGCTTCGGATTGAACAAGAAGAAGGCGTCGCTGAAACCACGAAGCTCAAATGTTTTCAGAGAAGTTGCTAAACTTCATCATAATTAATGACCAACCACTATCAGTTGTAGAAAACAAAGGATTTCACAGTTTGATACTTGCAGCCAAGATATAGTTTACCCTCCAGAGATATTTATCAGTACAACAGTAGACAATCATAAAAAACATTATTTGAAAATTATATATATTAAAAACAAAAACAGCTACATTATAAAGTGATGTAAAATACCAAAAACAGGAACATGCCTGTTGGTTTATGTCATGAGCGTAGCAGATGTTTGAAGCCTGTTTATGTCTCAGGTTGGGTTTTAGGTGGTCCCCTCTCTCGGATCAGTTTTGGTCCCCCATTTGGTGTGTCGTGCTCCCCTCCGGTGGTGGGCCCCCCTGCCGCCGGTGCATTGGCGGCTCTCAGCAGCTGGGGCTGGGTGGTGGGGTGTGTGCAGGCCCGCCCTAGTGGCTGCCTGCTAGGGCCTGGGTGCCCTGGCTCTGTCGGGCCTCTGTTGGGGGGTGGTATGACCTCGGGACTCGGTGTCCATGGCCGGATCCACTCTGGAGGGGCAGGTTGCCGGCGGGTCCTGTGGACTTGTCGCTACAGCCTCCTGGGGTTTCTGCATTGTGGTTGCTGGGGATCGCCCGGGGCTTCTCTTTGCTTTTCTCTATGGGGGGTGTGGGTGTCCCTGTTGGGGGACTCCCGGAGTTCCGGGCTTGGGCGCCGCTGTGTGTCTGTGGTTCCGGTCTTCCCTGTGTTACCATCGTGTCCAGTGGGGACAGGTTTATGGGTCCCCACATCCACTACTGAACATTTTTATGGAGAAACCTTATACAGTAGTGACAAGCATGCTCACACAGGTGTTTAGATTCAGGTGTTTATCAGATACACACTCAGTTGGGTTGTGGTGGCCACTAAATATATCTTGTATTACCATGTACTGTATAAAATACTTTCTAATGATGTTATAAGTATTATTATATATGTTGTTTGTTGTTGTGTTTTCTCGGTTTTGTCTTGTTTGTTTTTCTCTTTCCGCAGGTCTAGAGGCAGACTTCAATGATGTTGATTTGTGTTCTCTTTATCCCCCTCTCTCTCTCTCCTCTATTCTTATCTCCTTCTTTACCTTTTAAGCCTTCTTTCACTTTTCTGCTTTGTTATCTTCTTTGTTTTTCCTCCCCATGCCCATTACATCTGACACAAGCCCAAAGCAAATTCTAATAAAATTTAAGTTATATATCAAGTGGAGCATTAAGGCCAGCCATAATGCTCTGCTTGTGAAAGTAAATCTGTTGGGCATCACTTTGACACTCAGACAATAATTCTAAGTTTCACAATGCCGGACAGGACAAGGGAAGGAAAAAGAAAAAAAAGAAAGAGATAATAGACAAGGACATAAAAAAAAAATAAACAAACAAAAAAAAAAAACAAGAGTTAGATCAAGAAATAAACAGGATATATTAAAGTCTTCTTACACTAACAAAGCAAGTGGAGGCTCACAACCAACCGACAAAAAATACCTAATTAACTTTAGGGAGAGACCTGAGATTTATAATAACATTTTTAAACCTTACTAAGTAAGAACACTACAATAGGACTTTTAAGCTTAATAGAAATGTTATCAAATATAAGTACCAAAAATACAAACCTGTAATAACATATGAACATGAAGAAAGTTTGCCATAATTAACTTCAAGTATAACGAGTCACTGGGTGCAGTGCATCATTTGGCAGGAGAATCTGATTATTGTCTACAGCTAAGGGAAAATTTCAGCTCCGTTGACAAAGGCACGACCCCTGACAAAAAAGGCCTTCTTATTTTCATTTCTTGCTTTTTCCACTGCGTGCCAAAGCTTTCTCCTTCTTTCTTGATCCTCAGCAGACAGATCTTCAGCAAATTTCAGTTTCTTGTCTCGCAGGAAGGAGGAATGTTTAGCGGAACGCCAAACAGCATCACGGTAGGAGCAAAGGGCAAAGCGAATGATGATGTCTCTGGAACGTGTGTTAACTGTCTTCGGTCCAAGGAGATGCACAAAGTCGATTGAACTTGAAGATTCCTCCTTCATATCTGGGAGCAAGGCTTGGCAGATTTTGATGACCTCTTTCCTCAAATCCTGATTTTCTTTTTCCTCCAGGCCAAGGAGCCTCAGGTTCCAGCGACGTGTAGAAGCTTCCAGCTGGGAAATACGACTCTCATGCACATTGCAGATTTTCTGGCAGTCGTTAATATGCTTCTTACAGTATTCCACCTTGCTTTTCATGTCTTTTAAATCTGCACAGATCAACTCCAGTGATTCCTTGATACCTTCTATTTGTTTAGAATGGTCCTTGATAGCCTCCTTTGCCTCAGTAATAACAATAGTGTTGCTACTGATCATTTTTTCCAGTGCAGCCAACCTGTTGTTTATGAGGCAGTTAAGCAATGCCAAATCTGAGAGGACGTTGTCTCAGTATCTTGTAGCTTCCTTTGTTTCTCTGCTGGAGGCTTGGAGGGTGTCACGGGCAGAGGTGGAAACTCTGTTTCCATCCCCTCATCAGTACCTGAGCCAATATAATCACGCATGTTGGCAGCAGTCGAGCTTTTTGATCCAGCTAGCTTCCTGTGTGTTGAACCAGCTAGCTTGTTAACTACGCTAGCGGTGGATAGTTTGCTGGACTCGTGTTTTCTTCTTTCTGTACTCTTCATGTCACTCTACAGTGCCTATACACTTATTAATGGTACCTTGTTTGCAGAATGTCTCCTTGTAGCAAACAGCTCCCTTTAATATATGAAAATGCGTTGGTTGATTATCAGAGCTCCCAAATTGCATCCATCTAGAGAGCCATCTAGAACACCCTCTCTCTTCCTACATCTTAATTGAGAGCCAGACGCACAGTACTGACGTCATAACAAAGCGCTCTTAAAGTGACAGTACAATTTTTTGTCTTTCACTCTCTCACTCACACTCAGGGACAATTTAGATGTTAAAGACGGGAGCTGGCTGTGGGCCACCGGACCCGGAAACCACCTCCAGCCCACGTCTTTCCCCCGGCTCGAACCTCCCTCAGAAGTGGCAACTCATACTAATCAATAAATCAAGGAAATGTCAATTAATTTTTATCAATTATATTAAAAAAGGCAGGAAAATAATACAATTTACAGCGCTGGACTTTCCGGTCTGTGACGCGTTCACAGACCCGGAAGAGCCCTGATGTCTCTTGTCATTACTCATTTATAGGGTCCTAAGACTCCGCCTTAGCAGAAGGGGAGCTCAACCTGTCAGTGTATGAGGGGGTGTGACTAAGCGTGATCTCAATGGATCGTGGACTGACGTGTTAGGAAATATGAGACAGTGCTTCAAAAGCCTTTCTACGTGATGTGGCAAGCAGATTAAACTATTTCTTGACTGATATTGAAATCCCAGGGAGACTCTCTTTAGAGTTGCTGGCCCAGTTTAACCCAGTCAGAACCGGGTCATAATTTCATTATAATCCCATCTCTGAGCAAATCAAAACCATAGGCCCAGTCCAAAAATATCGTAACATAGAGTTACCAATCGGTCTAACATTCATGTTTTTCCTATTTGGGTGGAAACTGGAGTACCCCGAGAAAACCCACGCAGCATGGAGAAAACATGCAAACTCTACCCAGAAAGGCCCCTGGCCTGGGATTTGAACCAGTGATCTTCACGCTGAGAGGTGGCACCTCTAACAATTGCACCACTTTCTTTTATAACATATATTTTATAAATAATTTATTTAATTATATATCATTTTCTTTTCCTTTTGGCTGCTCCCTTCTTCGGGGGTCTCCACAGCAAACTAATTTGCACGAAGACTTGGCAATTGTTTTTACACTGGGTGCCCTTCTTGATGCAACAACTGAACTACCACAGCCCTCTGTGTGGAGCAGAGAGTTGCTATCTAGCACACCCAGAGGAGCAGATGGTGGGGGTTAACGGCCTGCCCAAGAGCCCGAGTGGGGGAAATTTTTCATTCATTCAACCTTTATTTATACAGGCTAGTCTCATTGAGCCACGGGGACTCATTTACAGGAGAGACCTGTTCCAGACAGAACAGAAAAAGTACAGACAACAAAACAGGGAGGGAGTGGTGGCGCAGAGGTTAGAGAAGGTGGGCCTGTGATCGGAAGATCGCCGATTCAAGCCCAGGTACCGACAACATTAAAAAATGTGGGTGGGATAGGTGAAGCACCCACACCTGCCCCCACCCTCATTCGTCCCACTCTGGGCCCTTGAGTAAGGCCCTTAACCCCCACCATCTGCTCCTCCGGGTGTCCTAGATATCAGCTCTCTGCTCCACACAGAGGGCTGTGGTTGCTCAGTGGTCCGTGGTTGCGTCAGGAAGGGTATCCGGCGTAAAAAATAACTGCCAAGTCTTCTTGTGACTTAGTTCGCTGTGGTGACCCCTAACACAGGGAGCAGCAGAAAGAAAATAAACAAAAACAAACAAAAAAACAGTAAACAACAACAACAATAAACTACAGTAAAAATGCTGTTAAAATAAAAGTAATGTATAAAATCAGGGTGCTGTAAAACAGAGAACATATTTGCTTTTTTTTTTTCTATTGACATTATCAAATGTTTGAATCCTCTTAAAGAAATCAAGGAGAACAACCTCAGTTCCTGTTGCAAGGTATTCCAGGAGCAGAACAGAGTAGGAAAAGGCCTTTTTGTCAAGTTCAGTCTGCACTCAGGAAACGCTGCATGCAATGATGGCCTGAGAGCGCATGTTGTAACTGCACTGTTGGCAGTAGCGGCTGTTGGATTTTTGTTCAGGGGGAAGCTATAACTCCAGAATAAACAAGCGCACATTTGCGCGCGCACACACACACGCACACACACATATACTCATGGGTCCTAGACTTCTTAGCAAATCGACCACGGTCTTCTCCTTCTCCACCATAACCCTCAGCACTGGCTCTCCTCAGGGATGTGTGCTGAGCCCTCTCCTGTTCACTCTGCTCATGTATGACTGTGCACCTACCCATCCAGGCTGTCACATTGTAAAGTTTGCAGATGATTCATTGGTAATGGGATGCATCAAAAACAACAAGTCCATCTACAGGCAAGAGGTGGAACACCTGGAGAACTGGTGCAGGAAAAACAACCATCACATAAATGTGTAGAAGATGTCATGGACTTCAGAAGGAATAAACACACCTACCACACCACCAAACTTATGAGGATCTGCGGTGGAAGTGGTCTCCAGCTACAAGTACTGGGATGTGCGCCTGAATGACAACCTCAACTGGGGCAACAACACTACCAACCTGATCAAGAAAGCTCATCAGAGCCTCTACTTCCCAGACAGCTGAGTTGCATAGGCTCTGTCCCTGTCTGGAAACTTCACGGAATTTCATTCATTCAACCTTTATTTGCAGAGGTTAAATTACGAGATATAGCACAAGGTAAGGTTAATAAAAACTGTATTTACGTGTTCGTTAGCTGTGGTAACGTTATCCATCATTGCAGCAACTTTAGCCACAGTAGCTAAAATATACAACATGGGCTGTCAGTGCTCTAACGTTTAAAGGTTTACTTTCTATATTAACGTTAATAAAAACAGTATTTAAGTGTTAGTTAGCTGTGGTAATGTTATCCATCATTATCAATTTACCATTCTGTAACTGTGTAAGGCAACAGCCTCCGATTGGAAAGTAAGCTAGCTAGCAGCAACGGGTAGCTAAACTCTACACTGCTGCTGCCTGTCAGTGCTGTAACATTAAAATGTTTACTTTATCTATTTATGTAAAATCTCTGACATCTTCCAACACTGTTGTTTAGAATAGCATTTTAGGTATTGAATTAAAAACTATATTTCAAACCATTTCCATGTTCTGATGATTAATAATTTCTCTTTACTTTCTTCTTGTGCCCATCTTTCTCAGCAGCAGTAACTCAGCAAAGAGGACACCCTGAAGACCCAGGCTCGTCTGAGGATTTTAGCAGAGAGGGCCAGGTGAAGGGTGAAGGAGTACCAGTCAGTCAGGAGGTTCAGTCAATCAGCTGTGGGTCATCTGCTGCTGCCTAATATCAAATTATCTGGAGCCTCTTGATGTAAAAGGAGAAAAACCAGTCTAGAGCCTCCCTGCTCCTTCAAGTCACACTCCTTGGATGAACATTCATTACTGCAAGCAGCTGTTGGAAATCTCTCTGTATATCTATCTTTTCTTTAAAATCTATTAATGAATGAATTGATGTGAAGAATTCTGTCAAAACTTTTTAAAATAGCTTGTCTTCAGTAATCTGCATATGAACATCTTTTACATTTAAATTGCATCTGTTTGTATATTTTACACATCTGGTAATGTATGTGGAGGAAATTCTCAAATTAAAGCTTCTATTGTAAACAATTAAACAAGGTTTGTGGCTGCTTCTTGCAAACATTCATTTATATGTACACACACATATATATGTGCTTGTGTGTATATATTTTATATATATAATATATATATTATATATATAAAATATAT
>NC_056499.1:53747265-53766771 GCF_014905685.2 Nematolebias whitei | reverse complement strand
AAAAAAAATGTGGTCAGTTTGTCCTCCAGCAGTCTAAGCCTATAGCAGCATAACTAAGGGATACTCAGGAAACCCAAGCCAACACTAACTATAGGATTTATCAAAAAGGAAAGTCTTAATTCCAGTCTTAAAACTGGACAATGTGTCAGCCTCACGGACAGAAACTAGAAGTTGGTTCCACAAGAGAGGAGCCTGATAACTGAAAGATCTTCCTCCCATTCTGCTTTTGGAAACTCTAGGAACCATGAGTAAACCTGCAGCCTGAGAGCGAAGTGCTCCGTTAGGAAAATATGGAACAATAAGATCTGTATTATAAGATGGAGCCAGGTTGTTGAGAGCTTTGTAGGTTAGAAGTAAGATTTTGAATTATATTCTGGATTTGACAGGGAGCCAATGGAGAGAAACTAAAACTGGAAGGATATGATCTCTCCTACTAACACCGGTTAAGACTCTGGCAGCAGCATTTTGGATCAACTGAGGACATTTTAAAGACGTATTTGGACATCCAGATAATAAACCATTGCAATAGTCCAGTCTAGACGTGACAAATGCACAAACCAGTTATTCTGCATCATTTTTAGATAAGATGTTTCTAATTTTAGTGATATTACGCAGGTGGAAGAAGGCTGTTCTAGTAACGTTTTTAATGTGGGGGATAAAAGAAATGTCCTGATCAAAAATAACACCAAGATTTTTAACATTAGAGCTGGAGGACAGATTAATGCCAAGGAGGAAGAAAGACTGAAAAATTTATTCCTAAGGTGCTCAGGTTCAAAAACCAAAACCTCAGTTTTGTCTGTGTTCAACAGGAGAAAATTAAGGGTCATCCAGGTTTTTATGTCTTTAAGACATGGTTGTAGTCTAAGTAGCTGATTGGATTCATTGGGTTTAATGGACAAATATAATTGTGTGTCATCAACATAACAATGAAAATTTATCCCATGCTGTTTAATAATTTTACCTAATGGAAGCATATATATAGTAAAGAGTATTGGTTCAAGCACTGAGCCCTGAGGAACTCCATGACTAACTTTGGTGTATTAAGAAGATTTATTATTTAAATTTATAAACTGGAATCTATCAGATAGATATGATTTAAACCATTTTAGAGGTGTTCCTGTAATTCCAACATCATATTCAAGCCTCTGTAGTAAAATATTGTGATCAGCTGTATCAAATTCAATTCAATTCAATTCAAATTCAAAAAAACTTTATTAATCCCAAAGGGAAATTATTTGTTGTAACTCGTTATCCTCATTTCATTAAGAGATGTTATAGATGCTGATGGCTGTAGGCAGGAAGGATCTCTTGTAAAGGTTCATCCCACAGTGGATCCTAAGAAACTGGCTGCAGATGCCGTCTGATCCGTCCACCCAGAGTCTGCTGGCCTCTCGGTTCCCCCGGGCTGTAGAACCACCTGAATGCCGGGCAGAACTCCTCCCAGAGCGATGGCCACTCCTCCCAGCAGTGTGCTGAGCTCCTCGTCGCTGCGGACAGCCAATTGTATGCGCTGAGGAACGATCCTGTCCTTCCGCTGTCATGAGCCGTGTTTCCTGCTAGTTCCAGGATCTCAGTGGTCAGACACTCGAGCACAGCTGGCAGGTAGATAAGAATGCGTCCACAGAACATCCTTTCAATTCGTTTGAGATTTGGGGCTGTAGTTGAGATGTTATTTGAGCTTTTGAGATGTTAATCAGATGCTGTTGGTTATAGAAAACTGCCTTGTTGCCATGGTTACGCATCATAGCAAATGTCCAAAACTAAAAAAAGTCTCAGTAAAAATCCTTCCAGCTGCACAGCATCTGATACCAGAGGAAACAATCATTTAAAAAATGTGAGTTACATCCAGAAAAAGAGGAATTAAAGTTTCCAAAAGCAAAATCTCAGAATGAAAGTAACAGAGCTGCTCCAACATGCAGCCACCTTGAGCGGCGCAATTCTGGAACACTGCAATGTTAGAATAGAATAGAAATAGAATAGAAATGCAGCACTGAGGTCTAACAGGACCAGTATAGACACAAGTCCATTGTCTGAGGCTATGAGAATATAATTAGCTACTTTTACTAGTGCTGTTTCTGTGCTATGATGAGCTCTAAACCCTGACTGAAACTCTTCAAACAGATTATTTCTTTGTAGATATTCACGCAACTGACCTGCAACTATTTTCTCTAGAATTTTTGAGATGAAACTTAGATTAGATATAGGTCTATAGTTGGCCAGAATTTCTGAATCAAGATCAGACTTATTAAGTAAAGGTTTAATTACAGCAACCTTAAAGCGCTGTGGTACATAACCATTCATTAAAGACAAATTAAGTAGTTCCAAAATGTGGACATTAATAAGGGGAAATACCTCTTTAAACAGTGTAGTTGGGATGGGATCTAGCAGGCATGTGGATGGTTTGGATGAGATTATTTTTGACAATTCAGAGAGCTCATCAGGACAAAAACTGTCCAAACATAAATCAGGCTCTAGTGAAATTTTTAAACTTGCCTCATTTGACAGGGAATCAAATGTATCCACCCATCATTCATCTAGCCATCCATCCATCCTTCCATCTATTCATCCATCCATCATCCATCCATCCATCCATCCATCCATCCATCCATCCATCCATCCATCCATCCATCCATCCATCCATCCATCCATCTTTTACAACTTTTTTCACTTGACCACATTTTGCAGTCAAGTGAAAAAAGGTCATTGAGAGACACCCTGCCCCCACCCCCACAGCAACACTCCAGCTGGAGCCAACTGTGATTATCAACTGGTGGCCCGTGAGATACTAGGTTTGCTGGAGGGAGCTTTTGTGGCAGGTAGGAGTGACATTTAAAAATATATCTAAAATGCAAAAAAAAAAATCTAATGAGTTGTAAGACTAGATTCTTGTAAAGGTAAAAAAAAGTCAGTTGTTACCAATTTTTTTTTAAATAAAACAATCTATAAACTATGCAGACAGTTCTTCATATAAAAAAAATAAAGCATCAAGTTAAAGTGAGTATGTTTTACTCCTTGTACTCGCTGCAGTGTTCACATATTTGCAAAAGAAATGACAGGAAAACTTTCAACTATTTTACAGATACATAAAACTATATAACTATATTACAGATTTTATTGTTCCATATTTTTCTAACAGAGCACTTCGCTCTCAGACTGCAGGTTTACTTGTGGTTCCTAGAGTTTCCACAAGCAGAATGGGAGGCAGATCTTTCAGTTATCAGGCTCCTCTCTTGTGGAACCAACTTCCAGTTTCTGTCTGTGAGACTGACACATTGTTCAGTTTTAAGACTGGGCTTAAGACTTTCCTTTTTGATAAATCCTATAGTTAGGGTCGGCTTGTTATGCTGCTATAGGCTTAAACTACTGGAGGACAAACTGACCACATTTCTTTACTTGGCTGCTGTCTTTACTTACTCTGCTCAACCTGTTTTGTATTTGTAATTTTTTTTTCTATCCTTAACATGTGTTTTTGTCTTTCAGATACACCTGGACCTATATCTGGACCTACCATTCTGTATTTGTTTGTCTCTCCTTCTTGTCCTCTCAAACCAGCCGGTCAAAGCAGATGGCCGCTTGTCCTGAGCCTGGTTCTGCTGGAGGTTTCTTCCTTTTAAAAGGGAGTTTTTCCTTTCCACTGTTGCCACTGTGCTTGCTCAGGATGGGAGACTGTGACCAAGTGAAGATTCAACTTGTCTGCTTCTTCCTTAGACAGAGAACTTTACTAATGTACTTTCTATGTATGTGAATGTTCCTATAAAGTGCCCTGAGACAACTTTGCTGTGATTTGGCGCTATATACAGTAAATAAATTGAATTGAACTAGTCCTTTTTTGTTGTTTGAATAACAACCAATAAAATTCAGTTTTATGTTAGTTTTGGTCGAAGCTTGAAGGAGCCGCTGCAGAGGGACCAAAGAGCTGCATGTGGCTCCAGAGCCGCAGGTTGCAGACCCTTGGTCTAGTTAAACTTTCTTGGGCTAGTTAAAAGATGTGCTGCTGCATTTTGCACCATCTGTAAATGAGCAGCAATAGAAACTCCAACCTACAGAAATCTAAACAAGCTATGACAAAAGTGTGGATAATTGTTTCAAACAGCTTCTATGAAAGACTTGTCCTTATCTTGGCCAGCTGCCTCAGATGAAATAAACTGGATTTAACAAGCACCTCATCGGGCTGTTGAATTTCAGATTAACATGAATTTGGAAGATTAAGTTTGTCATGATCGGGTTGATGTTCATCATTAATTTAAATTGTTCATCATTAACAGGCAGCATGACAGCTCAGTGGTTAGCACTGTAGCCTCACAGCAAGAAGGTCCTGGGTTCAATCCCCGGTTGGACCTGGGGTCTTTCTGTGTTGAGTTTGTATGTTCTTCTCGTGCTTGTGTGGGTTTTCTTTGTGTAGTGAACTTAACCTGATGTCAAAACTAAGCCTAAGGTCAAAACCCTTGACCTTAAGAACCTTGTGGGACAGAAACTGTCATTTCATTGATTTGAATCCAGAAATACAGGTTCACCCATCCTGAGACTTTCCTTCTTGAAAATCAAGTGAAAGAACACTCTCTTTTTATTATCATTACTATTTTACAAATGTTGATAATCAAAGTGTCTTAGTTCAAACCATTTTAGATGTTGCAGTGAACTAATCAATTTTATTAACTGTGAAACAGTGTAATGATTTTTTAATCCTCATGCAAAGTTAGAATTCATGTTAAGGTCTGTTATAGATTTTTATGCATTTTCTGATTTCTGTCTTTGAATGAGCAAGTGTGCGTTTTCCAAGGTCAGGAGTCGAAGCAGACATGTGTTGGAACAACTGTCTTGTTTACATCCTCTCAGACGTCAACAGAGAAGTTGGCACCTGTTTCTAAAACTCGCCAAAACAAAACTCTCTCTGTCTCTGAGAACAGTTTAATCTGTTCCATAACAATTCTTGCTGTTTTCTGACTTCTAGTAACCTCTTACATCACAAAACACACCCCTGTCTGGTTGTTATTGACCAATCAGGGACGATCAAATATACCGGAAATAGAGCTCTTTAAAATGCCGGTACTTCCTGGTTCTCCAGTCTGAGCAGTTCGGCGGCGCGAAGAAGTTCTGAGATGTTCGCAGTTCTGTGAAGTCGTTTGGGAGAACAGAAGTCCAGCCATGATAAGGCTCTTCTGAGTTGGATTATAACATCTTCCACCTCTGAGTGGAACTTCTGAAGGACTCCACTCATGTGAAGTCCACCCGGTGAGGTGAACTGTTGTTGACGAAGCCCCGTCACCACTTCGGACGAGTCACAGCCATCCTATGGAGACGCTGGACAGGTAGCGTTAACTGGACCTCCATATCTGCTGATTTATCTTCAGAAAGGTAATGAGTCAAGTTTCCTACCAAAGCGTACCGAGGAAAAGCTGGGTTCTAATGGAGAGTGTCGGTTCTGGTCAACACTTCCCCTCACACACCATCTTTTACTCCCTTTAAACTTCATTTCCATCTTTAAATTCTTCTCTCAAGTAGAAATCCTTACAGATAATTTAGAAATGTCTGTGTAAAGTGCTCATCCACCGCCGTGTGGATAATTGATCATAATTGTACAGTTTTCATTGATGTCTGCTGTTCTGCTGAAGAGCGGAAACAATCGCCGCATTGTTTCTCACTACCTGTAAAGCTGTTAATTATGTTGTTATTTTCATATTTTGCCAAATTAATGTAAATGTTTGATGTTAAACTTTGATTCTGTAAAATAAATGACCGCATTCATTTTGATGGGTCAAAGATAAATGACGTCTCACGTTTACATTTCATTAAATTCAATGCACGTTTTATTCAGTCCAGAAAAATGAAGAATCCATTTTAATTGATGAATATATCTCGGCATCTGTTCATCTACACTTTGGATACTCCAGTTTCCTCCCACAGAACAAAAACATGCATGTTAGGCTGCTTTCAGGCCCAGGCCTCCCTTGTAAAAAGAGATCTGTGATCTCAATGGGATTTGTCTGGTTAAATAAAGGTTAATAATAAAAACTAAATTAATGTCATACAGACTCTCGCACTGGTACATTTTTGTCTTTAACACTTTAACACAGCTGGAGAGACAAAAGATTTGCAGAGAGTGGTAAAGGCTGCACAGAAGTCTGTTGGAATCAGTCTCCCCACCATCACAGACATCTACAGCTCCAGATGCAGGAAGAGAGCCACCTGCATCATGAAGGACCCTGCTCACCCAGCACACACACTTTTTGCCCTGCTCAACTCAGGAAGGAAGTTAAGGAGCATTAAGTGTAGAACCACTAGACTGAGGAACAGCTTCTACCCTGAAGCTGTTAGACTCATGAATCTCTAACCAGGATAATCACTGTAATGATATGTGACTTATCTGTGTTGCTGATTATCCATGCTGCTGATCTCATGCTACTGACTATCTCATGTTGCTGTATTCATTCATACCCATCTGCTCACTATAGACTCATGTTCGGGCTGCTGTTTAATATACTGTATTATTATTGCATTATTATTTTGCATTATTATTTTTGCATTATTATTTAGCGTCTAGCTTAGATCGTTTAGCATTCATTTAGTGTACAAAACGGATTCCAAAAAAGTTGGGACTCTAAACAAATTGTGAATAAAAACTGAATGCAATGATGTGGAGATGGCAAATGTCAATATTTTATTCATAATATAAAATAGATGACAGATCAAAAGTTTAATCTGAGTAAATGTAACATTTTAAAGGAAAAATACATTGATTCAAAATTTCCCAGTGTCAACAAATCCCCAAAAAATTGGGACAAGTAGCAATAAGTGGCTGGAAAAAGGAAATTGAGCATATAACGAACAGCTGGAAGACCAATTAGCACTAATTAGGTCAATTGACAACATGATTGGGTATAAAAAGAGCTTCTCAGAGTGTCAGTGTCTCTCAGAAGCCAAGATGGTAAGAGGATCACCAATTCCACCATTGTTGCGCAGAAAGATAGTGCAACAATACCAGAATGGTGTTACCCAGTGTAAAATAGCAAAGACTTTTAAGTTATCATCATCAACCATGCATAACATCATCAAAAGATTCAGAGAATCTGGAACAATCGCTGTGCGTAAGGGTCAAGGCCGTAAAACTCTACTGGATGCTCGTGATCTCCGGGCCCTTAAACGTCACTGCACCTCAAACAGGAATGCCACTGTCACGGAAATAACAGAATGGGCTCAGGAATACTTCCAGAAAGCATTGTCAGTGAACACAATCCACCGTGCCATCCTCCATTGCCAGCTGAAACTCTACAGTGCAAAGAGGAAGCCATTTCTAAGCAAGCTCCACAAGCTCAGACGTTTGCACTGGGCCAGGGGTCATTTAAAATGGATTGTGGCAAAATGGAAGACTGTTCTGTGGTCAGATGAGTCACGATTTGAAGTTCTTTATGGAACACTGGGACGCCATTTCATCCGGACCAGAGAGGACAAGGATAGCCCAAGTTGTTATCAATGCTCCATTCAGAAGCCTGCATCACTGATGGTATGGGGTTGCATGAACGCTTGTGGCATGGGCAGCTTGCATGTCTGGAAAGGCACCATTAATGCAGAGAACTATGTTCAGGTTCTAGAACAACATATGCTCCCATCTAGATGTCATCTCTTTCAGTGAAGACACTGCATTTTTCAACACGATAATGCCAGACCACATTCTGCAGCTATCACAACATCATGGCTACGTAGGAGAAGGATCCAGGTACTGAAATGGCCAGCCCGCAGTCCAGATCTTTCACCAATATAAAACATTTGGTGCATCATAAAGAGGAAGGTTCGACAAAGAAGGCCCAAGACGATTGAACAGTTAGAGGCCTGTATTAGACATGAGTGGGAGAGCATTCCTATTTCTAAACTTGAGAAACTGGTCTCCTCTGTCCCCAGTCGTCTGTTGAGTGTTGTAAGAAGAAGGGGGGATGCCACACAGTGGTAAAAATGGACTTGTCCCAACTTTTTTGGGATTTGTTGACGCCATGAAATTTGGAAACAACAGATTTTTCCCTTAAAATGATACATTCTCTCAGTTTAAACTTTTGATCTATGATTTGTGTTCTATTCTGAATAAAATATTAGATGTTGGCACCTCCACATCATTGCATTCAGTTTTTATTCACAATTTGTTTAATGTCCCAACTTTTTTGGAATCCGGTTTGTATATCTTAGTGTATACCTTAGGTCCTTATATACCGTTTTGTTTTTATGCACTATTTTTGCTATTGTTGGGTGTAAATGGAACCTTGAGTACCCAATTTTGTTCCACCTCATGTACCACATGTGACGTTTATGACAA
The DNA here is from genome assembly GCF_014905685.2 of Nematolebias whitei. Lineage (NCBI taxonomy): Eukaryota > Metazoa > Chordata > Actinopteri > Cyprinodontiformes > Rivulidae > Nematolebias > Nematolebias whitei. The sequence continues at coordinate 53,758,469 of NC_056499.1, read as the reverse complement.
TAAAGAACCTTGAACCTTCAATCACTTCTTGGTCTTCTGCCTTCATACATGTCCTCCTACTTCACTGTGTGAGTGCAGCTACAGCGTGCGCTCTCAGGACATTATTACATGCAGTGTTCCCTCTGTGAGGACTGAACTTGGCAAAAGGGCCTTCTCCTACTCCACTCCTGTTTCCTGGAATATCTTGCAAAAAGATCTGAAGCTCTCGACTTTGACCTGTCTAAGGAATTTTAAACATCTTTTGGCAAAATCATGGCAAAATCATGGCAAAAACCAACACAGACTTCAACAAAGTCCTTGATCCAACAAATGTTGGATTGAATACCTGGATTATTGAGCATGGACTTTGTTGTTTCAACCAATTTGACAAGACTGTCAACAAGGAAGAGGGCCGGCAATGGAGGAGGGGGCGTAACAAAGAGACCATCTTATCACAAGCACAACTGGTTTGTTCCACTTTGGAGTAAGCTGTTGTGGGAAGAATCAGTTTTGTTGTGTGTTTCCTTGACTGATGAAGCCTTCCGGACTGAAGGCGAAACGTTTCAGCACAAAAAAAAAAAAAAAAAGAAACTGTCCAGATGACATGACTGGAAAATGTTGGACAACACAGACATGTTCCTGTTTTTAGTATTTTATATCACTTTATAATGTTGCTGTTATTTTTGTTTTGTTTTTATATCATGTCCTCTATTTACTTTTCTGTCAGGGGAAATTATGTAAAGGTCATGGAAGTTATCACTTACTATTGTGGAATTAATGTAGAACCATATGTGTGACGTCAAGATAGTCTTTTTGTCTACTCAGAGATGAGCCTGCACACCTGATGAACTTCAAAGCCTCTAAGCTGGAAAGCAGAGTTGTGTTGACCTTGCCTCTGCCTAATAAATTTATAAATAGACTATGCTGTCTGTGGGCAGACCTTGTGACCGGAGCTTCATGGAACATCTGTGTAAGCCTGGTTTCAATTCGTCGCCCCTTGCAAATAAAACTGGGTTTAAAAGATCTTGTTGTGTCCTCTGAGTGGCTTATTTGAGTAACGAGTTGATGGAAGTGTTGTTAATTTATCCAACATTTTCATGTTATATGCTTTTATGATTGTCTAATGTTGTCTGTACCTCATCTGTGTTCTTTGTTTAAACCAGATCTTTCTTGTAAATGAGTTCTCGAGGCTCAATGAGACTAATCTGTAGAAATAAAGGTTGAATGAATGAATGATGTACTGGACAAGAGAACCATGATAGTTTTGTTCTTGTTGAAAGCCCGAATCTCAAAATTTAAGCTGTACATCACAACTATCCCAGCTATGGCTATGACTCAGCAGATTATCCAGATACGGTGTAGGGTTTTTTCAACCTCTCTCCACCAGGTTCCTGAAGGCATGGGTGGCACTGGTGAGCAGCTGCAGCTGGAGACCATTTTCTCTAATTGGTGCCAGGACTACTTAAGGCTTCAGTTGAGCTCCAATCATTGCTGGAGCATTGTTCTACCTGCCGGTATATATGCTTACAGCCCAGTATAGTGTTTGGAAATGTAAATACTTACCTTGTTTCTGTCTGCATATTTTCAGAGTCATGATGTCCTGGATCTTGTCCCTTAACCTGAAGTATTGGAGAAAACCTTGGAGGAAAAACTCACCTGTGTTTCTTGGTTCTCAGCTGCTCACACACGCCTTCCACCACTTGCCTCTGCAGACTGCCTGGCCCTGTCACTCTTGTAGAAGAAACCCTCAGCCTTACTCACCCAACCATCTCAACTCCTTCTACTGTAAGCACCTCAGATTTTGGTCGCTAACCTGTTGGATCAGTTTTACCTACCGTAAAGTAATCCTCCTCTGTCTCCACAGCTCCAGACCCTGCTTGTAAATAGTTCTATTTATTCACTGTAAATAAACATGTTTCAATTATATTTGAGTCTGATTCTGTTTTCCACTCAGTCTGTTTTATCTGGGTACCCCTCATTACAACAGAATGCTCCAGCCCGAAAGCACCCAGAACATGACTGAGAGAGAACAGTTCCAACACTCGTTGTCCTCACAGGTTAAGCGCATCGACAGTCATGATGCAACCTTGCAACAAATCCTGGAAAAGCAGAAAAGCAGCCAGTCCAACCTTCAGGAATTGGGAGGTATGGTTTTTGCTATAAATCAAAAAATATCCACTCTGTTCCCCAAAGTGCTCCACCAGAGAACCCCACTCCTAGAGTCTCAACCAGAGATGTTGAGCCCTCGCCCAGTGAAATAACTTTCAGACCTTCTGAATTTTTTTCTGGTGATCCTGATCACTGTGGTGGTTTTATCTTGCAATGTTGTTTTTGGCTTTTAGTAGAGCACCACAAACATATTTTTCATATGCCTCCAAAATATCTTACGTTGTAAATCAGTTGAAGGGAGACGCTCTCCGATGGGCCAACGCCCACCTGTCAGCTCGACCTGTCAAGACGCTAACTTTTGCCTGTTTCGTAAAGGAAAAAGGCAGAAGATCCGTTGCCGAACATGCCCTCGAGTTTCGGATTACAGCAGCTCAAACAAAATAGGAGGAGTTGGCATTAAGAGGTACATTCCTTCACTCTTTGTCCAATTATATAAAAGATCAGATTGCTGCCCAAGATGAACCCAATAGTCTGGACGAATTAATAAAGTTGGCTACTCGTCTGGATAATCGCCGACTGGAACGAGTCCACAAAAGGAACTACAATCCCCAGAGAACTCCTGCTTCCAGTTTACGTCACACGCTGAAGAGCTTCTGTTACTACTCTGCCGGCTCAGCTCCTGTTTCTGGGGCACGTTACACACACAGAAAGAATCCAGTCATTTTACAACATCTAACGAAGCCGAACCAGAACCAATGGAGATCGGACAAACTCATCTAACACCGGAGGAAAAACAGGATCGTATAAATGCGCGAGCCTGCATATATTGTGGTAAGCGCGGACATTTTATTGCTTGTTGCCCATTTCGGGGAAACGAACATTCTCACCATTAAGGCAGGAGATCCTGGTGGGAAATTCTTCTCCTGCACCACGTTTGACTTTCCCAGTTACTATTTTGTCTAAGCAATGTCAACTCCCTATTTCAGCACTCATCGACTCCAGGGCGGAACAGAATCTTATCAGCAGAGACCTGGTGTCCCAGCTAGATTTACCTACCCAGAACCTGCCAGCCCCGATGAGAGTTACTGGAATCACTGGAAAGAATCTCACCCAGATTAACAACCAAACTCAAGACATCCACTTTATCACTTCAGGAAACCACCACGAGTGGGGTACGTTCTTCTTTTTTTTCACCCTCTCCCCAACTTATATTAGGTTTCCCTTGGTTAAAGACTCGTAACCCCATGATTAATTGGGAGACTAAAAGAATTGAAAAGTGGAGTTCTTTTTGTTTAAGTCATTGTTTACGGTCAGCCATTTCTCCCTCAGCTAAAATAAAAGAGGATGTCTGCTGAGGAAGTCGCTGTGCGAGACATCTTCATTTATTGAGTACAGTCTCTGTTTACAAGATCAAAATGTGGTGGCCACCAAAGCACGTGGTGATAGGGATAGGTGTTTTGTTATCCATCGTGTTGTCACTCATTTTCTCTTTTGAATATTTCTGCATCATTCCCGGTTTACCAGAGTGTGAGCAGACTGGAGCAACAGGCAGGGTGCGAAGGAGTGTGACACCACACACAGTCATGAAAGATGCGTATGGCCTTCCGGTGCTGAAAGTAGAGTATCCCAAAGACACCACCACTACCCTAAGCCTGCCAATCTGTGACATGTTTTATTGTACGGATTACCGTATTGCGAGTGCAGCCTTTTATATTTGTCCATGTGGCAATCCATCCAGATGTTCGTGGTGCCACGAGTGGAATTATGTCACGTTGTATTCGGGATCATGGAAACCTGATATGTCTGGACATCAGACTAATTACAGAGATTGGTGGAGGACGCATGCCACCTTGGCAAAAAATAACAGATACTTGTTATTGTCCTTTAAGTATGTTCGTACTTGGAATAAGTTAAACAGACTAAAGCGCGAGATGATCTACACCTTGGTGACGGAACCCATTTATGTGCTTGTAGCCGCGGATGTCGCCGGCAATGACCCTTTCCGGGTGTTACAACTTGCTCTTACAGAGTTGCCAGTCCAAGACCCTACTCCTCCTCCAACCCAGGAGTCATCACTCCCAATGTCTATGCGAATTGATAGTGTTGACTATACCAGCTTAACCCCTGTGGATGTGATTGCTATGTCCACTGGCTATACTGACTCTAACATTTGGTTAGCTTGGCTCGCTGAGGCTGCTAGACAGGCTTCTTTGTCTGAATGTGTAGCTTGTGCTGCAGCTCGACCAAATTTGTACACCCAGCCAGCTCCATTACACTCAGAGGACGCCTGGGGATTTCATTGCATGTTAAGTCTGACTATGAGAAAATATACTAAGAATTGCACTACATTAGATCAGGTATTCCCAATTATTTCTAATATAACCAAATTAGGCTTGTTTACTCCGGTAGAACGATTTGACTATTACTGTTTTAATTACACCTCAACTGCAAATAAAAGAGTTGCCTTAGGACAAATTCAGGATGAATGGTGTAATATCACGCAACAAAATGTCTCTGACAACACCCGTGTGGGTAAGGTGGCTCGCGCTGATCTGTATTATTATTGTGGTGGTAGACTTTTACTAACACATATCCCTCAGGATTCTGTGGGATTATGTGCATTAGTACGCTTAGCTGCATCGTTAACCTTGATTGGCCCTCGTTTGGAAGTTTTAAATGACACCTCCACCTCTCCCAGTAGGAAGAGACGTTCAACGCATAATTTTGACCCCACTGTGGGCTCCACTACATATATTGATGCCATAGGAATCCCACGGGGAGTTCCTGATGAGCACAAATTAGCAGATCAGATTGCGACAGGTTTTGAAAATTTACCTGTTGTTTCAGCATATTTCCCAATTACACCAAATAAAAATGTTGACCGAATAAATTACATACATTACAATGTCATGCGTCTGTCCAACCTTACCAGAGACGCTGTTGAGGGCTTAGCGGAGCAACTAGCTCCAACTTCTCTGATGGCTGTACAAAATCGAATGGCTCTAGACATGATTTTAGCTGAGCGACAAGGAGTGTGTAGTATGTTTGGTGAGTTATGTTGCAGTTTCATACCAAATAACACGGCGCCTGACGGTAAGGTCACTAGAGCCCTAGAAGGCCTGCGCACCCTCTCAAACGAGATGAAATCCCACTCTGGTGTAGATAATCCTCTTGATGAATGGCTCTTCAAAGTGTTTGGCCCCTGGAAGCAGATGATTGTGTCCATGTTGATGTCAATTGCAGTATTTGCAGCTATTTTAATCACATGTGGATGTTGTTGTATTCCCTGCCTGAGATCCCTGTCAGTACGTCTTATCACTTCCACTTTAGAGAAGCGTGACCCTGAAATAGCTTGTCAGCTCCTAATGCGCAGAGGTTATGAACTTTCTGATTTTGAGATGCAACCACGCCGGCGCAGAGAAGCATATTCTTCCGCTTGATGTCGACCTCTTTAGATGAGGTCGAAAGGGGGAATTGTTGTGAAATAAAGATTGTGTTCCTTGTTGAATCTGACTCCCACTTCTTGTTTTACTTTGAAATTGACCCACTTCCTGTTTTACTTTGAAGAGGCTCCCACAGATTGAAGTCTGTTCCTGTTTACATAATGTAACACGATGTCTCACACTTTTGATTGGATTGAAACTGGCCAATCCCATGACAGCAGGCTTAGAACGCGGTGAAAAGTTAGTTTTGCTGTGTGAAGGAACGCCCTGTTTTTAAACAAAGGAAAGTGCGGTTTCTCCTCGAAGCAGACAGCCAGAACGGAGCAGAGACGGTCGACTTCAGATCCCTCCTTAACAAGGTTGTATCGTATAGTTTAGAATGGATGCGCATCCATTTAATTATATGTTAAAATAATGACTGCATTTAACTAATCCACTGTTTATGCTTGTGAATCTGTGACTTTCTGACTTTCTTTGCTTATTAAATATTCGTAAACTTGAAGGTGCGTTTGTCGTATTCTGAGTGCGTGTCTTGACTCCTGCAGGATGACCGGTGTCAGCAGAGCTCGGGTGGAGAAATAAAAGGAAAAACACAACAGTATGTATGTATATATATATATATATATATATTGTCACAGTTTACACTCTGTTTTTCCTTTTATTTATCACTCTGTTCACTGTTTGATATTCTTCTCTGCTCCTCTGGTATTTTCCTCTGCTGCTTCTGACAGCCTGCTGCATGTCACACCTCTCTCTCTCTCTGATTACTGCTGATGGTCTCCACCTGTTTCTGGGTGTATTTATACTTCCTGCTTTCTTCACTCTTTGCCAGATCAACTGCTTGCTTTTGTCACAGTTATCCAGCGTTTCCATAGTCTCACAGCTCTTTGTATCTTGACCCACGCCTGTTTCCTCGACCACGCTTTTTGCCTGCCTCTTTTGTACCTCAGCCCTTCAGACCTTGTTAATGACCTTTGCACGTTTTTGGATTTCGCCTTCGCCTCTCCATTTTGGTACTGTCGCCTTTTCGGATCCCGTTAATGAACTCTGCTCGTCCTCGACTACGCCTCTGGATTCTCCTTGGTCCCTGCAGCTCTGTGTCTCTGCTGAGCAGCCCCCGACAACAAGAAAGGTTAGTGTTTTTCCAGACCGTCTGTATTCAGATAACTGTTGTTATTCTGTCAAAACACTAACCTCTCCTCTGTATCGTTTTAGACACAGTTCCAGCTCTGGACCCGAATCATCAGAAGCTGTTTATTCATTCAATAAACATTTTAAAACCATTCAGAGTTTGTGTGTGGGATCCTCTGCCATCAGATCCTTGATAGATTGATCTGGCCAAATTATGGATCCTACACCGGGCTCAGAATGGCGCTCTGGTGTGGAAGGTGCCATCAATATGTTAGAGTCCGGCATGAACGAAATCATAAACATGATTAAGACTCTTACTCCTCACTCTGATCCTCAGGACTCAAGTCATGTCGGCAGTCATGCACATACTGGAACCACGAGCAAACCTCTCCGGGAACCACGTTTGACACCACCAGAACTGTTTTCAGGGGCACCGGACCAGTGCCGACCATTCTTAACGCAATGTGAAATTAATTTTCAGCTCCAGCCCTCAGCCTTCCCCTCTGAACGTGCGAAGGTGGCGTATACCGTGTCCCTCCTGTCTGGAAAGGCTAAGTCTTGGGGAACATCTGAATGGCAAAAAGACTCAAGGTACTGCTACTCTTTTCTTGAATTCTCTAAAGAGCTGTGTAGAGTTTTTGACCCCATCCTCCCAGAAAGAGAGGCTGCTCGTAGACTGTTTACATTGAAGCAAGGTAAACGAAGAGTTACTGAGTATATTATTGATTTTCACGCTACGGCTGCTAGTAGCAAATGGAATGAAGAGGCTTTAACTGATTCTTTTTACCGAGGACTTAACGAGGAGATTAAGGACTACCTGGCAACCAAGCGATACCCAGACTCACTGAAGGACTTGGAGGATTTGGCGACAAGGGTGGATCTGCGCTTGATGGAGAGGTCTCGGGAACGAGCTGAAAGGGTCAGCAGAACGTCAAGACCCCTCGAGGAACCAAGAGAGGTGCCCAGACGACTTACCCTGGGACCTCCCTCTCCACCACATCCACCAGAAACATCACAAGAGGAGCCCATGCAGATTGGACGCAGCCGCCTCACCCCAGAGGAACGGGAGAGGAGACGTCGACATCGGTTGTGTTTCTACTGTGGCCAAAATACTCACAACATCTCCAACTGTCTGTTAAAAGACCAGACTCAGCAGAGAAGAGGAGGCTCCTGCTGAGTCAGACCCAGAACCTTGTAATCTCCTCACCCTTCACTTTTCCTGCTGAGCTGTCCGCTCCTAGTAAGACCTGCACCTCCACAAAAGTACTCATCGACTCAGGGGCTGATTCTGAGTTCATGGACCTTCAATTTGCCCGAGAGCTAGGAATAAAACTGTTAAAATCCCCCAGACCTCTGTCCATTGTTGCCTTAGATGGTCACCCTCTTCACGACTCTTCATTAATTTCTGAACCTGTGACATTAATCATAGGAGGTAATCAGAAGGAGACCTTACAGTTTTTTATTATCAAATCTCCACATTCTCCTGTTGTCCTAGGGGCCACATGGCTTTCAAAACATAACCCACACATCAACTGGCAACAGAAGGAGATTGTGGGGTGGTCTGATAACTGCTTAGCATCTTGTCTTTTCGATGCGGTTATTCCCTCTGTGCCCAGGGACAATATTGAAGAGACCTACCCAGACCTTTCTAAGGTTCCCAAAGAATACCATGACCTAAAGGAGGTTTTTAATAAAGTCAAGGCCACCTCGTTACCACCCCACAGGTCTTACGACTGCCCTATTGACTTGGCCCCTGGGTCTACTCCCCCTAAAGGGGCCCTGTATGCCCTATCTACTCCTGAACAAGAAGCCATGCAGGAGTACATCAAGACCTCGCTTCAAGCCGGCATCATCAGACCCTCTACCTCCCCAGCAGGAGCTGGGTTCTTCTTTGTGGGGAAAAAGGACGGATCCTTAAGACCCTGCATAGACTATAGAGGGTTGAACAAGATAACCATAAAGAACAAATACCCTCTCCCTTTAATGTCATCCGCCTTTGACCTCATCCAAGGCGCTTCCGTCTTCACCAAACTTGACCTCCGTAATGCGTATCATCTGATACGCATCCGTGAGGGAGATGAGTGGAAGACGGCCTTCAACGCACCCAATGGTCACTACGAATATTTGGTCATGCCCTTTGGTTTGACCAACGCCCCAGCAGTGTTCCAGTCTCTGGTCAATGATGTCCTAAGGGACATGGTCAATCAGTTTGTTTTTGTTTACCTTGACGATATTTTAATTTTTTCCAAAGACTTAACATCACACAAAAAACACGTCAGATCTGTTCTCACCCGGTTACTACAAAATAACCTATTTGTCAAAGCTGAGAAATGCGATTTCCACCAGTCATCCACATCCTTTCTCGGTTTTAAGATTTCACCAAACTTGGTTGAAATGAGTCACGATAAGGTGTCTGCGGTACTAGATTGGCCAGTACCCAAGGATCGGCAACAGCTACAGAGATTCTTGGGGTTTGCCAACTTTTATCGTAGATTCATTAAAGACTATAGCCTCATTGCTAACCCCCTCCATGTTCTCACCTCCTCTAAAAAGAGGTTCCTATGGACTGAGGCAGCTAATGCAGCCTTTAATAAATTAAAGACTCTGTTTTCTACTGCCCCTGTTCTCCATACCCCCAACCCCGAGGTACCATTTATCTTAGAAGTAGACGCGTCTAGTGTGGGTGTGGGGGCAGTTCTCAGCCAACAAAACGAGGAAGGAATTATTCACCCCTGTGCTTTCTTCTCTAGAAGCCTATCACCAGCTGAACGGAACTACGACGTCGGGGAACGTGAACTGCTCGCTGTTAAGCTGGCGCTGGAGGAGTGGAGGCACTGGTTGGAGGGCGCCCAGTTCCAATTCCAGGTTTGGACCGACCATAAAAATCTCGAGTACCTTAAGTCGGCCAAACGCCTCAACCCTCGACAAGCCAGGTGGGCACTTTTCTTTTCTCGTTTCAACTTTGCACTCACCTATAGACCCGGTCACAAGAACACCAAACCTGATGCCCTCTCTCGCATCATGGAGGAGGATTCTTGTTCCTCGCCCCCTCCCACCGGGGAGTTTATCCTCCCGAACTCTGCCCGCCTGGCTGTCACTCAATTGGAACTGGACCTGCGACAGGCCAACCAGTTGCACCCTCCTCCAACCAACTGTCCCCCTGACCGATTATTTGTACCCCCTGATTTTATTCAAGAAGTCCTCAAGTTTTGCCACAGCTCCCGCCTAGTTTGTCACCCTGGTTTTTCTAAGACTGTCTCTTTAGTTCGCGCACAGTTCTGGTGGCCCACGCTAAACCAGGACGTGCGCTCTTTTGTTTTATCCTGCCCTGCCTGTTCCCAAGCAAAATCCTCACGTCGTCCCCCTTCTGGTCTCCTCCGTCCCCTTCCTATCCCGTCACGCCCATGGTCCCACATCAGCCTTGATTTAATCACTGGTCTTCCCTCCTCTGCTGGCAATACCGTCATTCTGACGGTCGTTGACCGGTTCTCCAAAATGGTCCACCTGGTCCCCCTTCCCAAGCTCCCCTCAGCCAAGGTCCTGGCTGGGATCATGTCACGTGAGGTTTTTCGCCTGCACGGTCTGCCAACGGATATTGTTTCTGACAGAGGACCTCAGTTTATCTCTAAATTCTGGAGAGAGTTTTGCAGCCTCCTGGGGGTCTCCATTAGCCTCTCCTCTGGCTTTCATCCCCAGACGGATGGCCAGACGGAGAGGGCGAACCAGGAGGTCGAGGCCAAGCTGAGGATCCTCTGTCAGAAGGATCCCAGCCAGTGGTCCCCCAACCTGTCCTAGGTCGAACACGGCCTCAACACCGTCCCTTCATCTGCTACCAGTCTGTCCCCGTTTTATACTGTTTTTGGTTTTCAGCCCCCTCTTATCACCCTCCAGGAACGTGAAGCCCAAGTACCCTCTGCTCACCAGTCAGCCTTACGCTACCAACGCATTTGGCGGAGAGCCAGACGAGCCCTCCTGGAGACCTCCGCAGCCTTCGTTAAAGGGGCTAACCGGCGGAGGTCTCAACAACCCACTTATCAGGAGGGTCAAAAGGTATGGCTCTCCACCAGAGACCTCCCATTAAAAGTAGACTCACGCAAACTTGCTCCCCGTTTTATTGGCCCTTTCCCCATATCCAAAGTCATCAACCCAGTTTCTGTCCGCCTATCTCTACCCAAGTCCATGAGAATCCACCCATCTTTCCACGTATCCAAAATAAAGCCCTTCTTGCCCTCCCGTTTTCACCCCGCCCCAGAAACCCCCCCACCCGCCCGGATCATCGATGGGGCACCCGCCTACGCCGTACGTCGACTCCTCCGTTCCAGGAGATGGGGCCGAGGAGTCCACTATCTGGTCGACTGGGAGGAATACGGCCCAGAGGAACGCTCTTGGGTCCCCTCCCGTCACATCATCGACAAGTCCCTCATCAAAGACTTCCATCGTCTCCACCCGGACCAACCTCGGGGCGCGTCAGGTGCCGCGCCTTAAGGGGGGGATCTGTCACAGTTTACACTCTGTTTTTCCTTTTATTTATCACTCTGTTCA
>NC_056499.1:53727803-53746865 GCF_014905685.2 Nematolebias whitei | reverse complement strand
GTGAACTAATCAATTTTATTAACTGAGTAATGATTTTTATTCTCATGCAAAGTTAGAACTCATGTTAAAAGCTGTTACAGAGTTTATGCATTTTCTGATTTCTGCCTTTGAATGAGCAAGTGTGTGCGTTTCCAAGGTTGGAGTCAAACGAAAAACAAGTTGTTATGTTAAAACTGTCATGTTTTAGAATCCTCTCAGACGTAAATATAGATGTTTTGCACCTGTTTCTGAAACACGCCAAAACAAAACTCTCTCTGTCTGTGAGAACATTTCTGATCTGTCTCATAACAATTCTCGCTGTCTCTAACCTCTTACGTCACAAAACACACCCCGTCTGGTCGTTTCTGACCAATGAACAACTCCCAAAAGTGAACCGGGAAAGAGTCTTTAAAATGTCAGTACTTCCTGATCTACTCAGAGTTCTAAGAGTTCTAAGAGTTCTGGAGTTCTAAGAGTTCTGGAGTTCAGTAGTTGCTAGAGTTCGGTGGGAGTTTTCTGCTGGAGAGTTTTCTGCTGGTTCTGCTCGAGTTCTGTCGGAGACAGGATGATCCTGACATGACAAAAGCTCTTCCGAGTTCCATGGGATTATAACTATCACTAGCCACTACTTCTGACGAGCTACAGCCACAATCAGGAGACGCTGGACAGGTAGCGTTAACGGAACTCCATATCTGCTGATGAATCTTCAGAAAGGTAATGGATCAAGTTTCCTACCAAGCGTACCGATGGAGAGCTGAGTTCTGATGGAGAGTGTCAGTTCTGGTGAACATTCTTCCCCTCCCATACCATCTTAACTCCCTCTAAACTTCTTTCATCTCTAAACTTTTCTATCAAGTAGAAATTCTTCCAGATATTTAGAAATGTCTGTGTAAAGTGCTTATTCACATCCGTGTGGGTAAAAGATCATAGTTGTACAGTTTTATAAATGTCTGTGGTGCAGCAACGGAAAAATCATGGCCGTATGATTTTTCCTGAGTGATTGCTTTGTTGTTATTTTCATAATTTGCCAAATTAATGTAAATGTTTGATGTTAAATTTGATTCTGTAAATAAATGACCGCATTCATTTTGATGGGTCAAATATAAATGACGTCTCACGTTTGCATTTCCTTAAATTCAATGCACGTTTTATTCAGTCCAGAAAAATGAGGAACCCGCGTTAAATGATGAATATATCCCAGCATCTGTTCATCTACAGCTGTAAGCTTGTATTATGGAGACTGACACATGCAGATCAATCTCCAGCAAGCTTACAGAACACCACAGCTTTATAACTTTAATCCCAGATTCCTTTTTTCATTGAATTGTGAGTGCTCCTCGGATGATTAGCGAAACGTCTTCAGTTTTAAAAAAAGTCCTGTGGTTTTGTTTTTATATTTTTTTGGGGGGATTTGCCGTGTCAAGGATAAATGAGAATCTTCACCAGCATTGTTACAGGTAAAAAACAATTACTTCACTTATCTACACTATTGACATAATAAAACACTGTAAGCACTTCACTTTTGATGATCAGATGGAAGCTCAAGACTTGAAAATGTTTCTTTTATTAGAAATAAAGACCTGTACAAAAAAAAACAATTATACACTAATTATATATGCAACCTTAACAAGCTACATGTTTGGCTATTTGTGGGCTTACCTTGCAGGATCTACATTTCTATAGATCAACTATGATCTACTCTAAATATTTTTAAACATGTCTGTTTGCCATGGAACGGGCAATGGATTCCAGCACCCCAAGGAGTGCCTGACTGAAAGCAGCACTCTGTTCAGCCTCCTGCCTTCGCTGTGCTGCTTCCTCTCTGCGAACATCTGCTTCCTCTCTCCTCAAGGCCATCTCCTCCCTCCTAATTGCCTTCTCCTGCTTCCTCGCTGCTGCAGCTTGGCGCTGCCTCTCCGCAGCTTCTTCTTGCCTTGCCTTTTTGGCATCCTCACAAATAAAATGGAAGTGTTCCTCTCTCTGCTTCCGGTTCATCTCCTCTTGTTCTGTGTGCGCAGAAACAAAGCTCTCTGCTGCACTTGTTGATCTGTGCTTTCTATTGCCTAGGAATAACACACAAGAAAATGGCTGTTAGATGATGAAGTACAGGTAGAGTTTTTAAATAAATTATTTACATTAAAGTTCCTGCTAATTTCAAAAGGTGTTTGTTCACAAGATCAGAAATGATTCTGTTCATAAAGCAGTCTAGTACTTTAATGATAGTAAGCAGGTGGGCATAAATAAACTACATGTAGTCATTTGCAACGGTTTGTGCTAATTTAGAAAAAGAACAGAGCATCGTTAATCTGAACAAAAATCACTACACCCTGTATAATTTCAATAATAAACTTCATAAATGAAAGTTTAAGTAATAAATGAATAATTAAATTTAACATTTATACATTACAACTGAATAAACAAGTAGTTTGAATACATGCAAGGTGTTTTACAACAAAAACAAAACAACATTTGTATCAACATGATCAATGTGATGTTAAACACGATTGTTGCTTCTTCTTACCTAGTAACGGGTGCTGTTTGGTGCCGCTCTGCTGCGTGTTGCCCGGTGGCGTGGATGTACTCGGTGGTGTAGATGTACTCGGTGGCGTAGATGTACTCGGAGCTGGTGTGGTCGGGAAGGGTCAGAAGCGGGGAGGATTGGACAGTCAAAAGCAGAATCTGGCGAACCTTCATGTTCAGTGGGACTTTCTGCATCAAAATAAGAGGGGAAAAACAGCAACAGAGTACAGTTAGCAATGATGCTAACTAATAACGACGTAACCGAGTCAGCCTCGTTTGTTCAGAGTACTTTCAGAAAACGCAAAGAAACGGTTGCATGAGGAAAAGGAAATATGCTTAAAGTAAATAAAATACACTCACCATCAACTATTAGTTTTTTAAGCTTTCCTCTTTGCTTTGGTGTGCGATGGAAGCCCTGCACCGCCATCTGCGCAGACACCTCTTGAAAAATCTTTTCATTTCGTTTCGTTCCATCTAGCTCGCTCTACACTTGTTCATCGGCCAGCAAACAGAGAAATGCCTGAACTTCAGCATTCGACCACGGTTGTGCCATGATTATTTGTTTTACCTTATAAAATATTCCAAAATAAGCTCCTCCGATTTCTTGTTGTCTGTTATGCGGGTGAAAAAGAAAATGGTGGATTGTGATTTCCGGTGGAAGACTGAATCTCCGCCCTCCACCAATGAATATGCCCCCTGACCAATCAGTGACCTACAGTGCGCTGATGTCACATCTAGACCCTACAAGAACCAGACCTGGGACCTCAGTGATTTAGGTCCCAAAAATGGGGTGGGTTCTGCCACTAGAGGCATTGTTGATAAAACACGCAATCGGCCACAACTAGTTACATAGGAGTACCAAAAAGCCCCGTGGATAAGGGGCTAAAGGGTTGAACCTGATCCCAAGACCAGCCCCAAGGGCAGGATGTTTGTCCCCTCAGCAGTAAAGACCCACGTCCTTGACTGGGTCCACACTAATAAGCTGTCCTATCATCCTGGAACCAACCGCATGTTAGCCCTAATAAAAACACTTTTGGTGGCCCACCATGAGCCATGACGTCAAGGAGTTTGTCACCGCCTGTCAGACCTGCAATAGAAGTAAGAGTGGACACAAACCACCCACAGGTCTGCTCCAGCCCCTCCCTACTCCTAGTCAGCCGTGGTCCCACATCTCTTTAGACTTTATTAATGGTTTACCCCCATCAGCAGGCAATATGGTAATCCTCACTATCATCGACAGATTCTCCAAGGCTGTCCATCTTGTACCCCTGACCAAACTGCCCTCTGCTTTTGAGACAGCCCAGCTGTTGGTGCAACACGTGTTTCGTATTCATGGCATCCCTGATGATGTGGTGTCTGACAGGGGTCCGCAGTTTATATCTCAGGTTTGGAAAGCTTTTTTTAATTCTTTGGGAGCATCATCTAGCCTCACATCTGGTTATCATCCCCAGTCTCACGGCCAATCGGAGAGATGTAACCAGGAGATTGAGTCTACCCTCCGGTGCATCATTGAGGAGAATCCATCTGCTTGGTCTCAACACCTGGTCTGGGTAGAGTATGCCCACAACACACATACCTCTTCTGCTACCCGGCTATCGCCATTTGAGGCCTCCCTGGGTTATGCACCCCCTCTTTTCCCCAGCCAGGAGGTTGAAGTTTCTGTTCCGTCTGTACAGCACCACTTCAGACGCTGTAGACATATCTGGCGTCAAACCAAGGTAGCTTTACTCCGCACCATGGCACTTAACAAGAAGATGGCAGATCGCCACAGTTCCAAAGTCCCCTCTTATCAAGTCAGCCAAAAGGTGTGGCTTTCCACCAGAGACATTACTCTGAAGGACTTTCCTAAGAAGTTGGCTCCCCGGTTCATTGGCCCCTTTCTTATTGTCAGGATCATTAACCCTTCTGCAGTCAGACTGCCTGCTTCCATGCACATCCATCCAACTTTCCATGTCTCTCAGATCAAACCTGTCTTAGAAAGCCTTTTATGCCCTCTTGCCCCCCCCCCCCCCCCCCCCCCCCCCCGTCTAATTGACAATCACCCTGCATTCACAGTACACCGCATCCTGGACATACCACGCAGGGGTAGAGGGTTCCAGTACTTAGTAGACTGGGAGAGATATGGACCAGAAGAACGGTCTTGGATCACCAGATCCTTCATCTTAGACCCTAGCCTCATAACAAACTTACCCTGAGAAGCGCCAGCGATCGCCAGGAGGCGATTCTCGAGAGGGAGGTTCTGTAGGGTTTTTTTCAACCTCTCTTCACCAGGTTCCTGAAGGCATGGGTGGTGCTGGTGAGCAGCTGCAGCTGGAGAACATTTTCTCTAATTGGTGCCAGGACTACTTAAGGCTTCAGTTGAGCTCCAGTCATTGCTGGAGCATTGTTCTACCTGCCGGTATATATGCTTACAGCCCAGTATAGTGTTTGAAAACGTAAATACTTACCTTGTTTCTGTATGCATATTTTCAGAGTCATGATGTCCTGGATCTTGTCCCTTAACCTTAAGTATTGGAGAGAACCTTGGAGGAAAAACTCACCTGTGATTCTTGGTTCTCAGCTGCTCTCACACGCCTTCCACCACTTGCCTCTGCAGACTGCCTGGCCCTGTCGCTCTTGGAGAAGAACCCTCAGCCTTACTCACCCAGCCATCTCAACTCCTTCTACTGTAAGCACCTCAGATTTTGGTCGATCACCTGTTGGATCAATTTTACCTACCGTAAAGTAATCCTCCTCCTCTGTCTCCACAGCCCCAGACCCTGCTTGTAAATAGTTCTATTTATTCACTGTAAATAAACATTTTTCACTTATTTGAGTCTGGTTCTGTTTTCCTCTTGGTCTGTTTTTATCTGGGTACCCCTCATTACAACATACGGACATAAAACTCGATGTGGTAGAAGATTCAACGTTTCAACTTTATTGCACCTTAACACAGCATCACAGCTAAGTACTAAGATGCTACAGACATAGCGCTCCACTTCTCTCAAGCATCTTCCTAACCATGTATATAGGTCTGTGATCATCATCATCACAGAAGAAGGGAACAGTTGAAAGAAAGTTTATATTTTTTTAAAAAAAGCATTACTTTGTAGTTAAACTATCAATTTTATAATTTGTCCTGTTCAGTTTCTGTTAGGACGTGTGTCCTCTCCAGAGTGTCCCTCCACTCAGTAACTGCTGGAGACAGGCCCCAGTTCCCTGCAACCCAAAAAGGAGAAGTGGATAAAGAAAAGAGATGAATAGTTTCTGCTACAAAGCAAAATGTAGTCTGGAGTTTTAATTAAAGAATTAATCATCTCACAACAACTTTGTATTTTTTTTTTCTTGTCACATTTTTTCTTTTTGTTTATCTGTTTTACATTTACAACTAAAACCTGCTGAGTTTAATAAAATGTATGTAATTTTTGTATGTTTGACTTTTTAAATTGATCACTTGGAGGCTCTGTAACAATCAGAAACTTGAAGGAGTCCTTCAGTGACGGCATATAAAATTAATTTAATAGACTTTCTTTTTTAGTCAGGCACTTTTAACAAAGCAGAACCAGAAAATGATGAACGAGGACCTCAGCTGAGATGAAGCATGTTTCCATCATAACAAATCTGTTGTTGATAATCATCTTCTTCAAAAGAAAGATTTAAATAATGGTCCTTGTCATTTTATTCGTCTGAATCTGGATTCAACACATTCAGAGAGGTGGAGCCCAGATGGGTCTGCCTTTTCATGCACATGAATCAGCAGACAGAACTTGTAAATCAGCAGAACAGAAACACGGAAATCCAATAAAAGTTAGCTGCATTTGAATAGCCATCAAACTATTTTTAGTATTTCAAATCAAAGTTGGGTTATTATTTGAATTCAAAAAACGTTCAACACAAAAATTATTTGACACTTTGTGTCAAATTGTCGTAAAACACTGATCAGTTTAATTCATTCATTCTTTATTTATACAGATAAATCACATTGAGCCTCAAAGCCTCTTTTACAAGTGACATCTGTTTAGATAGACAAAAAAAGTTGTGAAAGTAACAACATGCATGTTTTGGAGGCAAAAAAAAAAAAATACTCCTAACAGGTTCTCTCAATGGCCAATGGGAGATAGCATGAAATTGAAAAAACACACCAACCACATAAGCACATGGTGACATAGACATTCTGCAGAAGAGTGGGAGACAATAAGGCTGGTGGTGTGTCCAAAGATGTCCCGGAGGCACTGTAGGAGCTCTGATAAGAATGGAATAATCAGCCAGTTCCCTCTGGTGAGATCCATAAACATTCTCGGGGGGTGCTGAGGATGGCCAAGGACAGTGCCAGTGAGAAACCAAGAGTCCTGACACGATGACACAATATTTATTCAGCCAGTTTCTCCCTGATAGGTCCGTGGACTTCCTCGGTGGGAGGGGAGGGGGCAGAGCATCAGATTTACAGAGCCTCCAGGCGAATCGAGATAAGGTGACCTGCCAAGGCCATTTTAGGGAGCCAAATTCAGATTAACAACATTTGTTTTGGAGACAGGCAGAACTTTGCTGAATTTTATCTGCCTTAAGTCGTTGCTGGTCTCGCGTAGATTCTGAGACATCTAATTTAAGTGGGCACACTGCTGATCCATGCCTGAGAATATTCCCTGAGATATGATCCATCCTGCCAGAGAGTCTTAGGGACCACAAATGGCCTGCGATTCTCACAAATCACATCCAATTTGTGATCCAGTCCGCTAAGCAATTGAGTCTGGGTTCTCAAGACATGGAGCAAACTTCACATAAGGTGGGCAACCTGACCAGGGCCAAATTAGCTGCAGTCATCTTCTTTGTATGTTGATAAACCAGGAACCAGCCAATTCCAAAAAGCAGGAAGCCTGTTATCATAAATCCAATTAAATATGCATTTTCAACATTATCGATCAACAGCAGAGATAGACATCACTTTCCACTTCCCCCAGAGACATATCCAGCTGCATGCATGTCATCAGGGCAGTTTGGCTTGCCTGAAGCTTGTTTCATCATTGAGAAAATTTTGTCAATTGCTTTGAGAGACCAACTGACCAGATCTATAGCAAAATTATGGTTTGGAAGATATGTAGAAGAGGCTCAGATGCAGTTTCACAAACAGGACAGAGCAGCAAAGCAAAGCAGAGGAGAGGAGAGGAGAGGAGAGGAAGAGGCATCCGCCTTCGACAAGAGCAAGTGGTGAAGTGACATTTATTTATTGAAATAAAACTGTAATGGACTTTGTTTTTCAACATTTTCAGAGCTTTACATGCTAAAAACATTCAGACTCTCAAACTTATGGACTAAGTCTGAGTGTTGAAGGCCATAAACCACTTTTGGATGACCTTTGACCCCTCAGGCAGCCAGAAACTTTCATGTCACTGTAACCAGTATCTTCACATGAGTTCAGCAGGACCTTAGAAAAGCCATCATCATGAAAATGTGATGTGAAGCATGAACCCTGCAGAGAAACAACGTTGTTCTATGGATATGAGATGTGATGGACACACAAACAGAGGACATGAGTTCTGTGAACAGAAGCCTGTCCCAGGTGGACAGATGTTCTGTGGGTATGAGTTTGTAGACAGATAAACAGAGGACATAAATTCTGCGGACACAAGCTCATTTCTGACAGACAAACAGAAAGAAAGACAGGACACAAGTTTGGTGGACATGAGCTCATCTCAGATGGACAGAAAAATTACATATGGGTGTTTAGTGGACACCAGTTGGTTTCAGAAAGACAAGGGACACAAGTTATGTGGACATAAGCTTGTCTCATACTATTGGTATCAATCAAGCTTTTAAAATGTGGGTTAGGGGGCTGGGGGTTCTGAGAGACAATAAAGATGCAGACTAACATTATCTGAATGTCCAGGTGTGGTTTCTATGGTCCATATTTAATTTCTATGGTCCAGATGTAGTGCCTTTGGTTCAGGTGTAGTTTTATGGTCCAGATGTGGTTTCAATGGTTCAGATGTAGTTTCTATGGTCCAGGTGTAGTTTCTATGGTCCAGGTACAGTTGCTGTGGGAAAGAATACAAAGAAAAATATGTTAATCATATAAATAATTACAAATACAAACATGAAAAGTAGAGGGAATAGAGACAGCAGCAAAGAAAAAAATGTGGTCAGTTTGTCCTCCAGCAGTATAAGCCTATAGTAGCATAACTAATGGATAGCTTAGGAAACCTAAGCCAACCCTAAAGGCTCCCACATACTCGGGCGTACTTCACTCCGCAGAGCAGAGTACTCTAGGCGGACTCAAAGCAGACTCAAAGCGGACGTCAGCAAGCCATGTCCGTGCAAAGATCAATTTTTACGACCATGTACTCATACTCTGTGTCACACAATAAAGTGCCCGGCGACAGACTGTTTTGTATGTTGCACCAATGTATTAAATTCTCCTTCTTCATCTCTGGTCTGGTTTAATGGCCTTTCTTTTGTTTTTGTGCCAAGAGGCAAGTGGTCTCTTCCTCCTCGTCCATTGATGCCATGACTGAAATTGTGAGAAATTAAGGAATTTGTCACGAGAGAATTAAAATCAGGTCTGGCATGGCTGCGAGAGGGTCTGGAGATTTCCCGGTGGGCTAGTGATGTGTGGGCTGCAGGGCCAGCGCTCCCTGTTCTTTTTATTATTTTTTTTACTTTTTATTAACAACATATACACCACTGCTGCTGCTCCTTGGCAGCCAGCGGCCTCTACCAAGGGCTGCAAGTAGCTTTCATTTTATATTTTATTTTATTTATTTATTTATTTATTTTATTTTATTTTTTTTATTTTTTTTTGGGGGGGGGGGGGGGTGACCTGTCAATCAATCCAGTAGGCATGTCAGCAAATGACCAATTGGCGAACTCAATTTGTCCCGAAGTTAAACGCCCCATGCCTGTGAAGCTGCACTGCAACCCGTCAGGGTTGTATGACGTCTCAACCGTCTGCAGACAGTGCGCGCAGAGTCTGCGTGGCTCACGGAGTACACACAGTATACCCGAGTATGTGGGAGCCTTAACTATAGGATTTATCAAAAAGGAAAGTCTTAAGCCCAGTCTTAAAACTGGAAAATGTGTATGTCTCATGGACAGAAACTGGAAGTTGGTTCCACAAGAGAGGAGCCTGATAACTGAAAGATCTTCCTCCCATTCTGCTTTTGGAAACTCTAGGAACCACAAGTAAACCTGCAGTCTGTGAGCAAAGTGCTCTGTTAGGAAAATATGGAACAATAAGATCTGTAAAATAAGATGGAGCTAGGTTGTTGAGAGCTTTGTAGGTTAGAAGTAAGATTTTGAATTATATTCTGAATTTCACAGGGAGCCAATGGAGAGACTCAAAGTGTGGAAATAAAATCTAAAAGCATGTAGTTCTGTGTTCATTCACTTGAATCTGGGCTTAAAAAAAAAAACAAAAAAAAACGTCCAGATGACCTGACTGAAAAATATTGGATACATGCTATTATACAGACATGAAAAAGACTAAATGAATAGAGACTAAAGGACAAAGAAATACAGACTTAAAATGAAATAAATAAAGAAATATGACTCATAAGGAGGCAACAAATGTCACCTGAAATCTCCTGAATGAGCTGAATGTTTTACCTGAATGGCTGAAATAGCTGAAAGCACGCTGAAGTAGTTAGTCTAACATACAAAGGAAATGACTTTCTATAAACAATAAAACAATATTTGGAATGTTGACTCAGTATTCAGACAATTAAGTTTAAATTTTCTGAATGTTCCAGGGTTCAACCTAAAAGTGAAGAGACGGAAACACTAAAAAAAAAAAAGAAAGTGATGCAAGAAAGGAAACTAACTCGTACTCATCTCACAACAACGGCTTGTGTTTGTGTGAGAGCTGCAGATGATGCAACCAAAATGGTTGAAATGAAGAAAACAAAGAGCAGAAATGAGAAAAGGAGTGACTGGTGGAAACATGGTCAGGTAAAAAAATAAAAATAAATCAATAAAAAGAGGGGTTTAAACTGTCCACACAGCCAGCTACATTATGGTTGAGTTGTGCCAGAGAGGCAGGTTGTTCTGTTAATCAAACCAGTTTCTTGCCTCCCTCTGAGATAGTTCTAACTCAACCAAGAGCACATTCATCTCACAGTAAATCACTTTCTGATCCAAGGCTCAGAGATATATGAGAATGTGTCATATTTCAGATGTAATAAACTCTGAGCGTGTGGCAGCAGAACCAGCACAGAGCTGCTGATGGGATGATGTTGTTGTTGGATGAATGGAGAAATAAAGAAAATAACTTTCCATGGTTTGTTTTGTTTGATGAGTTCAGGTGTCACGATCCTGCACACAAAAACCTGACGCTGCACTTCATGACAGTCAGGCAGGTTTGTGTCGAGTTTAGTTCTAATGTGTCCTTTCATGCACTGCTATGAGATTATTAACCCTTAGCGCTCAAACAAGTAGGCTGTCAATGCCCCTGTCACTGATGGGGTTTGAATAGTGAGTGTTTGTTTGTAAGTTTTTAATGCTTTTAGTGCAAAATATTCAAATGGGTAGGAGTTACTCTGCATTTTTAAAAATTATTTATTGTATTTATTTATTGCTTATCTGAGGCAGTGCAGAGCGATGGATCCTGGTGAGTGGAGGGAGCAGTTTTGTCCACCACCAGGAGCAGTGGTGGAACCAGGGGGTGGCCAGTGGTGGCACTGGAAACCATAAATTAATTTTTGTCCACCCCAGTCATTTGAAGAAACTATACTTTTAAACAATATACAAACTAAAAAGCATAGTTTCTTCAAATGATAGGGGTGGTTGGTGGCCGAGATGGGGTAGAGGCAGAGCAGCCAACCCAGGACCCGAAAGTCACAGGCTCGATCCCCAGTCATTGCACTTCTCATGGTGTCTCTGAACAGGACACCCCATCCCCAATTGCCCCCCGGGCGCCCCCATCAGCCACCCACCACTGCACTTGAGTGTATCCCAGGTGTGATGGACAAACTGCAGAGCCAATTTCGCTATTGTATGGGAACATACAATGATGACAACACATAACACATTATTATTATCATTACATATATATGTTGGTGGCCATCTTGAATTTTGAAGGGCTACTCAGTTTTTGATAGGAACCGTTCTTAGATAGAAGTCCATACCAAACTTACTTTTATATACAGTAAGTTGTTGAGTTTACAGCATGCAATGAGAGACAGAGGGATGGACTGGAGGTATTTTCAATTTCCCCTTTTTGCTCAGTGACAGGGGACAAGAACTGCAGGAGCAGGCAGATTCGTTTACATTTCTGGTTTGAAGGTAAAAACCATCTAGTCCAGACCTGGGCGTTGTACGGCCCCAGGGCCACATGCGGCCCTTTGGTTGACTCTCACCGGCCCCCGTAAGAGGAATTACAAAATACATATGTAAACAAATGAAGTTAACCAAATCCAGATATAGATTCTCTCAATGATGTCAGCTTTGCTTCACATCTCCACCTCAGACCTTGAACCTGACTTTAACATTTCCGTTAAAGCCCAACAGAGACAAAACTTCTCTCACTAAACAAGAAAAAAGAACTGATAAACACCAAATGAGATGTTTAGACTACAAATGTAGGCACGTAAAGAACCGGGACTCGAAATCACAGTTCAGTGACGATCACTATTATATGATGTTTCATAATATTTGGAGTACAAAGACAATATTGTGATATATTTACAAAGCTAAGAACTTTTTCCAGCAGTATATAAAACTCAAAATGAGTTTTGGGGTGAATGTGACTGAAAATGATCCCTAATATAACGTCACAAATGGTAAAAATGTTAACAGTTTACCATTGTACTGGGAAATTTAATTGAATAAATTACATTTTTTGTAAGGAAACCTCGCTTTTTCGTTGCTTAATCATAACAAATACTCTTGCCAGCTTGTTAAAACAGTGCTATGTACTGCTT
Organism: Nematolebias whitei; assembly: GCF_014905685.2. Lineage (NCBI taxonomy): Eukaryota > Metazoa > Chordata > Actinopteri > Cyprinodontiformes > Rivulidae > Nematolebias > Nematolebias whitei. Next base: position 53,734,476 of record NC_056499.1, on the reverse strand, counting down.
TTAATAATGAAATACTATTAATATTATGCAGTATTGAGTTAAGTTGAAATCAGGTCTCTCTTGTAAATGAGTCCTCAAGGCTCAATGGGATTTACCTGTCTAAATAAAGGTTGAATGAAAAAGTCATTTGTGCCAGCCCTCCACAATATTTGCTGTTTCTCATGTGGCCCCATGGAAAAAATAATTGCCCACCCCTGATCTAGTCTGTTTCCTGACCACAAACACGGGCTTCTCGCCTTTTTACAAGCCTATATACAGAATCTAAGAGTAATTTAATTTTTGTTTAGTCCACCAGAACCCAAACTGCTGAAATAAATATAGGTTTTTATTAATGGATCTAATGCTAAAACATTAAAGCACTTTTATCACTAGGCCATGTTAAAATTCACACAAAAACTACACCAACACATATGGCTCAACCAGGAATAGTGTGCGCTGATTTATAATGTCTACTACATTAAATGACGTAGACAAAATTCACCAAAACCGAAAAATGTCCTTATACGTAGACAACAATGGGGTTTAATAGACGTAAGGGTCTGGAGCTCTACAGCTTAGACTTCAGAGAAGAAACATCCTTCAAACTTTAGGATTCTGTCACACCATCCTTCACGCTGTCTAAATGTTCCAAAACTTTTGCAAACTCCTCAAATTACCTCAATTTTTAAAAATGTTTACAGTATACAGATTAAAAAAAAAAATTATTTTACCCAATGTGTCATTCTGCTATAATACTTTAAATTTTCTCTCATACCCCTCTGTCCAGATTCCTGATGTTTTGCTCTGTTCTCCAGTAACAACTTTTAAGATGAGACTGGGAGGGCAGTCTTTTCCTCTGGGCTATATGGCCACTGCTGGAAGCATTCAATTCACCTACTGGACTTATCGTGATGGTCCTGAGCACGTTTAAGGCTGAGATGAACCGCAACTTGCCATTGGCTCATTAAACATCACACAAAGACTGTTCTTCTTTCAACCTTTCAACTCATGTGTTCCTTGACTATACAGGTCTTAAACATCTTACCTGTGTCTCCTTGTAGAATGCTTCTTGTGCTCCTAGAATTCCTGGCTACAATCTTCCTGCAGAAGATCCTCCAGTGATTACCTCTATAAGCATTCCTCTAAAGAAAGTAAGTTGTTCGCTCTCATCTTTTCCTAAAGATGCTACTGTCAGGATTTTCGGGTCAGGTCTGTATTGATTGTGTTCTTGTCACTAACCTTTCCTCGTAAAGGTGAGATGATGAGGGGTGTTTCCTCTGATGGTGACAGTTCCCCCTGTATCTTCTCAGCTGAGATAAATCTTAGCTGATTGTATCTGGTATTTAAGGCTGAGCGGAGTAACTATTCTTTATGGGAACTTCTACTCATATGGTGACAGTCCTGCTCCTCTCTTGTGTGTATTTACCTTTTGCTAACACATTTGTTCAAAGTTATTCCTGATGTTAATACTCTTACAGGTTTTCTTAATGTGCAGAGAGCATTCGTGTGCTTCCAGTCACACCAGGACATGATTATTCAAGCAAGTCTTTGTGCTACTTCCGCTGACTAAAGCCAAAGTCGCCTCTTGAACACAGAGAAGTCAGCTCAGCCGTAACTAAGCCTGCCCACTCACAACAGGTCTCTGTCTCTTCTCTCCACTGCATCCACTGTTCACCTGGAAACACTTCCCCGGAATTCCTGGAACTCCGTATTCCTTCCTGTCCCTTCCTGGAATCCTAACCTCTTTCTTTTTAAACATCCAAAAGAAATGGGATCGAGTAAGAACAAAAGTTTTTCTCTCTCAGTCGCTCATCATTTCATTCTAATCCAGGATTTTGTAAACTGTTAATTGTTTTTGCCTCAGTAAGTTTGAACCCTGCGTAAAATAAATTACAAGATACGACACTCGAAGTGCAGAGTGCACACACCCAAACACTCAGTGACTTCCATTGTATCTGAACTGAAGACTCATTCACAAGACGCCTCAGTCCAGTACTGAAACATCTTCTCACCGCCTCGGACGATTCAAAAGACACACAAAGGCTGCAAGGGGAGACTGAAACACCTACCTTTGTATCACCTCTTTACCTCCGAGTGAGGTAGTAAGTCCCATAATAATAATAATAATAATAATAATGTCATCACAATGTCAGCACTGTATGTTTCCATACAATGGCGAAATTAGTCTCTGCATTTAACCCATCCACCACCAGGTGGTGCAGTGGGCAGCTATTGAAAGCGCCCGGGAGGCATTTTGGGGATAAGGTGTGCTGCCCAAAGACACCACGTGATGTGCAGTGACTGGGGATCGAACCTGGGACTTTTGGGTCCCAAGCCGGCTGCCCTGCCTCTACACCATCTCGGCCCCCATAAATAACTGTCGACATCTGAAAAGGTGGGCGAGCTTTGTGGCTCCAAATGATTACGATAATGTGATGAAGTGCTGACACACTTTTGGCAACCACTCAGCGGGATTTAAAAGCCAAAACACCAAAGCCGGACTCCTTTCGGATTTGATCTTTTGTTGTGATTTTTTGCTTTCTAAAACAAGCTGTTTTTTGTAATCCTTGCATTCTACAATGGCACCTGGTTGTGACTTGGTGCTTTATAAATAAACTGAATTGAACTGAAATTGAATTGAATGATTAGATATCTTGGGTGAGTCTCAACCTATTCTCAAACTTTAAATGAATAAGAAGCCTGGGCCATTGGCCTGGAGCCAGGCGTGGAATGAGAGCTGCCAGGTGAGCCTCCTGTAAGCAGAACTGGTGTTGTGTGAATAACCAAACACTGGGTTAAGGCCCAAGATGCAAACAGGCCAACATTTAAGTGTGGTTTCCGAGAGCTGTTTTCCTGATGTAAATGGAGCTATAGACTGCACACATATTGAAAAGCACTATAACAGAATTAATATGTTTAGGTTATTGTAAGGCACTTTGATTCAGATATTGCACAAATGTGGCTAACCAGTCAGCTTATTGAACATGTGAGTCATTCATTTTATGAACAGCTGATTTGGAACAGACTACAAGGTGCAAGCTGTGGGATGAGGGGCTTCTTAGTAGGTAAATTAATTTAATTGCTCCAATATTTTTCCTTGTTACTTTAGCCTTTTACTGTACACTACTGCATTTTTTTAACAATAACAGTGTGTTTGAACCATGTTCACATTGTATAACGTTATTGAGTAGGTGTCTGGTTTTGTATATTAAAATAAGACTGTTTGCTGATTCTAATATGGTTTCAGTTGATAGGTGTAGACATTGTTTCTGATTGTGCAGAAAGGACAATCACATGTGCAGAGCATTGTGTTTAGCTGTATAGGTAAATGGAGGCATGTCAAATTAAGTGTCCAGTATTTCCTCATGTGCCCTCAGCTGCCAAACTCCAGCTACTTTCTCCACCTCAGTCTCCTAAGATGTACTAGGGAGATATTTTGCTGGGGGGGGGGGGGTCACCCTCACCCTTGCTCGGTGGGTCCACGCCTCCTGTGGGTCCCGTGCCTCCTGTGTAGCTTTACTTAAACCTTTATTTTACCAGAAAGAAATCCATTGGGATTATTAATCTCTTTTACACGGATGACCTGGAACATCCTTACTACCACAGGAGCTACACCGCCTGCAGCTCCTGTGGTAGCTACACCACCTGCAGTCCCTGAAGCAGCGACACCTCTTGCAGTCCCTGAGGCAGCAATGTCTCCTGTATTCCCTGAAGCTTCAGCTGACGAAGCAGCTGAGTCTAGCCCAGCCATTGAAGCAGCTGAACCCACCTTCCTGTGCTTGCACAGGGTTCGGCCATAACTTTTCACACTCCAGTATGTCTGTGGGCATCGGGGACGATGACCCACACTCTTGTGTCTACGTGGACATTGATAACAATGACCTGTTTCCTCCAGGCCTCTCCATTGGTGTGAGAGATGACAACCTCTCCCTGGTTCCTATGCCAGCTGAAGCCTCCCTCGTTTCCTTCCAAGCCAGCTACATACTCCCTGGTTTATACACCAGCTACAGACTCACCGGTCTCATCGCTTACTGCAGATCTTTCCTCTGATTCGCCAGCTGCAGCCCGCTCAACAAACTTGCCTCTTCCTGTGGCTCTCATAGCTGGTTCACCTCAACCTGTGGCTCTCAGTGCCTTGTGGCCGGTGGTCTCTCTGGTGGTCTCTTTGCCTGCAGCCGCAGTCTCTCCTGCAGCCTCTCCATTTGCCACCGCAACCTCCCTGGTGGTCTTTTCGTCCCTCTTTGACCTGAGCCAAGGAGGGTCCAAGTGGATGCCACTCCTGCTTAAGAATGGATGGTCTCATGTGCACCCACTGGAACTCTCCCCCAAGGATGGGCGGTCTCCTGGCCACCCACCTGAACACCTATCCTGCTTTGGCCAGTCCCCTGGCCATCGACTTGAACCCTGGGGATTGGTGTTTTTTTTTTCCCTTTTTGTTTTTCCCAGGTTCTTACCAGTCGGTCTTTATTTTTGCGCCCTCGGTCCTTTGTGTTCCCTTTTATGTTTTTTGTCCTGCTTTCTTCCCTCCTCACAACCAAGTTGTGTGGGGTCTTCCTGTGGGGTTGCCAGATGCCATCCCTTGGAGGGAGGTCAGGGGCATTATGTGGGATTTCTCTCTGTGCTGTGTTTTCTGCACCTTCCTGTGTTTTTTTTCTGTTCCTCATGTTTCTGCTCCTGTGCACACCTGTCCTGAATCCTAATCACCCCAGGTGCTCCCACTTAGCCTCATTAGTATCTGTATTGTGTCTTGTCACTCCTCTGGGCATTATCCTTTCACGGTATCATGGTCTGTATCTGCCCCGCCTGTCTTCTTCCTGTAAGTAAGTTTTCACTGTCCCGTCAGTGTTTTGTTTTGTTTATTTAAATAATAAACTTACTTATTTTACTCTGAGTTGCCTGTTGCCTTCCTGCACGTGGGTTCACCATTAACAGCAGATCATGTCAGAATCAGTATTTGGTGCATCTCGTCATCATCGTGTTTTGTGCCCTGTCATGGAGCAAAGTGAGGGATTGCCTTAGACAAGCAAAATAAAACAACAACCAAAAAAAAAAAAAAACACTTATACACAGTGTAGTTTTGGATATGAGTGTTTTTTTGGACTGGAACTGAACAGGGACTGCATGTAAAAATTAACATTTTTGGTTCAAGATATTCAAGTGGGTAGGAGTTACACTGCAGTATGTCACTCACTTAATTGATTCTGCCCCTATTTGTTGAAAAAGGATCGTGTGGATCAAGTTTTTCATTGTACATTATTTAATGATAAGGTTATTTTGTAGATTAAAGTGGTGGTGCAGTGGTGTTGTAAATTGTTGGATGTTAAAGTTCTGTCGCAGAGTGTGTAATGTTTCATAAAGATCATATTAAGGAACAGTTCTGTTGATGACAGAAACAAAAAAGTTTTTAAAAAATTGCTTTGAAATGTCATTAGCATGTTTTTTTCACTTACTCCACCCTTTTACGGGGCAGCATGTAATAAATTCATTGTTTCTATATATACTGTATATATCTTTATAAGAACATATGAAAACAGATGTTGTTTGTCTAAAGTAAACAGAACCATTTAAATATTTCTGACCAACAACGTTTTGTAGATGCCTGTTTGTTTTGTCAGCAGCACTCAGACAACAAAAATAACAATATTCCCCACAAGTCCCTCAGATGATACGTGTGGATTCCCACAAGTGTGCTCACTGATGTTTGTGCCGAAGATCTTTGGTTCAATCATTGAAACAGATGATCAGGTCAAAGGGCAGGAAGTATTCCTCCTTTTTCTATGAAGGTTAATAAATAGCTGGTCAGAGCTGAAACATAAATTCTTCAGACATCAGGTGAGTTTCAGATTTAGGTATTTTATCAGTAGGTTCACGTACCTTTCTTAGAAGATGACGCACATCCAGGTTCCAGCTAAACAGATCAGGGACAGTAATCTGATACGGTTGTCAACATTTAGTTTTGTAAAATGTAGTTTTAACCTTTTGCATATGTGGTACTAATCAGTCGTTTGATAAATTTGCATAAAAATAAATTTAGGAGACAACTTGACAAAGATCTTTATGTGATAACTTCATTGCACAATGAGGTCAAAAAGCTATGCTGATGACTGAGGTTTTGCTTTGTAGAACCATATACTAAAAACAAAATAGAACATATGTTAGCCTATTTTAATTTCCTGGCTAATTTAGACTAATGACTGGTCAGGTTTTATTAAAAAAAAAAATATATTTTTTTTTCTTGTCACGGTTTGTCACCGTCAAAGTATTATATAGAAGTTAAGCTAAGAAAACCCTTCTATATGTGAGTTTCTGTTGGTTTTTGTATCAAATCCAGACATTCAGTGTCACATGTCACTAGGCTGTTAAAACCAGTCAAACTCTGGTTGGCTGTTTCAGCAACATACACGTTAGTTTGACTTTCGTTCACACACTGATTGGCCATTTAAATGAAACACAAAATCTGATATGCTGTTTAAATTGTGTTTATACACTATCAGCTATTTAAAAGACATTTAGACTGAGTGACTTTTTGAAACATTTTCAGACTTTACGTGTTTAAACAACATTAGGACACTGATTGGCAGCCATTGACATTAATCTTTTGACTAATGAAATGGTCTATGAGCCCGAGGAAATCTACAAAACTTTCAATGATATTGTAGTGGACTAGGCCTACGTCGAAACTAAGTCTAAGGTC
>NC_056499.1:53715067-53722803 GCF_014905685.2 Nematolebias whitei | reverse complement strand
TGACTCTTGTGTTTCAAGCCTGCCTCAGATACCCCTGAAGTCTGGCCTTTTCACTAATGGTTTCAAAAACACAAAGTTTGTTTTCTCAGTCATCCAGGTATATAACAACAAAAAAGGTTGAATCATGTCATCTGGACTTCGTTTTTTTTTTGTTAAAAAGAAACGTTTCGCCCCTCATCCAAGAGGCTTCGTCAGTCTGAGGCCTAGCCATCTGGTATTACCCAGAAGCCACCCTGACTCTTGTGTTTCAAGCCTGCCTCAGATACCCCTGAAGTCAGGCCTTTTCATTAATGGTTTCAAAAACACAAAGTTTGTTTTCTCAGTCATCCAGGTATGTAACAACAAAAAAGGTTGAATCATGTCATCTGGACTTCGTTTTTTTTTTTGTTAAAAAGAAACCAGGTTTTTATCCAGGTTTTTATGTCTTCAAGACATGGTTGTAATCTAAGTAGCTGATTGGATTCATTGGGTTTAATGGACAAATATAAATGTGTGTCATCAGCATAACAATGGAAATTTATCCCATGCTGTTTAATAACTTTACCTAATGGAAGCATATATAAAGTAGAGTATTGGCCCAAGCACTGAGCCCTGAGGAACTCCATGACTAACTTTGGTGTATGAAGAATATTTATTATTTACATTTACAAACAGGAATCTATCAGATAGATATGATTTAAACAATTTTAGAGCTGTTCCTGTAATTCCAACCTCATATTCAAGCCTCTGTAGTAAAATATTGTGATCAGCTGTATCAAATGCAGCACTGAGGTCTAACAGGACCAGTATAGACACAAGTCCATTGCCTGAGGCCATGAGAATATCATTAGTGACTTTTACTAGTGTTGTTTCTGTGCTATGATGAGGTCTAAACCCTGACTGAAACTCTTCAAACAGATTATTTCTTTGTAGATGTTCACGCAACTGACCTGCAACTATTTTCTCTAAAATTTTTGAGATGAAACTTAGATTAGATATAGGTCTATAGTTGGCCAGAATTTCTGAATCAAGATCAGACTTCTTAAGTAAAGGTTTAATTACAGAAAGGCCCTCGGCCGAGATTTGAACCAGTGACCTGCTCGCTGAGAGGCAGCAGCTCTACCAACTTCACCATTGTGCTGCCCTTCTGTTTAGTAATAATTTATAATAAATGTTTAAACACAGTGTAGTAAGTCAAGATTAAAAACCAAACAAACATGGCACTGTAAGAAAAAAACATTGCTTTTTTTGTGAAGCGGAGGGGAAGTACACCTGGGAAGTATCAACGATTCTCACAAAAATGTTTTTACAGGTGTTGGGAGGGGTTGGGATGCCATGAGTCTCAAAGTTTCTAAATAGTTTCTCAAAAAGCACAAACATGGAAGGAGCAGGACTGTCACTGTGTGATGATCAACAGCCCCACAAAGACTGGTGGTTCAACTCAACCTTAAACAAATGAGACTTCAATCATCTGTGATTATTTACAGCTGAGCTATTAGCCAGTAGAACTGTCACAGCATCTGATATTTATGAAAACAGTCACGTAGAATTCCTCAAAACACCTGAAAATTGAATTTCTTTCTTTTCTCTCTGCACAATCACAATTTTGTCTCAGTGTGTGGGCAGTTTCATTTACCCAAAACTGATGGAATAGTTTGGCATGCCTCTTTGTGAGCAGAACAGAACCCAGGATGCCAAAACATGTTGAATTAAAAATAATAACCAGCTCTTCAACGTGCAACTCAGCTCAATAGTTAGCATCAATGAAGACAGAGTTGGTGAAAGGAGAGGACTTGATCAGCTGTTAATGAGGTCATTGAATGCCACACTGGTCTCTCACTGTTCAACAATACATTACACACCCCAAAATAAACATGACAGAGAAATGAACAGAGCCATCCATCCATCTATCATTATCTGCTTCTTCCTTTTCAGGTCACAAGGGTCACTGGTGCCCATATCCAGCTGTCACTATGCAAGAAGTGGGGGACACCCTGGACAGGTCTCCAGTCCATCACAGGGAGACATAGAGACAAACAAGAAAAAAAAAAACATTCACTCTCTCACTCACACCTAGGGACAATTTAGAGTTACCAGATTAACATGCATGTTTTTGGTCTGTGGGAGAAAACCGAAGTACCTGGAAAAAGCCCACACATGCACGAAGAGAACATGCAAACTCCACCCAGAAAGGTCCCAGGCTGGGATTTGAACCGGCAACCTGAGCGCTGAGAGGCAACAGCTCTACAAGCTGAGCCACAATGCAGACGAGACAAGACCAGAACCTTTATGCATTTAGGTAGATGATGCTCCACAGCTCAGAGGACTGAGGGAAAGGAGTTCAGTTCCAAGGGTTGAACTTCAAAGCTGGTGTGAAGTTATGGTGACACTGCTGACAATTTAAAGAGGCAAATACAGAAGTCTTGTTAGTATCGTGTTCAGCCGTCAGGAGTGTTTGAACTCACGTGCGGGGAGGATGATAAGGATGCTCGAGGAAAACGTAAAAATATTTATTATAAAAAACAAAATCAAAATGCTGACAGGGCAGCTACTCACAAACTGGAAACAGGCAGATAAGGGCTGACAGGACAAAAGGCTGAACACGACACCATGGAAGGATAATCCCGAACCAAAGACAAAACGCAGAGGAACTGAATATATACACACACAACACTGACTGGGATAATGACAGACACCTGCAGTGATTAATATGAGGCACAGGTGAGACGGGATGAACACGAGGAAAACAGAGCTGAACAGGAAACAGACAGAAATAGGACAAAACCCCACAGTACCCGCCACTCAAGGGATGGCTCCTGACATCCCAAGAACAAGATACATCCAACTTGGGTTGGAGGTGGGACAAAACAGGACAGAGAAACACATAGGACCAGAAAAACAAAAAACTGACAGGAAAACCTGGGAAACACAAGACACAAAAACCAAAAAAAACCAACTCAGGGTCAAGGTGGACGTTCAGGAGACCATCCAGGGCAGGGCCAGTACTAAGGATGGCGACCAGGTGACCATCCCAGATAAGGCAAGAGATCAGGGAGCCGGCCAGGAAACTACCCACCCTCAGACCAGAGTTCCGGTGGGCGACCAGGGGACCGTCCCTTCCGGGGTGGTAGAGGCATCCATCTCTGACCGCCTGGACTCAGGTAGATGCGGACCCCCAAACCAGGGGTGAGGACCTCCACAGGCGGGTCGGAAATGAGGAAGACCTCAGGCGGGTCGGAAACGAGGAAGACCTCAGGCGGGTCGGGGATGAAGACCTCAGGTGAGCCGGGAGCGAAAGCCTCAGACGAGCCGGGAGCGAAGACCTCAGCCGAAGGGCCTGGAGCGAGGACCTCAGCCGAAGGGCCCGGAGTGAGGACCTCAGCAGTAGAGTCGGGAGCGAGGACCTCAACAGAAGAGTTGGGAGCGAGGACCTCAGCAGAAGAGTCGGGAGCCAGGACCTCAGCAGAAGAGTCAGGAGCAAGGACCTCAGCAGAAGAGTCGGGAGCGAGGACCTCAGCAGAAGTGTCGGGAGCGATGACTTCAGGCGGGCCGGGATCTTCTGCGGTAGAGTGGACCTCAGCCGAAGAGCCGGGAGAGTGGACCTCAGCCGAAGCGCCAGGGACCAGATCTGCAGCACGTGGTGGTGGGGGAGTCAGGACTGCAGCAGGAGAGTTGGGTACCAGGACTACAGCTGGAAAACCAGGAATGTGGACCAGAGACGAGGCTGCAGCTGGAGAACCGGGGACCAGAGACGGGACTGCAGCTGGAGAACCAGGGATCAGAAACTGGGCTGCAGCAGCAGGTGACAGAGCCAAGGCTGCAGCAGCAGGTGACAGAACCGGGGTTGCAGCAGCAGGTGATGGAGCTGGGGCTGCAACAGCAGGAGACAGAGCCGGGGCTGGAACTGGTGGTGGATTCAGGACTGCAGTAGCAGGTGGTGGTAGAGCCGGAGCTGCGGCAGCAGGTGATGGAGTTGGAGCTGCGGCAGCAGGTGGTGAAGATGGGCCTGCAGCAGGAAGACCAGGGACCGGGGCTGCAGCAGGAGAGTCAGGGACAGGAATCAGAGCTGTAGCAGGTGGTAGAGGAGGCAGAGCTGCAACAGGTGATGGGGCTGAAACTATAGCAGGTGGTGGGACCGGGACTGCCGCAGGAGATGGAGCCATGAACCCCTCTGGAGGACTGGAGTGAGGAGCGTCCACCTGGGTCTCCTCGCGGCAGGGTAGAAACAGATCCATATATGTTGCCACTATGGAAGCCTGCCACCTTTCCAGCTCCTCCAGCGAGGGAGGGCTGTACTGCTCTTCTGAGGGACACAGATACCCCCCCCCCCCCCCCAGCAAAATTTTCCGCCGTTCTTCCAGCGACTGAGGGCTGGGCTTTTCCTCTGCTCGCGAGGCTCTCCCCTTCTTGCTCTGGGTTCGGGGAGGACCAGTGGTTTGCCCCCCTCTCTCCGACGATTGCTTGGGACCACCAGGTGGAAAGCGAGGAGGAGGTGGGCAGCGGGGTGCAGCGGCATGGTGAGGCGAAGAGGGACGGAGAGGCTGTGAGGCTGAGGACCCAGGTTTAATGGCCAGGCGAGTCCACCAAAACAGATTCCTCCTCTCCTCCCTTTCTCTATCTTTCTGGGCAGTCTTCTCTGCCTCATGGGCCAAAAACTCGAACAAAGTAATCATCCTCCCGCTGGGTTCAGTATGGTCTCGGGATTCTATGGTGTTCAGCCGTCAGGAGTGTTTGAACCCACGTGCGGGGAAGATGACAATGACGCTCGAGGAAAACGTAAAAATATTTATTATACAAAACAAAATCAAAATGCTGACAGGGCAGCTACTCACAAACTGGAAACAGGCAGATCAGGGCTAACAGGACAAAAGGCTGAACACGACACCATGGAAGGATAATCCCGAGACAAAGACAAAACAACAGGAACAGGAAACAGACAGAGACAGGACAAAACCCCACAGTTAGTCAATGATCTGGTGTTCATAAAGGCCAAGGAGCATGGTATTTCCAGGAGAAACAGGTAAAGGATATGATTTATGCTGTCTCTGTAGGACATTACCCATTGCCAGACAGGTAGTGGATCTACCAGTAGGTCTGAAGACTAATAGACTGAACAAAACAGACTTGGTGTTAAGTTCACACATTAATGTACCAACTCTGAAGTTGAAAAAATAAAATCTGATCTTCTCAATAAACAGTATAAGGTGATAGTCAGTCAAACCTTTGAAGACAGTAGAAGTAAAATATGATGTTGCACCATTTTCAGTCTCCTGAGGTTTTTCTAAGATCCACTCTAGTATTTTTTCACAACTTTCTTCATGGCAACTGGAAGAAGAACTGTTAAAATTATTCAGAGAGTGCAACAGAGTTTTACTGTTTCCTTTAGAAACATGTCGAACATCTTTTCTGAAACAGTCCAGTCTAGAAATCAGTTCAGGAAGCAAAGTTGTAGTCCTCCACACCTCTTTGCTGCTTCTCCTCTGTTACCCACCCACACCCCATTGAAACAGTGTCAACTCACCCACAGTTTAAATTAAATAAAACAAAAATCAGCTCTAAAAATATAAACCATAAAACTCTTATTAAAATAAACAGTTACTGTACAAGAAAAAAATAATTAAATCATTAAATGTGGTTTATTAAACATCAGATCTCTTTTCTCTAAATTTGTGTTTGTTAACCCGATACCTGATCATCAAATTTTTTTATTTTTTTTTTATGGCCTCCCTTCTCCCCTTACAGCCATCCTCTCCACACCATTATTATGAAATATTTATTCTAGTGACTATCTAGTGTAGTTTTTTTTTTTTTAATAGGATAGAAAGAAAGAAAAGACAAAGTAAGACTCCAAAATATAAGAAATATACACAAAGAGAGCACACGGCAAAACACCCGGCCACTGTCTGTTCACCTGCAAAGAACATGACAAAACACAGCAACAAAATACATATGTATAAAGAACTTAAAATATTCATGGCTTTGCAGTAAGTTTCCATAAATATATATACCCATACCTACACCTATTTACATACATACATACACATGAATATACATTCATATATATATATATATCTATATATCTACATATAAAGCCTACATAAACATCCCTGCTTCTATTTGTGTGTGGTTGTGAGCATGCATAAGTGTATAAGGATTCTCTAATAGAACATTTAATAGTAACTGTGAAGCAGCAGAGACCCGACCCCCAAGACCAGAGGCAGACGAAAAAGGGGGGACCAGAGCCCAAGACCCCAGGAGGGACCCCGACCGCGGAGCCCCCAGGGCCACCCACACAGGACGAACCACTCACCCACCCCCCAGAACGGACCACAGGGGAGAACCGGAAGATCCCCACCAGCGACCACATACAGTGACCCCCCGGGGCCAACAGCGACAAACTCATAGGCCTCCGTTGGAACCCACCGCACCGATGTAGGTCCAGGTCCGGGCACCGAGGCCCGGGCACCGAGGACTCACACCACCCAGGCCAAGGCCCGACAGGGCCAGAGGACCCGAGCCCCACCAGGCAGACACCAGGCCGAGCCGACACATGCCCAAGCGCCCAGCCCCCGACACCAAGGGCCCCAAGCGCGCCGGCAGGCAAGGGCACACCCCACCAGGGGGCCGCGCGATAGGGGCGCGATGCCAAGCACCCCCAGTTGTATCAAAGAGGGGGCAGTCCGAGTCTCGGCCTAACAAATACCCATTCATACACAGACACAATCACACAATCCCAACCTCAGTCTCACATTCACTCACTTAAAGACATACAATAACGATACATTTCATTCTTATTCCCGATACGCACTCTATACCCCCCAGGTCCAAGACATGTACCCGCCCTCTACAGGGGGCAGCCCATGCCCAAACCCAGGAGGTAAACCCATTCATTCTCGAGTGGAGAAGAGCCAATACCCCAGACCCGGCCCAGGCCATGCCCAGCCGACAGGACACCCCCCCACCATGAAGATGACACGCCACCGACCACCCCACACACCGCCAACAACCAAACACGCGCCCCCAGCCGACCGCCCGCCAGGCCCCGGCAGCCACCCCGGCCAGCGGGCCAACCATGGCACCCAAGAGTCAAGCTCAGGGGGTCCAAACAACCCCAGGGAGAGCACAGCGCCAGCACCGCCCACGGCAACCCCCCAGACCCCTAACCCCCACATAGTCCTGGTCAACACCCGACGGCCTGCCCTTCTCCCGGACCCCACCCCCGGAATGGCAGTCAGGGAACTAGGGGGGGAGGAAAAAAAAAAAAAAACAATAAAAAAAAAATAATAAGACCCCGACACAAACACCCCCGCCCTTAGATGTGCTGTTGATGTGTGTTGTTGTATAGTGCCATTAAAAAGGAAAGAAGAAGGAGCAAAGGCTGGCATGATGCCAGTTTCCCCTCCACCCCAACTCTATCCAAACCCTAGTGTCTAAATGCAACTGTTGTAAGTGAGCACAGGCACAGGGGGTGAGAGTAAGGTCATCCCACCACCCATAGCCATGTGCCCACCTCAAGTTCCTATATGTGAATGTCATGAGGATGTTATGAATGAATGTCTAAGGTGTACAATAAAATTGAGTCCCAGGTGGCTATGGTCAACAAAGATGTAAAATTGTTGCAGCACACCCGAGCCCAAACAACCCTAAATGTATGGAATTGAAATGAAGAGGGTGGAGGTGCATGGTGAGGGATGGGGAGAAATAACTGTGAGAGCAAATGCTCCCACAGGGAGTCAGCTCCCCCACTGACCCAACAG
>NC_056499.1:53697120-53714967 GCF_014905685.2 Nematolebias whitei | reverse complement strand
CCCCCCCCCCCCCCCCCCCCCCCAGCTCCCCAAGGTCCACCCAGGGATTGAGGCCAAGACACCTCTCCATCTGGACCAACCGCCAGGCCCGCTGAGCTCCAGACCAGAGAGGGACAGAGCCCCGAGGGCCGCCAGAAGCAGTACCAGCAGCCTACACACCCGAGGGCCGCCAGGACCCCCACAAACCGCAGTCAGCCTGCCACTAGATGAAGCCAAACCCCACCAGGACGACCCGGCCAAGAGCGCCCGCCCAACCGCCGACAGTGCCAGGAAGCACCGGGAGCGAGCCCCCACCACAGGAAAGGGGCCAGCCAGCCGGCCATGCACAGTCCCAGGCCGCCCCCAAGGACATCCACCCCATCCCCACCCCAGAAGAAATACTACACCCACCCCTCATTCGGACATCTCTCAAAACACATAGCACACTAGACACCTAGGCTGGGTCAAACTACCCCCTCTTAGGGGCCACTGGTCACGCCCCCAAACACCCAACCCCCCAGCCCATGAACCCACAACCCACCAGCGAGCCGAAGGCCCCCGCCCAGAACCGGGCACCAAAGCGCAAGCCGGCCCAGAGCCCGGCAACCCGCCCGCCAGAGCCCAAGATCCCCGACCCCACAGGCCCAAGCCCGGGGACGACAAGCCCCCAGAACCCCAAGCCCCCGCGCCCACCCCGAACCCACACCAGCACAGCCAGGCTACCGGATCGGTGACCCACGACTGCCGCCACAGACCACCTGAGGGCCTGCATGCAGCCACCAACAGACATCCCCCAGAACCACCCAGACCCTCCCCAGAGGGAAAGCAGTGCCCCCCTGCCCAGGTACCCCCGAGAGCCCAGCCCCCGGCAACCCCACCGGGGCCCCAAACCCATACACCCGCCTCCACATCAACCTCAAGGCCCCACAAGGTCAGATCCCAGACTACCCACCCTCGGAGCCAATCAAAGGAGCCCACAGAGATTGATCCGATGTGTCGGCAGATGCTGTTTCAAGACTAATATGATCTAACAGAAGATTTTTATACTGATTAATGCTAAGATTATTTTTATTTTTCCAATTCAGGTGTATGGTTTCCTTTGCGATGCATAAGGCAGTGAAAATCATGCGACATGTATTTTTTTCCAGGGTAACATCTTCCAAGATAGCCAATAAGCAAACAGATGGAGAGAGTGGAATATTACATTTCAGACATTTAGACAAGTCTTCACAAACCTGGACCCAGAACCTCTGAACGGGTGGGCAGAACCAGAGTGCATGGATAAAATCATCAGGAATATTGCCTGTGCACTGTGAGCAGTTGTTAGATGATATAAATCCCATCCTAAACATTCGCTGACCTGTATAATGTACTCTATAAAGAACTTTATACTGTATTAATTGTAAGTTGGAGATTCTAGTCATTTTAAATGTTCTTAAACATATTTGAGACCAGGTGTTTTGGTCAAAATTGATTGATAAATCTGACTCCCATTTTGCAACTGGTAGCATTATGGAGTCATTGATTCTAGACAATTTCCTGTATATTTTAGATAATAATTTGGGGGATTTAAGATTAAGGAACTCTAACACACATATTGGTGTTTCTAACAAAGTTTTATTAAGCTTAAATTTCTTTTTTATGATAGACTTAATTTGTTGATATTCTAAGAAGTATTTATTTTCAATGCCAAATTGTATTATTAAATTATTAAATGGAATAAAGTCTACACCTTCATATATGTGTTCCAGACGTTCAATTCCCTTGACTCTCCAACCTGGGAAATTTAACATATTATTTTCTTGTAGGATGTTAGGATTGTTCCAGATGGGTGTATGTCTACAGGGGAGTAGTGAAGATTTTGTCATTTTCAAATACTCCCACCATGCTGTCAGAGAAGAGCTAATACTGATGCTTTTAAAGCAAACATGTCTTTTTATATTTGTGCTAATAAACGTGATATAGGAATTATTATTTTGATGCTTTTATGTCAATTTATACTCATTTACATGTAGTTTAAAAACACACTTATACAACGTGTTATTCACATATTAGGGATTGTACTTTGTTTAACATGTCACAAAGACAAAGGGGGGAATGATTTATGTTGCCTTTGTTAATATTTGGGACATTCTTTGATGGTTTGCAGAGGGATGGAGGAGTGCGTATTTCCTCTTTAGGAAGTTTAAGGAGTATTTCTAACTTCAAGGTCTTGGCCCGCCTTGAGGTCACACTGCTCCTTATTTGTAATAAATCACCAGCTCCTCATCCGTTGTTCTGGTAACCATCAAAGTTGTTTTCCACTGCTCTCACGCGATCCGGTCAGGGAAGAAGGTATAAGAGGAAGTGTGACAGGCAACTTAATCTTCGGAAGTCTTGGTGTGGACCAGCGCGCTGGTGCCATGCGCAATTTTGATGTGATTCTTCTTTACCTGGGTCGAAAACGGCTTCCCGGCCAGTGTCACGGTGAGAAGTTCTTTCATATCAATTTGTGTGTTAAGAGTGTACGAGTGTACATGTTCTTGCTTGACTGTTTTCTGTGGCAGGTTAATAAAGGACACTTATTATTCCTAGCAGTAACAGCCTCCTCTGTGTTTTATTTTTTCCCTCTGGTCTGAATATCTGTGCCGACCGTTCACGAGCCCTTTTGATAAAGAATTTCATAATACAAAACGGTAGATCTGAAATCTTAATATTATTGCATAAAGTTTGTTCTATGTCTATCCAAGTTTCATCTAATGTATTCGGATTTAACCACTTTGAGATATATTGTAACCTATTGGCTAAATAGTAGTGATAGAAGTTGGGAAGTTCTAATCCTCCGGTATCTTTAGATTTCTGTAATGCTTTTAAGCTAATACGTGGAGTTTTGTTTTTCCAAAGGAATTTAGATATCAATGAGTCCAGTGACTTAAACCATTCAGTTGAAGGTTTATTTGGAATCATTGAGAATAAATAGTTTATTCTCGGCAGGACCATCATTTTTACTGAGGCAACTCTTCCCATAAGTGATATGGGCAGAGATTTCCATCTAGTAAGATCATCTTCAATGTTCTTTAAAATTGGGATATGATTCAATTTTATTAAGTCTTCCAATCTAGGAGAAATATTAATGCACAAGTATGTAATGTTACCTGATTGTAGTCATTCATTGAGAGAAGAATTAAACACACAGTTTATTGGAAGAGCTGTAGATTTTGACCAATTTATAGAATAATCAGAAACTTTTGAGAACGAGTTTATTAATTCGATAACATTAGATATTGAGTTTTCTGTGTTCTGAAGAAAAAGTAAAACATGGTCAGCATAAAGACTAATTTTATGTTCTATATTTCTACACAGTATACCTTTAATATCAGCAGTTTGTCTTATTGCTGCTGCTAAAGGTTCAATAAAAATAGCAAATAGCGCACGTGAAAGTGGACATCCCTGCCTGGTCCCCCTCTGTAAACAGAAGCTTGAAGATATTTGATTATTTGTCCTGACACATGCTCTTGGTGAGCTATATAATATTTTTAACCAATTAATGAAATGGTCCTCAAAACCAAATTTACTCAATGTAGTAAATAAAAATTTCCAGTTTACCCTATCAAATGCTTTTTCTGCGTCCAAAGACAAAATAGCTGTTTCAATATTTTTACTATATGAATACTCTATTAAATTATATAATCTGCGCGTGTTTGTGGTCGAGTGTCTTCCTTTTATGAATCCAGTTTGGTCAGGATGAATAATGAGAGGAATTATTTTCTCTAATCTTTTAGAGAGGACTTTACTAATTATTTTAACATCCACATTAATAAGAGAGATGGGGCAATAACTGGTAGGTAGTACTGGGTCTTTGCCTGGTTTTAATAGTAGACTAATGTTGGCTGAATTCATATGTGTTGGAAACCTGCCATTTTCTTCTGACTCATGTAGCATTCTTTGAAATATTGGTTCCAGGATGTTCCAGAACTCTTTATAAAATTCTGCTGGATATCCATCTGGGCCTGGAGATTTCTTATTAGGCATGTTTTTAATGGCTTCACGGAGCTCATCTGATGTTAATGGTGAGTCTAGTTCTGAAGATTGACTACTGTCTAGTTTTGGAAGTATTACTCTCTCCAAGAATTGATTAATATCTTCATCTGTTGGATTTATTTGTGGAGTGTATAGAGTTTTATAGAAATCTCTAAAAACACTATTTACTTTTTCCTCGTCATAAGTTATATTACCATTTGTGTCTTTAATACCATATATAGACGTTTTTTCTTTATTTAATTTGAGTTGATTAGCTAAAAAGCTCCCTGATTTATTACTGTGTTCAAAATGTTCTAAGCGAAGTCTTTGTACCAAGAATTAGTTTTTTTTGTCAATACATTCATTTATTTCTAATTTTATCTTGCGTAGTTTTTTCTGTGTTTTCTCTCCTTGTAAACTTTCTAATAATTTGATAGATTTCTCTAATTCCTCAATACGTTTATTTTCTTTTTTCTTTTTGTTTGTTGCGTAGGATATTATTTTCCCTCTCATAACTGTTTTCCCAGCCTCCCAGAGTGTACACGCTGATGTACCTGGCAAGTCATTAAACTCTAAATACGATGTCCATTCATTTTTAAAGTATTGTATAAATTCTTCGTCCATAAGCAGTGAGGTATTTAATCTCCAGTTTATACTTTTTGAGATTCCTTTCTTATTATCTAAATTTAAAGTAACTGGTGCATGATCGCTGACAGCAATAGGGTGTATCTTAGTGTCTGAAATGTTGGTCAGCAATGAGTTGCTGATTATAAAATAATCCAAACGAGAGTAAGAGTGATGCACATGTGAAAAGAAAGAATACTCTTTACTATTAGGGTGAAGAGACCGCCTGATCATCAAATTGATTTATTCTGTCTGACAGAAATCTGGCTAAAACAGGAAGATTTTGTTAGTATAAATTAATCCACTCCTATTAATTACAAAGTATTTAAATGTTCATTTTCCTAGAATAGCTGGTTAAGGCAGATTTGTAGCTTCTATTTTTCAGTCGGGACTATTAATTCATACTAAACCAATTATTAGTTTAAAAACTTTTGAGTCGCTTTCTCTACATCTAACCCATCCTGAATGGAAATCAGAAAGGCCACTCTCATTAATTGTTATCATCCACCAGGCTCCTACGCTCAGTTTTTGTCTGAATAATCAGAATTCTTAACTGACTTACTACTAAATACTGATAAAGTCATAATAATGGGTGATTTCAAAATTCAAGAAGATACTGAAAGTGATAGCTTAAGCATAGCATTTAAAAAAATGAATAGAGTCAATTGGTTTTACCCAAAACGTCCAAACATCTACACATTCTCATCATCACACTCTTGGTCTGGTTCTGATTTATGGCATCAGTAACATAGCTAGTCTAATGAAAAATCCTATCGCTTTTGACTCATGTATCCCTACAACTAAAAGCAGTGATGACTTCATGAGATTCTTTAAAAATGATTTTTTTTCAATTAGAGAAAACATTCAAACCAACATTCCTAGTATCACCTCTGGTTCTGTGTCAGAGGAGACAACTTTAAAAATGTCACTAGAACCTGATTTGTGTTGGGACTGTTTTGTCCTGTTGAGCTCTCTGAATTGTCAAAAATAATCTCATCCAAATCATCCACATGCCTGCTAGATCCCATCCCAACCCGACTGTTTAAAGATGTATTTCCCTTAATTAATAACCACGTCTTGGATCCACTTAATTTGTATCTAATAAACGGTTACGTACCACAGATCTTTAAGATTGCTGTAATTAAACCTTTACTTAAGAAACATAACCTTGACTCAGGAATCCTAGCCAACTATAGACCTATATCTAATCTAAGTTTCATCTAAAAGATTCTAGAGAAAATAGTTGCAGGTCAGTTGTGTGAACATCTACAAAGAAATAATCTGTTGAAGAGTTTCAGTCAGGGTTTAGAGCTTATCATAGCACAGAAACAGCACTAGTTAAAGTAACTAATGATATTCTCATGGCCTCAGACAATGGATTTGTGTCTATACTGGTCCTGTTAGACCTCAGTGCTGCATTTGATACAGTTGATCACAATATTTTACTACAGAGACTTGAATATGATATTGGGATTACAGGAACAGCTCTAAAATGGTTTAAATCATATATATCTGATAGATTCCAGTTTGTAAATGTAAATAATAAATCTTCTTCATACACCAAAGTTAGTCATGGAGTTCCTCAGGGCTCTGTGATTGGGGCAATACTCATTACTTTCTACATGCTTCCATTAGGTAAAGTTATTAAACAGCATGGGATACATATTCATTGTTATGCTGATGACACACATTTATATTTGTCCATTAAACCCAATGAATCCAGTCGGTTACTTAGA
The DNA here is from genome assembly GCF_014905685.2 of Nematolebias whitei. Taxonomy (NCBI): domain Eukaryota; kingdom Metazoa; phylum Chordata; class Actinopteri; order Cyprinodontiformes; family Rivulidae; genus Nematolebias; species Nematolebias whitei. Next base: position 53,708,629 of record NC_056499.1, on the reverse strand, counting down.
CTACAAGCATCTCTTAAAGACATAAAAATCTGGATGACCCTAAATTTTCTCTTTTTGAATAGACAATATTGAGGTTTTGGTTTTTGGACCTGAGCATGTTAAGAATTAATTTTTCAGTCTTTCTCCCTCCGTAGATGGCATTAATCTGTCCTCCAGCTCTAATATTAAAAAACTTGGTGTTATTTTTGATCAGGACATGTCTTTTATCCCCCACATTAAAAACATTACTAGAACTGCCTTCTTCCATCTGCGTAATATCACTAAAATTAGAAACATCTTATCTAAAAATGATGTAGAAAAACTGGTCCATGTATTTGTCACGTCTAGACTTGACTATTGCAATGGTTTATTATCTGGATGTCCAAATACTTCTTTAAAACGTCTTCAGTTGATCCAAAATGCTGCTGCTAGAGTCTTAACTGGAGTTAGTAGGAGAGATCATATCTCTCCATTTTTAGTTTCTCTCCATTGGCTCCCTTTCAAATCCAGAATAGAATTCAAAATCTTACTTCTAACCTACAAAGCTCTTAACAGCCTAGCTCCATTTATATTCAAGATCTTATTGTTCCACATTTTCCTAACAGAGCGCTTTGCTCTCAGACTGCAGGTTTACTTGTGATCAGTTTCCAAAAGCAGAATGGGAGGCAGATCTTTCAGTTATCAGGCTCCTCTCTTGTGGAACCAACTTCCAGTTTCTGTCCATGAGGCTGACACATTGTCCAGTTGTAAGACTGGGCTTAAGACTTTCCTTTTTGATAAATGCTATAGTTAGTGTTGGATTGTTATGCTGCCTTAAGCTTAGACTACTAGAGGACAAACTGACCTCATTTCCTTAAATGAATTGTTAAAATGGAATAGTTTTCATTTTATACTATTTCAATTTTAACATGTGATTCTTGACCTGCCATTGTGTATCTGTTCCTACCAAACCCAGCCGGTCGAAGCAGATGGCCGGTTGTTCTGAGCCTGGTTTTGCTAAAGGTTTCTTCCTCATGAGGGAGTTTTTCCTTTCCACTGTCGCCTTCATGCTTGCTCAAGATGAAAGTTCTGAGATTTATTTATTGAATTGAATTGATTTGAAACAAAATGAGTATGACTCACATTTCTTTGCAGCAGCATCTTTCAAACCATACTTTTTAAACTAATTTATATAATATTATGTATCTAATGAAAGTTTCATTAGACATTTTTGTAGAGTATTTTTGAACATCATTGGCTTCAGAGCTGTAGATATTCATTGCAGCAGGATTCGAGGTGAATAGTTTAAATGTTTTTGAGAACTCATGATGTTTCTAAATGAGGAGAAGGAGAAGTCCAAACACAGTTAATGAGAGCAAACTGAGTCAGACAAAGTGACAGATCGTCTGACCTTTACAGCTACGTGATATCAATAGAAACACATTAAAGCCTCATGATCAGACAGAGTCAGTGTGACAGGAAGTGAAGAAGAACTGACCTCAGACCTTCTTCAGGTCCATGTTTTATTTCAGAGCAGAACAGGCGAAGAAGGCAAGTTTTTATCCATTTTTCAGTCTTAAAGACAGAATGTAAAACATTTTTTCTTCAAAGATATCATACCAGTGTGCAAAAAACACTGTCTGAGCTAACACTTCTACACTTCAGCATGACATTGTTTGCTGTGTTGCTGATTTTTCAACTGAACACCATTTTAAGTTATGTCAACGTACTTGTGCTGAATGCTGAACATAGATAGATTGTGTATCTCCTGATTGGTCTGTCCAAAGGATTATTGCAGCAGACTGAGACATTCAACAGCCTCAGGAACATCGGTTGACACAGTTTATGTGAGAGCCTAAACAGTGATGAAAAGAGGTCCCCGCTTGGCAAGGCTTTGATCTAACCTCGCCAAAGATTTTTCCCCTTTTCTTCTTGTGCCTTATACCTGATGCCATGGCTGATAATGTACTACTACTACTGCTACTACGTGTATTATTATTATTATTATTAATAATAATAATAATAATGATAATAATGATAATAATAATAATAATAATAATAATAATAATAATAATAATAATAATAATTATTATTATTATTATTATTATTATTATATTGTTGTTGTTATTATTGTTATAGTTATTATACATTTCTTTTGTAAGCACCATTCAAAACTCCCAAGATCACCTTATAGAGACCAAAATTAAAAATCAAAATAGAACAACAAACACAGTAAAAGTAATATAAAGGCAATTATTGATAATGATTTGACAAAAAATACTTATCTAAAACCTTTCTTAAACAAAGGCAGCAGGTTCCATCAAATAAAATAACAGAAGGCTCATCTCATCATCTTTTTGAACAACATTCATAAATCTCCATTTCAAAATGGGAGACTGTGACATAGTGATGATTCAAAACAATCTGCTGGCTCCCAAGATAAATGTTATTAACTGACTTTATTTATGTGAATATTTCTGTTCAGTGTCCTGAGATGGCTTTTGTTGTGATTTGGCACAATATAAATAAACTGAATTGAAATTGAAACTATCTTTCACCACATTTTATTTTTGGTCCATTCCACTGCTGGAGTTGTTCTTCTATATCGTGTTCTCTGCAATGATTGCCTTGAAAGAGACGATGCTAATAAGCTCATAGCTGCAAAACCTGCTTTAGAAATAAACAACTAACACTGTCTCAGGATGGCCTGCTGTGATCCCTGAAGGAGTACCTCTGCATGTTTTGGTTCCACTCTTCATCAACATTATGACTGATTAATTTTCATGTCAATTACTGGCTCATGTCATTGACATTTCATGAGGTGCGAATGACAATAAAGAAACTCTGACTCTGACTCTGACTCTGACAATAAGACTGGGGTGTGACTGTCAGAGATTCAAAATCAAAAGGCTGCAAGTATGTTGATAGTCTCAGCCCAGACTCTCAGGCTAGTGGTGCAGCTTGACCAGCAGTCAGGAGCGGCTGTGGCTGAATGGTTAGAGCAGTTGTCCTCCAAAGCAAGAGTTGGGAGTTTGATTCCACTAGCAGTCACATGGTGAAGTGTCCCTGGGCAAGACACTGAACTCCGATGTGTGTCCCATCAGTGTATGAATGTCATAAAGCACTGATTAGTCTTTGTAGATGTGGTAGATTGCTGTATTAATGGTGTCGGAGAGACAGACACACATCTCAGGAGACTTCTGGGAAGATGGCGCCAGTGCTGGTGGCTTGCCGTTCACCTCTGTCTGTTTTGATCGGGTTTTTTTCCTGTTTTGCCATTTTTCTTCGGTGACATCAACTCATTGCTTGTTTATGATCGCCAACAACTTTTAAATATACAGTTATCTACTGCAAACCCCGCCTTGTTCGACCACTTTGATCAGGGCTCTGGAGCCCCACCCTCTCCGCTTGTTGATGTCCCCGTTTACCTGAAGCGCGCAGCGTTTCTGTCCGCCCGAAAACATTGATCCAGGCACCGTGGAAGACGTGCTGGCTGTCTCGTGAGGATTAAAGCCAGCATCAAGCTTCGTCACCTGCTGCTGACCATCAGAAGTTAAGCTGTCCATCCGGATGCTTCGCTGACCCACTCAACTCCAGCTCGCTTCAGGTGGCGGGGCTTGGTATGTGCAGCGGGCGCACGCGAGGCCGCAGCGGTTTTGGTTGTCTCCAGTGGAACTTAACCAACTGTCTTAACTGACTGTCTGCTGCATCATCTCCTGCCGACCAGCTGCTGGATGTTCGCCTGTCCGGGTGCTTCGCTGATCCTGCTGGGTCCTGCCTGATCCCCGTAGTCAAGCCTGGCTTGCGCCGTGGGCGCGCACATAGCTGCGGCGTCTCTGGTCCTAGGAGGCACGGTTCAAACTCCAGAAATCTGAAACAGCTGATCTGTGCTCTGTGCTCAGCTTTTCCTTCAGCTACTGGTCCTACTAAAATTGCTCTGCTGAATGTGAGGTCGCTGGCAAATAAAACTTTCAACTTAAACAACTTTTTCTGCTCCAATGGACTGGACTTCATGTTTGTTACAGAGACATGGCTCATCCCTGATGAGTTAAGTGTATTTTCTGAACTTTTGCTGGTGGATTGTGCCTTTTTTAATGCTCCAAGGATTTCTGGTAGGGGTGGTGGATTATTAACAGTTTTTAAAAAGCTCTGAAACTGCAGACAGCTACAGGCTGTGACATTTCAGAGTTTTGAACTGCTGTATTTTGAGCTGGGCCGCTCCAACCCCACACTGTACAGCCTGATCTACAGGCCACCCTCGTACAACAAAAACTCCATAAGTGAATTTTCTGACTTTCTGACTGGAATACTGCTCAATTACGACACGGTATTGATTCTGGGAGACTTTAATGTGCACGTTTGCTGTCCTGACAAGCCTTTGGTGCAGGAGTTTCATAATCTGTTACAATCTTTCAACCTTGTGCAAAATGTTGTTGGTCCAACTCATCAACAGGGCCATACACTTGATTTAGTTCTGTCTCACGGTTTATCTGTGGTTAATCTGGAAATTGGGTATGCTATTGTTTCAGATCACAAACCCATTTCATTCAAAACCTCTGTTATTCAAGAGTCTAACTCCCCCGCTCCTGCCAAGAGTTGTCGGATATTTAACTCTTCAACCGCTGCTCTTTTTTCCTCTGCATTCCTTACGGATGCTGCTTCAATCCCTGAAACCTCTGCCTGTATTGGTACACAGGAGCTGCTTATTAGGCATGATGCAATCTGCTCTAAGATTTTAGACCTCGTGGCCCCGCTAAAAATCAGGCGACCAAAGCGGGAACCACACCCCTGGTTGAACGCGACCACTCGAGCGGCCAAACGTCTATGCAGGAGAGCTGAACGCAAGTGGAAAAAGGACAAATTACAGGTTTCTTTTATTATGTTAAAAACATGTTTGAAAGATTATCAGAGCATCGTTAAATCTGAAAAGAATAAATACTTCTCCCAAATCATTGCTTCAAACAGTCAAAATCCCCGTGTTCTTTTTAATACTGCAAATTCCATTTTAAACGTGCCTCTGTCTGCCAACATGGAGGCCTCTGTTGACATCTGCAACGACTTTACCAGATACTTTGCTGATAAGGTAGAGTTGATTAGATCATCCATCCCCCAGTCCACAACTGACCCCTCTGTCTTTGTCCCTTGCTCAGCTGTCTTCAAACAGTTTGAACCCATTTCACTCCCATTTCCAAACAAAGTCGTTGATCAGATGAAACCGTCCGGTTCCCCTGCTGACCCCATTCCTGCGTCATTTTTCAAACAAGTTCTACCCACGATTGGACCCTCTGTTCTTACTATTGTAAATAGTAGTATTGTGACAAGTGTGGTTCCTGATGTTTTCAAACATGCAGTAGTTCATCCGTTAATTAAGAAACCTGGACTTGACCCTTCGACTTGCTCAAATTTCAGACCAATCTCAAAATTTCCCTTCCTGTCCAAAATCCTGGAGAAAATAGTTTTCATTCAATTAAACAATTTTGAATGAGAACTGTAAGGATCCTGCCCTGCACCCTGCCTTCCTCTCTCCTCTACACTCCTAATTGGCTCCAGCTGCAGATGATCAACTCAACACCCAGGAGGAGTATAAGAAGATTCAGGAACCACTCTGCAGGCGCTGGGACATTGCCTACCAATGAGTTTGGATCTTGCTGTTACCTGCCCTGCTTGAGTTCCATATGAACTGTGACTCCTCCTGCCTCTCTACAATTGCTGGATGCCTTCCACCACTTGCCTAAATCTACTTGTTGCTTCACCTTGTGCCACTGGACACCATCTGGACAAAATACCTTCTCATTCTGTTTCCTGCTACACACCATAAGAACTATTCAACAAGATATATTCTCATCCAACCACAGCCCTTTAAATTACCGCTCTCTCCCCAGGTGTTCCCGTTCCCTCATTGATGTTTTATTTATCAAAAACCTGTAAATAAACACTTTAAATTATTATCTGAGTCCTGGTGTCTGTTCAGTTCTGGTCTTTCATTCTGGGTACACCCGCAATCATTACAAGAACGGAATCTTCAAGGTTTTTCAATCTGGTTTTAAGCAACTCCACAGCACTGAAACAGCATTAGTAAGGGTTTGTAACGATATTATGATATCATATCATTCTGGTCAATTTGTGGTACTTGTGCTCCTGGACCTTACTGCTGCTTTTGATACTGTTGACCACAGTATCCTTATATCACGGCTGGAAAAGTGGGTTGGGATCACAGGTGCTGCGTTAGAATGGTTCCGCTCATACCTGAGTGGCAGGAGCTTCTGTGTCAAGGTTGGTAATAATGTATCCACCTCATTACCTCTTTCTTGCGGGGTCCCACAGGGTTCGATTCTTGGATCCCTTCTGTTCTCACTTTATTTGCTCCCACTGGGGTCCATCCTGAGGAAACATGGTCTTTCATTCCATTGCTATGCTGATGACTGCCAGATCTACCTGCCTGTTGTAGTGTGTCAAGGTCAGCTTTGCTGTACCTTCACTACTAATTATATTTAAATAACGGGTTCTCTCTTTTTCGAGCTAAATTACAGCCATGTGACCGAGGTAACTGTGCATAGGTTGTTTAATCAGTGACATGAGACGTTAATTTTCTTTGACCCATCAGAATCAATGTGGTCATTTATTGAACAGAATCAAAATTTAACATCAAAACATTGTACACTTGATTCGCTGATCTGGTTCTGATTAATAAAACTTGGCACGTTTTACTTAACCTTCCTAGCGGGGCGAGATCCCGCACGCACTTATGATGTGAACGGGTCAGTTGTGACCCGTCTTAAATCAGCCAAAAAATGCCCTCAAAACAGTGTTTTTTTTAAGAAGTATTAGAACACATCTCTAAAATAAATTTGTCTTATTATTTTGTTATTTTAATATTATTAACCATAGTAACATTTATAGTGTTAAGGGTAAGTTTTGACCCATGCATATTTACGTCAAAAAAAGGAAGAAACATTTCTTTTCAAACATTGAACTTTAATACCAATATAAAATAAAAAGCAGAACAAGTAATAATACAAAATACAGATTCAGAAAGACAAGAAAAAATCAAAATGAAATAAATACTCTTCTAGTTACAAACATGCTCTTTCTAGTTTCTTTCTGTCTTTCATGCATGCGTATGAACTTGCGTATGAACTTGCGTTGTGTTCAGATGCATGTGTTGCAAAAAGTGGCAGTTTTCGTATGTTCTTTGCATATGTATTTTCTGCAGTCAAGGCACAATGTGTTTGTTTTCCGGTCTTTATTGCTTGGGCACACCTGACACCTCTTTCGTTTTGAAGCAGGTGGAGTTGTGGGTGTGGTAGATGTTGAAGCCCGGCTGCCTGAAGGGCGTGTTGTCACTGATGCACTTTGTGCAGCTGATGATGTGGTTGGAGTGGTGCTCCGGAGCTGTCTGACAATGTTCGCAGTGGCTGGGTCTCGGGGTATCCGTTCCCTTCTCTCAATGTATGGCTTGATCAACAAATTTCCTAGCTCCTGAAGGAACAATCTCCGCTTGTGGTTTTTTTTGGCGTTCCACACCAAGTCAATCTGGGTCCACAAGACAAATGCATTGTATGCAGACACATCTAGGATGTTGTAAAATACAACCATTGGCCATCTCCTGGTCATTCGCTGGCAAGTGTAGGTGGCAGTCAGCTTGTCCAGGGTGTCCACTCCTCCTTTGTTTTTATTGTAGTCCAGGATGATTTCAGGCTTTTTGTCACTTCTTGTTGACACAGCTGCATCTTTGTGAAGAGTGGACATAAGTACCACACTCCGGTTCTTTTTGGGACAGTATGAAACAACACTGGTGGTTTCTGTAAAAGCAAATTTTGAAGACAGTGGAGCCCTGTCTTTCACCTGCAAAATTTCAAGGGGCAGCTCAGGTTTGTTTTTTCTTATTGTGCCCACCATGGTAAGTTTCCTCTTGAGAAGTTCTTGTCCAAGATCATAGCTGGTGAAGAAATTGTCACACGTGATATTGTGACCCCGCAGTCCAGTAGTCATATCAAGGATTACCCGTTTTCCTTGATTCTTCTCAGGGATGCCAGCTGCAAGTTTGCCTGTGTAAATCTGTAGATTCCAGGCATAGCTGGTTTTCGCATCACAGGCTGCCCAGATTTTTATGCCATATTTGCCTGGCTTACTGGGCATGTATTGCCGGAAGGGGCATTTTCCACGGAAAGGGAGAAGACGCTCATCCACTGTCACCTCTGGTCCTGGGTTGAACATCAGTGGAAGGAGCTTCACCCATCTATCCCAGACGTCTTTGATGGGAGCAAGCTTGTCAGACCGTGCTCTAGTATCTCTGTTGTCAAATCTGAGGACTCTTGAGATCATTTGAAAGGTCTGAAGTGACATTGTTGCGCGGAAAATACTCCTGCCTGTGGACACATCCCAGAGACTAGTAAGGGCCTCATTGCTGGATCTGTACACGCCAGCGAGAAGAAGAACACCAATAAAAGCATCCAGGCACTCCTCATCAATGTCCTTCCAAGTGTCACTGTGAACTTTTTTCCCTTCGAGGTTTGTCATAGCAATGATGACTTTCTTTAGTGACAATGGCATAAACAAATCAAAGCATGTCTTGATGTCACTTACTCGTGTCACAGCAAACCTTGTAATCCCAGGGGTCATCTTCATAACATTTTCAGCAGCTTCCCTGCCATGTGAAACAGGAGGAATCGCACTCCAAGTGATGTTACCCTTTTTGGATTTATAGGTTTCAGTTACAGGAGCAGCTTCAGCACCTTTGCCCTCCTCATCCGACGAGTCTGTGTACTCTGATTCATATTCAATAGCATCGTCCTCCTCAGAAACTGGCTCAGCTGTGTCACTAGGTGTGTCCTCTGCATCATTTTCAGCAAGGATGTGATCTAGAGCTTCTTGTACTGTGAATCTTCTCTTCATTTTGGTATGCAGCCAAGCTCTAGGTAAAATGGAGTGTCTGTTTCTACATGTCTCTACATGCCCATGTAGAGACACACCCAGGTGGGTGTGTCTATCTAGGTCTGCCTATCAAGATGGGCATGGCTATCCAGGTAGGCTTATCTCTACATGGGCATGCCTCAACATGTCTCTGCATCTACAGCTGGATGAACTTTTTCAGTTTTTGGGAGCAGAGTATGAGGGACTTATCAATAAAAGTAGTACGGATAAATGGGGATGTTTTGGTCAGTGAAGTAGACAAACAGGTAAAAACAGAAGGCCCTAACATATGTATGACAAAGTTAGTGAGGTCACAGTGTGTTTATGATTTCAGTTTTGACACTGATTATTGGTTGATAGTCTTATACCATAACTGGGTCACAAATGACCCCAGCGCGGCAAGTGCGTGTTGTTCTATAAAAAATAAAAATTAAATTTAGTGAAAAAATTTTTTTTTTTAAATTTAAATAAAGGTTCCAGACAAAGTCAAAAAGCCTTGATGCAAAAAAAAAATATTTAAAAGACAGTATCATGATTTAAAATTTAAAATGGGTCACTACGGACCCTAACATAGTAGGAACAGACATTTCTGAAGGCCTCTAGATTAATTACTGGCAAAATAGTAGAGTTTAAAGATGGGAAATGGAGGAGTTTAAATGGAGAGAAAAAGATGGATAAACAGGAATGTGTGTTGTGGGACGGCAGAATGGCACGCTTCTTTCAACACCAGCCCAACTCTCCAGTACACTTGGCGTGTTAAGACTCGTTACCTTTGGACAGGGATACCTCCGCTCAGGAACAGGAGTCCATTTCAACGCGACCTTTCAGCGTCTCCGGTAAGAGCGGCTGGCCAGATCAGGAGTCGTGCCTCCTACTCCGTTCAACAAACACACTCATCTCCCGGTTGGATACACAGCAAGCTGTGAGTTCAGTCGGAGATTCCACTCAGACGTGGATGACCCATAAAAGACCCAGGAAGACTCTGGTCCCGGACTCCAGCAGACTGAAGACCGACTCAAGACTGAGAGATCCAGTTGACCTCGTAGACCTGACTGATCTGACTGAGAAGTCCCAGGAAGTGTGGACTCTTAAAGAGTTCTCACTTCCGGTCACCTCAGGACTTCCTGATTGGTTGAAGCAACCAACAGGGGGTGGTTCTAGTGATGTCAGAGGGTCATTACAAGTCAAGAAAACAGCAGGAATGTTTTAAGAACGGTTAGTTACCGACGAGAAAATATTTTGGAGAAATGGCAGACTTACAGGTGCCAGTTTCTTATTTACTGTCTGAGAGTTTTAAAAACAAAGCACTTCGTTCTTATACTTGCTTCCTGAATCTTGACCGAGATCATTGACTTTTAACCGACATCAAATCCACTCGTTAGACAGAAGATCAAAATGCACAATTACTTCGTAAATAGACATTTAACTTGATTTTTAAGTCTAAATGAGCATTAAAAAAATCATTTATACTGTTTCACAGTTGATTTAAAATGAGTGGTTCACTTCAACATTTAGAAATGGTATGAACTAAACACACTTTTGATTTATCAAGATATTGTAAAATAGTGATGATAATATAAAAGAAGAATGTTCTTTCAATTGATTACTTCAGGATACAATTAGACAGTCTCTGGATGAGCTAATTTGTATTTCTGGATTCAAATCAATGAAATAACAGTTCCTGTCCCATGAAGGTCCTCAGAGGTAGGTTTTGGTCGGAGGCCGAGTTCGCTACACTGTGAAACTAGCATGTGTTTGCTCCATTCACCCTCTGTTAAAATGTCTGGACGACATTAAGGCCTGGATGGCTTCAAGTTTCTTAAGTTTTAACAATGAGAAGACTGAAGTCATTGTCTTTAGTCCTAGCTCAATTGCCGCCACTGATCCTGTCAACCTGGACTCTCTTCAGCCATATCTGAAGCAGTCTGGTAAAAATCTCGGGATGGTTTTAGACTCTGACTTCAAGTTTGACAAACAAATCAACTCTGTTCTGCAGAAAAAGCTTCTTCCAACTCAGACAGGTAGCTAAGCTCAAGCCAGTGTTGTCCAGACCCGACCTTGAGAAACTAGTCCACGCCTTTGTCACAACCCGATTGGACTATTGCAATGCACTCTATGCTGGGATCAGCCAGGCCTCTATCTCATGTCTTCAGCTCGTCCAGAATGCTGCTGCTCGGCTTTTAACCGGAACTCGTAGGTCTGAACATATTACTCCAGTTCTGTCCTCCCTTCACTGGCTCCCTGTTTGTATGAGGATAGTCTTTAAAATTCTTATGTTGACCTTCAAGTGCCTGCCTCGCACCCCTTTACCTCTCTGAGCTTCTGGAACCTTACGTTCCCTTTCGGGCCCTGAGATCATCCGATCAGCTGCTTTTGGCTGTTCCAAAAACAAGACTGAAGCTCAGAGGAGATCGGGCTTTTTCAGTCATGGGCCCCAAACTCTGGAACAACCTGCCCCCCAACATCAGGCAGGCCACCTCCATTCCTCACTTCACATCCCTGCTTAAAATACATCTGTTCTCGCAGGCATTTCACACAGTGTAAATTGACCTAGTGTTTTTTTTTTAATCTGTGACCCTATGTTTTAAATGCTTTTTATTAATTCTTCAGTTATTATTAGTGTATTGTATATATATAT
>NC_056499.1:53694170-53697020 GCF_014905685.2 Nematolebias whitei | reverse complement strand
ATATATATCTTTAATTTTACTCATTGATTGTTGTTGTTGTTGTTAAGCACTTTGATAACAGGTTCTGTTTTAAATGTGCTCTATAAATAAAGTTGACTTGACTTGATTTGACATCTGAGCCGTGCGCTGTTTGTACCGACAATTTTCGAGTGGTGGGGGTGCGTTCAGCGTGAGGATTCAGCATGAGGTAAGAGGCTGCATTTAGCTTTTAAGCTAGACCACCTGCATTGCGAGCCGCAAGTTTAGCGTTACGTCAGTAACAGGTGGGTGGGGGTGGGGGAGTGCGGTTAGGTAGATGGGGTGCTCAGTTCTGTTGACGGGGCGGGGCGCCCCGCTTGTATAATGGTAGGGGAAACACTGAATGCTAAACCAATTATTAAATATTATTCTTTTGAGTTGCTGTCCCTCAGTCTTTCTCATCCAAAATGGAAATCAGAAAAGCCACTTTTACTAGTTGTTATATATTGTCCACCAGGCGCTTACTCTCAGTTTTTGTCTGAATTCTCAGAATTCTTAATGATTTATTATTAAATACTGATAAAATCATCATAATGGGTGATTTCAATATTCAAGTAGATGTAGAAGTGATAGCTTAAGCATAGCCTTTAATAATTTAATAGACTCATTTGGTTTTACCCAAAACGTCAGAATACCAACTCGTTCTTATCATCACACTCTTGACCTGGTTCTGATTTATGGCATAGAGATTAAGGATTTAATAATACACCATCCAAATCCTGCTCTCTCTGATCATTTTTTAAAAACCTTTGAGTTTACATTAAATGACTACACAGTCACTGAGAGTAAATTTCATCTTAGCAGGCGTTTATCAAACAACGCTGTAACCAAATTGAAAGACTCTTCCATTAGTGTTTTCCTCTGACTTGCAAAGTGATGCATCAGAGAACAGTGACTTAGATGATCTTGAAACCAGGAGAGAAAATGGTGCTCTACTAATGTTGAAGAATTTTATTTAACTTGGAAAGATAGTCTGCTAACATATAAAAAAGTTCTCCATGAATCTAGAACTTGTTATTATTCATCTTTATTAGATGAGAATAAAAAATAACCCTAGGTTTTTGTTCAGTACTATTGCTAGACTAATTAAAAGTCCCATCTCTGTTGAAACATGTATCCCTACAACTATAAGTAATGATGACTTCATGAAATTCTTTATAAATAAAATTATTTCAATTAGAGAGAAAATTCAAACCATCCTTCCTTCTACTATCTCTAGTCCCCTGTCAAATGAGGCAACTTTAAATTTTTCACTAGAGCCTGATTTGTGTTTTCACTGTTTTGTCCTGTTGAGCTCTCTGAATTGTCAAAAATAATAACCTCATCCAAACCATCCACATGCCTGCTAGATCCCATCCCAACCAGACTGTTTAAAGAAAGGTTTTCCCTAATTAATGTCCACATTTTGGATCTACTTAATTTGTCTTTAATGGATGGTTATGTACCACAGCGCTTTAAGGTTGCTGTAATTAAACCTTTACTTAAGAAGTCTGACCTTGATTCAGGAATCCTAGTCAACTATAGACCTATATCTAATCTAAGTTCCATCTAAAAGATTCTAGAGAAAATAGTTGCAGGTCAGTTGCGTGAACATCTACAAAGAAATAATCCGTTTGAAGAGTTTCAGTCAGGGTTTAGAGCTCATCATAGCACAGAAACAGCACTAGTAAAAGTCACTAGTGATATTCTCATGGCCTCAGACAATGGACTTGTGTCTATACTGGTTCTGTTAGACCTCAGTGCTGCATTTGATACAGTTGATCACAATATTCTATTACAGAGACTTGAATTTGATATTGGGATTACAGGAACAGCTCTAAAATGGTTTAAATCATATTTAGCTGATAGATTCCAGTTTGCAAATATAAATAATAAATCTTCTTCATACACCAAAGTTAGTCATGGAGTTTCTCAGGACTCAGTGCTTGGACCAATACTCTTTACATTCTACATGCTTCCATTAGGTAATGTTATTAAACAACATGTGATAAATGTTCATTGTTATGCTGATGATACACAATTATATTTGTCCATGAAACCCTTAATTTTCTCCTTTTGAATGCAGACAAGACAAGTTTTGGTTTTTGGAAGTTTTAGGAATACATTTTTCAGTCTTTCTCCCTCCGTAGATGGCATTAATCTGGCCTCCAGTACTAATGTTAAAAATCTTGGTGTTATTTTTGATCAGGACATGTCTTTAATCCCCCACATTAAAAACGTTACTAGAACTGCCTTCTTCCACCTGCGTAATATCACTAAAATTAGAAACATCTTATCTAAAAATAATGCCGAAAAACTGGTTCATGCATTTGTCACGTCTAGATTGGACTATTGCAATGGTTTATTATTTGGGTGTCCAAATACTTCTTTAAAATGTCTTCAGTTGATCCAAAATGTTGCTGCCAGAGTCTTAACTAGTTAGTAGGAGAGATTATATCCCTCCAGTTTTAGTTTCTCTCCATTGGTTCCCTGTCAAATCCAGAATAGAATTCAAAATCTTACTTCTAACCTACAAAGCTCTCAACAACCTGGCTCCATCTTATATTCAAGCTCTTACTGTTCCATATTTTCCTAACAGAGCACTTCGCTCTCAGACTGCAGATTTACTTGGTGTTCCTAGAGTTTTCAAAACCAGAATGGGAGGAAGATCTTTCAGTTATCAGGCTCCTCTCTTGTTGAAACCAACTTCCAGTTTCTGTCCATGAGGCTGACACATTGTCCAGTTTTAAGTCTGGGCTTTAGGCTTTCGTTTTTGCTAAATCCTATAGTTAGGGTTGGCTTCGGTTTCCTGAGCTATCCCTTTGTAATGCTGATGTGTATATATATATATAT
>NC_056499.1:53685467-53694070 GCF_014905685.2 Nematolebias whitei | reverse complement strand
ATGGAAGCATGAAGTGCTCCAAAATCTCCTGATAGCTAGCTGCATTGACCCTGCCCTTGATAAAACACAGTGGACCAACACCAGCAGCTGACATGGCACCCCAGACCATCACTGACTGTGGGTGCTTCACACTGGACTTCTGGCATTTTGGCATTTCATTCTCCCCAGTCTTCCTCCAGACTCTGGCACCTTGATTTCCGAATGACATGCAAAATTTGCTTTCATCCGAAAAAAGTACTTTGGACCACTGAGCAACAGTCCAGTGCTGCTTCTCTGTAGCCCAGGTCAGGCGCTTCTGCCACTGTTTCTGGTTCAAAAGTGGCTTGACCTGGGGAATGCGGCACCTCTAGCCCATTTACTGCACACGCCTGTGCACAGTGGCTCTGGATGTTTTTACTACAGACTCAGTCCACTGCTTCCGCAGGTCCCCCAAGGTCTGGAATCGGCTGTTCTCCACAATCATCCTCAGGGTCTGGTCAACTCTTCTCGTTGTGCAGCGTTTTCTGCCACACTTTTCCCTTCCTACAGACTTCCCACTGAGGTGCCTTGATACAGCACTCTGGGAACAGCCTATTCGTTCAGCAATTTCTTTCTGTGTCATACCCTCTTGCTTGAGGGTGTCAATGATGGCCTTCTGGACAGCAGTCAGGTCGGCAGTCTTACCCTTGATTGCGGTTTTGAGTAATGAACAAGGCTGGGAGTTTTTAAAAGCCTCAGGAATCTTTTGCAGGTGTTTAGAGTTACGTTGTTGATTCAGATGGTTAGGTTAATAGCTTGTTTAGAGAACCTTTTCATGATATGCTAATTTTTTGGGACAGGCATTTTGGGTTTTCATGAGCTGTATGCCATAATCATCAGTATTAAAAAATTAAAGACCTGAAATATTTCAGTTGGTGTGCAAAGAATCAGAAATATATGAAAGTTTCATTTTTATCATTACATTATGGAAAATAATGGCCTTTATCACAATATGCTAATTTTTTGAGAAGGGCCTGTAAGTACAGTCCATTCACCATTCCTTTCTGTCCTCACAAACCAGCCGGTTAAAGCAGATGGCCGCTTGTCCTGAGCCTGGTTCTGCTGGAGGTTTCTTCCTTTTAAAATGGAGTTTTTACTTTCCACTGTTGCCACTGTGCTTGCTCAGGATGGGAGACTGCAACGAAGTGAAGATTCAATGAGTCTGCTGCTTCCTTAGATAGAGAACTTTACTAATTGACTTTTTATGTACAGTGAACCCTCGTTTTCCACTGGGGTTACGTTCCAAAAAGAACCCATGATAGGCGAAATCCGTGAAGTAGTAACCTTTATTTTTGTTACAATTATTATATAATGAAATACTCCATATTACATTCAAACCAAAGAACAAAACCTTTTTACAGGCCCAAGCATTTGTTTAACAAATAAAAGTACTGTATAAACATTTTTTACAAATAACTACTGTAACTACTGAGACTGTTTAGCCAATCAGAATGCAGAACACAATGCACGATGCAAATCCGTGAAGCAGCGAGACCGTGAAAGGTGAACCGCGTTATAGCGAGGGTTCACTGTATATGAATGCTCCTGTAAAGTGCCCTGAGACAACTTTGTTGTGATATGGCGCTATATGAATAAACTGAATTGAATTTAAATGTTCCTGTCTCTCTGATGAAAAGTTCCTGTCTCTCAGTATTAAATGTTCCTGTCTCTCTGGTTTAAATGTTCCTGTCTCTCTGGTTTAAATGTTCCTGTCTCTCTGTATTAAATGTTCCTGTCTCTCTCTATTAAATGTTCCTGTCTTTCTGTATTAAATGTTGCTGTCTCTCTGGTTAAAAAGCTCCCGTCTCTCTTAAAGACTGTGTTCACATGTGAATGATGTGCTTGCTGAGCTTGTAATCAACATGGTTTTATGTGTTTGTTTTTGATGAATGACTGTGTTTAAAAGCTGATTTTCATTAAAGCCTCTGTCTGTAAATCTAACATGTCATACTTATTATTTGTGGTCTTTATTTATTGTTTCATAGTGTGCCGCTGTGAATTCCTCTGAGCCAAATAATCTGTTTTATTGAAGATGAAACTTGTGGTGAGATGTAAATTAAACAATCCAGAGGAGAACAAAGAGGACAAACAGAGCAGCAACAGAACAATGAGCAGCTCGTTTTTATTAATTCTCATAACTTTTTCATTCTCCTCCATGAACCACAAATATGGCTGCCATGATTACCCACTTTACCCAGCAGCCCCCAGAACTAAACCACCATCATCTTTCTCATTCAGAGCCCAGCACATCCCATCTGACTGGGCCTGGTAGATGTTATAAGTGTCAGTGGAAGCAGGAGAATCTGAGCTCAGTTCTCTCATAAAACCTCTCAGTGACAGTTTAACAGAGGAAATACTAAATGGAATGGAATCTGTTGAGAATCAAATAAAGAGTAGCTGCCGTGGATATCCTGCGACAAACACCAAACAACTCAGCAGAGTAATAACACTTTATGGATTTCAAAAATTTCACCTGAGATTTTGTTTCTGCATACTTGCTCACTTCGCATGAACTTAATGTTTTAGTCTAAACAATTTGTCTGAAGACCAGCAGAGATGGTTTTCTCTATTTGTCCGTCAAACACAGGATGAACGCAGCAAATAACAGCAGCATGTGATCGGTCACTGTGCACGTGTGTGCATGGGGTGTGTGTGTATGTGTGTGTGTGTGGGGGGGGGGGGGGGGGGGGGGGGGGGGGGTCCTTAATCTCCCTATAATCTGACTTCAATTTCTTAGGTGTGCCCACACTTTTTCAGCATGCACGCTACTTTTAAAATGACCAAGTCAAAGTGATCTACCTACTATTACATGAGAAGAACCCCTGGAAATGTTAGTGTTTCCTTCAATGTTTATTGGGGATAATAAACATAAAATGCGAGGATTTACATGAAAACACTGTAGTTTCCATATCGGTTGGGTTGCCAGATAAGAAATTATGAACTATAGTACTGTGGCTTTAAGATGATTGTATTTTTTTTTTAACCTAAACTGTCATATGTGACGAGTAAAGATAGTCTAAGCTGAGGTGTGTGTTGTTTGTTGAACATGTGCACAGAAAAGGAGGGGGTAAATAAGACATTTAAAATTTATCTGGTAACCCTGATGCATGACTCAGCTGCAATTATTGTGCATGCAGTGTCTGCATGATCACAGTTACATCTAAACTGGTGAAGACACTAATGTCTCTTTGTAACTGGATTTTATTAGTTTTGCTTCTACATGCTAAAGAAGGGTGAGCAGCACAAAAACACTCCACTCTCTGCCATTTATTATAACTGCTGTTATTTATTATAACTGCTGTTATTTTTTATATCTGTTGTTATTTATTATAACTGTTCTTATTTATTATAACTGTTGTTATTTATATAACTGCTATTATTTATTATAACTGTTGTTACTTATTATAACTGTTATAATAAGTGACATGAGACACCATTTTTCTTTGACCCATCAGAATAAATGCGGTCATTTATCTAACAGAATCAAAATTTAACATCAAAACATGTACACATTGATTTGCTGATCTGGTTCTGATTAATAAAAACTTGGCACGCTTTACTAACAAAACAACAGAATATTTCTGAAGGCATCTAGATTACTGGCAAAATATAAAAGTTTAAAGGAAGGAATGGAGAAGTTTAAAAGTAAATGGATGGAGGAAGATGTATGTTTGTTGACCAGAATTAGCATGCTTCTTTCAACACCAGCTCAAACCCCCGGTACACTCGGTGCGTGACGACTCGTTACCTTTGCAGAAGATGAATAAGCTCCGGTACAGGGTCCATTTCAACGCTACCTTTCCAGCGTCTCCGGTTAAAGCGGCTGGTCATTGTCAGAAGTCGTGTGGTTTACTCCGTTAAACAGAACAAGCTCCTTTCGAAGTTGTAGGCGTTACACCCGGGTGAGTTCACAGCGAGGCACTGTGACTCCAGCTGGGATGGACGGACCCTCGTCTCACGGTCAAATCCATCAGCTATTGATTAAATCTGAAAGTTCCTTAGGAACTCTCAGGAAGACTTCAGTCAAAGACTGAAGAAGACTGAAGACTCAGAAGACTCGAGAAGACTCCATGAAAGACTCTAGGAAGACTGAATAGTTCCAGGAAGTGTTGACTTTTAAAGAGTCCTCACTTCCGGTCACTTGGTACTTCCTGATTGGTTGAAACAACCAACAGGGGGTGGTTCTAGTGATGTCAGAGGGTTATTAAAAGTCAAGAGAGGATGCAGGAATGTTTAGGAACGATTAGTACAGACAGAGAAATGTTTTGAAGAAGTGAGAGGAAGCAGGTGTCAGTTGCTTCTTTTTTACCGTCTGCTAGGTTTAAAAACAAGACACTTCGTTCTAATAACTTGTCTCTGTCTGTCTCTGACTTTCGACCGACATCACTACTCTTCATTGAGACAGAAGATCAAAATGCATAATTACTTTGTAAATAGACATTTAACTTGATTTCTAATTTCTAATGAGGTTTAAAAATCATTAATACTGTTTCACAGTTGATTTAAAATGAGTGGTTCACTTCAACATTTAGAAATGGTATGAACTAAACACACTTTGATTATCAAAAAGAAAAGTGTTCTTTCAATTGATTAATTCAGGATACAATTAAATAGTCTCTGGATGAGCTAATTTGTATTTCTGGATTCAAATAAATGAAATAACAGTTCCTGTCCCATGAAGGTCTTCAGAGACAGGTTGTGGTCGGAGGCCTAGTTGATAAACTGATGTCTATATTTTTTTATGCCATATGATCTACCCATAATGTCTTTGCAACTGACCGGTAGGATCATGATTGGAGTATTGGGCACCCCTGCTTTAGCTTATCCCGGACTGCTTATAAATCTGGGTGTAGCCATTTTGCACCATCATCTGTTATTTCTCCTGGTAAATGTGCTCATTTCTCGTGGCGCTGTCCAGCTCATGCTGAATGCTAACATTGGTCGATAACATTAGGAAAGTCTATACCTCATCATTGGTCCAAGACACTATTTTTGGACTTCCATACCAGAAACTAGCAACAACAACACACGCTCCAACAATTTTCAGTCAGATCATCTAGACAGTTTCTTTTTTGGCTGAAACGTTTCACCTTCCATCCAGAAGGCTTCATCAGTCAAGGAAACACACAACACAAAACTGATTCTCCTACCAAACAGCTTACTCCAAAGTGGAACAAACCAGTTATGTTGGTGCTAAGATGGTGTCTTTGGCACGCCCCCTCCTCCAATGCCGGCCCTCTTCCTCGTCGACAGTCATGTCAAACTGGTTCAAAACTAAAAAAGTCCATGCTCAATAATCCAGGTATACAATCCAACAATTTTCAGTCAGATCAACAACACATGCTCAACACGATAAGAGAAGAAATGGATGTTCAGATGTAGTTTGCAGTTTTGCTGTTTGGGCCATCCAGTGACATAGCTCCGCTGGTCAGTCAAAACAAACAAGGTGGTCCCATAAACAGGGCTGAGTGGGGTTGAGTAACGGCAGTGGGCAGGCCTTTAACCGGTGCTGTGATGTGTGGAACCGATGAGAGTAGAGACATTAGCAAAGCGCCATTTGAGGAGCTGGCTCTCATCTCATCTGCTTCACACTTGGCTAAGATGCATGACATGTATCAACATATTGATAGCTTATAGCTTCATGTTTTTTTTTATAACAAGACCTGGTATGTTTGTTGTGTGTTCCTCGGCATGAAAAGGGAAAGAAAAGTTAAATTAAGGTTTTGCTGTAATGATAATTTGACAGAACTCTGGTAAAGAAGCGCTCACAATTATCTCTTTCCTTTCCAGGTGAGGAGGATTCCAGGGGCCAGATTGAGACGTGAGTGGTGGTGGAAGGCAAATACGGAGAGACAAAATGGGCTGAGCAGGAATGTCACTGAGCAGACAAAAACTGAAGCCTCAGTTGGGTGACTTCCAAAGACTTGGAACCAGGAGGAACACAAGGGGATCTAGAGAAAAATACTGGTAATATAAACTCCAGAAAATTGTTACTATGATTGTACTGTTATCACTATGTGTTAGATACACTGCATATGTTAACGCAGATCAACAGCAAGCCAAACTCAATTTTCATGAGCCAGGAAACTGAGCGTCCTGTTCCTTTATTACAGTCTTCTTGACAGCTTAAAGTTCTTTACAACTTTACAAGTTGCATTGATTATAGATGATACCTCAGCCATTAGGGTACAAAGCACTTCATGTGTGTAGTGAGATAGGTCAGTTAGCTTCGTTTAGCTTCGGAGCTCCACTACACGTTATAATATCTGGACTAGTTCAAGTACCTGATATTATACTTAATTTAAACGGGTTCTCTCTTTTTCGAGCTACTTGACAGATATGTGACAGAGATACTGTGTGGGAGATGGTTTAATCAGTGACGTGAGACGTTAATTTTCTTTGACCCATCAAAATGAATGTGGTCATTTATTAACAGAATCAAAATTTAACATCAAACATTGTACACATGATTATTCTGATTGAAGCAATAACACAGCTTAACTAATTACAACAGACATTTATGAAAATATCTGGATGATTTACTGGCAAGGTAGAAGAGTTTTAAAGATGGGAAATGAGGGAGTTTAAATGGAGAGAAAAGATGTGTGAGGGAAAATGTGTCGACGAAGAACAGCACCCTCCTTTCGAACCCAGCTCTACCTCGGTACACTTCGGTAGTGGAAATCGACTCTTTACCTGTAGAAGATGTCTCCACTGGTACGGAGTTCCATTTAACGCTACCTTTCCAGCGTCTCCGTAGGAACAGCTGAGAATCGTACGAAGTAGTGACGGTACTTCGTTCAACAGCAGCTCACCTCATGGGTGGACTCACATGAGCTGTGAGTCCGTCAGAGGTTCCACTCAGATGTGGAAGATTCCATAATCCCCACGAGACTCGGAAGAACTTCGGATCATGTCTGGAACTTCTTGTTCTCTCCAGCAACTTTTCTGTTCGGTTCTGCTCTCCGAACTGAACTGCACTCCTCAGAACTAGGAAGTGTCGACATTTAAAGAGTTCTGTTTCCGGTTCATTTGGGAAGTCCTGATTGGCTGAAAGAGCCAATCAGGGGTGTGGTTTTAGTGAGGTAAGAGGTCACTAGAAGTCAGAAAAACAGTGAGATGTTTTGGAACAGACAGGAAAATATTTTTGAAACAGACAGAGAAATGTTTAGGCGAGATGGGAGGAAACAGGTGCCAGCTTCTCTATTTACGTCTGAGAGGATTTAAAAACATGACAGTTCGTTCCAACAAACTTGTTTGCGTTTGTCTCCGACTTTTGACCGACATCACAACCTGCTCATTTCAGACAGAAGATCAAGAAAATGAATAATTACTCTGTAACAGACATTAACTAGATTTCTACTTTGAATGAGGATTAAAAATCATTAATACTGTTTCACAGTTGATTTAAAATAAGTAGTTCACTTCAACATTTAAAAATGATTTGAACTAAACACACTTTTGATTATCAAGATATTGTAAAATAGTAATGATAATAAAAAAAGAGAGTGTTCTTTCAATTGATCAGTGCAGGACACACTTAGAAAGTCTCTGGATGAACTTAATTTTGTGTTTCTGGACTCAAATCAATGAAATAACAGTTCTTGTCCCAGGAAGGCCCTCAGGGCCAGATTTTGACCTGAGGCTTAGTTCACTACATGTGTCAGATGGGTGTGTTTGTTTAGCAAGAGCATAGAATCCAATATTCTGCGAGTCACTCCTATCGTCCTTTCCCAGACGCCCCCCATGTGAGAAGCATGTGGGGGATTGAACTCCCATGTGCAACCTTCGGCGTGAAGATAATTGACGATGTTGGGAGCGTTGTGGCTTGGTAGTGTCATGCCAAGCTCCACACTTGCTGCAATGAAGTTAGTTCCCCTATCTAATCGCATTTGTTTTGCTGGGCCTTGTATTGCAAAGAATCTGCTTATTGCGTTTATTCAGTTGCAAGAGTCCATGGATTCATTGACTTAGATATGTACACCTCTTGTGGTCATACAGGTTAAAAGTATTGCCCACCTTTTACTTTGTGCTGCCCCACCTCGTGTGTGGCAAGTGATCACTGACCAGGGGCAGAAACAGTCCAACCCAACATATGAAAATGGAGGGCATGCGTTGAGTCTCTCAGGTGGGAGATCTGCCATTTTTTGAGTCTCTAGTTTTCCCCTGAGTTTCTTGCACATTATACAATAATGGATAATAGACAAAACCAGTATTTTACATCCTACAATCCACACTCCGGCTTGCCTAACCACACTTTCTGTGAACTGTCTTCCTTGATGTACAACCTTAGCATGATAGTGCTGGACAAGCAACTTGGACATGTGATAGTTGTCTCTTGCTAACAGAACCACACTACTAACAGAACCGCACTAACAGAACAACACTGCTAACAGAACCACACGGCTAACAGAACCACACTGCTAACAGAAGAACACTGCTATCAGAACAACACTGCCAACAGAACTACACTGCTATCAGAACCACATTGCTAACAGGACTACACTGCTAACATAACTACACTGCTAACAGAAATACACTGCTAACAGAACAACACTGCTAACAGAACCACACTGCTAACAGAA
>NC_056499.1:53680519-53685457 GCF_014905685.2 Nematolebias whitei | reverse complement strand
ACTGCTAACAGAACAACACTGCTAACAGAACCACACTGCTAACAGAACCACTGCTAACAGAACAACACTGCTAACAGAACTACACTGCTAACAGAACCACACTGCCAACAGAACAACACTGCTAACAGAACCACACTGCCAACAGAACAACACTGCTAACTGTCATAGCTCTGCTCTCTGTCAGCTCCTCTGTCATGCTGCACACTCAGTAATCACTCAACTCATGTCACCTGTCACCGCTCATTATCCCACAGCTCCACCACCTGGTCCAGTCAGTACTTAAGTTCACTCATTCCTCTCAGTCTGGGCCAGATTCTCTATCCTGTCTCATCAGCAGTAGACTTTCCAGCATTCCATTGATTGACTCATCACGTTCATGACCCTTGCCTTGACCACGACCACGCTTTTGCCTCAGCCCTCGTCTGCTTTTGCTCATCTGATCAGGTACCGACTCATGCTCTTGTTTTTTGACTCTCTTTTTGGATCACGTACTGGATACTTCTGCTGAACAACTGACTTCACGGTATGAACTCTGCCTTTCCCTTCTGACTGTTTTTTTTGGATCACGGATTAAAGGTCAAGCTCATTCTGTATCACGGACTTATCCTTACCCCTGAATCTGATTCCCACAGATTCATTTCCCCAATTAGTCTCTTTCGCCCTGCATCTACTAACCTTTATATTTTAGTTGCAAGCCTGTTGGACTCCGTTCCAGTGGACCTTAACATCAGTTCTACTTCTACTGGCAGCCCGCCACTACAACACTACCCAATCACGAACTACCAATCAGAAGATCGGAACCAGCCCAGAACCGGACCTACTCCAGAGTTTTACTTTATTTCACAATAAATCTTTTAACCCTCTCAGTGGTTGTTGTTGTTGTTTGCGATCCGGCCTCTGGTTCATGACAGTAGAATCTGGCCATTATGGATCCAACACTAACCCGAGAGTGGTGCTCTAAGGTAGAAGGGGCTGTTAGTAAACTTGAGAAAGGGCTTCAGGAAATGGTTGTTTCTCTTCAAGCTTTGTCCCTACAGTCAAACCAAGTCATCATCCAAACCCTGTTGACTCCTGCACCAAGAGAACCACGGTTAGCCCCCCCTGAACATTTCAGAGGTGAGCCTGAGCAATGTCGACCATTTTTGACTCAGTGTGACATTCAATTTCAATTGCAACCTTCATGTTTTCCCACTGAGCATGCTAAAGTAGCTTATGCTGTCTCACTTCTCGCTGGAAGAGCCAAGACGTGGGGCACTTCTGAATGGTTAAAAGGTGGCGTGGTATGTCGTAATTTTTCTGAATTTTCCAAAGAGTTGTGTCGGGTTTTTGACCCCATCCTCCCTGAGAGAGAGGCAGCCCGAAGAATTTTTGATATTAAACAAGGCAAGGATTCTGTAACCAAATACATCATTCACTTTCACTCTGTTTCAGCAGACAGTCATTGGGATGAACACGCACTCACTGACGCCTTCTTCAGGGGGCTTAATGAAGATGTTAAGGATGTGCTGGCAACAATGGACTATCCCTCATCCCTACGCCAGCTGGAGGAGGTGGCCACCCGTGTTGACCTTCGCCTGCGTGAGCGTGAGCGTGACCGTGAACAGAGTCGAGGCAAGGCCACAGCCATGTCCAGAACCAGACATCACCTTGTGGATCATGAACCTAAAACGGAACAAACCAAGAGCCCTCAGGATCCTCTGTATGCTACGGAACCCATGCAACTAGGAAGAAGTCGTCTGACCACCCAGGAACGAGAACGTCGGAGGAGGTACCATCTCTGTTTTTATTGTGGTCAAGGCGGTCATGATTGTCATCATTGTCCAGTAAAAGACCAGGCTCAGCAGGAGAAGAGAGGCTCCTGTTGAGTCTTAGTCATAAGATCAAGTCCTCTCCACCTATCATGTCCAAGTCCAAGGTCAAGTTCATAATAAAGGGTGGTCAACCCGTCATCGTCTCAGCTTTTATTGATTCAGGGGCCGACACGGAATTCATTGATAAAACCTTTGCCAAATCCATAGATCTGACCATTGTTCCATCACCTAACAACCATAAGGTCCTCGCTTTAGATGGTCATCCTTTAAGTCAATCTAGTCTTGAAACTGTTCCAGTCACCATGGTGTCGGCCAACAACCATTCGGAACTGATCAGATTCATTGTTATTGATTCACCCCAACTCCCAGTGGTTTTAGGTTCCACTTGGTTACGCAAACACAACCCCCAAATCGATTGGAGGAACCAAGAGATTGTAGGATGGGCTAATGAGTGTTATTCTACATGTATTCAGAGCCAACCCAGTTCACCAGCCCTTGTCACAGCCAATGAGGAGACCTATCCTAATCTAAGTCAGGTACCTAAAGAGTACCATGATTTGAAAGAGGTCTTTAATAAATCAAAAGCTACGTCCCTTCCGCCACATCGTCCATACGATTGTGGTATTGACCTGATCCCAGGTTCTACCCCCCCTCGGGGTAGATTATATTCTTTGTCTGGTCCCGAGCAAGAGTCCATGAGGAAATATATAACAGAGTCCCTCCAAGCTGGTATCATTAGACCTTCAGCATCCCCCGCTGGTGCAGGTTTTTTCTTTGTAGGGAAGAAAGATGGGTCACTTCGTCCATGCATTGACTATAGAGAACTTAACAAAATAACCATAAAGAACAAGTATCCTCTGCCCCTCATGAACTCTGCTTTTGATATAATCCAAAATGCTAAGATATTCACCAAACTGGATCTTCGCAACGCTTACCATTTGGTCAGGATACGGCGGGGAGATGAATGGAAGACGGCTTTTAATACCGCAGATGGCCATTATGAATATCTTGTTATGCCATTCGGCCTCACCAACGCTCCTGCCGTTTTCCAAGCCCTGGTTAATGATGTCCTTCGTGACATGATTAACATTTACGCTTTTGTTTACCTTGATGACATACTTATCTTTTCACAAGATAGCATTTCTCACCGTCGCCATGTCAGAGCTGTCTTAACCCGCCTTTTACAGAACAACTTGTTTGTCAAGGCAGAGAAGTGTGCTTTCCACCAAGTGTCCACCTCATTCCTTGGGTTCAACATTTCTCCAGGTCAAGTATCCATGGAACCCGGGAAGGTATCAGCGGTGGTGGATTGGCCCAAGCCCAAGGATCGTAAACAGCTGCAAAGGTTTCTCGGTTTTGCAAATTTTTATAGGAGGTTCATTAAGAACTACAGTTCAGTTGCAGCTCCTCTTCATTTTCTCACCTCATCTAAGACCAAGTTCATCTGGGACTCCGTTGCCAACCAATCATTCCAGAAGCTCAAAACATTGTTTTCCTCTGCTCCAATCTTGCACTCTCCAGACCCCGAGAAACAATTCATTGTGGAGGTCGATGCATCCAGCACCGGGGTGGGCGCCATCCTCAGTCAGCGCAGCACAGATGGTAAGATCCACTCCTGTGCTTACTTCTCCAGGGCACTCTCCCCCGCTGAGAGAAACTACGACGTGGGAGACCGTGAGCTTTTGGCAGTCAAGATGGCCCTGGAGGAATGGAGGCACTGGCTGGAAGGTGCGAAGAAGTCCTTTTTGGTATGGACCGACCATAAAAACCTGGAGTACCTTCGCACAGCAAAGAGACTCAATCCCCGTCAGGCCAGGTGGGCTATGTTTTTCTCTCGGTTCAGTTTCACCCTCTCTTACAGACCCGGGCCCAAGAATGCCAAGCCGGATGCCCTGTCCCGGGTCTTTGAGGTCAAGGAAGGGCCCTCAGAAGAGGTCGAGTTCATCCTGCCTGAGACCGTACGTCTTTCTTTGACTCAATTAGAACTCGATCTCCAACAAGTCCAACTCTCCGAGCCACGTCCACCCACCTGTCCTAGGGGGCGCCTGTTTGTCCCCAATCAAAAGGTAAAAGAGGTTCTTGAATTATGCCATTCATCAAAGTTGTTCTGTCACCCAGGAATCACCAAGACCCTCCAACTCATTCGCGCCCGATTCTGGTGGGCTACGCTTACGGAGGACACCAAGCACTTTGTCAAGTCATGTCCCGAATGCAATCGTGCCAAGTCTTCCAATCGCCCACCTGCCGGGCTGCTACGACCACTGCCAATTCCTTCACGCCCATGGTCACATATTGCTATGGACTTTGTGACTGGATTACCCCCTTCTGAAGGTAATTCAGTGTTATTGACCATTGTGGACCGTTTTTCTAAAATGGTCCACCTGGTTCCTCTCCCCAAGTTACCTTCTTCCAAGGAGCTCAGCGTTATCATGGCCAAGGAGGTTTTCAGGCTCCATGGGCTCCCCCAGAACATTGTGTCTGACCGAGGTCCCCAATTCATTTCCAAGTTCTGTAGGGAGTTTTGCAACCTGCTAGGGATCTCGGTCAGCCTCTCGTCAGGTTTTCATCCCCAAACGGATGGACAATCTGAGCGTACCAACCAGGAGGTGGAGACCAAGCTTCGGCTCCTCTGCGAGGGGGACCCGAGGAAATGGACGTCCAACCTCCCTTGGATTGAACAAGCAATCAACTCTCTTCCATCCTCTACATCAGGTATTTCACCCTTTCATGTTGTCTTTGGATTCCAACCCCCTGTTTTTTCAGTCCAGGGGAGAGAAGCTCGGGTTCCCTCTGCACGACTCGCAATTTTACGTTGCCAGCGAGTCTGGAGAAAAGCCAGGAGAGCCCTAATTTTGGCCACCAAAAGGTACGTTCGGGGGGCTAACCGCAGGAGAACGCCTCAACCATTGTACAAGGTGGGCCAGAAAGCGTGGCTCTCCACCAAGGACCTTCCTCTCCGTGTGGAATCTAAGAAACTAGCACCACGTTTCATTGGTCCTTTTCTGATTACCAAAATAATCAATCCTGTCTCTGTTCGCTTACAGTTACCCAGGTCCATGCGCATTCATCCAACGTTTCATGTCTCAAGACTCAAGCCATTTGTCCTGCCACGTTTTCGACCCACCAC
>NC_056499.1:53650226-53680419 GCF_014905685.2 Nematolebias whitei | reverse complement strand
CACATCCTGGACAGAGAGGAACGATGGTTTGAGAGAGGAGTAAAGGAGGCCATCTTTGTGAAAAGAAATCGTCCATCATTAAACAGGGGTGGAGGCCTCCGGGTTCAACTGTCCCCCTCTTACAATGCTGTGATTGCTAGTATCACTCAGCCCTCTGTGAGTAGTAAACAGCCATCAGTGTGCTAATGATCCATTGTTAGGCTGATGGTCCTTCTTGAGCATGTGATCAGTTGGTTTTGGTTGTCAGCAGCAAAACTGGTTGATCCACCCTGAGAAGGTGCTATTTAAGAGACTGAGCTGAAAACAGCACCTCAGACTGAGGAAGTCTCTTGGATGAGAGACGAAACGTTTCTAGATTTTTTTGCTTTGTTTTGTTTTTTTGTTTTTTTTGAATGTCCAGAGGACCAGATTGAACTTTTTTGGATTTTTCTACCTGGATTATTGAGCATGCATCAGGACACTCTGCTAACAGCACCACACTGCTGATAGAGCCACTCTGCTAACATAACCACACTGCTAACATAACCACATTGCTAACAGAACCACACTGCTAACAGAACCACACTGGTAACAGAACCACACTGCTAAGAACAGAACTTACTGCTAGTAAGACTTCCGGTAAGATGGCGCCCGTGTACATGGCCTGCAATCTACCTCTGACAATACTGTTTGGATTATTTCTGCTTTTTTCGTTTTTTGTCTGGGATATCAACTCGCTGCTTGTGTATGACCGACAACAGCTCCTCGATCTTCGATTGTCTGTATCTGCTGTCGTTGATTCGGACCATTTTGATCGTGACTCGGGACCCCCCCCCCCCCCTTCCACCCCTTCTGGCAGATGTGCCTGCTTGTTTACGCTGGGCCCCAAGCCTGCCTTCTCGGAGATATCGATCCAGATGCCGGGGAAAACGTGCCGGCCGGCTGGTAAAACTCAAAGCTCTGCGTGGTCAACGTTTCCACAGCCAGCTTCTTACATGCCCTGACCAGGGAAAATATGGGTTTTGTCTACCGGCTCGGCGCTTGGACCGTCCTGGAGGCGCTGTTTTTGAAAATCTGCAACCGTTGGCGCGCACCACCCCCACTATGGCTGGTTCTGTGTCGGACCAGATCAAGACGTGCCTCATCAACACAAGGTCTGTTGCCAACAAGACTTTTATTCTAAATTACTTTTTTAAAGACGAGGGACTAGATTTTCTTTTTCTCACGGAATCCTGGTTGCCTTTGGGTGACTCAAGCGCCTTGGTGGAACTTTTACCTCCTGACTGTCTGTGTTTTAATGCCCCGCGGCCATCAGGTCGGCGGGGTGGTAGAATATTAACTGTATTTAAATCAAACTTTTCCTGTAAACAGTTGTCCACCCTCATGCCCTGCTCCAGTTTTGAGCTGAGTGCTTTTGAACTCGGACAATCTCCTCCCGTTCTGTGCGCGATTGTTTATCGCCCCCCTCGTTCCAAGGACTTCATAAGTGAATTCTCTGATTTTCTGGCTTACATCACACAAAGATATGATCACTTTATTATCGTTGGTGACTTTAATATTCACGTCTGTTGTCAGGAGAAGCCGTTAGTGAAGGACTTCCTTGATTTGTTGGACTCATTTAATTTAACTCAACATGTAAATGGTCCCACCCAACAACACGGTCACACTCTGGATCTCATTTTAACACGTGATGTCTCTGTTTGTAATTTGGTAATCGGTGACAACGTTCTCTCAGACCACATGCCTGTCTTGTTTGATATCATCCCATCTTGTCCTACTGTCAAGTCATGTGATTCTGCACGTACTTCACACGCCATTAACCGTTTCACTGCTGCACGTTTTACTGAAGCTTTTAGCTCTGAGAGGATCGATCAGCTCTCATTGTCTCTCTCCACCGAGGAGCTAACCTCTCAGCTTAACTCTGTTTGCTTAAATATTCTGGACCGTGTTGCTCCCGTTAAAACCAGGAAAACAAAACTTTTATCAGAACCATGGCTTAATGACGTCACTCAAGCCGTTAGACAGCAGTGTAGGAAAGCAGAACGCAGGTGGAGGAAAGACAGGCTGCAGGTTTCTTTTCAAATCCTAAAGGAGAGTTGGCGTCATTATCAGAAGGCAGTTAAAGCCGCCAAATCGAAGTTCTTTTCTGCGATAATTGCCTCAAACTCCCACAACCCCCGAGCCCTTTTTCCACCCTGAACTCAGTTCTACACCTCAGTGAACCTTCACCTCTAGAAGCTTCAACTGAGCTGTGTGAAAACTTCCTCCATTTCTTTTCTGAAAATGTTGCAAACACCCGGGCACTCATTTCTCCACCTGCTCATGATCCGTCCATCCCATCTCATTGTGTTGCTGTTCTTGACCACTTCGAGCCCATCTCTCTGTCTTCCCTGGAGCAGGTCATGTGCGGCATGAAGCCATCTGGCTCCCCTTTTGATGTTGTCCCCCCTCGACTCCTTAAGGAGCTTCTTCCTGTTCTGGGCCCTCCTGTTCTTGGCATTGTGAACAGCAGCTTAGCCTCAGGTGTGGTGCCAATAACTTTTAAACATGCTGCTGTCCAACCTCTCCTGAAAAAACCTAGCCTTGACCCCTCAGTCATGTCCAACTTCCGGCCTGTCTCCAGACTCCCATTTGTCGCTAAACTGCTGGAAAAAATAGTGGAGTCCCAACTGAAATGCTTTCTAGAGGATAATGCCATCTTAGAGCTATTCCAGTCTGGCTTTAAACCTCTCCACAACACTGAAACTGCTCTACTCAAGGTTTTTAACGACATTCTCCTATTCACAGACGCTGGTGATTCTGTGCTCCTTCTCTTACTGGACCTCACATCTGCCTTTGATACAATCGACCTCATTGCGAGGTTAGAGCAGTGGGTGGGCATCACTGGGTCAGCCCTCGAATGGTTTAGATCTTACCTCGCTGACAGGTCCTTTTGTGTCTCCATCAAAGATTTTAGTTCAGCCTCGGCAGCGCTTAAATGGGGGGTACCGCAAGGGTCCATCCTTGGTCCTCTTTTATTTTCTTTATACCTGCTGCCACTAGGTGCTATTTTCAGGAAACATAAAATACCTTTTCATTTCTACGCCGACGACTGCCAAATCTACTTCCCCCTCAGACTCAACGGTACTCGCTCTATTCAACCGTTACTGGACTGCCTGGCTGACATCAGAGATTGGATGGCTTTAAATTTCTTGAGTTTCAACGAGAAGAAATCTGAAGTTATGCTCTTTCCTCCCAATGACACAATCACCAACCACTGCATCGACCTATCCGTTCTGTCACCGTTAGTGAAACAAAGAGTCACTAATCTAGGAGTGATACTTGACCCTTCTCTGAAACTCAACAATCATGTAAATATGATTGTTAAATCCTGCTTTTTCCAGCTGAGGCGACTGTCTAAGCTGAAGCCCATATTGTCCAAAAATAACCTGGAGACAGCAATTCATGCATTCATTACATCCAGGCTCGACTATTGCAACTCACTCCTTTTTGGTATCAGTCAGACCTCCATAGCTAGACTCCAACTGGTCCAAAATGCAGCAGCCCGGTTTTTGACCAGCACAAGCAAAAGAGAGCACATTACACCTGTTTTGGCCTCCCTACACTGGCTTCCGGTTCACCTTCGAATCAAATTCAAAATACTCTTATATGTCTATAAATCACTAAACAGCTCTGCCCCCTCCTATCTTACTGATCTGCTCCAGCCGTATGTCCCACCACATTCTCTCAGATCAGCAGACCAGTTGCTCCTAACAGTCCCAGGAACCCGTCTCAAGCGCAGAGGTGACAGGGCCTTCTCTGTAGCAGGCCCAAGACTTTGGAATGAGTTACCTCTGCTCATTAGACAGGCCCCCTCCCTCACAGTTTTTAAATATTGCTTAAAAACACACTTTTATTCCCTGGTTTTCTGCACTGTATGATCTGTGCTGAGTCTGTGTGCATCACACTGTGTTAGTCATGTTGCGGTTGTTGTTGTTATCCATTATTGTTTTTGTTGGTTTCTACTTTTTGGTGTCCTGTTATGTAATCTGTTGCTATGTGCTTGTTCTGTTTGTCCCTGTACAGCACTTTGGTGTGCTTTGTCACTGTTTAAAGTGCTTTATAAATAAATTGGTATGGTATGGTATGGTATGCTAAAAGAACAACAATGCTGAACAACACTGTCAACAGAACCACTCTGCTAACAGGACCATGCTACTGTAGATGTATTTCTTTTTCATTTGTGTTGGTTTGTTTTTGTATTTTTGTTGCATACTTTAGTATTTATTTCTTTTTGTTTGTTTATTTATTTTCTTGGTGAGTCCAGACAGTTCTTCTCATCCTCGGCATTTCATTGCATCGTTGACCTTGTGTTGATCTGCATATGACAATAACCTAAACCTAAAGCATTGTTCTGAAATAATTTTAATGTTAAATTCAATTGGCTAAAACTTTTCACCTGCTCAGGAATGTGCTGCTGTCAGTCTGTCAGATAGAAAAGAATCAAATATCTGCAGCTGTCAGCACAAACTCCATCTGAGCTCAGACACCCACTTATCTTCTTGGTAATAACCTGACAGGTCAGTTGACCACTGATAAAACAACATCCATATGAACACCTGCTTATTAAACAACCTGCCTCTTTCCAACATTTTTCAGTCAGGTCATCTGGACAGTTTCTTTTTTTGTGCTGAAACGTTTCGCCTTCGATCCAGAAGGCTTCATCAGTCAAGGAAGTCACTCCTTGACTGATGAAGCCTTCCAGATCGAAAGCGAAACGTTTCAGCAGAAAAAAAGAAACTGTCCAGATGACCTGACTGAAAAATGTTGGCTTGTATACCTGGATTATTGAGCATGGACTTTGTTTGTTTTTAACCTGCCTCTTTGTTTCTCTTGGCACATTCAGGTGTTTCTGTCACGCAGATGGATGAATCCGTTCTTGAGCTAATGTAAAATTGGTGCATTATGTACTCAGGGGTGGGTGGGGGTGTTATGTTCTGGTTCTGGTGTAAACAGGTCCAAAACCAAAATGAATAACCACTGATCTAATTTTTCCGATTGCAGTTTCAATGCACACTGAGCCCCTACCCCCTGCACAGTGATTGCAGGACATGGGCACTGGCGACCCCCGTGACCCAAAATGGAAGAAACGGGTAAAAGATAATGGATGGATGGATGGATGCACACTGAACGTGCAGTGAGTGGTTTCACCTCGGATCAGACGTTTGGGTCATGTCAGTTCTGCAGCACATGGGACCTCCGTCTGACCTGCAGGTATCTGAGCAAAGTGCAGCTGCTTTTATCAGCTTGGATAACACGACTGAAGTCACACCGACACTGAATCTGAAGGAGCTGACTTCTCATTATTGTTCTTTGTCTGATAAACTCTCTGATGCAGGCGGACAGTCAGCATCTGTCCAGCTGCTGGTTAAAAAGGCTCTACGGACACATTTTAAATATTGATAAATGTACCTAAAAACACAAATGTAGATGTTGATTAGAGGTGCAGAGGTCACAGAAGACAAGCCTGTGATTGAGAGGTCGCCAGTTCAAATCCCTTCACTATTACAAAGTTTGTAGTAAAGGTGACGCACCCACATCTGCCTCCACCATTATTAGCCCCACTGTGGGCCCTTGAGCAAGGCCCCTAAACCCCACCATCTGCTCTCAGTCTTCATGCATGTTTGCTTTGTGTGGTGAATCCTGAAGAAGGGAGCAGCCCAAAGAAGAAAATGGAATAAAAGACATCTTCTGTAAAACTAACCGAGTTAGAGCTATTGTCGTGCTGTCCAAGTTATGTTGGATGTTATGTTGTGGTGGCCATCTTAAATCAGAATGACTGAATGACTGATAATAAATCAGTTGTAGTTGTAAGCTCCCCACAGACCTGAAGACCAGCACATATTACAGAGCCTTCTCCAGAGGAACTAAAATAAATAAATAAAAAAAGGATTTTAGGAACTCAAACTTGTCAACACTTTTTACTTTTTTAAATACCATCAGATTATTAAATTGGATCAGAGTCTATATACCTTCTGAATGATACACATTATGAATTATCTAAAAAAGTTAAATCTGGTCCTCTGGACATTCAAAAAAACAAAACAAAGCAAAACAACAAAAAAATGTAGAAACGTTTCGTCTCTCATCCGAGAGACTTCCTCAGTCTGAGGTGCTGTTTTCAGCTCAGTCTCTTAAATAGCACCTTCTCAGAGTGGATCAACCAGTTTGCTGCTGACAACCAAAACCAGCTGATCACATGCTCAAGGAGGACCATCAGCCTAACAATGGATCATTAGCACACTGATGGCTGTTTACTATTCACAGAGGGCTGAGTGATACTAGCAATTACAGCATTGTAAGAGGGGGACAGTTGAACCCGGAGGCCTCCACCCCTGTTTAATGATGGACGATTTATTTTCACAAAGATGGCTTCCTTTACTCCTCTCTCAAACCATCGTTCCTCTCTGTCCAGGATGTGAACATCTTCATCCTTGAAAGAGTGACCGCTGGCCTGGAGATGAGTGTAGACCGCAGAATCCTGGCCTGATGATGTTGATCTTCTGTGTTGGGCCATCCTTTTGGCCAGTGGCTGTTTAGTTTCCCCGATGTAAGACTGATCACAGCCCTCCTGACACTGAACAGCATACACAATATTACTCTGTTTGTGCCGGGGGACTGGATCTTTGGGATGAACCAGTCTTTGCCGTAATGTATTTTGGGGTTTAAAAGCCACTGGGACGTTATGTTTAGAAAATAAACGTCTCAGTTTCTCTGATACTCCCTCAACATACGGAATGACCACTGGTCTGAGTCTGGGTTCCTCCTTTTCACCTGATGGCTGACTGGAGTCCTGTTTGGGTTTTTTCTCTGCCTTCAGGAAGGCCCAGTTAGGATATCCACATTGCTCTAGAGCCTGTTTTGTGTAGGATTTCTCCTTCTGCCTGGCTCCCGAGTTAGTGGGGATGCTGTCTGCTCTGTGATATAGAGTCCTGATGACTCCTAACTTGTGCTCCAAAGGGTGATGGGAGTCAAACTGCAAATACTGGTCTGTGTGGGTGGGTTTGCGGTACACCTCGGTTTGCAAATGTCCTCTATCAGAGACTGAGACCTCACAGTCCAAGAAAGCCAACTTGACTTGCCATTTTTTACATCTTCTCGTGTGAACTTGATGTATTTATCCACAGAGTTGATGTGGTCAGTAAAATGTTGGACTTCCTGAGATTTAATTTTAACCCAGGTGTCGTCAACATACCTGAACCAATGACTTGGTGGTGTCCCTGAAAAGGACGTCAAGGCTCTCTTTTCTACCTCCTCCATGTACAGGTTGGCAACAATAGGAGAAACTGGAGACCCCATAGCACACCCATGTTTCTGCCTATAATATTGCTCCCCATATGTGAAGTAGGTTGACTGCAGGCACAGTTTCAAGAGTTCAAAAGTTCAACTCTGGTAACAATCATGTCTAGGTGTTGAGGAGAGCAGAGGATTCCGGGTAGGTATGGTCCAGGGTTGAGGGGTAACAGAAGGATCGTAGAGGTTAGTAGATGGGCAAGTGGTGAAGGAGAAGCTGAAGGTAGGACAAGATGAAAGACTGCTGGTATCCAATGTTAAGTATTGGGTCTAAAGGCATGAGGAAAGAGACAAGAGGTCCAAGACTTGAGACTCAGGAGGCAGGTTCTAGGAAACATGAAGGATAAGACAAGGTAAGTTCTAACAAGGTTAAGTCAGGGCATTTGGATGGATTCTTCTGACTTGACTTTCTATCTGGATTATTGAGCTGCATCAGAACACAAGGTAAGTTATTTTCTTAGGTTAGATAATCACAAGGAGGCTGATAGCAAATACCGGGTGGTATCTAATGATACAGTAAGGAAAGGAACACTTCTGCCACCTCTTATACTCCTGGAGCTCATCAAGGGAATGACCCACAGCTGCTGCTCATAGGCACCGCCCAGGACTCAGGAACCTGCAGAAAGAACTGGAATCCTACATACAGATGGTATCATGTTGCAGTATCTTAGGTTGAAATAGGAGACAGGGTACAGATCCAGCATAAAACTTAAGATCCAAGAGATCCTCCAAAGGCACAGTATGGAAGGTACTGATCCAAACACAGGAAACAACTAGAAACAACAGATAGGGTACAAACATGATGTTCAGTACCTAATGATCCAACAAGTAACACGGAGAACTTAGATCTTTTAGAGGCTGACGACTAATTAACAGAACAGAAAACACTGGACAGCAATAATTAACCGAGGACAGACACAGGAGCTGTAACCAAAGGAAAACAAACTGAAATGAACACAAAATTTATACAATACTTCCTAAAACTCTTCAGTCCGTCCATGTGCTGTTCTGTAGGAACCATCAATAATACCTCATCATGTGAATCCTCTTCCTCCTCGGCTAGTTGTTTCTCATCCAGTCCAGTTCCCTGTCCACACTTCAATGGGCCAATGCTGTGAGTATTTTTGTCAGCCGACTCCGTTGTAGGTACATTAAAAACATTGCCAATTTTGTTATCGTAGAAATATAATATTTTGTTTGTTCAAGCTTTGTCCATTTTTCTGTTCTGCTTTGATAACTCTGCTTCATCTTTCTCCTGTCTGATCCCGCTTCTCGCTTGAGCATGTCGCACTTCCTGACTCTGTCATGTGACCAAACATAATAGTCCATTTTAGTATGTGGAAAGGGGGGGAAGCAAAAGTCGATCTTGCATTTTGTCACGTTTATTTATTTATTTTTGTTATTACTTTGGTTGTAATTATAATTATTTTATTTCAAACATACATTAATAATGCAGGGGTAATGTTAGGGGGGTGGGCAACCAGCGGGGTCTCTTACTGGTTGGGGGCCCCAAGCGGTTACCTATTTTTGCCTATATGGTAAATTTGTGTCTGCTAAAGACCTCAACTGACCCCTGGCAGACAGCCCGGAAAACCTCTGGCTAGTTGAAGAGATGGGAACAAGAAGGATGACTGAGAGCCCCCAGGAACCGATGTCCAGCTGATGCTGCTCTGGATCTCCTCAGCCAGACGAAAACTTGGACAGAGGTCCTTCACCTTCTCACGATATTACGCAGTATCATATTAAAAGATAAGATAAGAACCAGTTTGACATGACTGTCGACGAGGAAGAGGGCCGGCACCGGAGGAGGGGGACGTGCCAAAGACACAATTTTAGCACCAACACAACTGGTTTGTTCCACTTTGCTGTTGGGGGAAGAATCAGTTTTGTGTTGTGTGTTTCCTTGACTGATGAAGTCTTCTGGATGGAAGGTGAAACGTTTCAGCACACCAAAAAAAAGAAACTGTCCACATGACCTGACTGAAAATTGTTGGATAAGATAAGATACAACTTTACTGATTCTGCAGGACATTGTTGTGCCAGAGTTTCAGTACAAAGGAACATACACAAGGAATCACACAAGATATAAAAAAATAAGAGAGAGTATAAACGTACTAACAATTAAGGTCAAAAACAGGTCAGGTGCAAACAGAAACATTAAAATGTTTATAGTTTTACAGGATTACTTTTATGTGTACTTCTATGTGTAGAAAAGGGGAGGAGTTGGAAAGTTTAATAGCCACAGGGAGGAAGGACTTCCTGTGGAGTTCTGTGGAGCACCTCGGTGGTCTCAGTCTACAACAGGTGCTGCAGTCAGAGTCCAGGGTGTCATGCAGTGGGTGTGACATGTTGTTCAGGATCTGGAGCAGTTTTCTCAGCATCCTCTGCTCAGACACCTCTGTCAGAGACTGCAGTTCCACTCCCAAAACTGAGCCAGCACTCTTGATGAGTTTATCAAGTTTTATAAAGTATTATTTATTATTATTTTACATTATTAGTGTTTGGCATTTATTTTAGATCCTTGTATACATTTCTTTTTATATTTTTGCTATTTTTGGGTGTAACTGGGACCTTGAGTACACAATTTTGGCCCACCTCATGTACCACATGTGATGCGAATGACAACCTTGAACATTGAGCAGCAGGATCACTCAACACAAAATACTTCTTTAGACAGCACGATCAGGATCTGGAGGGCCATCTCAGCCCATCAGAACACATTGAAGGCACCAGCCTATCAGAACACGTTGAAGGTACTGGCCCAATAGAACATATTGAAGGTGCAGGCCCACCAGGACATGTTGAAGGTGCCGGCCTATCAGAGCACCTTGAAGGTGCCAGCCCACCAGAACATGTTGAAGGTGCAGACCCATTTGGAACACACTGAAGACATGGGTTCATAAGAGCACACTGGGAAATTTGGCTCAGTGGAACCCAATGGATTGGTGAGCATAGATACATTTACTGATATCTGGATTATCTCACCTGGGCTCCACTAAGGACCTTCCGATACTCAGGAGGCAGGACTTCCACCATTAAGCAGCAAACAACTTCTCCAAATACTGGCAGATATATAACTGGGACTGCAGTTTGGTGGAGGCCTGGAATCACATCATCTGGTCCATAACTCGCTGGCTGAAAGAACGGAGTTCCTTTGCATCAACTGCAGCAGGGAGAGAAACAAACCTGTAATCTGGATGAACTAAATCCATTGAAATTGGTGGGATTGTTCTATCATGTTGTGGTGTCTCACATGAAAAAAAAAAGCACTCAGGGTACAGATTCAGCATAAAACTTAAAATATCTTTATTCATGTGATCTCCAAAGGCACAGGGTGGAGATTACTCATCCAAATACAAGTAATAACTAGAAACGATGGATAGCGTACAACCACAATGTTCAGTACTTGATGATCTCACAAGTGACACAGAGAACTGAAAAACAACTTAGGTGCTGGAGATTAATTAACAGAACAGAGAACACCTGAGAGCAATAATCAACTGGCAGACACTGGAGATGAAGCCAAAGGAAACAAACTGAACACAGAATCCCTGAAATGACTACAAGGGTGAGTACAGGAAAACACACATGACAGTTGGATTACATAGTAAAGGAAGTGACTAGCACTAGGGCTTTAACAAACTACTCAAGTAATCGGCACGTCGATTCTAGGACATCTCGCGAGTTTTTAAATTTCATGTCAAGTATTCGCAGTTACGTCATTACGTTGCAGTTACTTCATTGCGTCACGTGATGCGCACCAGGCGCGGGCTACTAGTAGAAGCTACAAAATGGATTCCTCCAAGCAGATGGACAGAGCAGAGCAGGCCCAGTCTTGGCAAACAGTTAGAAATGCATCAATAGTATGGAAATATTTCACTAAAGATGAATCTTCTGGTTCAACTACCGTAAGGAAACAGAAAATTAATTAACTTCCTGACAGTTTGGAGCTCGTTGCGAACCGGTGTTACACCATATTCTGTGATCACCGTATATTGTGACTGTAGGGGGTGGTGTTGTATGCACTGTTGCAGGTC
Organism: Nematolebias whitei; assembly: GCF_014905685.2. Lineage (NCBI taxonomy): Eukaryota > Metazoa > Chordata > Actinopteri > Cyprinodontiformes > Rivulidae > Nematolebias > Nematolebias whitei. The sequence goes on along the minus strand of NC_056499.1, from coordinate 53,669,071 downwards.
ACAGAATATAGTGTAACACCGGGTCCATTCAACCGAATCAGAACCAGCTTCTCTGACCTTGTTTCACAAACAAAAAGCAAAAAAACATTAATCTCTAAACCTATAAAAAAACTATAAACATATTAATCTCTAAAACTGAACCTAATGCCCATTAGTGGTGTGGGGTGGTCGTCTGCCCCACTGGTTTTAAGTTTCGTTTTTTTACATGCTGCACGTTTCTTTCACTTTTGCAGCTTAATAATAATAACTAATAGTTTTGGTTTTCCTGTGACTTATTTGCAGTATGATAAATGGTAGGAGCATAAAATAATCTCCCAATGCTTTGTTGATCTTTTTTTTTTTGTAAATAATAATTTATGTTTTCTTGCGGTTTTATTTATTTATTGCATCTTGAGATCCTACGACTGTAGAGTTTCTGGGTTTTTGCCCTGTCTCTGTTTGTTTCCTCATGTTTCCTGATTCAGCTCTCTGTGTTTTCCCTCCTTGTGTTCAGCCCTTGTCTCACCTGTGTCTCATGTTCATCACCACAGGTGTCTGTTGTTGTCCTAATCAGTGTGTGTATATATTCAGCTCTCTTCTGTATTGTCTTTGTCTTCATTATCATCATTAATGTCCATTTTAAATTTTTCATCCAAAAGCCATCTGGAATTGGTGTAAGAAATTTATGAAATTATATTTAGACTTACACAAGCTAAAGTAAAGGTTACGTTTATGTGGATACCGGCTCATAAAAATATAGAGGGGAATGATGCAGCAGACCATCTAGCTAAATTATCTTTAAAACAAGTAAGAATCATGGAAATCGCATTTAGTAAATCAGAAATAAAATCCATTATTAAAAACCAAGTTAACGCTGAATGGCAGTGACTCTAGGCGGAGGGGACTAAAGGTCGACATCTGTTTCAGATACAGAAGAAAGCAGGGAGAATGGAAATGACTGGAGGAAATCGAAAGGAACAAGTAGTGATGACAAGGTTATGGATTGGACACACAGGATTAAATATACATTTACATTTGATAGGCAAACACCCAACAGGTAAATGTGAATGTGGCATAGACATGGAGACAGTAGAACATGTAATAATTCAATGTGAAAAATATAGTGAGTAGAGAAAAATTAAAACAAGAAGTAAGAAAACATGGGGTGGAGACATTAAGAGTAGAAAGGGTATTGGTTAAACACGACAAAATAAATGAAGCACTTATTAAATTTCTAAAGGAAGCAAAACTATATACAAGAATATAGATTAGGTAGGTAAGAAAAATACCCTGGCCCACACTCCAGCACAGTAGATGGCGATAATGCATCTTAATGTTGGATGCCACCCACCATAAAACACAACAAGAAGAAGAGGAATTGTCTTTGTCTCTGGATTGTCCTTCAATGGTGTCTTGGTCTGCCTCCCATCCTGTCTGCCCTGATCTACCTGTATTAGTAAGTGAGTTGCCTTGTCAGCCTTTTGTTTTGGTTTTGCACCATAAATATTTTTTTAACTTTTTACACTCGAGCCTCCTTGTCATCTTTCTGCACTTGGGTTCAACACCCCTGATGACAGAACATGATAATGACATCATCAACTACTCAACTTCTACTCAACTTTTATTATGTTAATGTCTACTTTAAAAAATATGTAGTCGTTCAACCCCTAACTACAGTAGCACCAACAGCTAAACTAGCCACAGAAAAACCCAAAACTGGTTAAGCAGGTTATATTATCATTGATATTTATTTGAAAACAAAATCCCTCATTCTGTCCTTTTGGATGAACATTTTAGATGACCCTCTGTGTTTTAGTGTCTTTCTGCAGCTTTTGACAAAAGTTTTCACCATGATTCCTCATGCTCACTGCATCATTCCCAGGTCCTAACTGAATGACTGAGGGTAGAAAGAGCTCTGAACGTTTCAGTGTTGGTTCTTTTTTTTGTTGACAACTCATCTATCTATTGAGCGTTGTCTTGAGAAAGCTGCATAACAATCCGCAATCATTCCAGATCCAGCAGTAGCATTTTTGATCCTAACCGTAAATGTTGCCTCCTACGTAAATCTAATCACCCACTGGTCAGCTCGAAGACCCAAAATGTTCATTCATTATATCACAGTCACTTTAGAGTTGACTATAAAGGGAACAGCTCTGTGTTTTAGTATTTTGAACGTTACTTGAATGGAGCATACTTTATAAATGTGTGTTTAAAGTCAGAAATCTTGTAAATAAACACTAACAAGATGGAGGTCACCTGATCCTGAGGTGATGAACACCAAAATTCTGTTGTAATACAATATAAAATGTAATCAACACCATCTCAAGAACACTGACAGAACATTTATTTATACGTCTGTTCCACTTTTTCATTGTTTGTCATATTTGACTGTTTACAGCTTCCAAACAGTATTTTTTAAATGTGAGGGGGATATATCCCCTTCACATATAATTATTGTAATGCCTATGGATGTAATGGACTATTTTCCAAATCATCAACTATAGATAAGATGACCGTGTTGTAGATAGAGGGAGGTAATTCGGTAACAAAGTTTATGGAACTGTCTGCCCAGGGATGACTTGGGATGAGTTATGGGATGAGTTGATCATGGTCTATTTCCACTGATGTGGTGAACAGCTTCAGTACATAACTTTTACTGAACCACATGATCTGTTTCCTGGGAACTGCACTGTGGTGGGACATTACAATGAAATTTCAAGCAGTTTGGAAAGCTTGCATGTGATTGGTTGATTGATCCATCAATGCAGATTTAGGATCTTATTTATTTTAATGTTTTTGAGATTGTGACACAAAAATATTAAAATAAATAATGCTCAGAAGTCACTTAGAAATAATGTATTTCTGATTTTTTTTTTTTTGTTCTCTTATATCCCAGGAAGCTTTTCAACAGCTCAGTGATGGACAAACAAGCCAGTTTCTTCTTGGCTCCACACATAATCTTTTCTGAACACCTCGAAGGATCTGGCCTTCACCAGTGATGTGTTCATGAATCACATTGTTTCAAAGTGTTTGTGTTGCTGGTTGTCAAGGCTTTTCATATCATTTCACTCCTGTTTGTTTTGTTGTCAGTTTGTTACTCTGCCTCCACCCCCCAGGTCTTTAACTTTAGTTTGGAAAAAAGCAGCACATTTCTTGCAGACAGGATACATTCACTCTCTAAGGAATAGTGGCCCAAATATGATTTTTTGCCCATATCAGAGTTAGTCCGAGAGATTTACAGTATTTGTCATACACACCACATGTGGTACATGTGGTGGAACAAAATTATGTACACAGGGTCCCAGTTACTTCCAACTATAAAATGTAAAAGAAAAACAGTAATATGATCTAAGATATGAACTAAGAAAAACATCAACTAAAAATACACTTGGCACTAATAGCATAAAAACAATGCTGGACAGCAGCACGAACATGAATTTGTATGAGCAGATGAGTACGAATGAACACAGCAACATGAAACAGATCAGCAGCAACATGTGATTTTTCACAGTGATTATTCTGGTTAGAGATTCATGAGTCTAACACCCTCAGGGTAGAAGCTGTTCCTCAGTCTAGTGGTTATACACTTAATGCTTCTCAACCTCCTTCCTGAGGGGAGCGGGGCAAAAAGTGTGTGTGCTGGGTGAGTTGGGTCCAGACTTCTGTACCACCTTCACCACTCTCGGCAAAGCTTTTCTTTCTACAGCTGTGCAGCCTCCATGCCACACGTTGATGCTGGAGCACAGGATGCTCTCCACTGCACACCTGTAGAAGGAGGTGAGGGCTGAGCTTCCCAGACTAGCTCGTCTCAGCTGTTTGAGGAAGTAGAGTCTCTGATGAGCTTTGTTGATCAGGGTGGAAGTGCTGTTGCCCCAGCTGAGGTTGTCATTGAGGTGTACACCCAAGTACTTGGAGCTGGAGACTACTTCCACCACAGATCCTCTTATATTGGGGAGGGGGGGGGGGGGGGTAGGCGTGTTTGCTCCTTCCGAAGTCCACAATCATCTCCTTTTGTCTTCTTCACATTGATGTGAAGGTTATTCTCTCTGCACCAGCTCTCCAGGTGTTCCACCTCCTGCCTGTAGCTGGACTCATCATTGTTTGGGATGCATCTAGGGGTTGAACGAGTATATAATTTTTAATTTTCAAACTCGACATTAACATAATAAAACCCGAGTAGAACTCGAGTATTTGATGATGTCATAGGTCTCAAGATACAAAAATAAATAAATAAAACCGTAAAAAAAGGTAATTATTTACAAAAAAGACCAACAGAACATTGGGAGCGTATATTATGCTCCTACCATTTATCATACTGCAAATAAGTCACAGGAAAAACTAAACCATTAGTTATTATTATTAAACTGCAAATGTGAAGAAACGCAGCATGTCAAAAACGAAACTTAAACCAAAACTGGTTCTGGTTCGGTGGATAGGACACGGTGTTACACCATACTTTGTGACCTGCAACAGTGCAACACCACCCCCTATGGTCATATGTGGTCACATAATATGACGTCACTACGGATACCCGACTTTACATTTTTAACATCGATAGATGTCCTAGCAATCAATGTGTAGATTACTCGAGTACTCTGTTAATGCCCTAGATGCATCCTACCACCGCTGTATCATCTGCAAACTTTACAATGTGACACCCTGAATGGGTAGGTGCACAATCATACGTGAGCAGAGTAAACAGGAGATGGTTCAGCACACGTCTCTAAGGGGAGCCAGTGCTGAGGGTTATGGTGGAGGAGGAGAAGTTGTGAATCCTCACTGACTGCGGTATGTTTGTTAAGAAGTCTAGGACCCAGTTGCAAATGGAGGGGCTTACTCCTAATGTGAGTAGTTTGTCCATCAGGGTTTGGGGGATAATGGTGTTGAAGGCAGATGGCAGATGTGATGTCCACAAAGAGCATACGGACATAGGAGTCCTTCTGTTCCAGGTGGTTGAGCGCAGTGTGGACCACAAAGGAGATGGCGTCCTCTGTTGATAAGTTCTTGCTGTATGCGTCATAGTGAGGGTCCTCGTTGATGATTGTTTTGATGTGGGTCATGACCAGTTTTTCGAAGATTTAACGACTATCAGGGTGAGGGCCACTGGCCGATAGTCATTCAGACCAGTCACTGTAGAGCTCTTTGGGACTGGAATGATGGTGGCAGTCTTCAAGCAGGTGCGAACTGTTGCCATGGTCAGTGTGGAGTTAGATGTCTGCCAGCACCTCGCAGAGCTGATCAGCACATTCTTTCAAAACTTTCCCGAGGATGTTGTCTGGGCCGGTTGCTTTGAGGGTTAATCCTCCTGAAAGTACTCCTGACTTCTGCTGAGGTCACACTGAGAAGCTCTTCATCCAATGGTGAGGTGAGTCTGGTGCTGGGTGGTCTGTTCGGGTCTTCAAAGCCTGCATAGAACTTGTTGAGGGCATCAGGCAATGATGGGTCTCTAGGGCATTGTTCACTACTGCCCTTATAATCTGTTAAACACTTGATGCCCCTCCACATGCTCCGTGGGTCTTGTGAATGTGTATGAATGTGATAAAGCACTGATTAGTCTCTTTAGAATGATTTGTTCAATTAGCTTTGTATTAATCTAGTAGAGTGCTGTATGAATGGGTACATGAGGACACAGATTGTAGTGTAAAGTGCTTTGAGTGTCTTGATAAGATAAAAAGGTGCTATATAAGTACAGTCCATTTACCATTTATCTACCTGGATAATTGAGCTTACAAGCATTTTTACATATCTGATGGTTTTCAAGGCAACATTAGTCTGAATGGTAGGGGCATAGGAATTGCAACAAATATATGTGAAAGGGATGTGTCCCACTCATATTTAAAAAAATATTCATTTGGACCCCCCTCCACACACACACACACACACACACTCACACACGCACTTACCACAAAATATTAGGTCATCCAGCGCTGTTTCTATTTCTGCAGGAACAAATCCACTTGCAACAACTCACCACACCGCATGCAGTGTTTCCCTGAGGTCACTTGGCTTGGCAGGGTGCTCACAGGAGGAAGAGGAGACACCTCTGTGTTGCGAGCTAGCTTTAGGATGTGTGAGAGAAGCAGAGCGCTACGTCTACAGCATTTTAGCTAGTGTGTATGTATTGCACACCACTAGCTTAACGCTACATTAGCAGCAGCAGTTGTCAACCACAGTGAGGGCTTAGGATGCGTGAGAGAAGTGGAGCGTGCTCTATTCACACAAGGAGAGCTGTTGGTCAAGCTTCTTCTTGTTGCTTTCTAAAATATGGTAAATGGACTGCACTTAGGGTGCATTCACACCAGCCCTTTTTAGTCCGCTTTAATCGAACTCTAGCTTGTTTTCCTAAGAAGTCTTGTTTGTTTGGGGAGGTGTGAACGCGTCATCGAACTCTGTCACGGAACAAAAAGGTGAACTCTGGCTCGGGCTAAAACCTAGGTCTCGGTCCGGTAGAAGAGAACTCCAGCGCTGTTTGAGTACAGTGTGAATGTAATCAGACCGGGCCCCGCTCCAAAGGCAAGAAGTGGAGAACAGCGCAGGGCAAACACACGCATTTCTCTTTTCTCTTATTTCTTCTATGGAGCCGTCAGCTGCCTTGTGTGAAAAACAACATTCTCCATGGTCTTCTGCCTCTTCTTCCACTCATGCTGAGTACATTTTTGAAAAATGACAAAATATAACTCCTAAAACTGCTAAAACTTGATGCCACTCCGTTTTTGTTTTTATTTCCAGAAGAAGAAGAAGTGTCTTCAGAGGTTTTTGTGTCATTTCTTTCAGTAGTTCTTGGTGCAGCACCACCACAGTCGAGTGGGGGAACAGGTTGGTTCAACAGGTTGGCTCTCTATAAAGACTAATCAGTGCTTTAGATCATATTCATACACCGATGGGACGCACATCGGAGGCAATGAGGGGTTCAGTGTCTTGCCCAGGGACACTTCGGCATGTGACTACTGGTGGAATCGAACCCCCAACTCTTGCATTGGAGGAAGACTGCTTTAATCTCTCAGCCAAAGCCACCCTATAGTATCAAAACAGTTATTGAATCAAGTGTTTACTTATGTAGGTAAAGGTAGATGTTTAACAACTTGTTCAAATACACCTGAATAAAGAATTGTCATCTGTTTCATTCAAAAATTTCTGGGGGAGGACCCCCAGAACCCCCTACCAGTGTCCCCCCCCCCACCCCCACCCCCACCCCCCCCACACACACACACACATTACAAATGCTTCTAAAACCATTGGTTAAGGGAATGTGAATTGATCCCCCAGAAAATGATATAATTGATAGCAACATCTTGCAGTTTAAATCTGGGAGGTCTGCATGTTTTCAGCTAGAGAACAGAAGTTATGTTACATTGTGATTAATTAATTAATTAATTACTTAATTAATATTTTCAATCTGCAACAGCATATGATACCGGTGTTGGTGTTGGATCGTATCAATATCAGCATGATGGGATTGATACTTGAGTTTATTTCTACATTCAGTTTGTTGCTCATATTCCAGAAGTGCAATTCTGCACCAGAGTAGACGAGAAGCAGCAAGATCAAAGTAAACACTGAGCAAAAACGACAACAACAAAAACATGTTATAATCAAACAAAGTTAGGTCCTCTGGATGTTTTATTTTCTTGTTGTTAAAATGTTTCATCTAAGGCAGTGAATTTGAGGGGAAGTAGTCAGTGAACACTGTCCAGGTAACCCCCACCCCCAGCCATAGGCCTGATAAGTGATGGTGCAGTGTTAATTAGCTAGCTCGGTAGAGCTCTGACACATCCATGTCCTTGGGGAAGGGAGCGGGGGGGGGAGCAAAGCATCTTGTTCACAAAACATCCAGGAGAATTTGAGATGGTCAACCTCCCCAGGCCAACGCCGGGGGAGCCAGATTCAGGCAACCTTTGTTTTGGGTCAGGCCAAGCTCTGTTAATTTCCATCTGTCTTTCACAGTCTCGCTCGTACATCTCAGTGCTGACACCAAACAGCCAAATTGTGATCACATACACCGAGTCGAGCTTGCAACTTCTCCTATATCTATTCGTTCCCGCCAGTGAGATTAAGGCGCTGCAAGTAGCCTGCGATTCTCAGCAAGAATCTCGTCCAGCTTAAAGCTCAACTCACACAGCATTTGAGTCTGACCGTTGACAGCACGGCACATCCCCTCACACAGGCCAGGCAGCTTTACAATGGCCAGAACAGCTACAGACATTTTCTGAATTTGTCGATATGACGGGTAACCACCAACGCCAAAAAGCAGAAATCCTGTTATCATAAATGCTATTACATAGACATCTTCAGCGTCCTTGACTGACAAGATGGACAGACACACGATCTTCCTCTTCCCCCAGGAATCCATTGTGTATCCGGCTGCAAGTGTCCTCTTCGTGGCAAGAGGGGTCTCCTTCACCCTGTCTTCTTGTAGAGAAATTTTGATCAATTCCACTGAGAGATCAGCTGACTAAATCCATAATTTACAATTTGGAAGATATGTAAAAAGAGGCTCTAAGAAGGTTCACAGGACAAAGACCAGAGCAGGGAAGGAGCAGGAGGGAAAAGTCTTCGCCTTCGCTGAGAGCAAGAAGGAAAAAAGTTAGTCCGTTTTAGAGTCAGATATATAAACTAGATGAGGCAGCAGACATTTTCCAGTTCATTCAGAGAAGCAGAGAGGGGTTCTGCAGGCAAGGATGGTGCTGACACCGACCACTATCACTTTTAACGTCTTTAACTATAAATTGGACAAATATCACTGTGGTCTCATGGGCAGTTCCTGCGCTCTTTAGTAATGTAACTTTATTAAACATTATCACATGTCATGCTGACTTCAGCTTGGTGCACATTCATGTTTCTGAGGTAAACATGAGTAGATGCGATGATTGACAGCAGGCCGAGCTGCCAATTGAGCACATGATGCCACGTGTGTGTGTTTCTGTGTGTGAGCTGACTTTTCTTAATTTGTCCCAAAACGACACAAACAGGAAAACGAGGAGCAGCCAGCTTTTGTCTGTCAGCCCTTTTCGTTTCCCCTTTTCTCCTGGAGGCCTCCTCGTGGGGGAGAGGAGCAAGGAGCAGCCGTTGGCTGGTGACTCACTCCTCTTCCTCCTCCTCTTCCTCAGTTTTAAGTTTAAATCCTGAATGGCCACAGAGAAATACACTTCAGGACAGATGTAATGAACACCTGTGTATTTCCTGGAAGACACATCTGACAGAAACTACCTGAAAGTACTCTGTTCTCCTAAACCTGTAAAGTCACCACCTGACTGCTGACTCCACAGCCAGATCCATCCATGTGCTGGAAAAGCTCCACATTCTCTGGCTTCTGAAACTTCTCACTGGCTCTGTGTAGTTGTTGGGATTTCCTTCCTTCCCATGAAGAAGGTTCCTGGACTGTTGGATCTGCCTAATTCCTGGAAAGGCACAATATTTACAATGAACACTTTCTGCTGTCCACTCTGCTGACCTTTGACCTGCAGTCTGTCTGATGTTTCTCCAAACAAATGGTCTAATAAAAAACGGTTGACTGTAAAAACCTGCAGTTTTAAAAAAGAATGATTGACTTGTTTTGTCATTTTACAGGACTATTTGAAAATTTTCTAAAAATAACTGTGAATATAAGACGTTGTTGTTACTGTCACTCCATCATTATGACAATGGGAGGAAGATCTTTCAGTTATCAGGCTCCTCTTGTGGAACCAACTTCCAGTTCTATTTCGTATAGGCTTCGCCCTTTAAGGCTTTCGCTTAGTGGGTTTATCCCGTTATGCGGAGCATTAGCACTGAAAAATTTAGTCCACGCCCACCTGCTGTGTGGGCCCCACCCAGTCCGTATAAATTACGTTAAGAGCGGGAAATCGGCTCCCATTTTTTCTTCAGCGAGCTAAATAGCACTGTCAGAAGAACAAAGAAGGAAAATTATGTAGATGACCAACCTTTGTTAAGGATGCTTGGCCCGGCAGTCGACCTCCGGTCGTCCGGTGAGTTCTCCTCCCCGAGGAGAAGCTGACGAGCAGTCTTATTTCAAGGTAAGCGCCGAGGAATATTTCTCAGTGACAGGTCACTACACGCTGGACAACGCCATCTTGTATTTTTCCTCTTATCGCCGACCCGCGGAGTGAATCGGATGGTTCCTCCGGGACAGGCGCGCTCAGCTGCAGGCCCCGCTGCTCATTCCCTCCTGGGGAGCATAGTGTCGGTGGAGGGGGGCTGAGTGAATGCTCACCCCATCCCACCTCGTTTCGCAACGGCGATCACACCGCTCCCGGCCGACGGCGCCCTCAGGGGTTGCCCGGCGTAACCCAGGAGGCGGCTGACATGAAAGGACCCCTTTTTTACTTCCTACGCCTTTTCCCGCCAGTTCGGATGATCCGGCGGGAAGGTTGTTTACTGGGCTCCATTCTGGCTCATCGTCTTGATCCATATGGCCTCGTGTTCCCAACAGGACGTCCTACGGGCGAGGCCACAGACGGGTTTTTTCCTGGTAGATTGGGGGAGCCGGTCTCCACAGTCCGCACCCATCCCCAGAGCAGGGGTTCACTGAGCGGAAAGTCCCTCCGTGCCCCCTGGAGCCGAGCCTGATGGAGGCTTCATCGGAGTAGTTGTCGAGGTGGACCAGCGTTCTGTGCCTCCGGTTAGCATAACCGAAACGGTGACACCGCTCTCCAACTGAGCTCACCAGCATGTGTTCCACACGGCCGCAGCGAACAACACGTTACGCTGTTGGCGTACACGTTCAGAGGCGGGAAGAGACGGTGGCCCTCTGTCCTTCGGCTCACTCCGCTTGTAACGGCTGCTTGCTAACGACGCTGCCGGCCCCTGCAGTACGCTCAGTCTACAGGTCAGCTGACGTCATCCTCAACCTGTGCGCCTCTTTTGCTGTCTGCCGCCCCGCATCGCGGCCGGAGAACGAGGTCCCAGAGGTTCTCCTGGCTCGTCACTCCACCTTCCTCTCAGGAGAGATGCAGGAGTTTGTTGGTGATCCTCTTTTCATCAGCGAGAGATCATTTCAAGATGCTCCACGGCTGCTCAACGCCTCCCCAGCTCTGCTACGCCAGCCCCTCCCGTCAGACGTCCCCGGCAGCCGGAAGTTCATTTGTTTTCCCGGATTCGCCAACAGGGGGCCCTCCAGGACAACAAACAGAGCTCAACAGAAGGTAACCAGGTGTCCGGTCGCTGGAGGTGTGTTGATGACACTGTGAAATAACATCATTTTATGATGAAGTGTCTCTTAGCCAGGCTGTCAGCATGGTTATCTGACAAGCGGCCCCATCAGACACACTCATCACGAATGAGCCTTTTTAAGGTTGTTTTCACTCACTGTCAGCAGTGCCGATGCGTGCCCCCGCGGCATGAAAGCGCGCACGCAGCTCTCAGCGCCCACCGTTCACGTCAATGTTCACGTGAGACCACGGTACGAGCTCAGCAACGTATCTCGCTCTCGGCAGAAGCGACACACGTTTTGTCATTGCAGTGGTGTCAACGCGCGCTCCCGTGGCGTTAGCAGTTTCACAAGCTTCACAGCGGCTCTGCTCCTTTATCCTCGAAGAAGGTTTTCTGAATTGATACTGCAGCTCGTGGAATCATTCTGAAGTTCACGTGACTTGCAGCCAAGAATGAACGTTTCTGCAGACCGAGCCAGTGGTAGCCTCGCTTCACCGATGCCGCGCGCTGCTTCCTGACCGCTCCAGTGCCAACGCGCGCTCCCGCGGCGTCAGCAGCTCCACAAGCCTTCGCAGCAGCTCAGCTCATACATCCTCGAAGAAGGGGTTTTTGTCTGAATTAATATTGCAGCTCGTGGAATCACTCAAAAGCTCACGTGATTCGCAGCAAACAATGAACGCGTTTCTGCAGACCGAGCCAGTGGTAACCCCACTCCACCGATGGCGTGCAGTGCCTCCTTACCGCACCAGTGCCAACGCGCGCCCCCGCGGCAATCCTGGCTTAAAGCGTCGCATGAGGATGCACACACACGACCCTTCAGGGCGCGTCGGCTCATATGTGCACCTGCTTCCCGAGCGTTACACGGAGCAGCGGCACACAACATGAACACAACACATGAGCTGTTTTCCCGCAGCAACACACAACGTCTTGCACCCTCACTCAGCGCGCTCCAGTTCACATCAGCATGTATGTGAGTTTTCACAGCATAAATGCGTGCCCGCTTTATAGCTTATAAACGGGTGGCAATGAACGTGCGCTTCCAGACGGATGGGCGAACCGTTTTCATCCGGGATTCACGCTGCAGTTCAGCTCAAACCACGGTGTGGAGGAACTCTGTGACGTTTTTTCTGTCATTTATGAGCAGATCTCGTCCCCTCTAGCAGAAGTTCAGGAAATTATTTTTTAAATGTAATTTCTAGAGTCTTAGATGGAGAGGAAACGCAAGGTCTCTCTTATCATTTCCTGGTCCCAATGAACCGGAAAGATGAGATTTATTCTAGATTGTCAATTTCTGAGCTGTGAGAAACAACACTCCATTATGCGCCCGAGCCGCTTTAATTCTGCGTTATCTGGACACCTGCTGCTGCTGAGCAGCTTGTATAGACAGGTGGCAGCAGTGCAACTCACGTGAATTGGTTGAGTGATATCAGCTGTTTTCCGTCAGCAGACCTACGTCACACACATTTAACAAGCTGGGGGGGCGCTGTGGCTCTCCACACAGCAGCTGTTTTAAATGTTTTTTGAAGTGTCGCACGGGATCTTTGAATGTGACTCAACACTGACCTTAAGCTGCAGAATCATCAGGGTTTTTGATTCTCAGACAGCAAGTGACTGTTGCATACATACTAGCAGGAAATGTATGCATTTTTCAACCCATGTGCCACATTGTGAGACAGATGCTGTGTGGAGCACACCCAATCTGCTTTCCATTGGAATGGGTACATCTCATGTATTCCACCCAGAGCTAGGGCTCAGACACGGTAGAATCCTGCCAGCGTCCGCGGACGTGTAGCAACACGAGAGAACGCTCAATGTCAATTATAATTATTGTGGAGCCATAGGACGATCCACCGCTGGGTGGACGTGCCTGCTCACAGTCTGTGGTCGTAATGCCTCTCACCTTCTTCTCTCCCTCTGGTATCACGGTTTTCTGAAACCGAGCTCAGGAGGAGGGACTGGCAGCCCCTCTGCCCCAAGTGCGTGAACGCATCATGGTTCCCAGGCCTACGACATTTGTTATCAGGGCGCTCGTGGAACCTGCCGTGGAGGGAGGACGCTCTCCTCCAGGCGGGAGGAACGATCAGGAATTAATCAGAATAGGCCAGCACCTGTGGTTTGGCCGCTGTGCGGATCTTTTGAGAGGATGGATCTCTCTCAAGATGTAGTGCGTACGATTCAGGAGTCACATGCTGCAACCACCACAGCGCTGTTCACATCAAGTGGTCAGTTTTTCAACGCTGCTGTACAGAAAGGTGTAGAGGCCACTTCATGTCCACTGGACGACATGCTGTCTTTCTGCAGCAGCCGAGGGACAGAAATCTGGTGTCCAGCACGACTATTGTATGCTGCAACCGTGTTTTCTTCTTGTCTCAAAGTTGTCGTAGACATAACAACCTTTAATCATCCTCTGACGGAACATTTTGTTTCAGATTGATATAGCAGCTGTGGGCCTGTTGTGACACGGGAAACGCTCAGTGTCAATTATGCGCTTCTCTGAGCCCATGAGACGAACCACCACTGGGGGGTGGATGCGTTTGTCCACAGTCCATGGCCCAAAATGCTTCTGTACGCGTTTTTCTCCACCTCCTCTGATCTTACGGTTCTTGAACCGAGCTCAGGAGGAGGGATTGACAGCTCTCCTGGTGGCCCCGAGCGCATGGGTGCACCATGGTTCCCAGCCCTGAAACGCCTGCTGTCGGGGTGCCCGTGGAAACTGCCGTAGAGGGAGGACGCTCTCCTTCCAGGCAGGAGGAGCGACCAGGAGTTACCCAGAAATAGGCCAGCACCTGTGGGTCTGGCCGTTGAACGAATCCACTTAGAGAGGATGGGTTGCCCACAGGATGTAATGCGCACAATTCAGGTTTCTCGTGGTGCATCTACCACAGCGATGTACACATCAAAGCGGACAGCTTGTCAGTGCTGGTGTACAGAGAAGGGTGTAGAGGCCACCTCATGTTCTTTAGGTGGCATGCTGTTCTTTCTGCAGCAGCTGATGGACAGAAATTTGTATCCAGCACGTTTAAAACGTACGCTGCAGCCATCTCTTCCTAACATGAAGGTTTCTGAGACAGAACAGGTTTTATCATCCGCTGATGAAGCGTTTTCTAAAAGGTGTACAGAGACGCAGGCCTGTCTCACACCCACTTGTTTTCCAGTGGGATTTAATACTGGTCCTGCAGGTCTTGATCAAAGCTTCATTTGAGTCTTTGGATCAGGTCCCACTTAAATTCTTGTCTCTTTAAACAGCCCTGCTGCTGGCTTTAACATCCGCTAAGAGAGTGAGTGTTTTTATCTGCCCTCTCTGTCGCTCCGTCATGTCTCAGAAATTAGGCTGATGGCAGCTCAGGTGATTTTAGATCAACCCAGCTTTTATGCCTAATAAATCACGAGCTCTTTTAATCAAGAGCGATATCGTTGGAGGGGTCGCCCCCCCCCCACACCTTCACACAGATCAGAAGAAGTAACGTCTTTTTATCCCCTCTGTCCTGTGCGGGCATTGACGTGTTGCATAGCGTGCACAGCTGCAATGCATCAACATCTGTTTGTACATTATAGAGATACATCTGCAGGTCGCCCGTTATCCACCCAGCGCTTGTCACACTGGCTGTGTGAGACTATTTCTGAAGCCTACAGAGCATCAGATTTAGAGTCTCCTGTCAACCTCAGAGCACACTCTATCAGGGGTATCGCATCTTCAACTGCGTTGTATAATGGTATGTCAATGCAGGACATTTTGCACTGTGGCCACGTGGTCAACACCCTGCTCATTTATTCGCTTTTATTTAGGTGATGTGACAGCCCGTTCCATGACACATTCTGTCCTTAGTGTTACAGAATGAATATTATTGTTTTCATGGAACTCCGTTTTACTCACATCTGTCTGCATGCATTACAGTGTGAGATGTTATCAGTCACAAGTTGTGACTGTTATTTGGTTCTATTGTCATTAATCAGTTCACGACTATTGTTACCAATCAGTTCATCTGATTAATTATCAGCTCTCTTGTTATTATTAATCTGTTCATACGGTTGAGCCGTAAACCGGTTGGTTCATGGCTCTTTTCAGCGTTTTTCCCTCCCCGTTGATGTTTCCGGGGCGTTCATGCATTCAGAATGCATAGTTACACAACATGCGTCTGTGCATGGCACACATAATTACGCAATGCGTAATTACGCACATGGGAGCTGAGTGATTAGACATTTTTGGGCAAGCTTCTGCTTCATACGGTGTTCGAATGGACCCAGTGAGGCGAGGACCACATCTGCTTCGCCCTTAACCCACTAAGCGAAAGCCTTAAAGGGCGAAGCCTATACAAAATAGAACGTTGGTTACGTACTGTAACCCCAGATTCTATGAGTATAGGCGTAGCCCTTTAAGCGTCGGGCCTCACTGGCTCCTAAATGGCTGAAGAAAAAAGCTATTTTGGGAGCTGATTTCCCGCTCTTAACGTAATTTATACGGACCGGGTGGGGCCCACACAGCAGGTGGGCGTGGACTACATTTTTCAGTGCTAATGCTCCGCATAACGGGATAAACCCACTAAGCGAAAGCCTTAAAGGGCTACGCCTATACTCATAGAATCTGGGGTTACAGTACGTAACCAACGTTTCTGTCCATGAGGCTGACACATTGTCCAGTTTTAAGACTGGGCTTAAGACTTTCCTTTTTGATAAATCCTATAGTTAGGGTCGGCTAGGGTTTCCTGAGCTGTCCCTTAGTTTTTCTGCTATAGGCTTGGACTGCTGGAGGACAAACTGACCACATTTCCTCTCTCTGCTGCTGTCTTTACTTGCTCAATTCTACCTGTTTGTATTTGTAATTATTTATATCTTGACAAGTGTTTGTTTTCCTCCTATAGAAAGTTCACCTGGACCTGTCATTTTGTGTTTGTTTTTCTCCTTCCTTTTCCCCCCTCAAACCCAGCCGGTCGAAGCAGATGGACGCTTGTCCTTAGCCTGGTTTTGCTGGGGGTTTCTTCCTGTTAAAAAGGAAGTTTTTTTTTTCTTTCCACTGTCTCCTTTGTGCTTGCTCAGGATGGGAGACTGTGATGAAGTGAAGCTTCAACACAATCTGCTGCTTCCTTAGATAGAAAACTTTTACTAATTGGCTTTTTATGAATGTTTCTGTTCAGTTCCCTGAGACAACTTCTGTTGTGACTTTGAGCTGTAGAAATAAACTTAATTGAACTGTTTTAATTTCAGCATTGCATCTGTGTTCAGTACTGTTTTAGACCATATTCACTTAACTGTGGTATTTAAATGATGAGGCTCCAGTGAACAGAAGACAGTTAGCAAGGACTAATCTGATGGAGGCTCTCTGAAGGAATAGTAGATCTTCTCCAGAGTAAGAGGACAACAGGTGCAGAGATCTCTGGAAACCACCTGAACCACTGAAGGCTAGTGGACATTGGACATAAGTTCAGACAGGACACGTCCTGTGTAGACCCCTTTAGTGATGCTAGAGTTAATCAGGAGAGCTACTGAAGAGAGGCTGAGGGGGGAAAGCGGGGTTGCAGACTAAGGCAGAAAGTCCAGACAAAATCTGTTCCAATATTCACGTATCACAAACAACAAAGTCCCTTCAATGTCCCAACATTAGTCTGACAAGGGTCAGTAAGGAGCAGCATCCTGCTTACAGAACTAAGAGGGGACAGGTGAGTTTGAATGCTGAGTGGAGCCTGAGCTGCAGTGAGCGAGGTGTTCAGGAGCATCTCAGAGCAAACAGAATTATAACTCTAGATTGAACGATGCCACTTTGGGTCAAATGGACTCATCGGGATGAATAATTTTCATACTGAAAGTACAAATGCAACTGGAAATGGAACTGCAAATGTATTTGGCTCTAACAATTAGCATCTCATCTGTAAAACGACACCCACGATCACCACTGAAGTATTTATTTATGAAAAAGTCAACATTTTGTTACCTTAGACTATTGTAAAAAGAAGTCCCAACGTTTAATGGTAATTAGAGAAGAATGGATGTTGAAGTTCCAGGCTGCACCCTTCAGATTTCTGCAGACATTTTTGAGTTATCGGTTGTGTCTCTGCACAGAAAACTGGAGCAGTGTTGAGTTTGTTTGAAGCATTGTTGTCTGATATTGCACCATATGTCAGAGTTTTCTTTTTGTGAACAGAACGTGATCATGATGTAAAGTTGAAGCTTTGGTTACATCACAGAAGCAATGTGGAGTTTCCCTCCCTGAGCTTCACTCTGTGTCCTCCACCTCATGTCCTTCCTCTTCCATCGGGTCAAACTGTATGTTCTCTGACTCGAACCACATCTGTATTGCTTCAGTCTCACATTTACAAACTTGGGAAAGTCTTCAGCCTATGTCTGTCTCAGAAACCTGACTAGCTTCAAACTGACACCTGGTGTCTGATTTAGTAGCACATATGAAAAAGACCTGCTTTAAGAAAATCAGATCTGTTTCGTTCAGACTGTTGTTCAAACAATCAGGGTTGTGATACGTTTTGATCATAGCTTTAGTCATGTGCTGAGAGAAGCCAACCTGAGATCAGAGGTAAAGCCTGAGAAAACACCTGAAAGAAGAAAATCTGCATGGCTGCCACTAAAGTAGAGGTTCTTGTTCAGACCAGACAGACTCTGATGTGTACAGCCTGTTGGTCTCATCTGTTCAGACAGAGGTGAATATTATAGAATTTTCATCTGCTTTTAACTGTATTCAGCCCCACATTTTAGCAGAGAAATTACAATGTCTGTATCATCTTTACTCCGGCCTCATATGTTGGCTTGTGGACTATTTAACTGTTCGGTCTCAGCGGGTGAGGGTTAATGGGGTCCTCTCTGATGTCTTTCTGTCCTCTACTGGTTCCCCTCAGGGCTGTGTTCTTTCGCTTCTTTTATTTATTTTATACACAAACGATTGTCGCAGCCATTTCTCTCAGCATCACATTGTAAAGTTTGCTGATGACTCTGTCATCCTGTCCCTTCTGAGCAGTGATGACCAAGACCCTGGGCCTGTGGTCGGGGACTTCACGGAATGGTGTGAGTCTTCCTTTGTAAAGTTAAATGTTTCTAAGACAAAGGAGATGGTCATTGATTTTAGAAACGACTCTTCAATTGCAGCTCCCGTGGTCATTAACAGTGAAGCTGTGGAGATGGTGCAACAATATAAATACCTAGGAACTGTTCTTGATGATAAACTGACCTTTGACCTCCATGTGAACTCACTTTGTAAAAAGTCCCACCAAACTATGTATTTTTATCAGAAGCTTTGTGGTTTTAACGTTGATTCAACTTTTATGAGAATGTTTTATTCAAGTTTTATTGAGTCTATTTTAACCTTTACCTTCATCTGTTGGTTTGGACTTTTGACATGTAAGAACAGGAGCAAACGCTCGGTGATTGTCAGGATGTGCAGCAAAACTGCTGGCATAGACCTACGGAACCTCGCTGACCTACACAAGGTGAGGTCAGTGAATAAGGCCAGGCAGATTCTGGCAGATCCTGATCACCCACTCCATGATGAGTTCAGGTTGCTTCCATCTGGAAACAGGTTTCTGCAGCCCAGATGTAGAACAAACCGATTGAAAAACTAATTCATCCCTGTAGCAATCAGGTTTCTCAATGAACACTAATTTCAATACTATTACTTTAATGTCTTAATGTCTTGTGTATATACTGTATATGTATGCATATGTACATATATGTATATGTGTATGTGCATGTGTGTGTATATGTACACATCTACTGAC
>NC_056499.1:53646999-53650126 GCF_014905685.2 Nematolebias whitei | reverse complement strand
CACACACATTCATACAGCACTCTACAACACACATTCATACAGCACTCTACTACCCATACACATTCAAACAGAGTTCTACTACACACATTCATACAGCGCTCAACTAAACACACATTCATACAGCCCTCTACTATACACACATTCATACGGCACTCTACTAAACACACACATTCATACGACACTCTACAACACAAACACATTCATGTGGCAATCTACTACACACACATTCATACGGCACTCTACTTCACACACATTCATACGGCACTCTACTACACACACATTCATACAGCACTCTACTACAGACACATTCATACAGCTCTCCACTACACACATTCATACAGCACTCTACTACACACATTCATACAGCACTCTACTACATACCCACATTCATACAACACTCTATTACACACACATTCATACAGCACTCTAGTACACACACATTACAGCACTTTACTACACACACATTCATTAACTAACAGGGATTTAGAGGAAAGAGATCTGATGTTTAACAAACTACATTTAATTATTTATTATGCTTTTCTTGTAAAGTAACATTTTATTTTAATAAAATTTTTATGGTTTTTATTTTTAGAGCTGATTTTTGGTTTATTTATTTTGAGCCATTGGCGAGTTGACACTGTTTCAATGGGGGTGTGGGTGGGTAACAGAAGAAGCAGCAGAGAGGTGTGGAGGACTACAACTCTGCTTCCTGGACTCGACCCTGGGAAATTATCCAGAGAAACATCCAAGATGACCTGTCCTGCTTCTTAAAACCATGCAGGTGCAAAACTGTCTCAGTCCAGTCTTTCCTGTACTGAGATAGGAAAAAACAAAACAACAACAAATAATCAGTAAACATCTGTGGACACTCACACCTGGACCAGAGCAGCCAATCAGAGCTCAGAAACAGCTCCCTGCCGGCTCACTCTTCGTCTCTACTTGGATGCCGTCCATCCTTCTCTCCCTCCTACCAAGGTCATCTCCATCCCAGGCATCCAGCCAACCAGACTGGCTCAGTTTACAGCCACCATGGGCAGACGGGTGAAGGGGAGGGCGTGAACGGCACGTGAACAACACGCTTACAGAGTTGCTCAAAGGTCCCCAGGCAGCCATTTACTCCTCACACAGACAGAATCACTCTGATCTGAGCAGTACAGCGGTTGCGGCAACACACACACTCACACAGACACACAGAGAGAGAGAGAGACTTGACTTGACAAAACTTTTATTTACATCATTTGGGGGACAACAACAAAAAAAATGTCCAACAATGACAAACATCATTAACAGAAAAGGTAAAAACGGGCATTAATTCATTAAAAATACATTTTTGTACACAGTTAAAAATACTTTACATAAAACCCAATATGGGCAGCACGATGGCGCAACTGGTAGAGGGGAACCAGGGACCTGCTCGCCTCTCAGCGAGCAGGTCCCTGGTTCAAACCCCGGTCCAGGGGCCTTTCTGGGTGGAGTTTGCATGTTCTCTCCGTGCATGCGTGGGTTTTCTCCGCGTGCTTCGGTTTCCTCCCACAGACCAAAACATGCATGTTAGGCTGATTGGTAACTCTAAATTGTCCCTAGGTGTGAGTGAGAAAGTGAATGGTTGTTTGTCTCTATGTGGCCCTGTGATGGACTTGCGACCCGTCCAGGCTGTACCCCGCCCCTCGCACAGTGATTGCTGGACATGGGCATCAGCGACCCCCGTGACCCAAAATGGAATAAGCGGGTAAAGATAATGGATGGATGGATAATGGATGGATGGATAATGGATGGATGGATGGATAAAACCCAATATCATATTACAGATTACAGCATTTTTTTTATTAAAAGGTAAGAATTAAAAAACCATCCTCCCTCAATGAACATAAAACCTGTTTGATGCCCCAGAAGTCTTTTAACGAGCTAAGGTTGCTGGTGAGGGTGTAAAAAGCATGCTCCACTTTTAAATGGGCTGCAAGTAATCCTTTAAAGCTCTCAACCACATCAGTCCAGCCCCGGCCTGCCATCTGGTTCTTTCTGGTCAACCATATAGCAAGTTTTGCAACCCCAAACAGAAAATGTATTAAGATCAGTATATTTTTCTTGTGTACAGTGTATTTTGGACCAAAGATAAAAATAGGTAAAGAAAACTCTTTCCCAAGAGCTACAACCCACTCCTCTAAAAGTCCAAAGAGACCCGCTAACCTTTGACATGACAGACAAGATGTTCTAAAGTCTCTGTCTGGGCACAAAAAGGGCACCCCTCCTCAGTGCTGGAGTCAAAGTGAGCTCTGTGTCTGTTCGTAGCTATGAGTCCATGTATTATCCTCCATTGAAGGTCAGCCACCCGTTTTTCAACTGGGGGCTTATACAGGACCCTCCTCCTGCCTTTAGGAGTGTAGTCTGAAGCAAAATCCTGAGTCCACCTTGACTCCCTAGTTCCAGCCAATGAGCGTAGATTCAGTACCTTCACACAGCTGTGGTAGAGCTGCTTTTTTCCACACGACTTAAAAACACCCATCTTTGGCGTTTCCATGGATAACAACTGTCCCCTTTCTTCCTGCTCCTCTTCAAAAGCAGGACTTACTGTCAGTGAAGGAAAAACATACTCGATGTCATCAATCCATTGGTCAGCATGAGCATGGTTCCCAACAAACGCTCTCAGTGGTGCAGGCAGACATAGCTGAACTTCTTCCATGAGCTTTCTCAGCACTCTGGAAGACTTAATGTTTGTGATATTCCCAAGTCTGTCCACAGAGATCTTCATCAGATGACCAACTTTAATAATACCGGCTTCAACAAACTTGGTCTTGATGGTAGTTGAAAAAAGTATGGATCCACTAACGGCTTTGTTGTAGAACAAAGGCTCCTCAAAAAGCCACATTCCTGGTCTGGGGTCAGGGTTGCGAGTGACCTTCAGCATCTGCCAGGCATCCAGCACTGAAAAATAGAAGGGTGTAAGTCCTGTTAGGTCCATTTTAGAGGATTCCATTAGGAAGAGCTGTTTATCTAGCCCAAGTCGGCCAGCCTTCCTCAGTAGCAGTTGGGCTAGGCCTAACCAACGGTAACAGCAGCCATACAGGAGTCTCTGTGCTGTTTGAAGTCTGAAGGTTGCCGTTCTGGAGATAGTATCCACAAGTCCTTG
>NC_056499.1:53644702-53646899 GCF_014905685.2 Nematolebias whitei | reverse complement strand
TTTTGAATGTCCAGAGGACCAGATTTAACTTTTTTAGATATATATATATCCCTCCATTGTCTTTTACCCGCTTCTTTCATTTTGGGTCACGGGGGTCGCCAATGCCCATGTCCAGCAATCATTGTGCGAGGGGCAGGGGACACCCTGGACAGGTCGGACGTCCATCACAGGGACACATGGAGACAAACAACCATTCACTCTCTCACTCACACCTAGGGACAATTTAGAGTTACCAATTAGCCTAACATGCATGTTTTTTGGTCTGTGGGAGGGAACCGGAGTACTCAGAGAAAACCCACACATGCACGGAGAGAACATGCTAACTCCACCCAGAAAAGTCCCCGGACTGGGATGTATGATTATTTTGGGGTTATTCAGAATAAAAATGTGTTTTTTTGACTGCATCCAAAATGTATCTATAAATAAAAACACTGACAAAAATAAACATGGGGTTGATTTTTTTCCCTAAAGGAAGATACAGAGTTAATAAACCATTCAACAGCTGGAGATGGACTTCAGTCTTCGGCATCTTTTTCTCCTTTGTTCATTGTTCTAGGACACGGTTTCTGACAGTCATAAGGAATGTAGCGTACA
Organism: Nematolebias whitei; assembly: GCF_014905685.2. Taxonomy (NCBI): domain Eukaryota; kingdom Metazoa; phylum Chordata; class Actinopteri; order Cyprinodontiformes; family Rivulidae; genus Nematolebias; species Nematolebias whitei. The sequence continues at coordinate 53,646,305 of NC_056499.1, read as the reverse complement.
GCGCTCCCTGCTGACCACACAAGTTCATTCAGCCCAAAGTGGCTGATGTCTGACAGCTGGAAGGAAAACAGCCAGCGTGGTGTGGTCACTGTGAGAAACTCTGGGATGTTGGCTGGTGGAGCAGCAGACGAGTGCGTGAGCTGCTGCCATGTTCAGACAATAATCAGAGTGAACACAATGTGAGGGAGGCCCAGTCTGCGCTGCGTGTCCCACTCCATTCACAGCTCTTCTGGGCTTGGCAGACTAAATATTAACCCAGAGATAGTGTCGCAGTGACCTGGATATGCACACACACTGAACAAAGGCTGCCTGGCTGCTGCTTTTTGTCTTACTGTGTGCCGTATCTCTGTGATGTCCAGCTCTGATAAAACGCACCGTCAATACAGTGATACCGAGATGCTGGCCCACTTCTGCCCTCACCTGGTTCCAGGTACTCTCACCTGAAGATCAAGAATCAACTGACCTTTGGATCAGAAGAGTGACATCACCAGAACTTTTAACAAGCTGTCTGAGTGATAATCTGCTGTAATAAAACTCTGCAACGATTAAAAATAAATCAAGAAATCACTCCACTTTTACTGCAACAAGTCGAGCCTGGATTGGGACTGGTTTCTGAACTGGTTTTGAACTGAACTGAAACCGGAATGTAGACTGGTTCTGATTTGGTCCCACAGCTGGTTTAAGCCTGGCTTTTAAACTGGGTTTTTATCGAAGGTTTATTCTGCGTTGGTTAGGACAGGTTTAACTCTGAACTATGCTAACAAAGTTCAGTGTACCACAATTCAGACTGGCTGATAATGGGATCCAGACTGGACTGGGTGGTTCTCTTGTTCTTTGTGGTTCTGGTTAGATGTTTGGACCATTAGTCCTGTAACCAGATGATCCCAGGATGATCAGACACCTGATACTGAAGAAGGATCCAGACACTGAAACATTTTGCACATTAGAGGATAAACAAAGATGAGTTTGATCATTATGAGTGCCACATGACCACCTCATATTATTAATTTTTTGTTTATTTGTCATATACAGGTCAACACAAGGTCAACAATGCAATGAAATGCTCAGGACGAGCAAAACCATCTCAACTCACCAACCCCCCCTCCCCCAACAAAACAACAACAACAACAACAACAACAACAAACAAACAAACAAACAAAAACAAAAAAAAACAAGAAATAACAAAGCATGCAATAAAAGTACAAAATAAAGCACCAAAAAGTAAAATGGAAATATATTGACAAGGTCCAAAAGAAATAAAGTAAACTACATGGTAGAATACAACGGTTCAAGTAAGATGAATCAGTACAAACTAGTAACTCACAGAAGACTGTTTTAGACAGACAACATATAAGCTGGTACAGGCGACAATATACAACAATAAAAAGCAATTACTGTAAAATAATTGTTATAAAAACTATCTTACTGTTAGCAGCATGATGCTGTTAGCAGCATGGTCCTGTTAGCAATGTGTTTCTGTTAGCAACATAGTCGTACTAGCAAAGTGGTTCTGTTAGCAGTGAGGGTCTCTTAGCAACATGGTCCCGTTAGCAGCATGGTACTGTTAGCAGCATGGTACTGTTAGCAGCATGGTACTGTTAGC
>NC_056499.1:53641161-53644692 GCF_014905685.2 Nematolebias whitei | reverse complement strand
GGTACTGTTAGCAGCATGGTACTGTTAGCAGCGTGGTACTGTTAGCAATGTGGTATAGTGTGGTTCTGTAGTGTGGTTCTGTTAGCAACATGGTCCCATTATCAGCATGGTCCTGTTATTGAGGTCCTTATTACTGTACAAATGTGCACGTTCCTGCGTGCACACTCCTGGTAACATGCACACTTCTGGAAAGGTGCTAAGTCTTTAGTGTGACGGTTACTGCACAGATAATCTTCCAGCAGATATAAGGCTATCGTTCCTCCACACTGACTGTTATTCAGAGTTTCTGATGAGCCTGAACAGCCCCACTGAGCACGTGCAAACATTTACACAGTGAACATGCACCCAGTGACCCACTGCCGGTGTCTGAGCCAGGTCAGAGTGATCTGTCTGAGTTCTCAGACGAACCATCAGCTTTATACAGAACTGATCTGTGAACTTTGACCTTTACAGCTCCTCCCGGCCCAATCGTCTGAGGAATGATTAACAGGGCAGGCTGTTAGTGCCGTTAAACGAGTTCATTATGGCCTCACTTATCTGCTGATTTTTTTTTTAAGCACCAATAGTTTGACCATGCATGAAGCATTTGCAAACGGTGGTTCAGGTGCCCATCAGGGTGGTTTAGGTGGATTAATGTTATTAGAGATGCTCAAACTGGAACAGGTTGGATACCAAAGAGCACAAACTTTTCATTTAATGACTTAAAGTTCAGAGGAGCTGAAATAAAACACTGATCTCAAACTGTGAACAATCAAACTTCTACTCACATTTTCAGCACAACGAATCAGGAGCTTCCTGTATGAAAGAGTGCGTACGCACAAAAATAATCATGTTCACAAAAGCGTCCAAAAGCATTTTTCTGCCCACCTTTTCTTCACACATTCCTATTTAATGAAGCATAGCTGCATGTGCTGCTTGGACCAACTTGTCTCCTCCCATATATAAATACAAAAATCAATATGAATACATGGCAGGATTCCATCTTGTGTCCAAAATACTGAGACAAAGGCATCAAGAAAGGCAAATAAAAAAAAAGACTAAATGTTCTACAGTTGGAGGTGGAAGCAAGTGGTAAAAATTTTATTTGGCTGTCATTCCTCCAGTGTTAGCAATAAAAGGAGTAGCAGAAGGTGGTAAATGCTGAAAACAACATATTACAAAATCTGGTCCTCACCCAGAACTAAAAGTGGGTTCAACATCAAAGTTGATGTTAAGACATGAGTCACTGCACATCAATAGAGTGCCTCAGGCGGCTGAGGTGAGTTGGTCTGGGAAGCTCAGTCTTCACCTCCTTCTACAGGTGTGCAGTGGAGAGCATCCTGTGCTTCAGCATCGTGTGGCATGGAGGCTGCACAGCTGCAGAAAGAAGAGCTTTGCAGAGAGTGGTGAAGGTTGCACAGAAGATGTTGGAGTCAGTCTCCCCACCATCACAGACATTTACACCTCCAGATGCAGGAAGAGGGCCACCTGCATCATGAAGGACCCCACTCACCCAGCACACACACTTTTTGCCCCACTCCCCTCAGGAAGGAGGTGAGGAGCATTAAGTGTACAACCAGTAGACTGAGGAACAGCTTCTACCCTGAAGCTGTTAGACTCATGAATCTCTAACCAGGATAATCACTGTAATGACACTTTAATTTGTGATATCTCACTTTATCTGTGCTGCTGATTATCCATGCTGCTGATCTCTTACCCATAAGCAGCTGCATTCATACCCATCTGCTCACAACAGACTCATGTTCGTGTTGCTGCTTAATGCACTGTAATATTTTACATTATTATTGTTTGGTGCATATCTCAGATCCTTGTATACTGTTTCTTCTTTTCCTGATGCATGCTCAAGATGTTTGAAAAACATCTTGAGCATAAGAAGAAACAAAAAGAAGATGTTTCTTCTTTTCTTTAATATACTTTATATTTTTGCTATTTTTGGGTGTAACTGGGACCATAAGTGCATTTTTGTTCCACCTCATGTACCACATGTGATACAAATTACAGTAAAGTCTCCTTGTACCTTGAACCTTGTTTGTTCTAGAATTGTGCCGCTCAAGGTGGCTGCATGTTGGAGCAGCTCTGTTACTTTCATTCTGAGATTTTGCTTTTGGAAACTTTAATTCATCTTTTTCTGGATGTAAGTCACATTTTTTGGATGATTGTTTCCTCTGGTATCAGATGCTGTGCAGCTGGAAGGATTTTTACTGAAACTTTTTTAGTTTTGGACATTTGTTATGATGCTTAACCATGGCAACAAGGCAGTTTTCTACAACCAACTGATTAACATCTCAAAAGCTCAAATACTATCTCAGCTACAGCCCCAAATCTCAAATGAGTTGAAAAGGATGTTCTGTGGACGCATTCTCATCAACCTGCCAGCTGTGCTTGAGTACCTGACCACTGAGATCCTGGAACTAGCAGGAAACACGGCTCATGATAGTGGAAGGACAGGATCGTCCCTCGGCACCTACAGTTGTCTGTCCGCAGCGATGAGGAGCTCAGCAGGCTGCTGGGAGGAGTGACCATCGCTCTGGGAGGAGTTCTGCCCAGCATTCGGGCAATCCTACAGCCCGGGGGAACCGACAGGCCAGCTGAGTCTGGGTGGACGGCTCAGACGGCATCTGCAGCCAGTTTCTTAGGATCCACTTTGGGATGGACCTTTACAAGAAAACCTTCCTGTCTACAGCCATCAGTATCTATAACATCTCTAATGAAATGAGGATAACGAGTTACAACAACAAATAATTTCCCTTTGGGATTAATAAAGTATTTTTGAATTGAATTTGAATTGAATTGAACCTTGGGTGCTTCATCCTTGGTGGAGGAACATCTGATATGTTAGGACATTATATGGATGAGGTTGTCTCATACAGCTGGCACGGCTCAGGGACGACTTTGAAATACCCGACCTGTCAGTCAGCTCCCTCTGAAAGGCTCCGTTTCCAAGGAAGCCCACTGTGGTGAGGACTTGAACCAGCACAGAGCTCCTCCTAGTTTCCTCGACAACCTGAGGAGTCATCACTTGAGTTATTCTGAATTAAGGGTGAAGTTCTGCCTTAAGTGGAGGAGTTCAAGTATCTCAGGGTTTTGTTCATGAGTGAGGGAAGAATGGAGCGTGAGATAGTCAGACAGATTGGTGCAGCATCTGCAGTATTGCAAACTCTGTACCGGTCCGTTGTGGTGAAGAGAGAGCTGAGCTGTAATGCAAAACTTTCTGTTTACCAGCCGGTCTACGTTCCTACCCTCACCTATGGTCATGAGTTCTTGGTAATGACTGAAAGAATGACATTGTGGATACAGGCGGTTGAAATGAGTTTCCTCTGCAGGGTAACTGGACTCTCCCTTAGAGATAGAGTGAGAAGTTCAGTTATCCGAGAGAGACTCGGAGTAGAACCACTGCTCCTCCACATCGAGAGGAGCCAGTTGAGGTGGTTCGAGCATCTGGTAAGGATATCCTGATGCATGCTCAATAATCCAGGTAGAAAAATCTAAAAAAGTTAAATCTGGTCCTCTGGACATTAAAAAAAAAAAAAA
>NC_056499.1:53635210-53641061 GCF_014905685.2 Nematolebias whitei | reverse complement strand
TATCAGAACTCTTCCCCTATAGGACAGCTGGGGTAGCAACCATTTCCTTTTAGACAACTTGGCTTCCACCTTTTCCAGCACTCCCTCCCAGTTCTGCTTTTGGTAATTGTCAGTCCTTAGATAAAGCCCAAGTATTTTCATACCCACTCTCTCCCAGCTCAGACTGCTAGGAAGGTCGGGAATCCCTCTCACTTCCCATTTTCCTACCAGGCATCCATTACTTTTCCCCCAGTTTACCTTGGCTGAAGAGGCCTTTTCATTTATAGTAAGACACTTTCTTAGCTCCTGTATGTCTTCCTGACCTTGGACAAATATATTTATATCATCAGTGTATTCTGACACCACAATGGGAGAAGCTAAAATTGAATTTGTTAGAGAGAAACCCTTTAGTCTACTCTTCAGTCTATTCAAAAGAGGTTCAATGACTAGACTGTAAAGCTGACCTGAACTTGGACAGCCCTGCCTGATTCCTCTTTTTACTGGCACCGGAGAGCTCAAACCTCCCCCTACCTTCACAGTGCAGCACGCCTCACTATACAAGAGCTTTAGCCATGTCAAAAAATTGTCTCCCACACCAAAAGCTTGCAAAGTTGAGAAAAGAAAACCGTGATCTACACGATCGAAAGCTTTTTCTTGGTCAATGGATATAATACCAATTTTAGTGTCATATTTACATACCTCAAACACATCTCTTATTAAAAACAAGTTGTCTAAAATTGATCTACCAGGTACACAGTAGGATTGATCAGGGGCAATTAAAAATTCAATAAATAGTTTTGGCCTGTTTGATAAAACCTTAGAGAGAATCTTATCGTCCATACATAAAAGAGCAACTGGTCCAGAGAGTCGTCACCCTTTTTTGGCAGAAGGGAGAGAATTGCTCGCCTAGAAGAGGCAGGGAGCTTTCCTTCATTAAAACATTGTTTAAAAACATCCAGAAGGTCTTGTCCTAAAACATCCCAAAAGTGTTTAAAAAAAACTCTGGTGGTAATCCATCTATTCCTGGAGCCTTTCCAGGTGTCATCTGGGATACAGCAACAGTCAGTTCATTTAGGGTTAGATGTGAGTTCAGGGTTTCCTGATCTTCTGGGGTGAGGCAAGGAAGCCCCTGCAGAAGCTCCTCGGTACTGTCCACATCACAGCCAACTGGCTTGAACAAGTCCGTGTAAAAGTTCACAGCATGGTTCCTCAGCTCAGCTGGATCTGAGGTCATTTGTCCATTTGGGAGTTTAAGGCAGATTAATTGTTTCTTCTGAGTGACAGACTTCTCCAAGCAAAAGAAGAAGGACGTGGGTGCGTCCATTTCTTGGATATTTTTAAAACGGGCTCTGACTAAAGCTCCTTTGGCTCGCTCATGTAACAAAGAGTTCAGTTCAAGTCTTTTGGATTGAAGAGAAGTCTGTGAGGTTGATTTGGAGATAGAAACATTTTCCAGATGTTTTATCTCTTCTTCCAGCTTCTGCACAGTTCTCTTAATGTTGGTGGAGGTACCAGAAGAATATTGCTGGCAAAAGACCTTAATCTGGGCCTTTCCTACTTCCCACCATTGAATAAATGTGGGGAAATCACATTTCTTTGATCTCCAGTGAATCCAGAACAACTTAGTTTTCACAGAAGACAGAATCGTGTAACATTTTCACATTAAAATGCCAAAAAGATTATTTCACAACAAATAAAAGAGTAATTTCTATAGAAATTAAATGGTGATCTGAGAAACCAACAGGAAACATCTGACTATTTAAAACACGTGTGATGATGGAACTAGAAACATAAAACCTGTCTAACCTTGCAGCACTAACTTGTGCATTAGAGCATTAGATATTTTAATCCAGGTATACTGCCTGCTTGAAGGGTTTTTAATTCTCCAAGCATCTATCAGGTCTGCTTTCTTTAACATCTGAGACAGAAAATGTGATGACCGAAGGTGTGGTTATTCTCCAGTCCTGTCTAACTTAAAATCAGTGCAGCAATTCCAATCACCACCTAAAATAATAATTTTCCCACAATCAATGCTTTTTAATTTATCATCCAGAGTTTTAAAAAGCCCCTCCCTTTCTAAGCCCTGCTTGGGAGCATAGACATTGATGAAATGAAAAATAAAATCCTCCATCTGCGCTTTCACCAATAAGAGTTTGCCCTTTACAATCTCAGTGCTTGAGATAATTCTTATATTTAGGGCAGAAGAAAACAAAATGGCAACCCCTGCACTAGCATTTGTCCCGTGGCTAAGGACATATTGCCCCCCCCCCCCCCCCCCCGCCTGCTGACGGTGGGGACAAGCGATGCGTTTGTGATCCACATCCTCACATTCAAAACATTTCAGGCTGCCTGAGCTAGCATACACCATGTAAGAGCCGTCACCGTGTTTCACCCGAAAACAAACCTCCGGTGTGTGCGTGGGTGAATCCAGAAACATGGACACCTGTCTGCGCAGTGATTGAACGTGTTTCAGCTTGGCATCCCTGCAGCCCAGGCTCACGGTCCGGAATCCACTCGCCACCCTCCCGAAGCATCTCAGCTCCTGCTCCAGAGCCTCGTTAGGAATAAACGGAGGGACTCCAGACACCGTGATCCGGGTCGAGGGCAATGCCAGAGGCGAAACCGGCAAAAACTCATTATTTAATGTGATTCCACTCTGAATGAGCTCAGTCACAAATGTTTGTTGCTTCAAGAAAACAACCACACCCTTATTCATACGGGAGGCATAAGTGATGTTATTATGCCCAACCTGCTCTCCGACAGCCAGCAGCACCCGCTCCATAGTAGTGTTGAACTGCGGCACAACCCTCACCCCATGGTCCAGTGACAGGGATGGCATCTCCGAGCACGCCATCCCCGCTACAAAACTGTTCGCTGAGCGGACGTGAAACTCACAAACACTCACGCAAACAAAACAAACACACGAACAAACATACAAAAAACCACTTTTGAATCAGTAGAAAAAGTTTGAAAACTCAGACTCACTCCGGTTCAGACTCACCACACCCAGCATGCAGCATGCACAGAGAGAGAGAGAAAGGAGAACAGAGCAAACAGGAGAAAGTTTAAAAACCTGTTGGTTTTATTCACTACAGTAATAAACTGATCCGACGATGTCTGACAGACTGATTAAAAACCCTTCTCCATCAACCCATCTGTAGCAGAACCAGCTGCAGCGACCGGAACCACCACACCTCTCAGGTGTAAATCTTGGCCCATGATTGAATAATAAACACCATAAATCACTAATTTCCACCCAAACTGACAAACAGCTGGAATAAATCTGCTCTCTGGATCTGGAGTCGAGGCCTCAGTTTATGATCAGCTCAGAACATTTAAACTGTCTCTGCTGAACATACCGAGTCCAACCGGTTGTTACCAGTACAATCTCAGAGCATGCTGCCATGGCAACATAGCAAACTAATCCTCTCACTAAAGAGACTGTAATTCTGTGTTTTTACTTCTATTCTACCTCCATCTTCTTTGGGTTGTTCTGAATGCATTCTTTTAAATCACAGAGGTCTGAGGTTCTGACCGATGCATGTACGGGTCGGACTGAGTAACTCTGGGCTAACTGTAATAAATAGAGATGTTGGAATTTTCTACAGGATCTCCTGGTACATGTAAATGGAAAATGGACTGTACTTATATTGCACCTTTTAACCAACACCTCCAGACATGAGCACATCACCCCTGTTTTATTTTCTCTCCACTGGCTTCCAGTCGATTTTAGAATTAAATTTAAAATTTTATTATTCACTTTTAAAGCTCTCAATGGTCTTGCCCCACTATATTTGTCTAATTTTGTAGCTGTCCGTGAATATAGGAGAACACTGAGATCTTCTAATACATTTCTACTCTCTGTCCCAAAATCCAACTACAAACGATGGGGTGACCAGGCCTTTTCGGTTGTCGCACCGACTCTGGAACCAGCTACCTGAGGACTTGCGCACCATCACTGACATGGAGCATTTTAAATCTAATCTTAAAACCTTTTTATTCAGGCAGGCTTTTAATACCTAGTAGGTCTTTGACAATTTTGCTATGTTTTAATTGTAATTGTTTTTGTTTTTAACTGACTGATTTTTTATTCTTGTTTGTTTTTAACTTCTGTACTGTGCAGCACTTTGTGCACCTTTTGGCTGCTGGAAAGGGCTCTATAAATAAAGTTTGATTGATTGATTGATTGACCTCTCTATTTTATCAATATACTTAAAGCACTTTACACTACAATCTGTCCTCATTTACCCATTCATACAGCACTCTACTAGATCTCTACAAAGTTAAATGAACAAATCATTCTAAAGAGACTAATCAGAGCTTTATCACATTCATTCACCGATGGAACACACATCAGAGGCAATGAGGGGTTCAGTGTCTTGCCCAGGGACACTTCGGCACGTGACTGCTGGTGGAATTAAATCCCCAACTCTTGCATTGGAGGACGACTGCTCTAACCACTCAGCCACAGCTGCCCATGTGTCATATGATGGCAATGCCGGTTCTGATGGCACAGAGAAACTCAGAGGGACAGAACCCATGAGGATAATGGTAACATTGGCCACCATAGATTAATCTTTGGCTGCCCACTTGGACGGTTCCACTATATATAGCAGCTTTTCCTAGGACTACACTCTTCTGGAGCAAGATCTCTGAGGTTGTTCCTGGTATATGTTGGAGCCATTATTTCAGTTTTGGGGTCGCAGCACCAAGTGCTCCAATGACCACTGGGACCACTGATGATTTGACTCCACAACTTCTTTAGGTGCATTCCCACCAGCCCTGTTTAGTCCACTTTAATCGAACTCTAGCTCATTTTCCTAGGAAGTCCGGTTTGTTTGGGGAGGTGTGAATGCGCCATCGAACTCTGTCACGGAACAAAAAGGCGAACTCTGGCCCGGGCTTAAAGCTAGGTCTCGGTCCAGTAGAAGAGAACTCCAGCGCGGTTCGAGTGCAGTGTGAATGTAAACAGATCGGGCCCCGCTCCACAATCAAGAAGTGGAGTACAGCGCAGGGCAAACAAACACGCATTTCTCTTACCTCATATGGAGCCGTCAGCTACCTTGTGTGAAAAACAATATTCTCCATGGTCTTCTGCCTCATCTTCTGCTCATGCTGAGTCCATTTTTGAAAAATGACTAAATATAACTCCTAAAACTGCTAAAACTTGATGCCACTCTATTTTTGTTTTTATTTCCAGAAGAAGAAGTGTCTTCAGAGGTTTTTGTGTAATTTCTTTCAGTAGTTCTTGGTGCAGCACTACCACAGTCGAGTGGGGGAACAGGTTGGTTCGAACAGGTTGGCTCGACTGCACAGTGCAGTGTGAATGCAAACACAACAGCTCAAATGTAAACAAAATGTTATGAATATTGGTCCCCAACCGAACCGAGTCTACCAGACTATCAGGTGTGAAAACAACCTTTATTTCCTCTTTCAGCCCTTGGTATTTCTCCAGCTGCTTCTTCTTCCTGGTGTTAGTCCCTTGGGATTATTACCTCTATCACTGCTGTCTTCTTGTGTAGCTCGTTGACCATCACCTGTTTGTCAGTCTGGATCAGGAAATCTCTCACACCAGCCCTGTTTAGTCCGCTTTAATCAAACTCTAGCTCATTTTCCTAGGAAGTCCAGTTGGTTTGGGAAGGTGTGAACGCGCCATCAAACTCTGTCACGGAACAAAAAGGCGAACTCTGGCCCGGGCTAAAACCTAGGTCTCGGTCCAGTAGAAGAGAACTTCAGCGCGGTTCGAGTACAGTGTGAATGTAAACAGACCAGGCCCCGCTCCACAAGCAAGAAGTGGAGTATAGCACAGAGCAAACAAACACGCATTTCTCTTACCTCATATGGAGCCGTCAGCTGCCTTGTGTGAAAAACA
>NC_056499.1:53612450-53635110 GCF_014905685.2 Nematolebias whitei | reverse complement strand
AAACACACATTTCTCTGACCTTATATGGAGCCGTCAGCTGCCTTGTGTGAAAAACAATATTCTCCATGGTCTTCTGCCTCATCTTCTGCTCTTGCTGAGTCCATTTTTGAAAAATGACAAAATATAACTCCTAAAACTGCTAAAACTTGATGCCACTCTATTTTTGTTTTTATTTCCAGAAGAAGAAGTGTCTTCAGAGGTTTTTGTGTTGTTTCTTTCTGTAGTTCTTGGTGCAGCGCACCCACAGGCAAGCGGGGGAACAGGTTGGTTCGAACAGGTTGGCTCGACTGCACAGTGCAGTGTGAATGCAAACGCAACAGCTCAAATGTAAACAAAATGTTATGAATATTGGTCCCCAACCAAACCGAGTCTACCGGACTATCAGGTGTGAAAACAACCTTTATTTCCTCTTTCAGCCCTTGGTATTTCTCCAGCTGCTTCTTCATCCTGATGTTAGTCCCTTGGGATTATTACCTCTATCACTGCTGTCTTCTTGTGTAGCTCGTTGACCATCAACTGTTTGTCAGTCTGGATCAGGAAATCTCTCACACCAGCCCTGTTTAGTCCGCTTTAATCAAACTCTAGCTCATTTTCCTACGAAGTCCAGTTGGTTTGGGGAGGTGTGAATGCGCCATAGAACTCTGTCATGGAACAAAAAGGCGAACTCTGGCCCGGGCTAAAACCTAGGTCTCGGTCCGGTAGAAGAGAACTCCAGCGCAGTTCGAGTACAGTGTGAATGTAAACAGACCGGGTCCCGCTCCGCAGGACAAACACACATTTCTCTGACCTTATATGGAGCCGTCAGCTGCCTTGTGTGAAAAACAATATTCTCCATGGTCTTCTGCCTCATCTTCTGCTCTTGCTGAGTCCATTTTTGAAAAATGACAAAATATAACTCCTAAAACTGCTAAAACTTTATGCCACTCCGTTTTTGTTTTTATTTCCAGAAGAAGAAGTTCTAAAATTCTAAATTCTAAAATCAAGTTCTAAAATTGCGCCGCTTAAGATGGCTGCATGTTGGAGGAGCTCTGTTTCTTTCATTCTGAGATTTTGCTTTTGGAAACTTTAATTCCTCTTTTTCTGGATATAAATCACATTTTTTGGATGATTGTTTCCTCTGGTATCGGATGTTGTGCAGCTGGAAGGATTTTTACTGAAACTTTTTTAGTTTTGGACATTTGTTATTGTTAGGAGTGCGCGGGGAACCCAGATGATATGAGACCCAGAACGAGGCAGACACAAGGGGAATACAAAATAACAGTGTTTATTATTTACAGTGAGTTTAAATCACATCCACAGGCTGCTGGTCTGAGGCTCCTGGAAAGAGGGACGACAGGTTATAGCTGTCCAACGGGGAAGGCTCAAGTTGTTTGGTAAGGAGTGTGTTTGTCCTTACAGTCCAACCCGAAGGGAGAGCTGGTCCTTCAGTCCAAGGCGAGCGAGCAGCAGAGGGAAATCCAAAAGAGTCCAAAGGGGAACGAGGAAGGCTGGCACTGGAGGCAAAGAGGCACGAGGAATACCTGAGAGGCCTAGGATCCAAATCAGGTCACGAGGGAAATCCAAAGAGCACGAGGAACCAGGAAACTGGAAAAAAGAGCAAAAGGTGAACAAATTCTTTTCACCAAGACATTTGCCTCACAACAGTACAATACCATAAGAGGTGATATGCTCCAGCGTTGAATCACACCGGACTGCAGCCTTAAGTAGATGGAGAGGCTCATCAGGCTGATGGCCGCCAGGTGTTGGTAATCAGCGGCCATCAGCAGGGCAGGCTGCAGGCAGTGGGATCCTTACAGTTATGATGTGTAACCATGGCAACAAGGCAGTTTTCTACAACCAACAGCAGCTGATTAACTTCTCAAAAGCTCAAATAATATCTCAACTACAGCCCCAAATCTTAAATGAGTTGAAAAGGATGTTCTGTGGATGCATTCTCATCTACCTGCCAGCTGTGCTCGAGTTCCTGACCACTGAGATCCTGGAACTAGCAGGAAACACGGCTCATGACAGCGAGAGGACAGGATCAGCCCTCGGCACCTACAGTTGTCTGTCTGCAACAACGAGGAGTTCGGCAGACTGCTGGGAGGAGTGGCCATCGCTCTGGGAGGAGTTCTGCCCACCATTTGGGCAGTTCTACAGCCCGGGGGAACCGAGAGGCCAGCCGAGTCTGGGTGGACGGATCGGACAACATCTGCAGCCAGTTTCTTAGGATCCACTGTGGGTTGGACCTTTACAAGAGATCCTTCCTGCCTACAGCCATCAGTATCTATAACATCTCTTAATGAAATGAGGATAACAAGTTAAAACAACAAAAACTTTCCCTTTGGGATTAATAAAGTATTTTTTTAATTGAATTGAAGAAGAAATGTCTTCAGAGGTTTTTGTGTTGTTTCTTTCTGTAGTTCTTGGTGCAGCGCACCCACAGGCAAGCGGGGAACAGGTTGGTTCAACAGGTTGGCTCGACTGCACAGTGCAGTGTGAATGCAAACGCACCAGCTCAAATGTAAACAAAATGTTATGAATACTGGTCCCCAACCAAACCAAGTCTACCGGACTATCAGGTGTGAAAACAACCTCAGTTTCTTAACTCTGCCATTCTCCACCACTTTTGGTGGAGTCTCACACTTTGATTGTGGGACCTCCAGTCCATGCTCTGCACAGAATTTCTTGCATATCATTCCACTCACTTGATTATGACATTCCATGCAGTATTCCCCTAGATAACTTGCCATGGCGGGGTGCTCATCTTGTCCGTGAATCTTGTCTTTTGTCGACAGGGATGGGGACACGTATGAGCTGTGCACCGTTTGTACTTACAGTTTTCGGGGGGGGGGGGGGGGTCAGCATGAGGGATCAGCATAAGGGAAGAGGCAGCATAAGTGCAGCCTTTAGCTTTGTAGCTAGTGCATCTGTATTGCATGCAGCTAGTTTATCAGCACTATGTCAGTGCCGACAGGTGTGTGTGCAGTTCAGTTCAGCAGGTGGGGCACTCAGTTCTGTTGACAGAGTAGGGAGCCCAATTGTATAATGGTAGGGGAAACACTGCCATGTACACTTTGCCTGCCTGGATCTTACACCCCGCTATTATGTGTTGGAGCAACGCTGTACAGCCTGCATCTTGGGTCTTGTCTGGTATGGTAGACCCTAGTCTCTATTGCTCTTGTGCTGCCGATTAGTGTCTCTGTGCTGTCCTTCAGTCCAGCCCTCTCTAGCCACTGGTAGGATTTCTTGATGTCAGCCTTGATATCAATCTGCTGGCAGTACATGCCCTGCGGATGTAAGGGTCCCACTGCCTGCAGCCTGCCTTGCTGATGGCCGCTGATTAACAACACCTGGCGGCCATCAGCCTGATGAGCCTCTCCATCTACAAAAGGCTGCAGCCCAGTGTGACTCATCGCTGGAGCATATCACCTCTCATGGTATAGTACTGTTGAGCTAGATATGTCTAGGTGAAAATAATTTGTTCACCTGTGTTCTCTTTTCCAGTTTCCTGGTTCCTCATGTTTTTGGATTCTCCTCGTGACCTGATCTGGATCCCTCGGCCTGTCAGGTATTCCTCGTGCCATTTTTTGCCTCCAGTTGCCAGCCTTCCTCGTTCCCTTGGACCCTCGTTGGATTTCCCTCCGCTGCTCACTCCTTGGACTGAAGGACCAGCTCCCCTCCTTCGGATTTGGACTGTAAGGACTAAAACGCTCTTCAAACAAACCACTCAGGTCTTCCCCTCTGGACCAACATTAACCTGTCGTCCCTCTTTCCAGGAGTTGCTGAGAAGCAGCGTGTGGATTAATTCTCACTGTAAATAATAAACACTGTTCTTTTGTACTTCCCCTGTGTCTGCCTCGTTCTGGGTCTCATACTATCTGGGTTCCTCGCGCAATCCTAACAGAAATGCTCCAGCCACAAAAGACCCAGAATGAGATCAAGAGCGAGCAGACAACCCCCGGTTCCCCGGAGGAACGGATCGACGGGTTGGATAAAGTTTTACATCAGGTGCTGACTCACCAAACCACAGTCCAGTCCAACCTTCAGGAGCTCGGAGGTATGATTTATTCCATTAAATGTCAACTGCAAGCTTCTTCCTCCTCAGCTCCAGTCGTTCCGCCAGCCCCCGTGGCTCCTGGTTCCATTCCTCCTGTTC
The DNA here is from genome assembly GCF_014905685.2 of Nematolebias whitei. Taxonomy (NCBI): domain Eukaryota; kingdom Metazoa; phylum Chordata; class Actinopteri; order Cyprinodontiformes; family Rivulidae; genus Nematolebias; species Nematolebias whitei. Next base: position 53,630,972 of record NC_056499.1, on the reverse strand, counting down.
AACAAATATTCATTAAACCTTCTGAGTTCTTCACCGGAGACCCTGACCAATGTGATGGCTTCTTGCTGCAGTGCAGACTCGCCTTCGAGGGGGCTCCCACTCAGTTCTCCTCGGACGCAGCCAAGATCACCTTTTTCGAAAGTCAGCTCAAGGGTAACTAACGCTCTCCGGTGGGCTCACTCATTTCTCCTGAGCCATGAAAATCCCTCGGCAACCTATTAACTATTTCTGCATGAGTTTCGTAGGATTTTTGATCGCCCCCTGCAGACATCGAACGCCGCCAAGCATTTGTTGAATTTACGACAGGGCCGTCGTAACGCTTCGGAGTTCGCCCTAGAGTTTCGGATCCTTGCTGCCCAAACAGGATGGGACGAGTCTGCTCTCCAAGGTATTTTCTTTAACTCTTTATCTGACTTTCTCAAAGACCAGATGGCTATGCGAGACGAGCCCGAGACTTTCGACAAGTTAATAGACCTTGCCATCTCCATCGATGACCGTTTCTGGGAAAGGAGGAGAGAGGCAAACTACAATTCCCATCGATCCCCGACTTCCGGGTTTCCGACTTCTCCAGGTGAGCCCAAGTCTGCACCTTTGTACTACACTTCCCAGAATCCTCCCACTTCCGGGTTCACGGCCCCTCGCCACGAGTCCGTTTCACCCAAGCAGCCTCCCTTGAACTACAACTCCCAGTCTTCCATGCTTCCTGGCCTCAACCAATCATCTTCTTTTTCTCCACGGGATCGATCGCCCGAGCCTATGCAGGTGGGGCACGCACGGCTGACTCCTGCAGAGAGACAGCGGCGTGTATCCACCCGTCTCTGCATTTATTGTGGTAACCTCGGTCATTTTCTGCCCCACTGTCCGTTTCGGGGAAACGAGAACTTCCACCAGTAAAGCGGGAGTTACTGGTGGGAACTTCTGCATTAACCTCCCCATTTAAACTTTTGCTTCCCATGGTCATTCAGACTCCTGACAATCGCTTTTCGTTTTCTGCTCTCATCAACTCGGGTGATGAACAAAACCTGATTAGTGCTGATTTAGTTAGAGAACATTCCTTGCCTGCTCGTGAGATTCCTCCGATTTCTGTCGCCGGCCTAACCGGAGACACATTGACCCGTATTAATCAGAAGACTATCGATTTGCATGTCATCATCTCAGGTAATCATCATGAGATGACTGATTTCTTTGTGTTCAACTCTCGTACACCCCAGATAATTCTAGGTTTCCCCTGGCTTTGTAACCATAACCCTGTTATTAATTGGGAGCGCGGCTGTGTTGACAAATGGAGTGACAAGTGTCTCAGTAACTGCCTTTGCTCCGCCATTAACGAGTTCCCTCGGGACACGCCTCCTCTAGAGGAGATCGACCTCACCTCTGTTCCTACTGAATACCGCGACCTAGCGGCAGTCTTTAGCAAGCAACGCGCCTTGTCTCTCCCTCCTCATCGTCCCTATGACTGCTCGATTGACTTATTACCTGGCGCCCCCTTGCCGTCAAGTAGACTTTATAATTTTTCTGGTCCCGAAAGGGAATCCATGTCTAATTATATTAATGAATCCCTTGCCTCAGGTATTATTAGACCCTGGACCTCCCCTTTGGGAGCTGGTTTCTTTTTCGTTTCTAAAAAAGATAAGACTCTCAGGCCGTGCATTGATTACCGCGGATTAAACAATATAACTATAAAAAATAAGTATCCGCTCCCCCTCATTGACTCGCTGCAGGAACAATTACAGTCGGCTTCTTGTTTTACGAAACTTGATTTAAGAAACGCCTACCATCTCGTGCGTATTAAGACAGGTGATGAGTGGAAAACTGCTTTTCGCACTCCTTTGGGTCACTTTGAATATTTAGTTATGCCCTTTGGGTTGACCAACGCCCCCGCGGTTTTTCAGGCGCTTGTCAACGATGTCCTGCGCGACTTTATTGGTAATTTTGTTTTCGTCTACCTCAACGACATTCTTATTTTTTCTCGCGACCCCACTTAGCACACTACTCACGTACGCACGGTTCTTCAGCAGCTGCTGGAGAACCAGTTGTTCATTAAGGCGGAGAAATGTGAGTTTAATACCTCCACCGTCTCTTTCCTGGGTTTTATTTTCGAGGGCGGACGTTGTCGAACCGACCCCGAGAAAACCAAGGCTGTAGTCGACTGGCCGACCCCCGAGTCCAGGAAACAGTTACAACGTTTCATGGGCTTTGCGAATTTTTACAGGCGTTTTATTAAGGATTATAGTCGTGTCGCCGCCCCCCTGTCTCAGCTCACTTCTACCGCCCGTGCTTTTCACTGGACCCCAGAGGCTGAGGCTGCCTTCAAGAAGCTCAAGTCCCTCTTTTCCTCCACACCCATCCTCTGCCATCCAGACCCCACGCACCAGTTCATTCTGGAGGTGGATGCCTCTGACACTGGAGTAGGGGCGGTTCTTTCTCAGCGATCACCTGCAGACAGCAAAGTTCATCCCTGCGCCTTCTTTTCCCGACGTCTCTCTCAATCGGAGCGCAATTATGACATGGGCAACCGCGAGCTGTTGGCGGTCAAGCTCGCGTTAGAGGAATGGCGGCACTGGTTGGAAGGCACAGAGATCCCTTTTTTGATTTGGACCGACCACAAAAACCTTACTTATCTTAGGAACGCCAAGCGTCTGACCCCCCGTCAGGCCCGTTGGTCGCTTTTTTTTTAATAGATTTAATTTTGTCCTTACTTTCCGTCCGGGCTCAAAGAACGTCAAACCCGACGCCCTGTCCAGACAGTTTGCTCCTCCCGACACACCTGAGGGTTCTGATACCATTGTTCCCCCCACCTGCGTTGTCGGCTCTCTCTCCTGGCCCATCACCGCTACCGTTCGGGAGGCCCTCCTCTCCGAACCCGATCCTGGTGGTGGTCCCCCCGGTACCCTCTTTGTTCCTTCTAGCGTGCGGTCCGAGGTGCTCCAGTGGCTCCACACGAACAAGCTCTCTTGCCACCCTGGAGTCAACCGCATGCTTGCCCTCACTAAAACTCACTTCTGGTGGCCCTCCATGTCCAAGGATATTAAAGACTTTGTTTCGGCCTGTCCCGTCTGTGCCAGAAAAAAGTCCGGTACCCAACCTCCGGCTGGCCCCCTGCTTCCTCTCCCAACCCCTAGTCGCCCCTGGTCCCACATCGCCCTCGATTTTGTGACTGGCCTTCCCCCGTCTGACGACAACACCACCATCCTCACTGTTGTTGATCGTTTTTCGAAGGCTGTTCACTTTATCCCCCTTCCTAAGCTCCCCTCTGCCCTCAAGACCGCTCACCTTCTCACCCTTCATGTTTTCAGGCTCCATGGTATCCCTTCGGACATCGTTACCGACTGAGGCCCGCAGTTTATCTCCCTGGTGTGGCACTCCTTCGGCAAGTCGCTCGGGGCGTCCGTTAGCCTTACCTCCGGCTACCATCCTCAGGCTAACGGGCAAGCTGAGCGCTACAATCAGGAGTTGGAGTCCACCCTGCGTTGCCTGGTCGAGTCCAACCCATCATCATGGAGTCAACATCTGGTTTGGGTAGAATACGCCCACAACTCCCACCGTTCCTCTGCTACTGGTATGTCCCCCTTCGAGGCTTCCCTTGGCTACCTTCCCCCTCTCTTTCCCAGTCTAGAGCTCGACTGCTCGGTCCCATCCGTGCAGCACCACTTCCGGCGTTGTCATCGCGTCTGGAGCCAGGCCAAGGTGGCCCTCGTTAGGACCGCGGCCCAGGCAAAACGGTTCGTGGACCGCCACCGTTCAGCGACACCCGCCTACCAGGTCGGCCAGCAGGTTTGGTTGTCCACTAAGGGCATCAAACTACGGGACACCCCCCGCAAGCTGGCTCCCCGCTTCATTGGGCCCTTCCCCATTACCCGCATCATCAACCCCTCTGCGGTTCGTCTCCACTCCCCAGGGTCATGAGGATTCACCCAACCTTTCACGTCTCCCAGGTCAAGCCCGTCTCCCTCAGTCCCTTGTGCCCCCCTTCTGACCTCCATCCACCGCCCCGCCTGATCGACAACCACCCTGCGTTCACCGTCAGATCCATCCTGGACGTGCAACGCAGGGGTAGGGGTTTCCAGTACCTGGTCGATTGGGAGGGGTACGATCCTGAGGAGAGGTCATGGATTCTCAGATCTTTTATCCTCGATCCCAGCCTCATCTCTAGGTTTTTCAGGGACCACCCCGAGAAGCGCCTCAGGTCGCCTGGAGGCGATTCTTGAGGGGGGGATGATGTAAGGGTCCCACTGCCTGCAGCCTGCCTTGCTGATAGCCGCTGATTAATAACACCTGACGGTCATCAGCCTGATGAGCCTCTCCATCCACAAAAGGCTGCAGCCCAGTGTGACTCATCGCTGGAGCATATCACCTCTCATGGTATGGTAGTGTTGAGCTAGATATGTCTAGGTGAAAAGAATTTGTTCACCTGTGTTCTCTTTTCCAGTTTCCTGGTTCCTCGTGTTTTTGGATCTTCTCGTGACCTGATCTGGATCCCTCGGCCTGTCAGGTATTCCTCGTGCCATTTTTTGCCTCCAGTTGCCAGCCTTCCTCGTTCCCTTGGACCCTCGTTGGATTTCCCTCCGCTGCTCACTCCTTGGACTGAAGGACCAGCTCCCCTCCTCGGATTTGGACTGTAAGGACTAAAACGCTCTTCAAACAAACCACTCAGGTCTTCCCCTCTGGACCAACATTAACCTGTCGTCCCTCTTTCCAGGAGTTGCTGAGAAGCAGCGTGTGGATTAATTCTCACTGTAAATAATAAACACTGTTCTTTTGTACTTCCCCTGTGTCTGCCTCGTTCTGGGTCTCATTCCATCTGGGTTCCTCGCGCAATCCTAACAGCGGAGGCTTTCCATAATGGCTCCTCTTGTTCCTCCTCTTCGACATTGGGTTTATGCTGCTGCCTCAGCCATTCACCCATCAGTTCATCATTGGGGGCTTTCCTCCTGACATACTGCAGAATCTTTGTTGTTTCTTCCTGTATAGTGGCTCAGACGCTCACTAGTCCTCTGCCTCCATCCTTTCTCTTAGTGTAAAGTGTCAGGGTGCTGGACTTGGGGTGAAACCGTCTATGCATTGTGAGGAGCTTTCAAGTCTTTGTCAGTGGCTTCTACCTCCTCCTTTGGCCAGGCTATTAGACCAGCTGGGTATCTGATGACTGGCACTGCAAACGTATTGATGGCTCAGACTATGTTATTGCTGTTCAGCTGGCTCCTCAGGATCTGCCTGCCTCTCTGTAGGTACTTTGTTGTGGCTGACCTTCTTGTGGCCTCATCATGATTTCCATTTGCCTGTAGTATTCTAAGGTATTCATAGCTGTCTTGGACATCTGCTGTGTTGCTTTCAGGTAGTTTAACCCCATTCAGTTGTGATCACTTTCCTCTCTTACATGCTATTCAACTACATTTATCCAGTCTGTGTCCTTGCTGCATATACAGTATATCCTGGTGAGGTGGATCAGTGAGTCGATGCCTCACTCATCTTTGGCATACAGTTTCATTACAGCCTCAAGCTACAATTCTGTCAACCAGTAGATGGTGCTCGGTTACCCTGCTGTTGGTGCCACTTCCCTTCTGTGCTTTGCTCAGTTATTGACTTATATACATTTTAGCCACTATGATGCCTGATAAGAGCTTACATATTGTACAGAGGCAAATGACTGTCAGGTAGTTGGATGGAACTATCCTTTATAATAATATTATTAATAATAATAATAATAATAATAATAATAATAATAATAATAATAATAATAATAAACTGTACTTCTATAGCAACTTCCAACAACACCTTGCATTGACCAAAGTGCTTTACAAGATAAAACAAATAAAAACAGGGCACAATAAGTCAGTGTAAATTAAAAACACAGCCAGAATAAAACAAGGCAAAAGATATATTAAAAAAAGCTAAATACTAAAATACTACAAGTTAAACATTAAAAGCCCTTTAAATAAATAGTTTTTCAGTTTGGCTTTGAACATGGGGGTCTTTCATGATCAGGACTGTCCAGTCTTGGGTCAGCCACCCTGGGTGGAACTCTTCCATTAGCAGCTGGTTCATCTGTACTGGCATGTTCATGGAGAACAGTCAGTTTCTTTAGCCAATAGGTGTAGATCCTATCAGACCCAGATGCAGTCCAGCTCTTCATTCCTGAGACTCTGTCTTGGATGTCTGCCACTGTAATGAACAAAGGCTCTTGTTCTGGGAGATTACTGTTTTGAAATCTTTGATCTTGTACCCATGGGGCATCATTCTTGTGTGAAGCCTCCTTCTACCATATACTTATCCTGTATTGCTCAGTCTCAGCTCATTGAGAGTACACTCTGGATGGTGTGGTGAAGAATACCATGTTTATTCTCCTGGCTTCTGCTTCTTGTCTTTCTCTTTAGGCAAGTAGCCAGAGCTTTGAGGCATTGTTTGGCAATTTCTAGAGCCTCAGATGTGGGCATGTTATGACTCTTTAATTATTGCACCTTTCTGTTGTTCTGAGAGCTGGTTAATTTCTCTCTGTTTTGCCTTGATCTTAGCTTCCAGCCTTTTCCAGCCGAGTAAGTCAAAGATCACTGTGGCTGTGGTGTATACCAGCTTATTGGTCTCTATGATGGTGTTAGTAAGGATTCAAGGATTCAAGCTTCTTTATTTGTCATGTGGTACATGTGGCGGAACAAAACTGTGTACACAGGGTCCCAGTTACATCCAACAAAAGTATAAAATGTAAAAGACAAACGGTAATATGATCTAAGATATGAACTAAGAAAAACGCTAACTAGAAATACACTAAGCACTAATAGTCTAAAAACAATACGCTGAACAGCAGCATGAACATGAGTCTGTGTGAGCAGATGAGCATGAATGAACACAGCAACATGAAACAAATCAGCTACTTTATGATGTGATTATCCTGGTTAGATATTTGTGAGTCTAACAGCCTTAGGGTAGAAGCTGTTCCTCAGTCTAGTGGTTCTACACTTAATGCTCCTCAACCTCTTGCCAGAGGGGAGCGGGGCAAAAAGTGTGTGTGCTGGGTGAGTGGGGTCCTTCATGATGCAGGTGGCTCTCTTCCTGCATCTGGAGGGGTAGATGTAGATGGTGGGGAGGCTGACTCCATCAGACTTCTGTGCAGCCTTCGCTACTTAACATACTTAGGACACCAGCAGCAAACTGGTTGATCCACTGCAAGAAGGTGCTATTTATAAGACTGAGCTAAATACAGCACCACAGACTGAGGAAGTCTTTCGGATGAAAGACGAAACGTTTCTACAATTTTTTTGTTTTGCTTTTTTTGAATATCTAGAGGACCAGATTTAACTTTTTTAGATTTTTCTACCTGGATTATTGAGCATGCATCAGGATACTTAGCAATGTTGCAATAGCATATGCTAACAGACATTCAGAAGGTACTTTGTCACTTAGCCTTGGCAAGAGGTGCAAGTAATAGGCGTGGCACAGCTTGTAGAGCTGCTGCCTCTCAGCAAGAAGGCTGCCGAATCAAATCCCAGCCAGGGACCTTTCAGGGAGGAATATATGTGTTCTCTCCGTGCTGCATGGGTTTTCTCAAGGTACTCAGGTTTCCTCCCACAGACAAAAACATGCATGTTAGCTATTCGGTAAATTCCAAATTTTCCCTAAGTGTGAGCGAGAGAGTGAATGGTTGCTTGTTTCGTTTGTCTTTATGTGTCCCTCTAATGGACTAGAGACCTGTCCAGTGTGTCCCCTGCCTGCTGGACATGGGCACCAGTAACCCCTTTGACCAGAAACATAAGAAGCAGGTAAAGATAATGGATATACAGTATATGTCTTATCTATCTTGGATTTTGACTTGGCAACCTCATTCTCGATAATGATCTTTCTTAACTGGAAGTTGGTACCTCACTTATTATTTTTTTAAGTTTTTCAGCTTACAACATGCACACACCTATGGACAGATGGAGGGTATTTCCAATTTCTCCTCTTTGTTCCGTGACAGGGGAGAACGAACTAATCAGGCAAAATCATTAACTTGTTCTGTAAATACTGATGAAGGTTTGTATAAAAACTTCATTTTCCACTGTGCTTGCTCAGGATGGGAGATTGCAACAAAGCCAAGATTCAACTTGTCTGCTGGATTCCTTAGATAGAGAACTTTACTAATTGGCTTTTATGTACGTGAATGTTCCTGTAAAGTGCCCTGAGACAACTTTGTTGTGATTTGGTGCTATATAAATAAACTGAATTGAATTGAATTGAATTTTAAAAAAAAATCAGAATACCAAAAATAGTATTGCTTGTTGCTTGGGGAAAGTGTGAAAAAATTGGTGAAAAGCAGAAAGCAGCAGCTGCTCAGATTTGACGTCTCAGCGTCAGGTCGCTCCAAGGCTGAGATGTGTTTCCCACAATTGATTGCAGCCTCATTAAAACAAGTTTATGAGCATGAAAATGAAGCTGTTCTGACAGTTTGAGCTCAGCCTTCAACAGTGAATCATGTGACCTCATCAGAAATGTGTCAGCCATGATTACCTGCTGCTAGTGTTAGCCCCAGCTCTCAAATGGCCCTGCCAGGCCGCAGCCGCTGAGTTATGGTTCGGTTTAATGTGACACAGCAGCAGAGACTCTTCGCCAATGAAGCAATCACCTCCAGAGCCATAACTCATGTGTGCAGAGCCACAGCACAGGGTGGAGACTAACCAGAGCAGAAAAACACACTTTTCACCAGCAACTGGATCATTTGCACCCAGTTTGCTGGTCAAGCTCCCGTTCACCAGAGGATACGTCCACATTATAGAGGCTCTGCTTCTGAGATGATACGTCATGAGAACAGAGATCTGAAACAGAAGCTCCAACTGCTAAACATCCTGGACAACAAAGACACTGAAGATGAATGGATACTTTTTTTACGGCTCCACTAAAATATAATTGAGTTAAAACTAGTTGATGCTCAGTGTTTTTCATCCAAAATGGTAATCAAAAAACCTTTTATTAGTTGTTATTTATCATCCACCAGGCCATTATTCTCAGTTTCTGTCTAAATTCTTAGACTTTTTATTTGACCTATTATTGAATACTGATAAAGTCATAACAATGAAGGGGTGGGGGTGGGGTGTGTGTGTGTTAAATATTCATGTAGATGTTGAAAGTGATAGCTTAAACACAGACTTAATAATTTACTAGAGTCAGTTGGTTTGACCCAAAACGTCCACTAACCCACTCATTCTTTTCATCTTACTCTTGTTCTGGTTCTCACATACGGAATAGAGAATCTCTTAATATATTCTCACAATCCTTTTCTGTCTGACAATTAAAAAAAAACATTTGAGTTGACACTGTGAGTAAATTTCATTACAGTAGATGGTTATCAGAAGAAATGCATTCTATTTAGCAGAGTAATGCAAAAGAGAGCAGCAATTTTAACATTAGTTCCTCACAAATCAATAAACTAGTTGATAGTGGGTTCACATCACTCGACAAACTTACTCTGAATAAACGTGATCAGGCAGAGAAAGCTGGCTCCTTGATTGAATTCAGAGCAGCGTACCTTAAAACTGGTATCTAAAAAGTTAGAAAGAAAATGGTTCTCTGCGAACATGGAAGTATTTTATTTTACTGTGATTGTGAGTTTCAAATACTTACTTTTTAAAACCTTTCCAAAACCCCACCAATTTCTTTAATTTTTGACACTTTGTGAAGAGTTGGTTTTATTGGATTTTTATTTGATTTTATCAATCATGCATTTTGTCACAGGATTTTAATTTACTTGTAGTGGTGGAAGTATGTTCAGGGGCTGAAAATATAGTGGTGGTGAACTATTATAATCCATGTAAGAGACTTGAAATAGATAAATTAGAATCAATAGGTCAAGGGGCGGGCAGCACGGTGGCGCAACTGGTAGAGCTGCTGCCTCTCAGCGAGCAGGTCCCTGGTTCAAATCCCGGTCCGGGGGCCTTTCTGGGTGGAGTTTGCATGTTCTCTCCGTGCATGCGTGGGTTTTCTCCGGGTACTCCGGTTTCCTCCCACAGACCAAAAACATGCATGTTAGGCTGATTGGTAACTCTAAATTGTCCCTAGATGTGAGAGTGAATGGTTGTTTGTCTCGTGTGTCTCTATGTGGCCCTGTGATGGACTTGCGACCCGTCCAGGATGTACCCCGCCCCTCGCACAGTGATTGCTGGACATGGGCACCAGCGACCCCCGTGACCCAAAATGGAATAAACGGGTAAAGAAAATGGATGGATGGATGGAGGTCAAGGGGCTACAAGGTCAATATGGTGTGGGGATTTTAATGCTCATAATTCACTGTGGGACAGTGAAAGGACAGATTATAATGGTCAAATAATTGAAGACATGTTAGATGGTCGAAATTTAGTTTGTCTAAATGATGGTAGTAAAACTCGAATAGATGTGCATTCGGGTAGGGAATCTGTTCTTGATCTTACTCTAGTTTCTAGCAACATCGCCTCTTTATGTGAGTGGAGTGTGTATCATGAATGTACAGTGGGGAGTGATCACTATCCTATATTTTGTAAAGTACAATATCAGGTAAAAGTGGAAGATTCTGGGAGGGGAGGTAAATGGATTTTTGGAAAGGCTGACTGGGAACGGTTTAGAGAAGAGAGTGATATTCTATTGAACAGTATAAAGGGTAATGAGTCTGTTGAATATTTAAACTATCATTTTTCTGAATGTGTTAGAGCAGCAGCTTTGACGTCTATTCCCAAAAGCAAAGGAATTAACAAGAGGAAAGCTGTTCCCTGGTGGAATAGTACATGTAAAGAGTCTATTCAAAAACGCAATAAAGCTTTTAAAGTGTTGAAAAGGACACACAATTTCCAACATTTGATAGAATTTTTAAAAAAGCCCAAGCTATGGTAAGAAAGACGATTCGTCAGGCTAAGAGAGAATACTGGAGAAATTTTTGTGATTCAATTGGAAACACAACTTCTGTGGGTGGCATTTGGAACATGATACGAAAGATGGGAGGAGATAGAAGGAATTGGTCTTATCCTGGACTTGTGAATAACAATAATGTGTTAGTGGAATCAAATGAAGGTAAAGCTGAACTTTTGGCAAATACTTTAGTAAAAATGCATAGCTCAGATAATTTATCTGAAGAAGAGAAAGGAAGTAGAGAAAGGACAAAGGCTGTTTACTCAGAAGTGTTGAGGAAAAAAGATCATGTAGCAGATGAGTTTAATGTCTCGTTCACAATGCAGGAGTTGAAGTGGGCCCTAGCTAAATCTGGAATGACTGCTCCTGGAAAGGATGAAATTTGTTATATTATGTTAAAAAACTTGAGCAAAATGGGATTAGGAATATTATTATTGTTATTTAATAAAGTGTGGAAAGAAGGGACTTTGCCTGAATGCTGGAAAGAAGCTGTAGTTATTCATATTAAGAAACCTGGGAAGGATGCTAGTAACCCATCAAATTATAGGCCTATTGCTCTAACATCTCATGTCTGTAAACTGATGGAATTCATGGTCAATGAGAGATTAAGTTATTTCTTGGAAAATAATCAGCTAATAGCTCATTGTCAGAGTGGATTTAGAAAAGGATAAGGTACTATGGATGCAATGTTGTGTTTAGAAGATGAGGAAAGAAAGGCTCAAGTAAATAAGGAGTCAGTGGCTGCTGTATTTTTTTATGTTGAAAAGGCATATGACATGTTGTGGAAAGATGGGCTGATGATTAAGCTCCATTTATTGGGTATTAAATGTAGAATGTTTAATTGGATAATGGACTTTCTGACTATGAGATCTATTCAGGTTAAAGTAGGTACATCAGTATCCAGTAAATTTGAAGTAGAAAATGGAACTCCACAAGGGAGTGTTATTAGTCCTGTTTTATTCACAATAATGATTAATGATGTGTATATGTCTGTAGCCCCAGATATAGGGAGATCTTTATTTGCTGATGATGGGGCACTTTGGAAAAGAGGACGAAATTTGGAGTTCTTTACACACAAGCTTCAAGAAGGAATTAATCAAGTTGAATTGTGGAGTAAAAATTGGGGATTTAGGTTTTCAGTTGATAAGAGCAAAGCAATGCTATTTACTAGGAAAATGAATAGAGGTGAATTTAACTTGAAATTGTATCGAAGAAATTTAGAGACAGTTGATGTTTTTCGTTTCTTAGGTGTTTATTTTGATTCTCATTTGACTTGGAATCATCGTATTGATTGGATTATTGATAAGTGTAAGAAGGTTTTAAATGTTATGAGGTGTCTGGTGGGAGTGACTTGGGGAGCAGATTTCTTATCACTGAAACACATTTATACATCCTTGATAAAGTCCAGATTAGGCTATGGATGCATAGTTTACGGATCCGCAGCTGAATCATCTCTAAAGCGTCTAGAGGTCATCCAGGCTAAAGCACTTAGATTATGTATTGGAGCTGTCAAAACTTCACCAGTGTGTGCAATTTTAGTTGAATCAGGGGAGATGCCTTTGTGTCTGCGAAGGAAACAGTTACTGGTTAATTATTAGATTCATCTTAAAGGACACCATGATAGTCATCCAACTAAATCTGTACTAAAGGAGTCATGGGAAAGACATAGGAAACAAACATTAAGCTTTGGATGGGTAGGAGAAGAATCTGCAAGATCATTGGGTGTTTCTGAGGTTGTGTTTAGTCCTAATGTCATCTGGTCAACTGTTCCTTTTTGGCTAATGAAAGAACCTCAAGTGGACACAGAATTGCTGCAAATTAGGAAAGGAAACAGGAAAGTAGAACTGTGCAGTTTATTCAACTGTTACTGTATGTGGATGGAAATTATCCCGAGTACGTACAGGTTTTTACAGATGGATCTAAAGATCCTGAATCAGGTCGAACTAGTTGTGCTGTTGTTGTCCCAAAATATAAAATTGGAATTGTTAAGCACACATCAGGTTTTTTTAAATGTGTTTTCAGTTGAACTGTATGCCATTTATCTGGCTTTAGAATGGATTAAATTATCTTCTATATACAAGGTAAATATTTGTAGTGATTCTGTGTCTACCTTGTCATGCATTAGATCAGGAGCTTCAAAATCAAGACTGGATTTATTAATCAGAACTAAGATTGCTCATTCTCAGCTGGTTAAGGAAGGAAGAAGTATTGTGTTTATGTAGGTACCTGCACATAGAGGGATTCAGGGAAATGAAAAGGCTGATCAGATTGCTAAAAATGCTAGTAATAGAGACAATGTAGACATAAATATCCAATTATGCAAAACAGAAGGTAAAAGTATTGTATGGAAGCATATTAATCAGTTATGGCAACAGAAGTGGGAACATGAAACAAGGGGAAGACAACTATATGCAATACAGAATACAGTCTACAGTTCCAGGTATTGTGGAGGAAATAGGAGGGAGGAATCTATATTAACAAGATTTAGAATAGGTCATAGAAATCTGAACAGTACTTTGTTTATTATAGGGAAACATAATAGTGGACATTGTGACTTTTGCCAAAGTACAGAAACTGTGAAACACATTATTTTGGACTGTTTAAAATATTCAACCGAAAGGAAACGTCTACTGGACCAAATGACAAATGACGTAACAAGTCCTATATGTTTGAAGAGCATATTAGAATGGGGATCCAGTTAATATGGACGCAAATACTTTATGTATTTCCTGAGGGCAATGGGTTTATACAAGAGAATCTAAGGGTGCATTCACACTAGCCCTGTTTAGTCCACTTTAAACGAACTCTAGCTCGTTTTCCTAGAAAGTCCGTCTCGTTTAGGGAGGTGTGAATGTGCCATCGAACTCTGTCATGGAACAAAAAGGCGAACTCTGGCCCGGGCTAAAACCTAGGTCTCGGTCCGGTAGAAGAGAACTCCAGCGCAGTTCGAGTACAGTGTGAATGTAAACAGACCGGGCCCCGCTCCGCAGGACAAAAAAACACACATTTCTCTGACCTTATATGGAGCCGTCAGCTGCCTTGTGTGAAAAACAATATTCTCCATGGTCTTCTGTCTCATCTTCTGCTCATGCTAAGTCCATTTTTGAAAAAAGACCAAATATAACTCCTAAAACTGCTAAAACTTGATGCCACTTCATTTTATTTTTATTTACAGAAGAAGAAGAAGACGTGTCTTCAGAGGTTTTTGTGTCGTTTCTTTCAGTAGTTCTTGGTGCAGCGCCCCCACAGGCGAGCGGGGGAATAGGTTGATTCAAAAGGTTGACTCAACTGCACAGTGCAGTGTGAATGCAAACGCACCAGCTCACATGTAAACAAAAGCTCATGAATATTGGTCCCGAACCAAATCGAGTCTATCGGACTATCTAGTGTGAAAACGACCTAAGTTTATCGGAGTACTTATAACTACTAGTTCTAAGTAGCACCTTTAGATGGCGGTAATACACCTTGAGGGATGTAAGCTGCCATTAAACCTCACAGAAGAAGAAGAAGTACTCAGTGTCAGATTATTGAAAGCCTGGCAGTGAGTAAATGTCCAGCGTTCATGCCATAGTCTCATTTGTCTTCCTGGTTTTGACCTCACGCCTGCCCCACGGATTCCTCGCCTTGCTCTCTCTCTGTCTGTCTGTTTTGGATTATCTGCTCTGCTTATGGAAATGACCTCGGCTTCCTCTATGACGACCACGATTTTTGGATCTCGTCTCAAGTTAGGCTTCAGATCTGACCACCCATATATCGACCTTGTCTGTTTCTCTGAACCTGCCATTTGGATTTCTCTCCTTGCTGCTCACTGCTCAGCTCGGTCTCAAAACTGGCTCATCTTCACCACCGGTGAAGTCACCAGAACCAACTCCTTGAAGGAACCGCTCCCTCATATGTTTGTGAAGGTTGGTGACTGTCATCAGAACAATCTGAGAATTACAATTGAACTCCTGTTCATTTACTTTGCTATCTCTCCAGATTGTGCCAGTCCAAGGACTAAGACCTCCCCCAGAAGCAGTTTATTAATAAATCTTTTAAACCTTCCTGCTGTCTGTGATCTGGTTTGAATCCCTAAACCTGGTTCTTGTCACCAAGGTCATGCTCACTGTGGGAGGTTGTGATAAAGTGAAGATTTGACACAATCTGATGGATTACTTTTAAATAACTTTTACTAACAGGTTTTATAATGTATGAAAACGTAATGTGTTTTAAAATGGAAATTGAATTAACTAACAAGGAAGAGGGCTGGCAATGGAGGGGGCGTACCAAAGAGACCATCTTATCACAAGCAAAACTGGTTTGTTCCACTTTGGAGTAAGCTGTTGGGGGAAGAATCAGTTTTGTGTTTCCTTGAC
Organism: Nematolebias whitei; assembly: GCF_014905685.2. NCBI lineage: Eukaryota > Metazoa > Chordata > Actinopteri > Cyprinodontiformes > Rivulidae > Nematolebias > Nematolebias whitei. Next base: position 53,615,775 of record NC_056499.1, on the reverse strand, counting down.
TGATGAAGCCTTCTGGATCGAAGGCGAAACGTTTCAGCACAAAAAAAAAAAAAAAACTGTCCAGATGACCTGACTGAAAAATGTTGGATTGTATACCTGGATTATTGAACATGGACTTTGTTGAATTAATTGTAATTGTATTATTGTTTTAGCATTTTTCATAGATTTATTGTTTATGGCTAAGCTCAGTTCTCTAAAAACAACACATTTCTGGAAAAGTTTGGCAGTTTTATAAAATGCAGCAAAAATTTCAGTTTGTAGTTTGAAAGATATTAATTTAATGTCTTTTTTATTTATTTATTTATTTTTTACGTGTTTTCATTCTGTGTAATGCAACAACACAATAACATTAATGGTTTATAATGGGGGCAGCACGGTGGCGCAACTGGTAGAGCTGCTGCCTCTCAGCGAGCAGGTCCTTGGTTCAAACCCCGGTCCAGGGGCCTTTCTGGGTGGAGTTTGCATGTTCTCTCTGTGCATGCGTGGGTTTTCTCCGGGTGCTCCGGTTTCCTCCCACAGACCAAAAACATGCATGTTAGGCTGATTGGTAACTCTAAATTGTCCCTAGGTGTGAATGAGAAAGTGAATGGTTGTTTGTCTCTATGTGTCCCTGTGATGGACTTGCGACCCGTCCAAGGTGTATCCCGCCCCTCGCACAGTGATTGCTGGACATGGGCACCGGCGACCCCCGTGACCCAAAATGGAATAAACGGGTAAAGAAAATGGATGGATGGATGGTTTATAATGGTTGAAAACAAAGTCCATGCTCAATAATCCAGGTATACAATCCAACATTTTTCAGTCAGGTTTTGTGCGTTTGTTTTCTTGACTGATGAAGCCTTCCGGATCGAAGGCGAAACGTTTCAGCACAAAAAAAGAAACTGTCCAGATGACCTGACTGAAAAATGTTGGGGTTTATAATGTTATTTCAGCCACATAGTTTTTTGTCTATTATACACACATTTCCTAATTCAAAACCCAAATTCCAGAACAGCTTCAGTATATATGTTGCAAGAAAGGACAGCAGGAAAAAAACAAACAAAAAAAAACTTCTGTTAGGAACAATAGAAGTAAAGCTTTCTGTGTGTTTGATCAGAAAACTGAAAGGTTATACCATGAAAAACATCCAGGAAGCTTCATGTTTCAATAGTGTGTGTGCACAAAAGGTTGCGTTTGCCATGTTCTACGTGCACGCCAGGATGTACAAGAAATGAACCTTGGGTGAAAGTGTGCATAAATACACAGTACACATTTGAGAATTTGCATACCGACATGCAAACCGTTTCATTCTGCAATATCAAATTGCAAAGTACTGAAACTCACCAGCAGACAACAAATATAACTTCAATTTATCTCCCTGAACTTTACAGGCATTTGAACAAGATGTCCAACTTTTGATTTAGAGCCAAACAATGAAAATGAAACGCAACTATCCTGACAAAACGTATTTAACAGCCCTCAAAAGGATCAAAACAACTTCAGTCCAATGAAAAATGTCCTCTGTTTGTGTCCCGTGTAGATGTGATCACACGTCAGTGACCGCACGCCTGCTAGGTGCACAAACAGAGGAATACAGGCTCCCACATACTCAGGCGTACTGCATGGACTCCGTGAGCCATGTGGACACTGTACGCACTGTTCGCAGACGGTTGAGACTTCATACTCGAGCGTCCACCCTGATGGGCTGCAGCCTGCAGAGCTCTGCAAGCAAGGGGCGTTTATCTTCGAGACAAATTAAGGTCACAGATTGGTCATTTTCTGACACACCTACTGGATTGATTGACAGATTGCAAAAAAAACTAACAAAAAAAAAAAAAGGAAGCGCTGGCCCTGCAGCCCACACATCAGACCAGTCCACCAGGAATTCTCCAGACTCTCCTTCAGCCACGCTGGACCTGATTTTAATTCTCTCGTGACAAATTCCTTCATTTCTCACATTTTCAGTCATGGTGACAACAGACGAGGAGGAAGAGATTGCTTGCCTCTTGGAGAAAAACAAAAGAAAAGGCCATTAAACCAGAACAGGGATGAAGAAGGGGAATTTAATACATTGGTGTCAGATACAAAACAGTCCGTCATCGAGCAGTTTATTGTGCGACACCGAGTACATGGTCATAAATTTGCGCGGACATGCCCTGTGGGCGTCTGCTTAAAGTCTAATCAGGTACACATGGATCTCTGCGGAGTGAAGTACAGTAGTCACTCGCTACTTGGAGGTTCGTTTATCGCGGATTCGCTACATCGCAGTTTTTCAAAGTAAGAGTGGACATGACACAATTGCTGATTGATGGATGAGTCATGGATTGTTTATTTAAAATAAATTATTTTAAATGATTTTGCACCATGTGTGCAGCCCACAAGTGCAGGGGAAGCTCGTGCAGCTGATCAGCTGATCTCCTTCTCTGTCACACACACATTTCTCCTGCTGCAGCAGCTTTGCTGTCCAGATGCACCAATCGACTTTTGTCTTCCAACTTAACATTCAATGTATGTCACATTGTAAAATCGTCATAATCACAAAATATAAACGTGTTAAGTTATTTTTTATTATTTTAGTACTTCATTTTCAGTTGTTTCAGTGCAATTGATCAAGATGTACATTTCTGCTGCGTGCTGCAGCTGTGTGAAGCTGTGTGACATCCCTTTGATGTCCTGCTGCACTCCTCTTCTCTACAATTTAAATTTAAACACTGTAACGTTTTAAATAAACAATTCATGCTGCATGGATTGTTTATTTAAAATGTTATAGTATTTAAATTTAAATTGTTTATTTAAAGAGGGAGATTGGGAGTAACAGGCGTTGAGTGTGATTGCAGCCTGGCACATGTCATGACAAAGTTTACTGAACTTGAACTTGGACTACTGTATCCCTACTTCGCAGGTTTTCACTTATCGTGAGTGGGCGTGGCCCTAACACCTGCGATAAACGAGGGACTAATGTACGCCCGAGTACGTGGGAGTCTTAAAGTATGTGATTGTCTAAGGGACATTTCCATTCTTACCAAGAAGAAAAGAGTGTCCGATCAGCATATTCATCCATCCATCCATCCATCATCTTCCGCTTGTTCCGAAGTCGGGTCGCGGGGGCAGCAGCTTGAGCAGGGAGGTCCAGACATCTCTTTCCACAGTAACCTCTTCCAGCTCTTCTGGGAGGATTCCAAGGTGTTCCCAGGCCAACCGAGAGACAGTCTCTCCAGCGTGTCCTGGGTCTTCCCCGGGGTCTCCTCCCAGTTGGACATGCCCGAAGCACCTCCCTAGGGAGGCGTCCAGGAAGCATCCTTACCAGATCTAAAAAAGTTAAATCTGGTCCTCTGGACATTAAAAA
>NC_056499.1:53599551-53607450 GCF_014905685.2 Nematolebias whitei | reverse complement strand
ATATATATATAATGAAGGGGAAAAAGACCTAACCAACCTCCATGTTTGAGCACAGAGATACGAGCAAGTTAGATTTAAAGCAAGGTCTCATGTTCTGCTACCAGATCTCAGGTCTGAAGGGTCTGGTGGGCTGGAGGGTCTTCACAAAACTCCGAACTGGAATAAAAAAAAAATTTTTAAATGGTCAAAAATCATTTTGGGTGTACTAATGGAGCAAAAAAATTTTCTTAAAAAAAACCTTTGCCATAAAATTAATATTTTTTTCAAATTTTTTAATTTTTTTTTTCATCTTAAAGCCTATAAAATGGTTTTCTTTTAAGTCATTTATATTTAATATTTTTTATTACTGACTGAGATAGCTCTAAAATATTGATGTTTATCTGGAAAATTATATTTTCAAATATCGTTTTGAAGCAGATTCACCCTCAGGAACATGAATGGTTGTAAAGATCAAGGATGATTTGAGGGATAAACTCTGAGGAGCTCTTTCAGCCTCCAGAGGAACAAAAAAGATGTTTGACCCAAACACGTCTGAAGTTTTCTGTCAGGAGGCAGGAAACCTGAACTGATTTAATGTGGTCACAACCTGCACTGATCTGAGATCAGAACAATATTTTATATTTTATTATTAGCCACCATCGAAAAGCAGCAGATAATGTATTTTCCCTGTGTGTGTGCGTGCGTGCGTGCGTGCGTGCGTGTGTGTGTGTGTGCGTGCGTGTGCATGTGTGTGTGTTGGTTTGTTAGCAAAATATCTCATGAATCACTGGACATTTTTTAAGGAACCTCTCAGAAAGTAATCATTGGGTTTACACCAGCAACAGATTAACATATGGAGTCAAACATGGCCTCCACAGCTTATCAGACCTAAACACAAAATGTCTAGAACTCAATTTGTTTTACAGATAGTGAGCTAAAGGTGGTGTGGTAGTAGCTGAGAGTCATTAACAACATTTACTCCAAGAGCTAACTGGTATCACATGATGGTATTTTCAACATGGAACCAAAACTCCTACAGCTTTTTAAAATCCCAGCACGACTGTCACAGCCTGTGTTTTCTATTGTTTCTTTTTATTCCCTGTCATGTTTTGAGTTTAAGTTCAAGTTCTGCGTTTTTCTGTTTTCTTGTCATCTGTTCAGTCTTCCTAGTGTCGCCCCCCTCACATTTAGTCAGCTCCTGCTCACCTGTCTGTCCCCAGGTGTATGTCAGTGTCCATAGTTACTGTTTCTTTGTCTCTGTCAGTTTGTCTCTCTGTTGTCCGTGGATAGTGCTTCCCAGCCGTCATGCTCAGCTTCCTCTGGTTCTCCCTGTGCTCGTGGTTTATGCAAGTTTTCACTGCCACGTCAGCTCTTTGATTTTGTTTTTTAAATAAGTTCTTTATTTCATCCTCGAGAGTCCCCCGAGTTCTGTCTCTGTCTGGGTTCAGCTCTACACTTATCATGATATATTTATTGAATATTAAGCTATTCTGTTGGTTCAGACTGTCTGAGCCGGGTGGTGTTATAGACTCTCTGTCTTCTGAGTTTGATTTTCTTTATTGTTTGACCTCTTGCTTTGGAATCTGCATTACAGTCCTCCTCCTTCACAGCACACAGGTACTTGAACAGAGCGAGACACAAGCCACCACAGGCGGGCACAGAAACATCTTGGAGGATGTAATTGGACTTTGAGTGTCTCAGAGAAAACGTCAGACTGTCCCTTTCTGACCTGGAGTGCACAGGCCTGCAGTGCCTCCTCTGCGTGACACAAGTTTCCCCTCGCTGCAGCTCCCTGACACAGATCTGGACCTGTGCCAAGCATTTATCTTGTTTACGACTTGTGAAAGCTGGAATAAATCAGCGGCGTGGAGCACACGCAGCTCTGCCAAGCTATCAATGACGTTATCAGCCTCCACCATGAATCAGAGATGGAGAAGCTTTCTGCTGCTCGACTGCTATCACTTAACTCATCCTGACAGCCTGAGCCCCAGCTGTCAGTCACTCTGACCCTAATTGCTTACAGATATCTGGAGCTCTGACAGCTCCTCTCTGAGCTCCAGGGCTGTGAAAACAGCTTCCCCTCTTCAGGAAGCATCTTCTGACCCTCTGAGGGCTGGGCTGAAGTGGTCGACCCATCAGCCTCTGTTAAACCTGCACAACTTTCTCATGACTGCACAACAGCATCAACAGGAGGAGGTGGAAACCATTAACCCCAACAGAAACAGTACAGAGGGATTTTCTGGGAGCAGGTCCTGGTTCAGTTAACAGAAGTCTGAACCGAACCATGATCGGTGTCTTAGCTGTTTAATTTCGAATTACCTGGTTAAATGACACACATCACTGAAAGGATGTTGTCTCCCTGTTAAAAGGACAGTTTTATAAAACTGGGTCCTGAAACAGTGGACCAGATCTTTACCCATGTAAAGCTGCTAAGGGGGTCATGTGGATTTTTTCAGTCTACGTGTGTTTTGTGGATCTGGAGAAGGCTTCCAACCATGTTTATTAAGCATTCTGTAGGGGGGCATCAGGATTGATTTTGTAGACTGTCCAGTCTCTGTAGAACCAAAGTTGAGCTTGTTTTTAGAAGTTGGACTTCGCCAGAACTGATTCTTGTCTCTGAACCAGTTTGTGGTGTGTTCAATGACAGGATCGCAAGAGTCATTCATGAAGAGGAGAGGGTCTGGTTTGAAATCGTCAAGGTTTCATCTCTGCTTTTTGGACCCCAGCAAATCGAAACAGAACTTGAAACAGTTTCTGGTTTTGTCGACGGTTTCTTCCTGTTAAAAGTGCGTGGGTCCAACAAGTCGCTGAGGATGGAGGATAGTGACGTAGAAAAGAATCAACACAGTCTGCTGGTTTCCATAAATTAAAACGTTTTTTCATAACATAACTTCATAACATAATATATTTGTATTTATGTCTGTATCTGAAATAGATTTATGATTTCGACTTCTTGTTTCTTTTATACAGTGACTAATATGGCTTTTCTTGTGAACTGATGCTGTATACATGGATGGATGATGGTTGGATGATGGATGATGGTTGGATGATGGATGAATAGATGGACATTGGATGAATGGATAGATGGATGTTTGATAGATGGTTGGATGATGGATAATGGATGATGGTTGGATGATCAATGGATGGATTTATAATGGTTGAATGATGGATGGATGGATGGATGGATGGATGATGAATGATGGATGGTTGAATGATATATGGATGATCAGATGGATGGATGATGGCTGGTTGGATGATGGATGAATGGATGATGGATGGATGGATGATGGATGGATGGATGATGTTGGATGATGAAAGGATGTACGATGAATGGATGATGGATAGATGATGATATAAGGATGAAGGATGGATGGATGATGGATGGATGATGGAAGGATGATAGATGGTTGGATGATGGATGGATGATGATAGATGGATGTATGATGGATGATAGATGGTTGAATGATGATGGATGAATGATGGATGGATGATATATGATGGTTGGATGATGGATGGATAGATGGATGCTGGATGAATGGATAGATGGATGGATGATAGATGGTTGGATGATGGATAATGGATGATGGTTGGATGATCAATGGATATATGTATAATGGTTGGTTGATGGATGGATGGATGGATGATGGTTGGATGATGGATGATGATGATGGATTGATGAAGGATGGATGATGGATGGATGATGGTTGGATGATGATTGATGATAGATGGTTGGATGATGGCTGATGGTTGGATGATGATGGATAGATGGATGCTGGATGGATGAATAGATGGATGGATGATAGATATTGGATGATGGCTCATGGATGATGCTTGGAAGATCAATGGACAGATGGATAATGGTTGGTTGATGGATGGATAATGAATGATGGATGGTTGGATAATGGATGGAACGATGGATGGAAGATGGCTGGTTGGATGATGGATGGAAAGACAGTTGGATGATGGATGGAAAGATGGATGGATAATGGATGATGGTTGGATGATGGATGATGAATTGATGGATGATGGTTGGATGATGGATGGATTAATGCTGGATGATGGATGGATGATAGATGGTTGGATGATGGATAATGGATGGTGGTTGGATGATCAATGGATGGATATATGATGGTTAGATGATGGATGGATGATTAATATATGATGGATGATAACAAAGTCCATGCTCAATAATCCAGGTATACAATCCAACATTTTTCAGTCAGGTCATCTGGACAGTTTCATTTTTTTGTGCTGAAACGTTTCGCCTTCGATCCAGAAGGCTTCATCAGTCAAGGAAACACATTTGCCAAGACTGTCAACAAGGAATAGGGCCGGCATTGGACATGAGTCAGAACTTCAGCTGGTAACTGACAGACTAATACTTCCTGATTTCTGATATTCTGCTGCTTTCCTGAAGATGATTGTGAAGCTGTGGAGAGATGAAACCCGGAGCACGTGCAGCTCTGGAGATGTTTGATGCAGAGAGGAAGCGAGTGCGGAGATATGGTTTCCAGATGTTTCTGTGAGGAGCAGCTGCCAGATTCTCAGAGTAGGGGGATTTTAAACAAACATAACTTGGCGATTGAAGACGAAGCAATCGCTCATTTTGATGTTTGAACTTTTAAATGTTTTCATGTTTCTGAAGAGGAAAAAAGAGCAAAGCATTGTGGGGGAAATGAGTTTGTTTGAAATGCTGCAAAGCAAATCAGAGTCCAAATGTACCCAACATCTCATCACTGGAGGCAATACCAAAAAGACATCTGATCGTAAACAAACTGGTTCCAGTCCTGCTGCTTCCACAGGATCTCAGAGGTCCAGAATCAGCCAGGAGCTGTTGATCTGGAGCATACAGGTGTGTGTTACCACAACACCAAGATGGAAAGACATCAGCAATGACCTCAGACCAGCAGCTGTTGCTGCCCATCAACCTGGGAAGGGTCAAAGGTCCTTTCCAAACTATCTGGAGTCCATCTCTCTCCAGAGACAAAGATTATTAACAAGAGGAAAACTTAAAGGACAGCTGGATATCTCTGCAGATTCACCCTGAAGGTCAGACTGTGCAGTGCTCTAATAAATGAGCTCCATCTCATAAATCTAAGTAACATTTAAGTTCCAAATTCTTGTGCTAGGAGAGATGTGAAATATATATATATATATATATATATTTATAAGTTTGTATATTTTATTTGTCAAATGTTCAACCAGTGCGTCTGGTTCTACAAGTTTAAAGAATCTTCTGACTCTCTTCAGATCAATCCTGATGATTAGAAGAGGATTCCCACCTGGATCTAGAGAACAGGACTGTGATGGTTCTGGATGTGTTCTGCTGGACCCTCATATCAGTCTAAAACCACCAACCCCCTCACACTCATCTGGCTAAACCTAAAACCAGACTTTTAGATTTTTGAACTCTTTTTTTTTTTGGGGGGGGGGGGGGGGGGGGTGGCGGGTTCTATTGTGCATTGGAGTTGACTCGGGTGTCCAAAGTGTGGCCCGAGGGCCATTTGCGGCGCTTGGACTGGTTTTGTGCGGCCCACATCTGCAGTTTAAGATGGTATAATTTTGTCCAGCAGGCTTCAGAGGTCGATGCAGACGTTCTGTTGGTAATCCTTGTTTATATGTTTGGGTTTAACAGCAAAACGGATGAAAAACAATCTTTTCAAAATGAGCAATATTGAGCAAAATGCAAACATTTGACCGTAATTTTTTTATTTTCACTTCATGGTACAAAGCACAAAAAACCTTCGCTGATTTCTACCAGTAAGGAGATTTTTGGTTTATGATTCATAAAACTTGGCTGTTGATAAAATAATCAAGAGGGAAAGTGGACATTTTTAAATGAATATAACATGGTATCATCTACATACGAGTTGATCAACTTTATCAAACCTTCCATGAATCTGTTGTAGTGACTGACAGCTGGACCATTTTTCAGAACTATGATCAGGCTTTTGGACATCCATGGTCCAGCAGGCTGATCGACCCACTTTTAAAAGGACTCTTACTCCAATTACACTTTTGTTGCTGCAAACAGGCTAAAATTAACTTTCCAAACACAAGAAAACAACAAACATACCATATATTTTGGACTATAAGGCACACTTTAATTTTCTCAAAAATCACTTATAATCTGGTGCGCTTTATGTATTAATTCTGGTTGTGCTTACTGACCTCGAACCGATTTTATGTGGTACATGGCGCTCAAAAATTTGTCAAAATGTTTTAGTTTTGCTTAATGCGCCTTATAATCCGGTGCGTCTTATAGTCCGAAAAATATGGTAGACCCAAAAAATCAAATAAATCAAATCCATCCATCCATTATCTTTACCCGTTTATTCCATTTTGGGTCACGGGGGTCGCTGGTGCCCATGTCCAGCAGTCACTGTGCGAGGGGCGGGGTACACCCTGGACGGGTCGCAAGTCCATCACAGGGCCACATAGAGACAAACGAGACAAACAACCATTCACTCTCTCACTCACACCTAGGGACAATTTAGAGTTACCAATCAGCCTAACATGCATGTTTTTGGTCTGTGGGAGGAAACCGGAGTACCCGGAGAAAACCCACGCATGCACGGAGAGAACATGCAAACTCCACCCAGAAAGGCCCCTGGACCGGGGTTTGAACCAAGGACCTTCTCGCTGAGAGGCAGCAACTCTACCAGTTGCGCCACCGTGCTGCCCAATAAATCAAATCATTTTTAATAAAAAATATAAGCTTAGTGTTTATGAGGCTTTTAATGTTTTGGATCTGCAATAATTTGAAACTCTTTCTCCACCAACTTAGTAAACTTTTGTCCTTTTCTCTAAAATATTGTTCACGTTGAGAGTTAAATTCACATTCATGTGACCCACTAGTCCTTCCATCTTGATAGTTTTGGCCCACATATGAAAATGTTTGGACACCCCTGCTCTACACAGACACACCGTTAGTTTGACTGAAGGTCCAAACAGCCAATCACAGCACGTATCAAGGAGGAGAGCTGCTCCTCTGCAAACTGAGCATGTGTACTGAAATGATGATGTCATAGGAGCTCATTTTAGACACATCACTTGAGCAGTCCAAATGTTACTCAACATTCAGTCCAAAGAGTATGAATACAATGAATCATATGGACAGTTCAGAACTGGACCAAGAAGCAATGGAAGAAGGTGGTCTGGTCTGATGTCCAACATGCAGATGATCTGATTCATGTGCCTCTTACCAGGGAAAGACATGGAACCAGGATGCATTATGAAAAGAAGGAAAGACATGAGGAGACAGTGTGCTGCTTAGGACAGTCTTTCTGGGAAACCTTGTCAGAAAGATCCATTTCAGTGGATTCTCATTACACCTGTAGCACCTATGTGAGCAGACCTTCTGTCCAGGACCCCCCCTCATGGAAACAGTAATCCATAATGGTGGTAGCCTCTTTCAGTAGGATGCTGCTCCGTTTCCCTTTGCAGAAATCCTTCAAGAGCAATTTTAGGAACAAAACAACTGGTTTGACTTCAAATCCTCCACATCTCAATGTAATCAAATCTCTGTGGGGTGTTCTGGACAAACAAGCTTGTTCCATGGAGGCCCCAACTCACAACTTGAAGAACATATTGAGCTAGATACCACATGAGACCATCTGAGGTCCACAGAAGCCTGTCAGGGCTTTACAAGAGACCAGCAGGGTTCCACAAGAGACCAGTAGGGTTCCACAAGAGACAATCAGAGGTCCACAGGGGACCATCAGAGGTCTACATGACACCATCAAAGATCCACAGGAGACCATCGAAGATCCACAGGAGAACATCAGAGGTCCACAGGACAACATCAGGTATCCACATGAGACCATCTGAGGTCCACAGGAGAGCATCAGAGGTCCACAGGAGACCATCAGAGGTCAACAAAAGACCATAAGATGTCAACAAAAGACCATCAGATGTCCA
>NC_056499.1:53591786-53599541 GCF_014905685.2 Nematolebias whitei | reverse complement strand
CAACAAAAGACCATAAGATGTCAACAAAAGACCATCAGATGTCCACAAGAGGCCATCAAATGTAAACAGGAGACCATCAGTGGTTCATGGAATACCATATCACAGTTGACCATCTGAGGTCCACAGGAGACCATTGGGGCTTTACAAAAGACCAGCAGGGTTCCACAAGCGACCATCAGAGATTCACAGGAGACCATCAGATGTCTACAGGACATCATCAGGGGTTTACAAGAGACCAGCAGGGGTCAACACAAGTCCATCAGTGGTCCATGGAGACCATCAGATGTCCACGGAGACCATCAGATGTCCATGGGAGACTATCAGAGGTCCACTGGAGATCATTAGATGTCCATGAGAGATCATCAGATGTCCACGGGAAACCATCAGAGATCAACAAAAGGACCATCAGAGGTCAAGCAAAGACCATCAGAGATCAACAAAAGCCTGTCAGAAGTCCATGGGAGACCATCAGATGTCCACGAAGACCATCAGAGGTCAACAAAAGAACCATCAGAGGTCAACAAAAGGACCGTCAGAGGTCAAGAAACGACCATCAGAGGTCAACGAAAGCCCATCAGAAGTCCACGGGAGACCATCAGATGTCCAGGAGAGACTATCAGAGGTCCACAGGAGACCATTAGATGTCCACGAGAAACCATCAGAGATCAACAAAAGACCATCAGAGATCTACAGGAGAACAGTCTACAGATCTTAAGATGTCTACAGGAGTGGAGGAGATGGGTCCCCCCTCAGTACTGTGGGTGTCATTGATGCTTCAGTTTCTGTCAGAGAGGTGTTAACCTATGAGCAGACAGCTCCTGAATCTCAGTTTTAATCTGATTAACACACTGAGCTATTACTTTTAGACTCTGGCTGCTGTAATTATGGGAACAATGTGAGGAGGAAGTAGACTGTCTGAACCTTCTAACCTGCTGCAGGTACGCTGTGACCTTTGACCTGCCTGAGTTTATTGAGTCGAGGTCATGATGACGTTTGTGTCAATCATTACGTGTTGGGCTTTAAGGCTGACAGTCTGAGATGACCTCGGATCAATAATCCAGGCCTCTTATCAGTCCAGCACTGATTTATCTCGTCACATGACAGCTCGTCACGGGAAAATGTCAAATATCTTCTGACGCAATGCATGTTTACTTTAGCTGGACTGAGGCCAGCTTTGATGTGGCTGAAGGACTTCAACAAACCATGACTCCCACTCTCAGGTTTGTGAGGGAAGACCAGGTACCAACACCCCCACCAGTCATTCCTCCACTACCAAAAGGCAGTGGTTATTGAATCTTTTACGCTCCTTTAAAGCTCCACCTGGCCAGACTGGCCTCTTCTTTAGCCACAGAGACTTATGGGTAATGTAGTTTTTACAGTGCTGTTGATCCAGCAGATAAAACTCTTTACAGAGGTTGAACATTGTAAACTCCTGGTGTCTCACCCTGATCAGCTGATGAACTCTCAACATGAGCTACAAATGTCTCATTCTTCGAGTCCAGCCACTCCTGAACCAGAGACATCATGTGTCCTACCTGCTGAGGAGACAAAGAACTGGACTGTCTCTCAGTGGTTCAATGTTCTTTTCAGATTAAAGTAAATTTTCATGTCATTTATAACTCAAGGTCCAGAGTCTGGAGGAAGAGTGGAGAGGTCCAGAATCCACGTTGTTCAAGTCCAGTGAGAAGTTCCCACAGTCAGTGATGGTTTGGGTCCATGTCCTCTGCTGGTGCTGCTCCACTGGGTTTTCTGAAGAAGACACTTACAGTATGTTGTCTCTGGTTCAGGCTGGACTTGAAGAATGAGACGTTTCCTATCAGGAGTTCATCAGCTGATCAGGGTGAGACACCAGGAGTTTACAATGTTCAACTTCTAAACTTCTCATTTTCTGACACATTAGATTTTTTTCATTATTTTTAAGTTATAATAATCAAAATGACAAGAAATGAAGGATTGAAATGTTTCACTCTGTGTAAAAGGAGCTTCACTTTTTGAAATGACTAAAAATATTGAACTTTTGCACAATGCTCTTTTGAGCTGCACCTGTAGCTGGTCCACGTGTGGCCCGGAGCCACAGGTTGAAGAGCTCTGCCGTGGTTTCAGGCAGTAGCTGCACTGACTGCATGTGTCCTGATGGAGCCCACAGCTGAACAGAAGCAGAACTTTAACACCCGACCAGCCACAAACCTCATCAGAAACACATCTAACAAAGTCAGGTCCTTTGGACGGATTCTTCTTTTCATAAACATTTAATATTTTATCCAAGACTTCTTCAGTCTGAGGAGCTGCAACAAACTCTTGTAAGAGTCTTGTAAGCAGCACCTTCTCATAGTGGACCAGCTGGTTGACATTCAGAACTAGCTGTTCACATGTAAAAGGAAGATGATGTTTAGAAGCATCGTCCTCAGACTGAAGAAGTCTTCTGGATAAAAGACGAAATGTTTCAACAAAGAAGAATCTGTCCCGGCTCCACCTTCTTATTTTACCTGGACTGTTGAGCATCATCAGGACACTCAGAAGTTTCTTCAGAGAACAAAGAAGAGCCGAGACGCAGCCAAAGCTTCAGACGTAGATTTAATTACATCACCTCTGATATAAAAAGCTGAGCGACGGAAAATGCTGCTCAGCAACATTCAGACCAACACAAAAAGACAGAACCACCACAGGAGCTTCTTTTCTTACGCACACCTCCTCCCCCCAGGTGCTTTTCATGCAACCCCCCACCCCCAACATGCTTCTGCTGGACTGAAAGAGTAGAAAAACATTGATAGAAAAGTGGAAAAAAGATGCAGGCTGTGCTCTGCAGAAGACCCAAACCATCAGTCAGAAAAATCTCAAATGATCACATCTGAAGCTGGGGTGGGGGCTGGGTCGCCATGGTAACAATCAGCTTCAGGATGTTTTCACAGATTCAAGGTATTCATGTTTGGAAGCTGAAATTCTAATGATTTGGTTGTGGCTCAGTTTGGTGAGCCTGTGGGAGCTAAAACCTGGTTTTAGATGGACATGGAGCAGCCTGGGGCAAGAGAGTTGGCAGAGAAGTTGCGGTTCTGTGCCGTTTGTCCTTGTTGGGCCACCATAGTGTTCTGCAGTAGAACCTGTACACACTGTACATATGGAGCCTATCAAAAGTATTCACCACCTTGGACGGTTTCTGCGTTTACTGCTGTCATAAATCAGTCGAACTCAGTATGAATGGACCTGTCAATCACAGTAAGACCAATTAAATATGTAACGTAAAATGATGATCGCATATTCACCCGTTAAAACCACTTATTTCAGCTCAGAAAAATGATTTTCAAGGCCCTGAACACCTCCCAGTTCTGTTAAATCCATCAATGTGGGACATGTGTAAACCTACCAAGAGCAGGTCGTCCTCACAAACTGAGCGACCATGAACAGTGAGACCACTAAGACCCCTGTGAGCTCTCTGAAGGAGTTACAAACCAGGAGAGATGGGAGACACTGAGCATACAACCACTGTTGCCAGAGTTCTTCACCTGTCTGAGCTTTATGGGAGAGAGGCAAAGAGAAACTGTTGAAGAAAACTGAAAAAATCTCAAACGGAGTTCATTAAGAGTGTTAGATATTTATTAACACACTTAATGAGTCTTTATGAAAATGTTAATTTGTGAATATGTTTCTGGTAAACAGTGCTAGCTGCATTAGCAGCGTCTCTGGCGTCTTCAGTAAGTTAGCATCTATGCTACTGTGTTTTTAAGACATAATACATAAATCAGTGTGTGTACAATAAACCTTCAGTAAAGGTTTGATCATGGAACTGTGATGCCTGATGTTTCCCATGGGGGCTCTGAGCTGAATTAACCCATAATTATGTTTACGTTACCATGGAAACCATCAACCCAGCAGGTGAAGCATGTAATGTTTCAGGCTGTGATTGGTTTAACATTTCTGACGCCTGTAGTTGGTTTTGAACTGGTTCTGGACTGGGTCCAACTCTGCATTTGAACAAGAGTACTGAAGGAATTTTTAAAAAACTATTTTGTTTTCCCTCTCATCGCGCTCAGAGCAGAACCTCAGACACCCAGAAACATCCGAGTCCATCAGGAGCAGGTCTGTGTAGAACGTGATGACGACTCCGGACACACCTGTACAAATCTCAGGTATTACAGTCTGAGCCCCGCCCACCTCTTCAACAGGGTGGAGGCCTGTTACGATCTGCTCAGACCTGGTGAGGAGACGACCGACGACCCAGCCCACTTTAAACCTGGATTTACCTAAAGCTGTGGCTCACCTGAGGCGTCTGGGTCCGCCCAGCACTCAGAACCCAAACACACCTGTCTGGACAGGGTCGCTCCAACAAGTATAGAGGGGTCCAAACCGGCGTGTTCCGACATGTTGGAGCGTCCTGTTTACAGGTAAACATCAGAACCCAAAATTACTCAGCTGGACTTCTGAGTCAGGTCCTGGATCCTTGTGGATCCGATTTCCATTTTTGTTTTGTGCTGGTGCCGACTGGACCGTGTCCGAGGATCTAAATCCAGTTGGTCTTCTGGACCTCATGGTCCGTTTAAACTGGTCCTGGAGTTCTGACCCAGATGATTGTTACTTCAACAGACCTGTTCCTGGTTCCTCCATGGTTCTGATGCTGAGTAAGAGTTCTGCAGGCGTCTTTGTTCTCATCAGTTCTGGTCCAGTTTCAGTTCTGGTTCTGGTCCAGTTTTAGTTCTGGTTCCACATCAGCAAACAAACATTTAAATGTGCAACTCAAAACACTTCCCTACAAACAAACAAACAAACAAACAAATGACTTGATGGAAAAACAAGTCTGGCCTGTAAGAACTGGGTCATTTTAATGTTTCTACCGAACAGTCAGAACCGGTTCTGGTCCAGACCCAGACTGTCACAATCAACAAGAATCGTCCTTTAAACATCGGCGTGTAGTGAAAATACTTCAGTCTGGAAACTTAAAGGACAGAAAAGATGATGAAGAGCTTCCAGAGGAGCCAACAGGAAGTGGAACCGTTGCCTCCTGCTGACCCAGTGGGTCGGCGCCAAAGTCTGACACCACTGTTGTCCAAACCAGTCAGAGGATCAGTACCTCCATCTTTGTCCAATCAGCACAAAATTATTCTTTTCTTATTTAAAATACATTTTAAAAATCAAAAAAGCATCTAAACAGTGAGTGGGCGGGGCTTTCAGGTGATGCCCTGACAGATCTGGTGAGGGGGCGGGGCCTCCAAGTGACCTCTTAACAGATCAGGTGAGGGGGCGGGGTTAAATATAGTAAACAATAACAGAGAAAAGCAGTGAAGAAGTGAGGCTTGTTTCCAGACAACCTGAAGATAAATAAAGTCCCAGAGACCCGGCCCCTCACTGTGCATTGGTGGGGTTGCTATTGGGGGTGGGGCTGGAACCGGTGCCTGCAGGTGGCTGCACGTTGTCTGCCAGGTTGTGTGCGTGCTCCAGGAAGAGGTCTTTGAGCACGCTCAGTTCTTTACTGAGCAGTTTGATTTTGGCCTCCAGCCGCTCGTTCTCCTCCTTCAGCTCGTTGACGCGCTGCTGCGTGTCCATCGCCTTCTGCTTGCTGCGCATGCGACTCTTCTTCACTGCCAGGTTGTTGCGCTCGCGTCGCTGTCGGTACTCCTCACTGTCCTTGTCCATTGTGGGTTTCTTCATCTTGCTTGTGGGGAGAGCTTTGCCTCCTGCTGAGGAAGGGTTGGCTGGAACGAGCTGGGGGACCTGCTGCAGTCCGGCGACGGCTGCCGGCAGGGACGAAGAGGACGAGGTGGCGTGGGCCTTGCTCTGGATGACGCTCACGCCGTTGTGGTCAGCTGAAGTGATTTTCGGCTGCGATTGCCGGCTCATTTGGATGTGCTGCCTGCAGGTGCTGATCTCGGACCGGAGTCTCCTCAGATGTAGAAATGAATCGGTGACAGGCAGTGGAGAAAAAAGTGTCCAGCTGGGAAGAAGCCTGTGGGACGAGACGGACACATTTTATATAAAACTGTTCAAACAACGGCACACATCACTGCAGCTGCACGACGTCCTTCCAAAGAGCCAGGATCCTCTTCAAGTCAAGTCCAATTCATTTATAAAGCACATTTAAAACAGCAGCTGTTACCAAAGTGCTTAACAGTAAGATCAAGGCCGTAAATAAAAATAATGAGATGTAATAAAAAGAGACAAAAATAAAAACATAACAAAAACAATGAGAAACAATGAAATACTAAATCAAATCACACTGAGTTAAACGTCAGAAAAAACCGATGTGTTTTTAAAAAAGATTTAAAAACAGGAAGTGAGGTGGCATGTCTAATGTTGGGGGGCAGATTGTTCCAAAGTTTAGGGCCAATGTTTGAAAAAGCTCCATCTCCTCTGAGCTTCAGCCTGGTTCTTGGTACAACCAAAAACAGCTGGTCAGATGATCTCAAAGCCCGAGAAGGAACATGCGGTTAAAGTAGGTCAGAGAGATGGGAGGGTGCAAGGTCATTTATGCAGTTAAAGGTCAACAGGAGAATTTTTAAATCTATTCTGACATGCACATGGAGCCAGTGAAGGGAAGACGAAACCATTGAAATATGCTCAAACCTACGAGTTCCTGTGAGCCAAGCTGCAGCATTTTGGACAAGCTGGAGACATGAAAGGGAGACCTGACTGACCCCAACATAAAGCTCCTTACAGTAGTCCAGCCAGGTTGTAACGAATGCATGGTCTATTTTTCAAGGTCAGCTGGATAGCACAGACTTAAGTTTAAATGGTAAATGTAAATGGACTGTACTTATATAACGCCTTTCTATCTTATTTCAAGATACTCAAAGCACTTTACACTACAATCTGTGTCCTCATTTACCCATTCATTCAGCACTCTACAAGATCTCTACAGCTATCAGCCTTAACTGGAAGAAGCTTTTTTTGAAGAACAGAGTTGATCTGTTTATTAAACTTAAAGTCAGAGTCCAAAACCACCCCGAGTTTGGTAACAGACTGCTTAAGATAAGGCTGAAGAGTCAAGATGTATGGGATCAGTGACTGCGGTAGAGCTGGGGTTAAACACAATGACGTCAGTTTTCTTATCATTACAACTTAAAAAATCTGAAGCCGTCCATGCCTTGATGTCATCAAGACACTTTAACAGAGGATGAATGGAGCAAGAACTGTTGGGTTTTAAGGGCAGCTAAATCTGACAATCTGATCAGCTGGTTTTGGTTGTCAGCAGCAAAACTGGTTGATCCACTCTGAGACGGTGCTATTTAAGTGACTGAGCTGAAAACAGCACCTCAGACTGAGGAAGTCTCTTGGATGAGAGACGAAACGTTTCTACATTTTTTTGTTGTTTTGCTTTGTTTTTTGTTTTTTTTGAATGTCCAGAGGACCAGATTTAACTTTTTTAGATGTCTGCAGTTTACATCACCAAACTATACGTGCACCAGATTTCCTTAATTTTGGGAAATCGGCTGATACTTGCATGAGAAACAGATTTTACCTACTTTTTTTGTTTGTTTGAACAACAATTGTCTGAACTGCGTTTATATTTCAGAACACTACCTCATGGCCAGTTAAAACAAGTTTGTATTGATTCTAGGATATTGTTCAAGGGTATGTTTTTCAATAAAATAATATTGGAAAATTGAAGGTATGTATGAATATAAAACAACAAATTCAAAGCATATGACTATTTGTCCATATTGTACATCATCTTGTACAGTTTTTCCAGGATGAGCATCAACCCTCAGATTACAGCATTTAATAATAATAATAATAATAATAATAATAATAATAATAATAATAATA
>NC_056499.1:53586887-53591776 GCF_014905685.2 Nematolebias whitei | reverse complement strand
TAATAATAATAATAATAATAATAATAATAATAATAATAATAATAATAATCTCAATGGATTACTTTCCTGGTAAAATAAAAGTTTAAATAAAAATCAAAACACAACCCAACGCCCAGCAATACAGCTTTTAACAAGAGTTAGAATAACAGCTAGTGATGCTGTTCAAATCAGTATTTACGTTACTTATTACTTCAGTAATCTTCGTCCGATCTCTAATCTGCCCTTTATTTCCAAAGTTCTTGAAAAAGCCTGCATGTTGGAGCAGCTCTGTTACTTTCATTCTGAGATTTTACTTTTGGAAACATTAATTTCTCTTTTTCTGGATGTAAATCACAATTTTTTGGATAAATGTTTCCTCTGGTATCAGATGCTGTGCAGCTGGAAGAATTTTTACTGAAACTGTTTTAGTTTTGGACATTTGTTATGATGCGTAACCATAGCAACAAGGCAGTTTTCTACAACCAACAGCAGCTGATTAACATCTCAAAAGCTCAAATAATATCTCAACTACAGCCCCAAATCTCAAATGAGTTGAAAAGGATGTTCTGTGGACACATTCTCATCTACCTGCCAGCTGTGCTCGAGTGCCTGACCACTGAGATCCTGGAACTAGCAGGAAACACGGCTCATGACAGCAGAAGGACAAGATTGTCCCCCGACACCTGCAGCCGGCTGTCCGCAGCGATGAGGAGCTCGGCAGACTGCTGGGAGGAGTGGCCATTGTTCTGGGAGGAGTTCTGCTCGGCATTCGGGCAGTCCTACAGCCCGGGGGAACCGAGAGGCCAGCTGAGTCTGGGTGGACGGATCAGGCAACATCTGCAGCCAGTTTCTTAGGATCCACTGTGGGATGAACCTTTACAAGAGATCCTTCCTGTCTACAGCCATCAGCATCTATAACATCTCTTAATGAAATGAGGATAACGAGTTACAACAACAAATAATTTCCCTTTGGGATTAATAAAGTATTTTTGAATTGAATTGTATGTATTTTATATTCTTTATGCATTGTATATTCTGTATGTATTTTATATTCTTTATGTATTTTACATTCTTTATGTAAATTATTCCTGTTGATCTTTGTTCTTACTGTAAAGTGTCCTTGGGTGTCATGAAAGGCGCTTTTTAAATAAAATGATTATTATTATTATATTATTAAGTTTATTTTTAAGTTGTTTTAAAGCTCCCGAGTAGAACTGCTTATAACATCACAACTGGGTTTCAGTGAGGTTACCTATTTGTTACAGGTCAATTTTTCTTTTTCTTTCCAAAACGTGATATAATTGTAGCAGAACAATTATTATTCACTCATTATTATTATTATCTTATTATTATTGTTATTATTATTAGGGGTGGATGTGGATGAGTGGTTAGAGCAGTCGTCTTCCAATGCGAAAATTGGGGGTTCGATTCCACCAGCAGTCACATGCCGAAGTGTCCCTGGGCAAGACACTGAACCCCTCATTACTCTGATGTGTGTCCCATCAGTGTATGAATGTGATCTAAAAAAAAAAGCACTGATTAATCTTTGTACAGATCTAGTAGAGTGCTGTATGAATGGGTCAATGAGGGGACAGATTGTATTGTAAAGCGCTTTGAGTGTCTTGATAAGACAAAAAGGCGCTGCTGTATAAGTACAGTCCATTTACCATTTATTATTTTGCCAAATAAGTCTACTATTGCTCCATCTCAGTCTTTTCTTTTTTTCTGGTCTCAGCTGTAAACACACCTGAGCTGTTTTCACCTGGCTGCCCACCTTCACCTCAACTTTCCCCTTGCCTCTTTCCCCAGGTCACGTGACCATTCCGCGTTGTCCATTTGTAGCTGCGCTCTGATTGGTCAGCGCGTTGCTATGCAGCGGCTCAGCTGTGCGCAGCGCAAAGCGCTCCGGGTGAAAACACTGGCTATTGCCCGCTCTTGCATCATCAGTAGCGGGGAACTCCGGAGTCATGCAGGGCTAAGCACAAACCTAACCTTTTAGAAAAATAAAGTGAGCTTCAGCCAACTTAATACCAACCGAAGAGATTCACTCATTCGAACACGCAGTTTAGATTTGAATATTTATATTTATTTAGGCTACTTCCCGGCACTTTGACTGCTCGTTCAATTTTCGAGCAGCTGGTTCGGTCCAACTCAAAACCTTTCACCTTCCTATTATGAATATAAACTATCATGGGACAAAAACTGATCTTAAAGCACGAGCGGTGACATATTTCTACAGGTTTCCTACAACTCCACCGTTCAGCCAGCTAGCTGATTAGCTTCAGACGCTAACAAGAACCGTGTTTTCTGCTCGGTGCGAATTTCCGATCCGTAAAGCCTGAAATTAGATTTACCTTCAGAAGGCGGCGGTGGGGTTACCCGTCGGTAGATATAGAGGAACTTGAAGTAAAAAGTAGACGTTTATATCAGTCTGTCGAAGCTCAGAATGTGTTTTTGTTTGTAACATGGAGAACAGCCGATTGCGAAATCTTCTTTACCATGTTCGGCAATGGTAAGAATCAGCCAATTACAGTCTAGTATGAGGTACCATGCATAGCTTTGGACCAATCACAGTCCACCATTCAGGAGCGTGACGCAATGCTTTGTGTGATTGACATGTCTCTGAACCAATAGGACGCGATTTTCCCGGTGGATATGTTTATGTAATGTCAGGATGAGATGATGATGAGTTCAGACATGTTATGACTTCATGCGTATATGACGACAATCAGTCATCCTGAAACTCGGGTGACTTTAACGTGTTTGCTGCCTTCAACGACAATAAAACAGCACTTCTTCCAGACAGGAAGACTGCCTAAAGAAGAATTTTAAAACATTCTTACCATACTAATGCATATTGCCTGCGCTGCCATTCATATCAGATATTTGCACTAAGATCATCTTATGATAAATGACAGAGTCGCGTAATGTGATACTGTGAGATCTGTTCATGCTCAGAGTATGTGTTGGGAATGACTTGGCTACTACCACACCAAAATAGCTTGAAATAAGTAAAACTGACAGAGCTGTGTTATCTAATAAGTAAAAAGACAGAGCCATTTCTGTGTTATCTATAAGGTTGACTCCCAGATTCGATACGTCCGTTTATTATTTTCTAACATTAAAGTTTTAAAGAGATCTCCAACTAGCCTTAATATGTTGTTATTTCACTATTCTGCTAAAGGTTGTTTATGACACATTAAAATACCAAATTACATTAAAAAATGTGTATGTTTATTAATTTTTTTTATTGAAAGATGTTAACATTATTTTACCAGCTGAGTTCACTGTGGGACGCTGATGTATATAGGATGCAATAGAGACTGAAACCCAAGAAGTCTAGGCTAAAAACATTTATAATGTAAGACAATAAAGTTATAATGTAATAGTCATTCATTCAACCTTTAGTTATACAGTTTAGTCTCACTGAGCCTCGAGGACTCATTTACAAGAGAGACCTGTTTTAAACAAAGAACACAGATGAGGTACGGACAACAATAGACAATCATGTAAAAAGCATGCAAAATGAAAAGTAAATAGAAGAAATTATATAAAAAATGTAACAAAAGCATCTACATTATAAAGTGATGTAAAATACTAACAACAGGGACATGTCTGCATTGAGGTTTGCCATGAACTTAACAGACACTTAAAATCCCTTAGAGTGGTCAAGGTTGAGAGCTTCAAATGTTTTTGCAAGGTGTTCCTTGCAAAAAGATTGTAATGGTAAAAAAAATGGTAATCAGATCTCTATTGTAAATGAGTCTCCGAGGCTCAGTGGGATTAACCTGTATAAATAAAGGTTGAATTAATGAAAATTAAAAACTTCAAGGAGTTTGTAAAAAATAAATAAATTTGTTAGCAGTTTCCAGGATACAGGAGTGGAGTAAGTTAAAGCCCTTTTGCCAAGTTCGGTCCACACTGAGGGGACGCTGCAGGTAATTATGTCCTGAGAGTGCACACTGTAGCTGCACACACGGAGTGACATGAGGAGATATACGGTATGAAGGCAACAGACCAAGAAGTGATTTAAAAATCAAAATGTACCAGTGTGAGAGTCTGCGTGAAGTTAATGATGTCCATTTAACCAGTGAATATAGGGTGCAGTGGTGGGTACAGTAGTTAAAGACAGTTATGAATCTTAATGCACCGTGATGGGCAGTATCCAACATCTGCAGGGTGCTTGCAGGAGCGTTCATGTAAATAATGTCACCGTTGTCAATGGAGGGAAGGAAAGTCACAGATACAAGGTGCTTCCTAACGTTCAGAGTTAGACAGGATCTATTTCTAAGAAAGAAACACAGTTTTACTTTCAATTTCTTTACCAGGTTTTCAACATGAGGCTTCAAAGAGAGATGTGAATCGTCCAAAATACCCAAGTATTTATAAGAATTGACAAACTCAATAGGGACACCATTCTAAGATAAAATAGAAGGAAGGACTGCTGGTACCAACTTCCTGTTTGAAAACAACATCCCTTTAGTTTTATCAGCAGTTATCACAAGTTTGAGATGGAACAAATCTGACTGGATGATGTCAAAAGCAAACTGTAAAAGCTGGAAAACCGTAGCAACTGTTCTAAGTAACTCAACAATAAACATCTGTGTCGCCAGCATAGAACGGTAAGGATGCATCAGGAATGATTTAATTCAATTCAGTTTATTTATATAGCACCAAATCACAACAAAGTTGTCTCAGGGCACTTTACAGGAACGTTCACATACATAAAAAAAACAATTAGTAAATTTCTCTATCTAAGGAATAAGGAAGATTAGGAAATTTAACCTACATTACTTATGTAGATTGTGAAGAGGGTTGGTCCTAAGACTGAACCTTGTGGTACACCATCGTTAACAGTTAGCTGGAAGAAGTACCATTATGTTGAACACATTGCATATATGTTAGTCATA
>NC_056499.1:53571306-53586787 GCF_014905685.2 Nematolebias whitei | reverse complement strand
TGTGTGTGTGTGTGGGTTGTCTCGATTAAGCATAATAAACTTGTGATGTTTAGTATATTAACTCTGGAGCTAATGCAAAAGTTGAAAGTTGAGGCATGCCTCCCATAAACCAGCTCTGCTGTTCTGTCTTTCCTCCAGGGGCCAGCACCAGACAGCTTTTATGTCAGGTTAACCATAAACCACATTATCATGTTGTTTGTTGAAGTGTTCATGCTTTCACCTGATAGGATGGACAGCGTTGGGCTGTGACGGACCGTGACGGACTGCAATGGACTGTGATGGACAATGTGGGACTGCATTGGACTGTGCACACAGATGTATTGTATTGGACAGATAGGGCAGGGGAAGTCCGTTAAGAGCTTTAAAAGCAAATAAAAGAATTGTAAAATGAATCCTAGAATGTACGACAGCCATTGCAGGGAGGCTAAAACAGGGGAAATGAGGTCAAACTTTCGTGTGCCAGTTAAAAGCCATGCAGCAACATGCTGTACCCTCTGAAGGTGAGAAATGAACAAGTGTGAGAGCCTACGAGTAAGCAATGATGACCAACTGACCAAGAAGTACAGGGCAGTGCAGTGATGGGTACGGTAGTTACAGCCAGTTATGAACCTTAGTGTGCCTTGGTATACAGCATCCAACATCTGCAAGGAGCTGGCAGGGGCATTCATGTAAATAATGCCACCCAAGGGCGTCAGAAGCATCCGTAATGTGGGGGGGACACAATGATGTGTGTGTGCGCGCTGTGCGCGCTGCGCGCACGTTAAAAAAAAAGGTGTTCACTAGTGTACAAAAAAAACAACATTTCACCTAGATTTCCTTTAATTTCACACATTTAAAACGTGTTTCTCACCAAGTTT
The DNA here is from genome assembly GCF_014905685.2 of Nematolebias whitei. Classification (NCBI taxonomy): domain Eukaryota; kingdom Metazoa; phylum Chordata; class Actinopteri; order Cyprinodontiformes; family Rivulidae; genus Nematolebias; species Nematolebias whitei. The sequence continues at coordinate 53,585,930 of NC_056499.1, read as the reverse complement.
GTGTAAATTCAGCTGTGGGTTTAAAGTAATTTTAACTTTAATACACTTTAATACAGAGCGTCAGGTCGGCACTATTTGTGTTTATAGAGAAATAAAAAACATCACCACTGGACTCTTTTACTTGTGTTCAACACTACTCATCTAAATGATGTTTCTCATGAAGCTTGAGGACAATAAGGTGCAAGGTTTTAAAGACATTTCAACTTTAATGCACCTAAACACACAGCGTCTCTTACACCTGCAGCGTCTTACAGTGTCACAGTTCCTGCTAAGCTGAGATGCTACAGGTATTACACCATATTCTGTGACCACCATATATTGTGACCGTGGCAACAGGCTGTTGTGTTTAGAGTTGGAGGTAACCAGGAAAACCTGGAGTAGAGTTTTAGTGGTTTGAGTATTCTATTAATCAAGTGGAATGGATTTTTTCCACGAAGAAAGAGAAACTGTGCCATCTGAACTAATGTTTCATAGTAAAAGTGTGTGTGTGTGTGTGTGTGTGTGGGGGGGGGGGGGGGGGTCCAAATGAACATCTTTGGAATGTGGGGGGGACTTGTCCCCTTCACATATAATGGTTGTGACGCCTATGATGCCACCAAAGTCAATGGCCGGCAGGATGGTAGCAGTTGTGTTGGACTGTGATGGACTTTGTTGGACTGTGATGGACAGTATGGGACTGCAATGGACTGTGATGGACAGTGTGGGACTGTGTTGGACTGTGATAGATTGTGATAGATGGTGTTGGATGGTGATGGACTGTACAGAACTGCACTGGACTGTGATGGCAGAGTGGAACTGTGTTGTACAGTAATAGACCGTGACGGATTGTGTTGATTGCACAGAACTGTGCTGGACTGTATCAGGCTGTGAGGACAGGGATAGACTGTACTGGACTGTACTGGACTGGCAGGTGGTCTCTGTTATTGTGGACATGACTGTAAAATGTGTGTTTTGTTTCAAAAGATGCAAAATCTGCTATATTCAGTGCTTTTTCAAAAATTTACTTTACCGTCTTATTCTGTGATTCAGTCCACATAGTCTCCAGAGCAGGACCCACAGGGCTCTGGTGAAGATTTTAGCACATGCACTAAATAGAACGGGACTCATTTGAAGAACAGGGTGAAGTGGTTAAACATATGGCCGCCTCGTATAAACATATAGTGGTTAAACTTATTACCCTTTTAGGAACCATCGGGGAATAAGGAGAAAATTCAATTCAATTCAATTCAATTTAATCCAAAATACTTCATTAATCCCAAAGGGGAAATTAAATGTTGTAACTCATCATCCTGATTTCATTAAGAGTTGTTCTAGATGTTGTTCTAGATGGCTGTGGGCAGCAAGGATCTCCTGCAGCAGTCCATCTCACAGCGGATCTGAAGAAACTGGCTGCAGATGCTGATCTGTCCACCTGGACCCAGCGGGCCTCTTGGACCTTCTGAGCAGCAGGACCACCTGAATGTTGGGAAGAACTCCTCACTGAGCGATGGCCACTCCTCTCAGCAGCTTGTTGAGCTCCTCATCATTGCAGACAGCCAGCTGCAGGTGTCAGGGATGATCCAGGTCTTCTTGTCACGAGCCACGTTTTCCGCCAGCGCCAGGATCTCAGCAGTCAGTCACTCTAGCGCCTCTACCAGATAGACCGAGATGCATACATGGTGCCTCCTTTACAACTCATTTGGGATTTGGGGCTGTAGTTGAGGTAGTATTTGAGCTTTAAGATGTTAATCATCTGCTCCCGATTGTAAAGTAAGTAAAAGTAAAATGTCCTGAGGTCGCACGCTGTAGCTGCACTCACACAGGGACATGTAGGAGGAGATGTATGAAGGCAACAGACCAAGAAGTGATTTAAAGATGAAAATGTACCCGTGAGAGAGTCTGTGGGAAGTTAATGATGTCCAGTTAACCAGTGAATAAAGGGTGCAGTGATGGGTACAGTAGTTACAGCCAGTTATGAATCTTAGTGCACCATGATAGACAGCATCCAACATCTGCAGGGTTCTTGTAGGAGCGTTCATGTAAATAATGTCACCGTAATCAATGGAGGGAAGGAAAGTCACATATAAGATGTTTCCTAGCATTCAGAGTTAGACAGGATCAAACGTGCAGGACTTCAAGTACTTCAGGTCCATTGTCCAGGAAAATGGGGAGGGTGGTAAAGAGGTGAACAAGAGAGTCCAGGCAGTATGGAGTAGATGGAGAAAATATTCAGGAGTGATTTGTGACAAAAGGGTGTCAACAAAGGTCAAATGACAAGTTTACAAGACAATGGTAAGACCAGCTATATTGTATGGACTGGAGACAGAGACATGGGCAAAAAGACAAGAGACAGAACTGGAAGTAGCAGAAATGAAGATGTTGTGGTTCTCCTTAGGAATGACAAGAATGGATAAGATTAGGAATGAGATCATCAGAGGTACAGCACAGGTTGAACAACTGGGCGATAAAGTTAGAGACCAGACTGAGATGGTTTGGACATGTCCAGAAGAGGGACAGTGGTTTGGACATGTCCAGAGGAGGGACATATTGGTAGAAGGATGTTAGAAATGCAGCTGCCAGGAAAAAGACAAAGAGGAGATATATGGATGCAGTTAGAGAGGACATGGAGGTAGTTGAGTGAGGACAGAGGACAGAGATGGAGGAGGATGACTCAATGTGGAGACCCTGAAGAAGGAACAGACGAAGAAGAAGGTGTCTTTGGCATCCATCTTCAATTGGCTCCAAAAGTGCTTCAGTTGAAGATGTCCAACGAAGATTGTTTTCTCAAAGTTTCTTTAAAAACAGTCTTCTTGTTCTTGAGATGTTTGTTTAACGGACAGACACAAACACACTCGGCAAAAACATTCTCTGAACCTTCAGGTGGACGACAACAAAACCGTCTTCAGTTTATAAAAATAATCACATAAATCATATTTCATCACTTCCAGACATGTTGGGTTTACAGCCAAGAGAGGGAGCTGCAGTCCACCTTATCACACACACGCGCGCTCGTCAGTGGGTTCTGCTGGAACCCGAATGTGATCAAGTCCAAACGGACAGCAGACAAACCTTCTGGTTTCTGAGAGACTCTGGAAAACTGAACCGGGTCACTTAGTCCGTTTGGACTCGCCACAGTTCGGATGAGATCGGTCCAGTTCATATGGATCCAGGGTCGATCATCAGAACTTCAACAACTCCCGACTTTAACTCCAACAAAGACAGAACCAAAAAAATCCATTCAGAACCCGGGCCAACAGGCTGCAGATCACAGACCAACTCGGACAGAACCGTCCGTGTTCTGGTAACACACCCGGACCTGGTTTCATTTGGACCGGACACAGAAACCCCGCGGCTCGGACCTGCTCATGCGTCCCGGATCTCAGAGGGTCCAGGTCCAGTTCTTAACGGTTTATCTGGTCAGGCGCAGCTGGAGTGTGCGCGCGTGTGTGTGTGTGGCCCCGCCCCCACGCCCTTCTATAAAGACCCAGTCTGACAGCTTTCGGATCGTACTGAGCAACAGGACCCAGCAGGATCCGGTCCAGCAACCTGACCCTGAAACTGTTTCTCCGTGCAGAAACTCAAACTGGGTTCCGGTTCTCCCGCTGCCAGTCCAGTTCTCCAGGTCCAGGTGTTCTGTCGTCTCTCCAGTAGAACCTGGATTCCCGGAGCTCCTGGACATGCCCGTCCGGGTTTAGATCCTCCATGGAGCTGTCGAATCTGTACGAGGCGGCGGCCCGGCCCCTGATGAGCAGCCTGACGCACGGCGCGCAGCCCCCCTCTGGCTACAGAGACCCGGCTGAGCTCGGTTCCGACATAGGAGACAACGAGACCTCCATCGACCTGAGCGCCTACATCGACCCGGCAGCCTTCAACGACGACTTCCTGGCGGACCTGTTCCACCACAGCGCGCGCCAGGACAAGCTGAAGATGATGAACGGGGAGTACGACCCGGTTCCGTGCGCGCCGGGCCCGCAGCAGCTCTACATGTCCAACTACATGGAGTCCAAACTGGAGCCGTTCTACGAGCACAACCCGCCCCGGATCCGACCCGTGGCCATCAAGCAGGAGCCCCGAGACGACGAGGACTTGAACCCGGACCTGAACTCGGGTCTGCCCCCTTCCTACCACCACTCGCACGCGCACGCGCAGCAGTACCCCCAGCAGCAGCAGATGCCGCACCTGCAGTACCAGATCGCGCACTGCGCGCAGACTACCATGCACCTCCAGCCGGGCCACCCGACCCCCCCACCAACCCCGGTGCCCAGCCCACACCACCAGCACGCGCACATGAAGCTGGGGGGCGGAAAGTCCAAGAAGCACGTGGACAAGAGCAGTCCGGAGTACCGGCTGAGGCGCGAGCGCAACAACGTGGCCGTGCGCAAGAGCCGCGACAAGGCGAAGCTGCGGAACCTGGAGACGCAGCAGAAGGTGGTGGAGCTGACGGCGGACAACGAGCGGCTCCGCCGGAGGGTGGAGCACCTGAGCCGGGAGCTGGACACCCTGCGGGGCATCTTCAGACAGCTGCCAGACGGCTCCTACAAACCCATGGGCAGCTGAGGCCGAACCGGGCCGGACCGGACAGGGACAGCTCAGAGGAGCCACGGCCGGCTGAGGGTCCACAGTCCTCACAGCCGGTCCGGCTCTTCAGGACTAACACCAGACTGTGCTTGGGTTCGGTTCGGACAGGTTCCCCCTGACTGGACGCAGGTGAACAGAACCTCACCTGCTGGACACTGATCTGTTTGGACCTTTCCTTTTCAGACCTCACGTGCCTTTTCACACTTTTGTGCAGCAAGCCCATAAGCTGGTTCCGACCCACAGAGGACTGGTTCTGTGCCTTACTCGGACTGAGACTCATAATAATTCCGTGCAGCTAAGGTAGGACACGCGCGTGCCCGTGGCTCCGCCTGTCGTGCACGTGCTTCTGTCCTGACTGTTTTCTGTGTAACCCAAATGTAAAAGTGCATGCTGAGCTGGTTCTGCTCAGGTTCTGTCCACCTGAACAGATCACATCAATGGGTCCTCCCTGCAGGTGCACATCTTGGATTTTCAGGGTTCTGGTGGAAAACAGTCATCTGAAACTTTAAATGGTACCGGAACCGCAGGTCGGACTCAGCCTCCAGAACCTTTGTGCACCAGCTCTTCAGACTGGAATGATACCTGTGGTACCAGCAGCTTCCTGTCAGCTCTGGTTCTGATGGGCCTGAAGCTGCGCTCTCATCTGCACTATGACTGTCTGTGACGGTTGCTGGGTACTGATCCGAACAGAAAGCCGGGCTCTGTGTGGAGCAGAGTCAACGTGAACAGGGTTTCTATGCAGCGCTGCTCTTCCTCTTCCCCCCTGAGTCATCCTCACTCAGTGCCTTCTGACGGTGACCTTTGACCTGCCAGTGAGGAAGAAGAAAGCACTTTGTTGTTGTTTGTTTTAAAGACTGTAAAATAAGCCTAAACAGAAAACTATATCTGAATAAATATATATGAAATGTTTAAAAACCACTTATTGTAATAAAACAACATGTTTTAGCACAAGTGGACGCTTCGGACCTCTTCTGTTCTCTGAGCTTCATCCTGGAGTTTTAAAGCTTCAGACTCAGGTTTATTTAGGACAAAGGTTAAGTGTGGTCCCTGAAGAGACGAACAGTTCGTCTAGAGGAGCTGCAGCTGAACCACTTCTGCTCGGTGTGTGTTGAAGTATCAGAACCAGGACCCCTTCAGTTCCAGAGTCTGTTGAATTTCTGATTATCTAAAGTAAAATCTGCATCTGAACGCAGTCAAACCTTTCTGAACAACCTTTTTAAAATAATAAAAACACGTCAGGCTCTGTCCTGACAACAAAAAGCTCTTTAATGATTATAAACTGGGAGCAGGTCTGACATGCAGGGAGATTTAATGCGGTCTAGAACCGTTGAACCCAGATCAGGATTTGTGCAGGTTTTTGAAGTGTTTGAGCTAACGAAGCTCTTGTTCTGCTGCAGAGGAACAAACACAAGCACACGCTCTGTCGCTGAGAGACACGAGGTGGAAAACAAACCAGAAGCTTTCATGCACACCTAACCCAGTCTGACAGAACCACTCCCTGACATGAACTCTGATTTTCAAACCACATCAAAACATTATACATATATACCATACATATATAAATATGTGTGTGTGTTTGTGTGTATATATATCTATATCTATATCTATATATTTATATATATAATGTAGTTGTGGATGTGTATGTATACACAATGGTGCTTGAAAGTTTTTGAAGTCTTTGCAATTTTCCATATTTCTACATAAACATGATCTAAAGCATCTTCAGATTTTCACACAAGTCCTAAAAGTAGATGAAGAGAACCCAGTTAAACAAATGAGACAAACCATTTATTTTTTGAGGGAAATTGTCCAGTATTACATAATGTATCTGTGAGTGGTAACAGTACTCGAACCTCTAGGATTATCAGTTAATTTGAAGGTGAAATTAGAGTCAGGTGTCAATCAATGGATGATGATCAGGTGTGAGTGGACACCCTGTTTAAAGAACAGGGATCAGAGACAATGATCACTCCCAGAGCCAGGTGTGTAATAGTGGGCGAGGTCACAAAGGACCCCGGGGTAACTTCTGAGTAACGTGTTGTTGAGGATACGGTGTTTGAACATATCACGAGGTGAAGGGCTGAAAGAGACTAGACTGTATCCTGTAACAGCAGGAGGACGAGGAGTCAAGACACATCTGGACAGGTGTTCAGACACATGTGGCCATGAGGTGAGACACGTGTGTACAAGTGTTGAGACACATTTGGACAGGTGTTTGATGTTCAAGTTTCTTTATTGTCATTCACATCACATGTGGTACAAGAGGTGGAAAGAAATTGTGTACTCAGGGTCCCAGTTACATCCAACAGCAGCAAAAATATAAAGTATTACAGTAAATAAGGATCTAATATATACACTAAGGTGTTGAGACACATCCATCCATCATCCAGATGATGGATGGATGAGATTTTTTATATATAATCTGACCACCTCCTCAGTGGTCTTCCTTTAAGTCCACTTTGTGTCTCAAACAGAGACAGATGGTCCAATTTGACACGGATGACCCTTGACCTTTGGTTTCTAGTCCTACAGTATAATCCATCTCTTCAGTGTGTCCTCAGTTTGTCTCTTGTGGAATGTATGGATGTTGTCTTCAGTCCTGTGGACCTTGAACTTGTTAATAATGTCCAGCTGTAGTCACAGTCCAGCAGCTTGGACATGGTTCTATCGTCTTTATCTTCAACATGCTGTTCAATTATTGTCTTTCTAAACTACTGAGACAACTCTGTCCTCAGTGTCCGGTGGTCCATGTTCAGTGTGTTACACACCATGACACCAAACAGCCCTGTGACTACCTGACACCCTTTAAACAGACTGACTGACTGGCTGACTGAGTACAGACTGAAGACACTGAGCTGCTGGTTACAGGACACTCTTTAGTTTGACATGTCCCTGTGGACAAATTAGTTTGAATATTTTCTTTTTGTCAAGGTTAGTTTCATCACTTTGTTCTCACCTACACTTCATTTCATTTTAACGACACATTCAGCCAAAGACGCAGCAGCAGCTGGACGTTTCGGTCTGACTTTACTCGGCCTGCTGACGCTCACTAACTGAAAGCAGCAGAGTTCCCAAACTCCAGCTCAGCTCAGAGGATGGTGGAGGAGACGAGCCTTCATCAGAGGAGGGAAGAAAACAGCTGATTTATGGCCGGTCTGGGCTGGAAAAGAAGAAAACACATGTTCTCATGACCATCGGCGCTTTGGCTCACAGAGAGCAGGAAACACAGGGTTCATCATGAACAAAACAAACAAAAAGCAACAGCACTGTTTCTGTTCTTTCTGAACGACTTCTGAATAATAAAAACACTTCTCCGTCGAGTTTGTTCACATTTTAAAGAAACGAGTGTCAAAAAACTTTTCAACTAAAAAGAAACGTTGAAGGTTCCCCAAGCTCCATCAGCTTTCCTCTCTAACAATCAACAGGAGTTTGACACTTATTTTTGTAATAATTTGGGATATAACAAAGCCATGCTCTTATTTTGAAAAGCTTTATTCTGGAACTCCAGCTTCAAACCTTTTCCTGTTTGCCTGAGAGCAAATCCTGCTTTCTGCCAACCCTCTGACTGAATCCTCCTGACCTGACATGAAGTCTAAGGTGGTGGTGAGTGGGGGTGGGGGGGGGGGGGGGCACATAATGGTAACATAGGAGGGAGAAAAGCATGCTGGGTAATTTAGAAGAGCCAAAACTGATGCTGGTTGTCATGGTGATTCTCACCTTTTTGGTTCCAGTTTGTTTCTCTTAGGCAGAAACACAGAGTATAAGCTAAAGCTCAGCTGACTCGTCCTGATGGTCACACATGGTTTTTAAAATGATTCTATGAAGAGTTTATTTTAGACATATCACAAGCTAAATTGTTAAAATGCCACTATCTGTTTTGAAGTGAGGGCTTCATCCTCTGGCATGTTGCTCATCCAGTTGGAACGGAGCTGTCAGAGGACACATTAATGTGGTCTTTGTGTAAAACTGTTTGTGTTGTTGTGTTTTCAGGTTGCTGTTGTTACGCCGTATTGTTTTATATTATTAGTGTTTTGCATATATCTTAGATCTTTTAGCGTACTGTTTGACATTTGTTTAGCGAATATCTTAGTGTATATATTAGATCCTTATATACTGTTTCTTTTTATTTTTGCTATTGTTGGATGTAATTGGGACCCTGAGTACATAATTTCGTTCCACCTCATGTACCACATGTCCTGTGAATGACAATATTGACTTGAACTTTTGACAGTATGGTCTGCAAACACACAGACTTCTGATGAAAATTAAGTCTTTGGCTCACATGGGTGCATTTACATTTGAACTTGTTTGAATATTCAGTAATTAGTACACTGTCCCTTTTTAAATAAATAACAAAATGAATCTGAGATCAGATACAACTGAAGTCATTGGGTTTGTGTGCGTGACCTCTGAGGCAATTTGAGAATAAAATCTTCAGTCCTGCAGCAGAGAAACGCACTTAGATAGATAAACTGTAGAAAATGTGGAATGATTGCAGAAATGAGTGTTGCAACAATATTGAAAAAAATCTCTGTCTGTCTGTCTGTCTGTCTGTCTGTCTGTCTGTCTGTCTGTCTTTCCGTCCGTCTATCTATCTATCTATCTATCTATGTAAACGTTTTCATCATCCACATTTAAAAAAATATGAAAACTTTAATTCATCTAATCAGGAACAGAAAAATCTTGCAGACCCATCGTTTATTTTGTGAAGACCCGTTCACGTGGTGAATGGTTGTTGTGTGTGAGTAAAAGTTTATTGATTGTCTCAGCCTTGTGTCCACACACAGTTCAGGGGTCCTTAATTTGTATTTTTCAAAAATGGGTTCCAGTGTGGCGTCACGGTGGCTCAGTGAGAGAGTGAATGGTTGTTTGTCTCATTTGTCTCTATGTGATGGACCCAAGGGCATCAGAAGCATCCGTAATGTGGGGGGGACACAATGATGTGTGTAGGTGTGTACGCGTGCGCACACAAAGGTGTTCACTAGTGAACAAAAAAGCAGCCTTTCACCTAGATTTCCTTTAATTACACACATTTAAAGCATGTTCTCACCAAGTTTGTGTAAATTCAGCTGTGGATTTTAAAGACATTTTAACTTTAATACACTTTAATACAGAGCATCAGATTGGCACTATTTGTCTTTATAGAGAAATAAAAAACATCACCACTAGACTTTTTTACTTGTGTTCAACACTCCTCATCTAAATGATGTTTCTCATGAAGCTTGAGGACAATAAGGTGTGGGGTTTTAAAGACATTTCAACTTTAATGCACCTGAACACACAGCGTCTCTTACACCTGCAGCGTCTTACAGCGTCACAGTTACTGCTAAGCTCAGATGCTACAGACGTAGCGCTGCACTCAAGCATCCTCCTAACATGAATATATGTTAATGATCAACCCCCTGGTCAACCACTGCCTGCCCTAAGCTTGCTAAACTGGCAAGCGAGTAACACAGGTACCTCCACCTCCTCCACCTGTGCGCGTTTTCTGCCGAGGCAGGAAGCGACGGCGGAGAGTTGGAGGTAACCAGGAAAACCTGGAGTGGAGTTTTAGTGGCTTGAGTATTCTCCTACTAATCAATTGGAATGGATTCGTTCACGAAGAAAGAGAAACTGCGCCGCCTGAACTAATGTTTCATAGTAAAAGAGGGGGGGACTTGTCCCCTTCACATATAATGGTTGCGACACCTATGAATGGACCGGTGATCTGTCCAAGGTGTCCCTTGCCTCTCTCACAGAGACTGGACATGGGCACCAGTGACCCCTGCAACCCCCCCAAAAAAAGAAGTGGTAAAGATAATGGATGGATGGGTTCCAGTGTTGGAAAATCCTGGAAAGCCATTTCTGCATTTTCATGTAGACCGCATAAACACATCTTTTACAAAACTGTGACGTCATAGTCCATACCCTGCCTCGCCAAAGAGCTCATGGGACAAACATGACAAAAATAACAGATGACATGCTTGTGTTGGTGCTACAGATTAAAGTTTCTCAACTACAATAAAACCTTAAGATCCTGTGTTACTTCATGATCAGACAAGACTGAAGAACAATGACAGCCTTAAATAGAGCAACAACAAAAAAACATTACTCCAAATGAACTGAGACTAACACATCCTTTTCAGTCTATTGCACTGGATCTTGCAGAAAAAAAGATAAACAATATCCATCTATCGAACTTAAAAAAAAATGTGGCAAATAGAAGAACAAAAAAAAAACATATAAAAATGACACGTGTGAATGAATTAGCAAACACTGGTTTTCTCACACAGACCAAACATGTCAGGTTCATGGGTAACTTCAAACTGTACAAAAGTGCAAGTGAGAACGTGAATGGTTGTCTGTCTAATTTGGTTCCAAGTGTCCCTGTAGTGGACAAAGAGCTGTCAGTGGTGTCCCCTGACTGCCTCCCAGTATGCTGGACATGAACACCAGCTGCCCGGAGCCTGGAAAGAAAATGGTTGGATGGATGGATGTATTAAACATCATGAGGAAGTCCCTTCCCTGCAGCTATCCCTCGGTGCATACTCTGTTTGAAATCATCCACTTGTTGGTGTATTTGTACCTGACCCCCTGTCAGTGGTAGTTTATTTTGACACAAAGGAGGTGATCCACTTGATTGTCAGTGTAAAAATAAATGCTGCTCTTGTATTCACCATCCTTGTCTTCGTATTCTTGTGTTGACAGTTTGGTGTTTTCATCACAGCATCAGGGAGGCTGGACCCTGGAGTGCAGTGCACACAGGACAACTCAAATAAAACCACAAGCTCATTTATTAAACAAAGATGTGAAGCTGACAAGGCAGCACAAGCCTTACTTCACCAAAGAACGTTGGTTATGTACTGTAACCCCAGATTCTATGAGTATAGGCGTAGCCCTTTAAGGCTGTCGCTGATGGGTTTATCCCGTTATGCGAAGCATCACACTGAAAAAATTTAGTCCACGCCAACCTGCTGTGTGGGCCCCACCCGATCCGTATAAGTTACGTTAAGAGCGGGTAATCGGCTCCCAAATAGCTTTTTTTTTTCTTCAGTCATTCAGGAGCCAGTGATGCCCGACGCTTAAAGGGCTACACCTAAACTCATAGAAGCTGGGGTTACAGTACGTAACCAACGTTCTATTTCGTATAGGCTTCGCCCTTTATGGCTGTCGCTGATGGGTTAAGGGCGAAGCGGATGTTGTCCTCGACTCACTGGGTCCATTCGAACACCGTATGAGACAGAAGCTTGCCCACAAAAACGTCTTGTCACTCAGCTCCCCATGTGCATAATTACGCATTGCGTAGTTATGTGTGCCATGCACAGACGCATGTTTTGTAACTATACGTTCTGAAAAACATGAACGCCCCAGAAAATTTCAACGGGGAGGGAAGATGTTGAGGGGGGGGGGGGGGGGGTATCAACCAACTGATTCACGGCTGAACAGTATGAACAGATTAATAATAACAAATGAACTGATTATTAATCAAATTAACTGATTGATAACAATAGTCATGAACTGATTAGTGACAATAGAACCGAAATAACAGACACAACTTGTGACTGATAACAACATCTCACACTGTGAAGCATGCAGACAGATGTGAGCTTAAACAGAGTTCCATGAAAACAATAATATTCATTCTGTTAGAGCATTAAGGACAGAATGTGTCATGGAACGAACCGTCACATCACGCAGATAAAAGCGAATGAATGAGCAGGGTGTTGACCACGCGGCCGCAGTGCAAATATCCTGCATCGACATACCATTATGCAAGGCAGTCGAAGATGCGATACCCCTGGTCGAGTGTGCTCTGAGGTTGACAGGAGGCTCTAAATCTGATGCTCTGTAAGCTTCAGAAATGGCCTCACACAGCCAGTGTGACAAGCGCTGGGTGGATAACGGGCGACCTGCAGATGCATCTCTATAATGCACAAACAAATGTTGAGTTTGGCGCATTATAGCTGTGCGTGCTATGTAACACGCCAACGCCTGCACCGGACAGAGAAGATGGAAAGATGCTTCTTCTTCTGATCTGTGGGGGGGGGGGAGGGAAAACCCCCTCCAACGATATCGCTCTTGATTTAAAGGAGCTCGTGATGTTTTTAGGCATAAAAGCTGGGTTTGGTCTTAAATCAGCTGAGCTACCGTCAGCCTGAATTCTGAGACATGACGGAGCGCCAGAGAGGGCAGATAAATCACTCACCCTCTTAGCGGATGATAAAGACGGCAGCAGGGCTGTTTTAAGAGACAAGAATTTAAGTCGAACCTGATCCAGAGGCTCAAATGGAGCTTTGATCAGGGCTCGCAGGACCAGCGTTAAGTCCCACTGTGGAACAAGTGGACATGAAACTGGCCTGCGTCGGCGGAGCTGGTCTTTTAGAGTGTCGATTCTCGTTTGTGATAAACGAGCCCTCATGGTGGTTGAATTTAACTCCACTCCCAGATAAACAATAGTCTGGGCCGGGAAAATCAAGCTTTTCTTCCAATTTATGGCGAAGCCCAGATTTAACAGGTGTGGTGTCAACATCTGAGCCTGCATCACTGCTTCCTGTCTGGAGCGTGACAGCAGCAGCAGGTCGTCCAGGTAAAACAAAACTCTCATCCCTGCTCTGTGTAAAGGATGCAGGGCTGTCTCCACACACTTTGAGAATGTACGAGGCGCGAGGGAATACCCGAACGGCAGCCTGTTGTACTGATACTTCATCCCTTGAAAGGAGAAATGCAGGAATTTTCTGTGTTTTGGGATGATCGGTATGTGAAAATAAGCATCTTTTAGGTCGACGGAAACAAACCAGTCAGGGAAAGTCCCTTCATGTCAGCAGCTTCCCGGATAATGTCGGGCAACTCTGAAAGGAGTTTGCCGACGGCAGGGAGCGATGTGGCCGTTGAGGCAGCAAGTCCCGGAGGGGTCGAGCATCCGCAAGGCCCGGAGGGGTCGAGCATCTGCTCGGCCCCCCTCGTTCCAACACTGAGCTCCCCGGGAGGGAGCGAGCATCGGGGCTGCTGCTAACGTCACCAGTCCCAGAGGAACCATCCGATTCGCTCTGAGAGCCGGCGTCGAAGAAGTCGATCGCGTCATCCAGCGAACAGTCTCCCGCAACGGACAGGCAGTCCTCGACGTTAGCCTTAAACAAGGCTGCTCTCCTCTGCCTTTCCTCCGGTGGAAGATCGTCACAGAGGCGGCAGGAGGAAGCGCGGGCGACGTGACGGGGACCCAGGCATCCCTTGCAGGTGTCGTGCCGGTCAAAGCTAAGCAAGTAACCGGTCTTGCAGGATGGACACAAGCAATAAATGATGTAAAATCTGAATTCTGTAATATTACATGTGGAGTGCCTCAAGGCTCTATACTTGGACCTAAGCTATTTATTTTATATGTGAATGACCTGGTAAATGTGTCTGGATTTTTTAAATGTATTTTGTTTGCAGATGATACTACTTTTCTTTGTGTGGGTGAAAATGTTGTGCAAATGTTGAAGATGGCACAACCAGAATTTGTGAAAATACAAAATTGGTTTCAACTTAACAAATTATCTTTAAATGTAGATAAAACAAATTATATGATTTTTAGTAACAACAAGAAGGTGCTTGATACTCCATTTAGAGTCGATGGAATTGAAATTAATAGAGTCAATGAGGTGAAATTTCTGGGTGTCATCATTGATGAAAAACTAACATGGAGATCTCACGTAAAAAACTTAAGAACTAAAATAGCTAAATCGATTGCAGTAATGTACAAAGTTAGAGAGTAATTCAATGATAAAGCAATGTTTCTATTGTATAATGCCATTGTTGTTCCATATTTAATTTACTGTATTGGTCTGGGGTAAAGCATGTAAAACAATTACAAATCCAATTTTTATTTTACAGAAAAGAGCCATAAGAATTATTACCAGAAAAGATTATAACCATCCGTCAAATATATTGTTTCATCAGCTAAAGATATTAAAATTTTATGACTTGGTTGATTACAATATCTTACTGTTTATGTATGGGGCCAACAAAAACATACTACCTACTAACATTCAAGGGAAATTTGTTAAAAGAGAAAGTAATTATTATCTTAAGGGGATGGAGATGTTTGTGAA
>NC_056499.1:53567520-53571206 GCF_014905685.2 Nematolebias whitei | reverse complement strand
GGGGGGGGGGGGGGGGGGGGGCATGAACCAACTGATTCACGGCTGAACAGTATGAACAGATTAATAATAACAAATGAACTGATTATTAATCAAATTAACTGATTGATAACAATAGTCATGAACTGATTAGTGACAATAGAACCGAAATAACAGACACAACTTGTGACTGATAACAACATCTCACACTGTGAAGCATGCAGACAGATGTGAGCTTAAACAGAGTTCCATGAAAACAATAATATTCATTCTGTTAGAGCATTAAGGACAGAATGTGTCATGGAACGAACCGTCACATCACGCAGATAAAAGCGAATGAATGAGCAGGGTGTTGACCACGCGGCCGCAGTGCAAATATCCTGCATCGACATACCATTATGCAAGGCAGTCGAAGATGCGATACCCCTGGTCGAGTGTGCTCTGAGGTTGACAGGAGGCTCTAAATCTGATGCTCTGTAAGCTTCAGAAATGGCCTCACACAGCCAGTGTGACAAGCGCTGGGTGGATAACGGGCGACCTGCAGATGCATCTCTATAATGCACAAACAAATGTTGAGTTTGGCGCATTATAGCTGTGCGTGCTATGTAACACGCCAACGCCTGCACCGGACAGAGAAGATGGAAAGATGCTTCTTCTTCTGATCTGTGGGGGGGGGGGAGGGAAAACCCCCTCCAACGATATCGCTCTTGATTTAAAGGAGCTCGTGATGTTTTTAGGCATAAAAGCTGGGTTTGGTCTTAAATCAGCTGAGCTACCGTCAGCCTGAATTCTGAGACATGACGGAGCGCCAGAGAGGGCAGATAAATCACTCACCCTCTTAGCGGATGATAAAGACGGCAGCAGGGCTGTTTTAAGAGACAAGAATTTAAGTCGAACCTGATCCAGAGGCTCAAATGGAGCTTTGATCAGGGCTCGCAGGACCAGCGTTAAGTCCCACTGTGGAACAAGTGGACATGAAACTGGCCTGCGTCGGCGGAGCTGGTCTTTTAGAGTGTCGATTCTCGTTTGTGATAAACGAGCCCTCATGGTGGTTGAATTTAACTCCACTCCCAGATAAACAATAGTCTGGGCCGGGAAAATCAAGCTTTTCTTCCAATTTATGGCGAAGCCCAGATTTAACAGGTGTGGTGTCAACATCTGAGCCTGCATCACTGCTTCCTGTCTGGAGCGTGACAGCAGCAGCAGGTCGTCCAGGTAAAACAAAACTCTCATCCCTGCTCTGTGTAAAGGATGCAGGGCTGTCTCCACACACTTTGAGAATGTACGAGGCGCGAGGGAATACCCGAACGGCAGCCTGTTGTACTGATACTTCATCCCTTGAAAGGAGAAATGCAGGAATTTTCTGTGTTTTGGGATGATCGGTATGTGAAAATAAGCATCTTTTAGGTCGACGGAAACAAACCAGTCAGGGAAAGTCCCTTCATGTCAGCAGCTTCCCGGATAATGTCGGGCAACTCTGAAAGGAGTTTGCCGACGGCAGGGAGCGATGTGGCCGTTGAGGCAGCAAGTCCCGGAGGGGTCGAGCATCCGCAAGGCCCGGAGGGGTCGAGCATCTGCTCGGCCCCCCTCGTTCCAACACTGAGCTCCCCGGGAGGGAGCGAGCATCGGGGCTGCTGCTAACGTCACCAGTCCCAGAGGAACCATCCGATTCGCTCTGAGAGCCGGCGTCGAAGAAGTCGATCGCGTCATCCAGCGAACAGTCTCCCGCAACGGACAGGCAGTCCTCGACGTTAGCCTTAAACAAGGCTGCTCTCCTCTGCCTTTCCTCCGGTGGAAGATCGTCACAGAGGCGGCAGGAGGAAGCGCGGGCGACGTGACGGGGACCCAGGCATCCCTTGCAGGTGTCGTGCCGGTCAAAGCTAAGCAAGTAACCGGTCTTGCAGGATGGACACAAGCAATAAATGATGTAAAATCTGAATTCTGTAATATTACATGTGGAGTGCCTCAAGGCTCTATACTTGGACCTAAGCTATTTATTTTATATGTGAATGACCTGGTAAATGTGTCTGGATTTTTTAAATGTATTTTGTTTGCAGATGATACTACTTTTCTTTGTGTGGGTGAAAATGTTGTGCAAATGTTGAAGATGGCACAACCAGAATTTGTGAAAATACAAAATTGGTTTCAACTTAACAAATTATCTTTAAATGTAGATAAAACAAATTATATGATTTTTAGTAACAACAAGAAGGTGCTTGATACTCCATTTAGAGTCGATGGAATTGAAATTAATAGAGTCAATGAGGTGAAATTTCTGGGTGTCATCATTGATGAAAAACTAACATGGAGATCTCACGTAAAAAACTTAAGAACTAAAATAGCTAAATCGATTGCAGTAATGTACAAAGTTAGAGAGTAATTCAATGATAAAGCAATGTTTCTATTGTATAATGCCATTGTTGTTCCATATTTAATTTACTGTATTGGTCTGGGGTAAAGCATGTAAAACAATTACAAATCCAATTTTTATTTTACAGAAAAGAGCCATAAGAATTATTACCAGAAAAGATTATAACCATCCGTCAAATATATTGTTTCATCAGCTAAAGATATTAAAATTTTATGACTTGGTTGATTACAATATCTTACTGTTTATGTATGGGGCCAACAAAAACATACTACCTACTAACATTCAAGGGAAATTTGTTAAAAGAGAAAGTAATTATTATCTTAAGGGGATGGAGATGTTTGTGAAGCCGTGGTGTCGCACCAGTCTGAAGATGCGATCGACTATATCTCAGGGTATTAGATTGTGGAATGATCTGGAGGTTGATATTAAAAACGCCAAAACTATGTACATATTCAAGAAGATGATAAAAATTTGTTTTAAAAAAAATATTAAGTATAATGTGAGTTCATAAAAATTGTTTACAGTTGATCTTATATTTTAGCTAAGTTTTTATTTTATTATTATTATTATTATTTTTGATTAATTCATCTTGCTTTTGTATAGTAATTTTGTTTGGAATATATTTTGGGGACAAGGGGCAGATATTATAAGAACTCATTCTTCTTCTGCTGCCTTTCATTTTATTTCTGTGATTGTATATCTTTTTTCTTTTCTTTAAATTGTATTATATTTGTTGTTTGGATGAAATGAAATGAATAAATAAACCATACATACATACATACATCATTGTTTTGTTTTCTTGTGCTTCTATCACACTTACAGAAACTGTCATATTTCTGAGGATATTATTGCAAACAACAAATAAAAAATTGTTTAGAAGAGAGCTTTTCTTTGTGAATGGGATGCGAGTGGAAGCTTCAGCCAACACTGGAGAACATCAAGATCAAAGATAATGAATGACAGCTGACCTGCAGAAGCAGTTGCATCAGAATCAGGTTTAAAAAAAAAAACAGCAGCAGCTGGAGCATTTGGGTTTAGCCTGGGAACATAGGAAAGAAAAAACAATATTACATTGATGAAAATGGAGGGCAGCAGGAGAAAAAGCACGTTGTTAGAAAGAAAAGAAGAGCTGGCAAGAATTTGATAACTTCCACATCTTCACGACTAAATATCACTGATTTGACAAAATGGATACATAAAGGTTTGAGTTTATTAAAATGTTTCTCTTACACTAAATTTTCAAAATGGCCCTAACCCAACACAGCTATCTCTAACATCCATCCATCCATCCATCCATCCATCCATCCATCCATCCATCCATCCATCCATCCATCCACTT
>NC_056499.1:53560048-53567420 GCF_014905685.2 Nematolebias whitei | reverse complement strand
ATCCATCCATCCATCCATCCATCCATCCATCCATCCATCCATCATCTTCTGCTTATTCTGAAGTCGAGTCTCGGGGCAGCAGCTTGAGCAGGTAGGTTCAGACATCTCTCTCCACAGCCACCTCTTCCAGCTCTTCTGGGAGGACCCCAAGGTGTTCCCAGGCCAACTGAAAGACATAGTCTCTCCTGTGTGTCCTGGATCTTCCCCAGCTCTCCTCCCAGTTAGACATGTCCAAAGCAGCTCCCTAGGGAGGCGCCCAGGGAACATCCTTACCAGATGTTCGAACCACCTCAACTGGCTCCTCTCCATGTGGAGGAGCAGAGGTTCTACTCCAAGTTGCTCCCAGATAACTGAACTTCTCACCCAAAGAGAGTCCAGTTACCCTGCAGAGGAAACTCATTTCAACCGCCTGTATCCACAATGTCATTCTTTCAGTCACTACCCAGAGCTCATGACCGTAGGTGAGGGTAGGAACGTAGACTGACCAGTGAACAAAGAGCTTTGTCTTACAGCTCAGCTCTCTCTTCACCACAACAGACCGACACAAAGTCTGCAATACTGCATACACTGCACCAATCCAACTGTCAATTTCACATTCTATTTCTCCCTCACTTGTGAACAAAACCCCGAGATACTTGAACTCCTCCACTTGAGGCAGAACCTCACCCTTAACCTGAAGAGATCAATCCACCCTTTTCTGACTGAGGACCATGGCCTCAGATCTGGAGGTGCTGATTCTCATCCCAGCTGCTTCACACTTGGCTGCAAACCGCTCCAGTGAGAACTGAAGATCACGGCCCGATGACGCGAACAGGACCACATCATCTGAAAATAACAGAGAAGGAATCCTGAGGCCACCGAACCGGACCCCCTCTACCCCCTGGCTGCACCGAGAAGTTCTGTCCATAAAAGTTATGAACAGAATTGGTGACAATGGGCAGCCCTGGCAGAGTCCAACTCCCACCCTGAAGGGGTCCAACTTACCAGCAATGAGTACCAAACTCTCACATTGCGTGTAGAGGGACTGAACAGCCAGTAACAATGGGCCTCCAATACTATACTAATGGAGCACCCCCCACAGTCTCACCAACACATCTGAGTGTAGCAGCTGACCATAGTAGCAGTAGCTTCACACTAGAGACAGTTTTCCTAAGCTACCACAATCCAGCTTTGTTGAACAAAGTTGTAGAACATGTAGAGTAGTGGTCAGCTGGTGTGAATGGAACCTGAGAGACATAAACTGATGTCCTTTTTACAGATCGTTTTTTTATTCCAGAATCTTGTGTGGATTCAAACCTTCAAAATGTTAAACTGTGAGAAAAACAGTTCATTCATCATGGACTTCTGCAAAATCTCCTCTGACCTTAAAGTTTTGTTCAAAGATCATTTAATCTGACATTTGAGTTTACAACTGGTTTAGTGAATTTATCTAGTCTGATTTTATTTTTTTATGCTTTAAAAGGCAGGGTGTGTTGTGGTGGGGGGTTGTAGTTGTATTACGGTAGTAACAATATTATTACAAATGGACTGTGTATTTAAAATGAGTGGGTTGCTACAAAAAATCTATCTGTAAAATAAATGTTGAAAACCTGAATCCATCCAACATTTTACAGACATTCAGGCAAAAGGTCCATGAGGGAATCCCAGACATCCCTCTTTCCAGTGACACTCTCCAGCTTCTCCTGGAAGATCCCAAGTTGTTCCCAGACCAGAGAGGATTTATGATCCCTTCAGAGAGTTCTGGGTCTGACCCAGCATCTCCTCCCAGTGGGACAAGACCAGAAAATCCCCAGAGTCAAGTAACCAGGATTCATCCTTATCAGTAGCCTGAACCACCTCAGTCACCTCCTGTCAGTCCTTGAAATAATGCATGTCACCCACCGCCGTCCAGGCCAGAGTTTTACCATAAGATCATGTTTTCTTAAAATCTGTTGGAGCTTTAGCTGTTTTGGTCAAATCCTGAAATCAATGTTACGCAAAATCTTATAAACATCACAAGTTGTTGTGCTTGGAGTATGTGTTGGGAATGACTCACAGCTACTACCACTTCAAATGCAGCTCAATATCTGTAAAATGGGACACTTTCCATAATTTTACATTTCCCATCTGTGTTCACATCCATCCATCCATCCAACCATCCATGCATCCATCTATCCTTCCATCCATCCATCCATCCATGGTAAATGGACTTTACTTATATAGCGCCTTTTTATCTTATTTCAAGATACTCAAAGCGCTTTACACTACAATCTGTGTACTCATTTACCCATCCACACAGCACTCTACTAGATCTCTACAAAGCTAATTGAACAAATCATTCTAAAGAGACCAATCAGTGCTTTAGATCACATTCATACACTGATGGGACCCATCAGAGGCTTTGAGGGGTTCAGTGTTGTAGTGAACTCGGCCTCCGACCAAAACCTGCCTCTGAGGACCTTCATGGGACAGGAACTGTTATTTCATTGATTTGAATCCAGAAATACAAATTAGCTCATCCAGAGACTGTCTAATTGTATCCTGAAATAATCAATTGAAAGAACACTCTTCTTTTATATTATCATTACTATTTTACAATATCTTGATAAATCAAAAGTGTGTTTAGTTCATACCATTTCTAAATGTTGAAGTGAACCACTCATTTTAAATCAACTGTGAAACAGTATTAATGATTTTTTAATCCTCATTGAAATTAGAAATCAAGTTAAATGTCTATTTACAAAGTAATTATGCATTTTACCTTCTGTCTGAATGAGAAGTAGTGATGTCGGTCGAAAGTCAGAAAGTAGTTATTAGAACGTTGGTTACTTACTGTAACCCCAGATTCTATGAGTATAGGCGTAGCCCTTTAAGGCCTTGGCTTTAGTGGGTTTATCCCGTTATGCGCAGCATAAGCACTGAAAAAAATTTAGTCCACGCCCACCTGCTGTGTGGGCCCCACCCGGTCCGTATAAATTACGTTAAGAGCGGGAAATCGGCTCCCAAAAATAGCTTTTTTCTTCAGCCATTTAGGAGCCAGTGAGGCCCGACGCTTAAAGGGCTATGCCTATACTCATAGAATCTGGAGTTACAGTACGTAACCAACGTTCTATTTCGTATAGGCTTCGCCCTTTAAGGCCTTCGCTTTGGTGGGTAAAGGGCGAAGCAGATGTGGTCCTCGCCTCACTGGGTCCATTCGAACACCGTATGAAGCAGAAGCTTGCCCAAAAAAGTCTAATCACTCAGCTTCCATGTGCATAATTACACATTGCGTAATTATGTGGCCATGCACAGACGCATGTTGTGTAACTATGCATTCTGAATGCATGAACGCCCCGGAAACATCAACGGGGAGGGAAAAACGCTGAAAAGAGCCATGAACCAACTGGTTTACGGCTGAACCGTATGAACAGATTAATAATAACAGGAGAGCTGATTATTAATCAGATGAACTGATTGGTAACAATAGTTGTGAACTGATTAATGACAATAGAATCAAATAACAGTCACAACTTGTGATTGATAACATCTCACACTGTAATGCTTGCAGACGGATGTGAGTAAAACGGAGTTCCATGAAACAACAATATTCATTCTGTAAACACTAAGGGCAGAATGTGTCATGGAACAGGCCGTCACATCACCTAAATAAAGGCGAGTAATGAGCAGGGTGTTGACCACGTGGCCACAGTGCAAAATATCCTGCATTGACATACCATTATGTAAAGCAGTCGAAAAAGCGATACCCCTGATAGAGTGTGCTCTGAGGTTGACAGGAGACTCTAATTCTGATGCTCTGTAGGCTTCAGAAATAGTCTCGCACAGCCAGTGTGACAAGCGCTGGGTGGATAACGGGCGACCTGCAGATGCATCTCTATAATGCAAAAACAAATGTTGACGCATTGCAGCTGTGCACGCTATGTAACACGTCAACGCCCGCACAGGACAGAGAAGATAAAAAGACGTTACTTCTTCTGATCTGTGTGAAAAGGGGGGGGGGGGGGACGACCCCTCCAACGATATCGCTCTTGATTAAAAGAGCTCGTGATGTATTAGGCATTAAAGCTGGGTTGATCTAAAATCAGCTGATCTGCCGTCAGCCTAATTTCTGAGATATGACGGAGCGACAGAGAGGGCAGATAAAAACACTCACTCTCTTAGCGGATGTTAAAGCCAGCAGCAGGGCTGTTAAAAGAGACAAGAATTTAAGTGGAACCTGATCCAAAGACTCAAATGAAGCTTTGATCATGACCTGTAGGACCAGTATTAAATCCCACTGGAAACAAGTGGGTGTGAGACAAGCCTGCATCTCTGTACACCTTTAGAAACGTTTCTTCAGCGGATGATAAAACCTGTTCTGTCTCAGAAACCTTCATGTCAGGAAGAGATGGCTGCAGCGTACGTTTTAAACGTGCTGGATGCAAATTTCTGTCCATCAGCTGCTGCAGAAAGAACAGCATGCCACCTAAAGAACATGAGGAGGCCTCTACATCCTTCTCTGTACATCAGCACTGAAAAGCTGTCCGCTTTGATGTGTACATCGCTGTCGTAGATGCACCACGAGAAACCTGAATTGTGCGCATTACATCCTGTGGGCAACCCATCCTCTCTAAGTGGATTCGTTCAATGGCCAGACCCACAGGTGCTGGCCTATTTCTGGGTAACTCCTGGTCGCTCCTCCTGCCTGGAAGGAGAGTGTCCTCCCTGTACGGCAGTTTCCACGGGCACCCCGACAGCAGGCGTTTCAGGGCTGGGAACCATGGTGCACCCACGCGCTCGGGGCCACCAGGGGAGCTGTCAATCCCTCCTCCTGAGCTCGGTTCAAAAACTGTAAGATCAGAGGAGGTGGAGAAAAAATGCGTACAGAAGCATTTTGGGCCATGGACTGTGGACAAACGCATCCACCCCCCAGCGGTGGTTCGTCTCATGGGCTCAGAGAAGCGCATAATTGACACCGAACGTTTCCCGTGTCACAACAGGCCCACAGCCGCTATATCAATCTGAGACAAAATGCTCCGTCAGAGGATGATTAAAGGTTGTTCTGTCTACGACAACTTTGAGACAAAAGAAAAACACGGTTGCAACATACAATAGTCGTGCTGGACACCAGATTTCTGTCCTTCGGCTGCTGCAGAAAGACAGCATGTCGTCCAGTGAACATGAAGTGGCCTCTACGCCTTTCTGTACAGCAGCGTTGGAAAACTGACCACTTGATGTGAACAGCGCTGTGGTGGATGCAGCACGTGACTCCTGAATCGTACGCACTACATCTTGCGAGAGATCCATCCTCTCAAAGATCTGCACAGCGGCCAAACCACAGGTGCTGGCCTATTCTGATTAATTCCTGATCGTTCCTCCCGCCTGGAGGGAAGCGTCCCCCCTCCACGGCAGGTTCCACGAGCGCCCTGATAAAAAATGTCGTAGGCCTGGGAAGCATGATGCATTCACGCACTTGGGGCAGGGGAGCTGCCAACCTCTCCTCCTGAGTTCGGTTCAGAAAACCGTGATACCAGAGGGAGAGAAGAAGTTGAAAGGCATTACGACCACAGGCTGTGAGCAGGCACGTCCACCCAGCGGTGGATCGTCCTATGGCTCCACGCTAATTATAATTGACATTGAGCGTTCTCTCGTGTTGCTACACGTCCGCAGACGCTGGCAGGATTCTACCGTGTCTCAGTCCTAGTTCTGGGTGGAATACATGAGATGTACCCACTCCAATGGAGAACAGATTGGATGTGTCCCACACAGCATCTGTCTCACAATGTGGCACATGGATTGAAAAAATGCATACATTTCCTGCTAGTATGTATGCAACAGTCACTTGCTGTCTGAGAATCAAAAACTCTGATGATTCTGCAGCTCAAGGTCAGTGTTGAGTCACATTCAAAGATCCCGTGCGACACTCCAAAACATTTAAAAGGCTGCTGTGTGGGGAGCCACAGCGGCTCCACAGCTTATTAAATGTGTGTGACGTAGATCTGCTGACGGAAAACAGCTGATATCACTCAACCGATTCACGTGAGTTGCACTGCTGCCCCCTGTCTGTACAAGCTGCTCAGCAGCAGGTGTCCAGATAACGCAGAATTAAAGCGGCTCGAGCGCATAATGGAGTGTTGTTTCTCACAGCTCAGAAAATTGACAATCTAGAATAAATCTCATCTTTCCGGTTCATTGGGACCAGGAAGTGATGAGAGAGACCTTGTGTTTCCTCTCCATCTGAGATTCTAGAAATTACATTTCAAAAAAGAATTTCCTGAGCTTCTACTAGAGGGGACGAGATCTGTTCATAAATGACAGAAAAAACGTCACAGAGTTCCTCCACACCGGGGTTTGAGCTGAACTGCAGCGTGAATCCCGGATGAAAACGGTTCGCCCATCCGTCTGGAGGCGCGCGTTCATTGCCACCCGTTATAAGCTATAAAGCGGGCACGCATTTATGCTGTGAAACTCACATACATGCTGATGTGAACTGGAGCGTGCTGAGTGAGAGAGAAAAGACCCACGCGCGTCCTGACGATGCAAGACGTTGTGTTGCTGCGGGAAAACAATTCATGTGTTGTGTTCACGTTGTGTGCCGCTGCACGGTGTAACGCTCGGAAGCGGGTGCACATATGAGCCGACGCGCCCTGAAGGGTCGTGTGTGTGCGTCCTCATGCGACGCTTTAAGCCAGGATTGCCGCGGGGGCACGCGTTGGCACTGGTGCGGTAAGGAGGCACCGCGCGCCATCGGTGGAGTGGGGTTACCACTGGCTCGGTCTGCAGAAAAAAGTTCATTGTTTGCTGCGGGTCACGTGAGCTTTTGAGTGTTTCCACGAGCTGCAATATTAATTCAGACAAAACCCCTTCTTTGAGGATGTATGAGCTGAGCCGCTGTGAAGGCTTGTGGGGCTGCTGACGCCACGGGAGGGCGCGTTGGCACTGGAGCGGTCAGGAAGCAGCGTGCGTCGTCGGTGAAGCGAGGCTACCCCTGGCTCGGTCTGCAGAAAAAAACATTCATTCTTGCTGCAAGTCACGTGAACTTCAGAATGATTCCATGCGCTACAGTATTAATTCAGAAAACCTTCTTCAAGGATAAAGGAGCAGAGCTGCTGTGAGGCTTGTGAAACTGCTAACGCCACGGGAGCGTACGTTGACACCACTGCAATGACAAAACGTGTGTCACTTCTGCCGGGAGCGAGATACGTTGCTGAGCTCGTACCATGGTCTCATGTGAATGTTGACGTGAACGGCGGGCGCTGAGAGCTGCGTGTGCGCTTTCATGCCACGGGGGCGCACATCGGCACCACTGACAGTGAATGAAAACAACCTTAAAAAAGGCTCATTCGTGATGAGTGTGTGTGATGGATCCGCTTGTCAGATAAACCATGCTGACAGCCTGGCTAAGAGACACTTC
>NC_056499.1:53548472-53559948 GCF_014905685.2 Nematolebias whitei | reverse complement strand
TTTTTAAGCTTTGCTTTTACAGGAAGAATCATTGAGAGTGTGGGTCGCTTGTCTTCAGACATGCTGGTAGTCACAAGTTTGACCGGCGCCATCAGTTTGACAATGTCTTCAATGTCGCAGAAGTCTTTGTCCTTGAGAGTATTCACCTCTTCTCCTTTTCTGAGGTCCCTGGACATGAGTGCTGCAGAAATCGCAGGATGTTGCTCAAAAAAGCGTTCAAGCATGTCATGGGAGCTATTCCACCGCGTGGATACATCTTGGATGAGTTTGTGGGAAGGCAAGGCTAGTTGTTTCTGTTTCTCTTGAAGGATTTCTGCTGCCCTCACACTACGATGAAAAAAGGCAACGGCTTTCCTCACTCTCCCCAGCAACCTTGCTACTGTGTCAACTTTAAAGGCTTTCTGTGTGGCGAGATTAATAGTGTGTGCAAAGCACATGAGGTGAGGGGTCATCTCTGCTTCCACTCCAGCTAGTACCATGTTTGTGGCATTGTCTGTCACCAGGGCTGGATCTTTATCAAGAAGGTTCCAGTCAACACATGCCTGTTTTAGCAGAGCACCAATGTTTTTCCCAGTGTGGGATCCTTTGAATGCCCTGGTTTGTAACACATGCACATTTAACTTCCAGTCTGGAGAGATGTAGTGGACAGTGATGGTCACATAAGACTCAGTGGAGCATGACGTCCAGGCATCGGTTGTAACAGCAACTCGCTCTGCATGTGCCAATTCTTTTTCAACTTGGCTCTTCACTTGGGCATACAACGCTGGCATGCATGTGTTTGTGATATGCTGCCGGGACGGAATCTTATATCTGGGCTCTAACGTATGAATCAAATCCTGAAATCCTTCCCCCTCCACTATATTGTACGGCCATAAGCCCTTAGCTATGAAACGGGTTATTGATGCCGTTATATCCTTAGCTCGTGATGAACTGTCGCCGAGTTGCCCGTAAAATTTAGTGATAACGTTACCCGTCGCTCTCTGTGTGGCAGCTGCCTGCTCCTGCTCGTTGTTATGGGGCTTGAGAAGTTCGCCATACTCCTCTCTGTGTTTTCTCGTTGCATGTTGATCAAGGTTTGTTGTGCTACCAGTGTACTTCAGAGGTGCTCTGCATAGCTTACAAATAGTGTGGTTTTTGTCGAGTTTTCCGTCCTTCTTGTAAAACCCGAAAACGTTCCACACTTTAGACTTTTGTCTGGCTGCTGTATTGAAAATCTTTCTCGGTGACCCGCTAACGCTGCTACTATTTACATCCATTCTCGTTGTCTTGGTGAGCTACGGAGCATGCGTGAGAATAGCTTCGCGGGCATTTCCGACTCTCGCGTTGTTTTATAAACGCACTGTCAACCGAGCTAGTCTCGCGATACCCGGTTCATGTCTCTTCAACCGGTTCATCTCAGCATTTGTGGCTGGTTGCTGTCGATTTATACGGCTGCTACCGACACAACCATATCGCTAGCTTGTCAAACCGGATATCCGGTCGTATCGGTTTATCTATAACAACCCTACGGGAAAGGCGTAAGACGTAAAAAAGGGTCCTTTCATGTCAGCCTCCTCCTGGGTTACGCCCGGCAACCCCTGAGTGCGCCGTCGGCCGGGAGCGGTGTGATCGCCGATGCGAAACGAGGTGGGATGGGGTGAGCATTCACTCAGCCCCCCTCCACCGACACTACGTTCCCCAGGAGGGAATGAGCAGCGGGGGCTGCAGGTGAGCACACCTGTCCCGGAGGAACCATCCGATTCGCTCCGAGGGTTGGCGATAAGAGGAAAAATACAAGATGGCGTTGTCCAGCGTGTAGTGACCTGTCACTGGGAAATATTCCTCGGCGCCTACCTTGAAATAAGACTGCTTGTCATCTTCTCCTCGGGGAGGAGAACTCACCAGACGACCGGAGGTCGACTGCCGGGCCAAGCATTCTTAACAAAGGTTGGTCATCTACACAATTTTCCTTCTTTGTTCTTCTGACAGTGCTATTTTAGCTCGCTGAAGAAAAAATGGGAGCCGATTTCCCGCTCTTAACGTAATTTATACGGACCGGGTGGGGCCCACACAGCAGGTGGGCGTGGACTAAATTTTTTCAGTGCTTATGCTGCGCATAACGGGATAAACCCACTAAAGCGAAGGCCTTAAAGGGCAAAGCCTATATGAAATAGAACTAAGTGGATTGTTTTTAAACCTAGCAGACAGTAAATAAGAAGTAACTGGCACCTGCTTGCTCTCACTTCTTCAAAACATTTCTTCTGTCTGTACTGGACGTTCCTAAAACATTCCTGCTGTTTTCTTGACTTGTAATGACCCTCTGACATCACTAGAACCACCCCGTTGGTTGTTTCAACCAATCAGGAATTCCTGAAGTGACCGGAAGTGAGAACTCTTTAAAAGTCCATACTTCCTGGAGTGTTGGGGAGTTTTCAAGTTCTTCTGAGTCTTCAAGTGGGTCTCTGATGAAGTCTAGTGTAGTGAACCTGATGACCTGATGATCTGACCCTTATCTGACCCTGATGACCTCAAATCTACCAGATGGACAGAGACTGTTATTTTCATTGATCTGAATAAGTCTGAGCCATCTGATGACTTTCTTTCTTGAATTAATCAAGCAGAAAAGACAATTCTTTATAATCATTACTGTCTTACAAATGTTTTGATAATCAAATTGTGTTAGTTTCACTCAATGCTTACAGGTTGAAAAGAACTACTCATTTTATTTTACATAAACAGTAAGTAATGATTTTTATTCCTCATTCAAAGAAGAAATCACCTGAATATGCATTTCTTGATTTTCTGTCTGAAATGAGCCAAGTCGTAAGTATGTGAAAGTTGAAGCTTCGGTCAACTAAATGTTTACTGAAGAAGAAATGTCATGTTTAACTATTTGAGAAGATAATCAGAATAGAGACTCCACGAAGTCTGCTTTTTGCAATAATCTCTCTGTCAGTTGTTAAACAAATCTCATTTCCTGACCTCGACTCTTGATAATACCTTACGTCAAAAACCACACCTCTTTCTGGTACATCCACGAATCAGAAAGCTCTAAATTGAACCGGAAGTCGACCCATTTAAAATGTGGTAACTTTCCAGTTCAAGTTAGTTCTAAAACAGTTCTAAAACAGTTCTGAAGTTCTGAGAGTTGGAAGAGTTCTGGAGCGGTTCTCATGTAGTTCGGAAGCAGTTCTGAAGCAGTGCTCAAGGAGTTCTGAAGAGAATTGGTTAGAATTCATGGAGAATGGTGAAGTGAATGGAAGAGAATTCGAGAATTCAGGAGAGTCAGAGACGTTGGAATTATAACTTCTGTTTGAACAACCCACGCACGACTATCTAAGGATTTCAGCAGCTCTCAACGGAGACGCTGAAAGGTCTGGAGGACTCTCTATCGAGCTGATCTATCATCAACAAGGTAACGGTCTCTTCTTCGACTAAAGTGTACCGGAAGCGAGCTGAAATCTGATGAAGCGTGCACGTTCTGGTCAACAGATCTAAATTCCCTCACATAGTTCTCTGTAAGATAATCTCCATTTCATCTTAAACTCTTCTCTCTCTCACAAAACTAGTACAGATATTTTAGAAATATCTGAAGCAAAGTCCTCAAATCACCGCCGAGTGATTTGAAGTTCATTATTTGTGAAACTGTCTGTTATTATTTTCATATTTTGCCAAATTAATGTAAATGTTTGATGTTAAACTTTGATTCTGAAAATAAATGACTCCATTCATTTTGATGGGTCAAAGATAATAACGTCTCTCGTTCGCATTTCTGTTAAATTCAATGCACGGCATTACACAGTCAGAAAGATGAGGAACTCGTGAAAAAGTATGCATATAAACGGGGATATATTGTCATACTACAACTAGTGACACGTACCCACGTGACTCACTACACTAGTCTTAAACTCCGTCTTCGGAGTCTGTGATGGATTCTCCCACATCTGAGTGGAAATTCTGCCGGCCTGACAGCTTGCTGTATATCTACCCGGGAGATGAGCGTGTTTGTTGAACGGAGTAAGCGGCACGACTCCTGACATGGCCAGCCGCTCTTACCGGAGACGCTGTAAAAGAATCGTACTAATGGACTCCTGTTCCTGAGCGGAGGTATCCCCGTCTAAGGTAACGAAGTCTCTGCACGTCCTGAAGTGTACCGGAGGGTTGAGCTGGTGGTGAAAGAAGCGTGCTAATTTTGGTAAACAAAACACCTCCCCTTCAAGTGTCTTTAAACTCTTCATTTCCCATTTTTAAACTCTTCTATTTTGCCAGTAGTCTAGATGCCTTCTTCAAATGTCCTGTTGTCTTATTAAGTAAAACGTGCCAAGTTTTATTAATCAGAACCAGATCAGCTAATCACTTGTACATGTTTTGATGTTAAATTTTGATTATGTTAAATAAATGACCACATTTATTCTGATGGGTCAAAGGAAATTAACGTTTCATGCCACTGATTTCAACAATCCACTCACAGTTATCTCGGTCACATGGCAGTAATTTAACTCGAAAAAGAGAGAACCCGTTACATTTAAATAATTAGTAGTGAAAGGGTCGCTAACCTGGCCCTTGTCACGTTACATTTGGTGGCCCGTACGGTCTCTAAAGAGATAAATTCACCCATCTCACCTATTTAAACATCCACCTTTTACATTTTGGTGGCCTCGAACAGGTTTCTAAGGAGATACAATTATATGTGACACGAGTTTCTGTGCTGTTGAGATTGACGCTGCTTGTTGGCACATGGGAGTCCGTGTTTTGAACTTGAAAGGACATGATAAGTCATGCTTGTGGTGTTCAGAAAGCTGTAATGTGTTCTTGTTAAAGCTGAAAAGTGTAAATCTGTTTGTGTACCTAAGCTGGATGCAGTGGGAAAAACGCTTTATTCTGTTTGAAACTGTTGCATGAATGGAGGTTCTGCTGTCCGACTCGGTTTTGTTTATTGGACTGAACGAGTTGTGTTTTAAATGGATGAAAAGCTGTTTTAAAGCTGTGCGCTGACTCAGACCGCTGTTTTATGCTGTTCGTTGCATTTTTAACAGTAAATAGTGCATTTTTGAAGTTTTAATGGGCGATAGTTTGACCGGACTGTTCATGCTAACTGCTAGCGTGAAGGAAGTAAACACGGGCTGTGATTGGTTGAAAACCGCTGTTTGGGTCGCTCTGATTCGCTGAGAAGCTGGTGATGTATCTCTGTGCGTCCACTCCCTCTGATGTCAGATTGTGAGACCCACCTCTGATGTACACGTGTCTGAAAAAGTCATGTGACCCCGGAAATGAAGCTCGTTTTAACCAAGTCCTCCTTCGTGTTTAAAAACACTAAATAAAGCCTGCCACCGTTCCTAAAACTCATGTTTTCATGCAGATAAAGCGTGCTTGTGCACAAAAGCCACGTTAATAGCTTTAAACCCGTCCATAAAATGTTGTAGAACCATGTTTGACCGTGTGCTACAGCGTAGCTAACGGCTAACAGCCGGATGTCAACAGGACATTCACAGGAAGTTGTCATAGACTTCTACTGGTAAAAGTAAGCTTACACCACCACCTGCTGTTGAAAAAGGGGTATAACAGTTTTCCTGAAAGAAAGCTGATCACTCTGCTTTTCATTTAAAAAAATTTTTTGTTACTCCAGCCTAGTTTCTGTGTACTGTTTAAATGGCAAATTCTGGTAAATTTAAACTGCTTAGAAAAGCGTTTGAAAACCAAAGTTGATGTCAGACTTTTAGAAAAATTACAGGTTTATTAATTTTAAGTGCACTTGAGTAAAATTAACACTGAAAAGGCCTGGTTCATTGTATCTGTTACAAAAATAAGCTCATAATTAAGTAACACTGCCAGAAGGAGGCATTTACTTACAATATTTATGGGGTAAGACCTTAACAGGGACCCATTTATTGAAGAGTTTGCTTTTAACAGTACTGTTGATTGAACCCAGAGCTAAAATAGTGTGTGAATCTCACAGCTTACTTTAACCAGGACGGTGTTTTCCTTCATAGAGCGTCAACCCGATGCCACAAGAAAGGATTACCGCCTGTTATGTGCTGCTCTTATGAGAGAGTATTACCCTTGCGCGAGACCTGGCAGTTATCCAGCCGCCGACAAGGTCATGCAAGGTAAGAATGAGCACCCCAGGGCATATTATTCCAGGATTTTGCAGGCTTATTTTGGTTACAGGAACGAGACCAGCATGGAGGAGGAGGAAACGTTTAAGTACGTTTTCAGCAAAAATCTCCACCCTGACATAAGGATGTCAGTGCAAATGATGGCTAATTTCAAAGAGAAATCCATCAGTGAGATAAAAACTTGTGCTATGAATGTCTTTGAAGCCCATTCACAGGCCAAAACACCCATTGAGGTGTTCCCAGGTGAGAGGATTCCTGCCCAGTCATTAGAATTGGAAGGGACGAGAGCTTCGGCTCCCCCTCCCAAAAAAGGCGAGAGGAAACGAGATTTCCTCTGCAGCCAAACCACAACAGGTGAGTGCCCCCTGGTCCAGACGAGATCCTAAATGGTTTCCCAAGGAACCAGAGGATGAACGGATGTACCAGAAGGGGGGCGAACGCCCTAAGGGTAAAAAGGATGGCACCAAAAGTGGCCCATACAAACAGGGATCCCACTGGGAACCCCAGAAGGGGGGACCTGCTTCCCCACCACATCGGTCTGAACAGCCTGAGACGAAAAAGAAACAGCAGCAGGTCCTGAAAGAGAGCCACAGACCTCTGAGCTCGGACGAGACAGAGAGTGTGCGTCGGTTCTTGGAACTGTTGGAAGGTGTTGCCACGGACAAACAACCTAACACATTGTTTGGCAATATCATTGCTGATAAGTCAGAGCACACAGACAACACCGTTACTGCTGTCACAGACAGTCACCATGACGCTGTTGTTGTAAACTCTGACACACCTTCACCTGAAAAAGGGGGGGTACAATCACACGTCACCGACGGTGCCCCGTCACAAACTGAAACCTCAGAAACAGCAACAGCTGTGCTAACGGTTCAGATAAATCAGGGTGACACAAACAACAACGTTGCCGCTGTCACGGACAGCCACCAGGACCTTGTTGTTACAAACAATGAGAGCCCCTCAACACACAGTGAGCGGGTGATCTCATACATCAATGACGGAGGCCCGTCAAAAACCGAACTCCCAGGAGAAGCAGCAACTGCACCAATGGGATTACACAGGTAAAGGTAGACGTGAGAAGAAACGTCGGCCAAAACCTACAAGGTTCCTGTGTAACCTGATCAGAAAGGGGATCGCTAAAAAAGCTTACCTGTCGATCACACTTGAAGGGGTCCTCACTCATGAAACCCTACTGGATGGTGGAGCCGACATAACTATTATGTCGGCCAAACTGTTCGAGGAGCTCAGGACCGCCACTAACAGTGTTCACAGGGAAATACCTCTCATAGAATGTGCTATAGGGCTGCAGGGCTTCGCAGAGACGAGGACAACCCTAACAGCTATAGCTATGGTTCACATGCAGGTTGGCGAGATGACACTATACCACCCGGTACATGTGTCTCCGGTTGACTCATTCCCATTTTTGATCAGCCAAGATATTATAAATCGCTTTGATGCGATTATAGATTATGGTAAACAGACAATGTGGGCCAGAGTGAACAAACCTCTGCCAATACTCATGCCTCCTGAGACAGTCACAGACTGCCCAACAGCAGGCACTGCAGAAGGCACCGAGGACCTCTCAGCAGAGAACACAGTCCCGGCAAATAAGCCTTCAAAAGCATGTGAAACTGAAGAGACCCAACCGGTGAACCCGACTCTGACTGAACAAGAAAGCCTCCTCTGCAAGCTGAGCCGGTCAGAGCCCACTGGATACTACCTACCATTGGTAGTTAAAGGTGTAGAGATCCAAGGATCCCACACCAAAGATGCTGTACTGTCGCCGGGGACAGATAAACCAGCTATCAAGGACGGAGCCGTGGACGGCCCTCAGAGGTCCTCTGACCCCTCCGGGCTGCTCGCAACTCTGTCAGCACAACCTATAGCCGAGGTAATGGCAGTCAGACGTGCACAGGCTACAGCCAAGCCGGCTGACAACACAGTCTCTGTACAACCTGTGCTGACTGACCCAGACATCATCCAACTTCAGAAGTCAGATCCTGCAATAAATTCAATGATGCTGTACTTGACTGACCCAGAGAAAAATACTCTGTCCGAAGCCAACCTGGATTCAAATCAAGACTTTAAAGCCCTCTTTCAGCTGCGCAAACAGCTAAAACTACTCAAGGGCATCCTAACTTTTGCTCATGGACTGACATCCTCACCCATGTTCGTGGTCCCCCATGACCACATGGGGGTGATGTTAGTTCATGCGCATGACCTCCCGTCCGCAGGACACAAGGGAGATAACGCCACGCTGAAAGCATTAAAACAAGTTGCTTATTGGCCTGGAATGAAAAAGGATGTCAAGAACTATATAAAAGGGTGCCTGGTCTGTGGCCAGAGTCAGCCACCCAGACCACTCCACAGAGTACCACTGCAAAGTAGAGGCATTGCATTCCCATGGTCCGACCTCCAGATCGACTGGGTTGGATCACTTCTGTTAATTCTCACCCTCTTGGTAACCATCCAAGGAGGACAAGACGAGGTGGTGACCTTTGGGCCCACCTCTGGCATCATTCTTAGGGACCAACCTGGACTGCTCATCACGAACTGTCGTCTTCACACACAGAAGGTCTTCGTCCGTTTCGACCCCTACACTGTTATCAAACAGCACATTGACATCAAAGACGAATGGTTCAACAAACTATGGTATACATTACCAATCCAAAATGCAAACGAGGAAATCCAACATATTTTGAAGCAGTTACATAAGTTCACTCTCACTCAAGAGGAAGTGAGTGGAACCCATAATCGGCAGAAGCGTAGCATTGCAGGGCTTCTTCTTGCTGCCTCCTCTCTCGGATCCTTGTTTAGCCTAGGCTTATCAGCAGTCAACACTGTCAGTATAACATCCTTGAAACAACATGTGAATGAAATCGAGACGGAGATCCCATGGATTAAAACACAGATGGATCAACAGCAAACACAATTCACACAGGTGACTAAAATGGTAAAAGATACTATCTTAGTATTGAATACCCACACGCAGGAAATTAAGGCCCTTGCGAATATCGTTAGTGAACTAAAACGTGACGTAGAAATGGACTTCGCCGTCATACACCTGATAGATAGGATCCTCACGGACACGCTCAGAGACATCAGCTCGTCGGTTGATACTTTAGCCACCGGCAGGATCCCACCCTATCTCGTCTCCCTACGGATGGTGAGTGACATCCTTAGTTCCGCCACAAACAAAAAAGTAAGGCCAATCCAGGCTCACCTGGCTTATGCTCTCGATAGCACGATCCCAATTCACGTCAGGCACAAGGCGCGTGAAGTTGCGTTCGTTATCAACCTACCGATCATCCCTGCGAATGGCATCTACAGACTCAAGGATGTCGTTAAGGTTGAAAATTGGCACGGTGATAACCACGTCAAAATCAACACCCCTCAGGTGGTTGCTTATCATGATAGTAACCCCACTGTCTATTTAGCTCCAAATCTCCAGATGTGTACTCCCACTCATGAGGTAAATTATCTGTGTCCGAGCAAGCCCTTCATCTGGCACAATGCCGCAAGCATTTGCGGTATTACACCCATTGCGAGAGATTCAAAATGCGCAACGACCATAACGCCGCGAAGGCAAGTGACAGCCACTCAGGCAGAAAGAGTTGGTTCACGGTGGATGGTTAACACTCCCCAATGGAAGGCGATCATGGCCTATGAACACGCCGAGGCCAATAGACCCTTGGTCTTACCGGACAAGACGATGTGGATCGATGTCCCTCAGGGAACAACTATACATATTGGCGACTTGACGCTCTATCACCTCAACCCGGATCAATGGGAAACGGCTCTAGAAGAACCTGGGTACCTCACAAACATGAGCCTAGTGATAGATCCGGACACCATCGAGCAAATTCGATTCGAAGGAACTAAGGTCGTAGAGGTCGAACCAATAGACCAGGTCCTCAGGACCCTCACATCCAGACCTGGGCATCCGTATCAATCTCTCACCTACGCGTGGTCCAGGGCAGACACGTTAACCGTGGTTCTAGTCACGTCATTATTCTTCCTGGTGATCGGAATGATTGTGTTCCAAATCCGCCACAATCTCTCCCTTCAAGCCCAACTAGATCGTTACACAAGACAACTTGTCGACGTAAATCGTCGCCTACGAGATCCAAGCGGAAAAACACCCAGACAGATCAGCGTGATCGAATCTAACAATCAGAGAGAGTGACACAGTGAAATGTTGTTTTTCTAGTTGCTTAATCACTACTTTTGTCAATGTTGAGACAACGTTTAATTGGGTTTTGGTATTGTTTCTGAACACCCCCAGCAAGAATGAATTTTGTGTGTACTTTAGTAAGAGGACTTTAACTATGCCAACATGCAGTTCATTTGTTAAAATTCAATCTTTGAGGAGTCAATGTAGATTAATGCTACCTTAAGTACCATAATCTACATTGGTCTCACGACGCTCAAGATGAACCTACTCGAACAATCCTATTCGGGGGAGGGCTAGCTAATCCTTCAGTTGAGTCTCGCCATAGACTCCAAAACATTTAGGGGAAAACCAAAAAAAAAAACCAAACCTCAAGTCGTTCGTCAAAAAGGACAACAGACAATTGAACCAAACTATATTTTGCCACGTAAATCTAACTTAAACCAAGTTAGGAATGGAAAAATAGTTTGGAATGCCCTTCTATAGTTATAAATCCCTATATATATAAATTTTTCAGCATGACCCACCCTTTAAACTAGTAACTTTACCTGATCTAAACCATGATAGCTTACACACCAGGTGCATATAGGTTAAGGTCTTATGTAAAATCCCACTCATAAGCCCAACTAAAACCACATAAATGCATAACACATAGAATCAGAATGGCACCCACTGGGATCCACCAGCAGCAACATTCGCTGGAGGGACCTACAACTCCAACGTGGGTCTCCAATCTCCATCCAGTGGTCGCCTCTGCAGTTCAATCGAAGGAACACCTCTGTATGCTGATCAATCAACACCTCCAATCGATGTGGATTTATCGTTGTGGATTATATGACTTTTTCCAATGGATTATAGACTTTGTTTCCAAGGGGTTAAAGCATTGCTACAGTGGAATTACCAACAACATAATGGAATTACCAACAACATTATGGAATAACCTAAACAGTTGTGGGATTACCTTCTTTGACTTTTGTTTTCCTCTTGCTGGATTACATCAAGCTCAAGGACATTCTGAGGCGTAAGTTCATGTTGGAATTCATCCCCATGGACAGACAATGATTTCCAAAGGCCAGACTTCAGGGGTATCTGAGGCAGGCTTGAAACACAAGAGTCAGGGTGGCTTCTGGGTAATACCAGATGGCTAGGCCTCAGACTGACAAAGCCTCTTGGATGAGGGGCGAAACGTTTCTTTTTAACAAAAAAA
>NC_056499.1:53546964-53548372 GCF_014905685.2 Nematolebias whitei | reverse complement strand
GTCCAGATGACATGATTCAACCTTTTTTGTTGTTATATACCTGGATGACTGAGAAAACAAACTTTGTGTTTTTGAAACCATTAGTGAAAAGGCCAGACTTCAGGGGTATCTGAGGCAGGCTTGAAACACAAGAGTCAGGGTGGCTTCTGGGTAATACCAGATGGCTAGGCCTCAGACTGACGAAGCCTCTTGGATGAGGGGCGAAACGTTTCTTTTTAACAAAAAAACGAAGTCCAGATGACATGATTCAACCTTTTTTGTTGTTATATACCTGGATGACTGAGAAAACAAACTTTGTGACTCTTCTTTTATATTATCATTACTATTTTACAATATCTTGATAAATCAAAAGTGTATTTAGTTCATACCATTTCTAAATATTGAAGTGAACCACTCATTTTAAATCAACTGTGAAACAGTATTATTGATTTTTTAATCCTCATTTAAATTAGAAATCAAGTTAAATGTCTATTTACAAAGTAATTATGCATTTTACCTTCTGTCTGAATGAGAAGTAGTGATGTTGGTCGAAAGTCAGAAAGTTATTAGAACGAAGTGGATTGTTTTTAAACCTAGCAGACAGTAAATAAGAAGCAACTAGCACCTGCTTGCTCTCACTTCTTCAAAACATTTCTTCTGTCTGTACTGGATGTTCCTAAAACATTCCTGCTGTTTTCTTGACTTGTAATGACCCTCTGACATCACTAGAACCACCCCCTGTTGGTTGTTTCAACCAATCAGGAAGTCCTAAAGTGACCGGAAGTGAGAACTCTTTAAAAGTCCACACTTCCTGGAGTCTTGGGGAGTTTTCAAGTTCTTCTGAGTCTTCAAGTGGGTCTCTGATGAAGTCTAGTCTTAAACTCCGTCTTCGGAGTCTGTGATGGATTCTCCCACATCTGAGTGGAAACTCTGCCGGTCTGACAGCTTGCCGTGTATCCATCTGGGAGATGAGCGTGTTTGTTGAACGGAGTATGCGGCACGACTCCTGACATGGCCAGCCGCTCTTACCGGAGACGCTGTAAAAGGATCATACGAGTGGTTAGAGCAGTCGTCCTCCAATGCAAGAGTTGGGGGTTCGAATCCACCAGCAGTCACATGCTGAAGTGTCCCTGGGCAAGACACTGTAGTGTGTCAAGGGCCAGGTTAGTGACCCTTTCACTACTAATTATTTAAATGTGACGGGTTCTCTCTTTTTCAAGTTAAATTACTGCCATGTGACCGAGATAACTGTGAGTGGATTGTTTAAATCAGTGACATGAAACGTTAAGTTCCTTGGACCCATCAGAATAAATGTGGTCATTTATTTAACAAAATCAAAATTTAACATCAAAACATGTACAAGTGATTAGCTGATCTGGTTCTGATTAATAAAACTTGGCACGTTTTACTTAATAAGACAACAGGACAT
>NC_056499.1:53542889-53546864 GCF_014905685.2 Nematolebias whitei | reverse complement strand
TTTTAGGTAATTGTTTGACCCACGTGCAGTAAAGCTCTGAGAGAAACCAATAAAGGTTTAAGAATTTATTTCAATCAAAGGAATGGTAATAGGAGATGTCGTTCAGGGAAGGTATGGACCTGGGAGCCAACGAGGTCAGAACTGCTAAACGGGTCTCTGAAGACAAACAGAGGAGAGGTGAGTAGAGGGTTGAGTTCTTGAATGATTGAAAGAAGAAGACTGCTTACTTGAGATTGTGGGGTTATCAGCCATGGAGAGGTGAGTGGGATCTGAGATGGTTGTGATTAATGCCAAGGGGCTCGGTGGAGGACGGCACAGGCTCGATCAGAACACAGGTGGAATGAGGAGTCCAGCAAACAACCAAGGTTTAAAGATGATCCAGGAATGGCAGAAGTTTGCAGCTGACTGGGTTGGAACGGAATCCAAAGTGGAGGCAGGAGTAACCTGGGGTTCAAGGTAAGAGCACCAAATTAACAAAAGTAAGGGCCAAAATTGAGCCAAGAGAGGGGATCACCTAAAATTCAACCTGAGACATAAACAGGCATACAGTGACAGCCCGACAGAGCCTTTGTCGGGCCGTCCATGCGCCCCACCCACCCGACAGTGACCGCAAGCCGACCCCAGGCCGGGGGCCAGAGCAGCAGCTGAGGAAGGCCGGCCCAGAGCACCGATGTATCCCTATAGCTCCACACCACAGGCCTCGAGGGGCCCCGGCATGCCACCCATGCACCCCCACACACACAGCACCCCCCACCGCAAATGTCACATCAGGCCGACCAGCCAGCACCCCGTCAAAGTGAAGTCACGCCCCTGACCGCCACCATGCACCATCAACGACCACACACACACAACCACAGCCGACCCCCCACCAGAACACGGCAGCCCCCCAGCCAAAGGGCCAGCCACTGCAACCAAGAACCTTGATCAAAAGATCCAAACAACCATGGGAGAACCGGAGCACCGGCCCCACCCCCAATCGCCCCCCAAGGCCAAACACCCACCCACAGCCCAGACCCCAACCAGGCAGCCTACCCCCCTCCCTGCCCCCGACCCCAAATGTAAAACGGAGAACGAGGGTTTAAGGAAAACAGGAAGACCCAACTCCTCCCTCCTCCCACTCAAATAAGGTGTTTATGCATGTTGTTATATAGTGTGTTTAAAATGGGGGGGGGGGGATGAGGCGGCGACTGGCACAGACCCACCCCCTCCCCAGAGAGCAGGCAGTGCCCGTTCACCTCCCCAACCCTTACCCAGAACCCTAAATGTCTACATGTTACATATGAAAGTGAGCACAGGTCCCAGAGGTGAGAATGATTACACATCCCACCACCTATATGTCACTATGTGCCCACTCCAGACCCTATATATGCATGTGTTGTGAGAATGTTCTATGTGAGTGTCTAGGTTGTTTAATAAAATTGGGGCCCAGATCTCCAAGAACCATGGAGATGGAAGAGCCTCCCCGCAGCTCAGTAGTGCACCTGAACCCCAAGGCCTTGCTTGAGTGGTGGTGTGATGGCATGGGCGGAGAAAGCTGTCAGGATGGGGAGGAACAACTGAGGTGGCAATGCCCTCCCAGGGGGCCAGCTCCCCCACTGACCCCAATAGGCACCCCCATTCTCCGATATCCACCAGGGGAGGGAGGCTCCAGTACATCCATCATTGTCACATCTGCCTTATTGGCCATTTGCAAATCAAAGATGGTGGCCTTTTTCATGATGAGCTTATTTCTGCACAGTAATCATGTGGTAATGCAATTACTTGATCAATCTGAATGACCCTTGTGTCAACTTATATGTTTTCTTGTGTCATTAGCCTTGTACGATGCAAGCAACACATATAAGCGTATATAACAAGAAGATTTATGGCAATAGGTGGAAGAGTGGTACAACAGACCTGCCATGTGTCTCCTGTCTGAGTCCAACTCCAGTCAGCAGGACTAACAATGATTTTGTCAGTCATTTTGAAAAAAGCAGGCAGCACAGTAGCACAGTTGGTAGAGCTGCTGCCTCTCAGCGAGCAGGTCAAATACTGGCCGGGGGCCTTTTTGGGTGGAGTTTGCATGTTCTCTCCGTGCATGTGTGGGGTTTTCTCCAGGTACTCTGGTTTCTTCCCACAGACCAAAAACATGCATGTTAGGCTGACTGGTAATTATAATTGGCCCTAGGTGAGAGTGAGAGAGTGAATGGTTGTTTGTCTTGTTTGTCTCTATGTGTCCCTGTGATGGACTGGAGACCTGTCCAGGGTGTTGCCCCCCACCTCTCACACAGTGACTGATGGATATGGGCACCAGTGACCCCCGTGACCCGAAAAGAAAGAAGCGGGTAAAAGATAATGGATAGATGGACTTGGAAAAAGGGCCACCATCTTTAATTTTTAGATGGCCAATCAGGTAGAATTGTTCCGCAGGCCCTTGAGAAGAACCATGCCAAATTTGATGCTTGTGTCACATTTTGTACAGTTTGTGTACAAAATTGGTTTTAGCTGCTTCACTAGCGGAAAGCCCCCAGGTGACAAAGTTCAGCTCAAGTGGGTTGGAGATGCCATCATCACCTCAGTCATCTGATATGGAAATCTTTTGTTTGAAACTCAAGTGACTTTGAGCCTCAGCAACTTGCATGAAGACACTGAGATGCATTTCACATGTTTTGAGACATTTAGGAGACTCCCTCATTAATTATGTTCACAGACTAGTCACAACCCAGTGAGATGCTGCCTTAACATACATTTTTGTTTTGAGATGGTCAGTTGACTGTGGCGGCCATCTTGACTCAAGTTGACTCTAAACAGTAATCAGTAGATCCACTGATTACTTTCTGGAGTTTCACTGGAATCTGCTCAGTGATTTGTGAGATCCATCACAGCCCAACAGGACGTTCTCCTGCAGTGGGACCAGAGCAGACGATGAAGTTATGCTTCAATTAAGCTTTTTGAACAAACTCCAGGATATTTGTTAACAAGATGCTTCTGAAATGTCTTGATACAATGAATTTTTAGTAAACCTGTTGATGCCTCGAGGAGTCTCGTGAACACATGAACAATGAGTTTTTGTGGAAACACTG
This sequence comes from Nematolebias whitei, assembly GCF_014905685.2. NCBI lineage: Eukaryota > Metazoa > Chordata > Actinopteri > Cyprinodontiformes > Rivulidae > Nematolebias > Nematolebias whitei. The sequence goes on along the minus strand of NC_056499.1, from coordinate 53,543,802 downwards.
ATGCTGACAGCAATGATAATAAACTGACATCAAGTCAGAAACGGAACGTGATTTACTGTGAAGGTTCCCTTTAAATAAAAGATCAGACCGGTTCTTCCAAACCTCAGCCCAATAATCTGTAACAGCCAATTACACTCTAACCATAGAGACAACCGAGATCTGTCAGCAGTAAACCTGGAAGGAAGATCAGCTCCCCAGACCATGTGAGAGGATCATTGAAGTTTAGCCAGTTGGACCTGGACTCAGCTCGGAGCTGCAGAGGCAGCCAGAGGAGCAGATTGAAAGCAGAGTAGGAGCAGTTCCAGCCGTTAATAGGATAATATCTTCCATCTGCAGGAAGACTCTGCATCCAACATCACACAACCACAGTCCAAAAACCAGACAATGGGTTGGTGAGGCTTCAAACACAACGAGGAGCCTAAACTGGAACAACAGTGAGTTGAAACTGAATCAGAACACCGGATCTGCTACCAGAACTGCACACATGAAATCTTCCAATTAAACATGAAGAGGAGGAAAAGGACCAAGACACGTTTTTCTATTAGAGATGTTGCCTCACTGCGAGAAAGTCATACAATCTCCTTCTGACCTGGGGCCTTTCAGGGTGGATTTGACAAGTTCTCCCTGTACACGTGTTTTTTCTCTGGTTCCCTCCCACAGATCAAAAACATGCACGTTAGGTTTACTGGGAACTCTGATTGTCCATAGGTGTGAGTGAGTGTTTGACTCTTTGTAGCCCTGTGATGGACTGGAGACCTGTTCAGTGTGTCCCCACAATCGAGAAAGTAAGGGGGATAATGAAAAAGGATGGATGCATGGATGGATGAACAGATGGATGTGTGGATGATAGATGGATGGATGGATGCATGGATGGATGGATGGATGGATGGATGGATGGTTGAACAGATGGATG
>NC_056499.1:53539268-53542789 GCF_014905685.2 Nematolebias whitei | reverse complement strand
TCTCAAGTCGTTCGTCTAAAAGACAACAGACAATTGAACCAAACTATATTTTACCATGTAAAGCTAACTTAAACCAAGTTAGAAATGGAAAAATAGTTTGGAACCCTTTTCTATAGGTATAAACCCCTGTAGTTACCCTTTTCAGCATGCTCCACCCCTTAACTGGTAGTAGTAGCTGTTCCCAACCATAATAGCTAACACACCAGGTGCATATAGTTTAAGGCCTTATGTAAAATCCCCTTCATAAGCCCACCTTAAACCACATAATTGCATGTCACATTGAACCAGAACGGCACAGGCTGGACGTCGCCCAGAGACGACCTTCGCTGGAGGCGACCTGCAATCCTGACGTTGGTCTCCACTCTCCATCCAGTGGCCGCATCTTCAGTTCAATCCAAGGGTACCCCTCTGTATGCTGATTAATCAACACTTCCAATCGTTGTGGATTTACCGTTGTGGATTATATGACTTTTTCCAATGGATTACAGACTCTGTTTCCAAGGGGTTAAAGCATTGCTACAATGGAATTACCAACAACATTATGGAATTATAATCAACACAATGGAATTACCAAGAACATTGTGGAATTACCTTGACTTTTGTTTTCCTTGCTGGATTACTTTTGACTTTTGTTCTCCTTGCTGGATTACTTTTGACTTTGGTCTTCCTTGCTGGATTACATCAAGCTCAAGGACATTCGAAGGCGTAAGTTCATGTTTGGAATTCATCCCCATGGACAGGCGATGATTTCCAAAGGGGGGACTGTAGTGAACTTGACCTGATGTCAAATCTTGACCTTAGGATCATATGGTCAGAAACTGTCATTTCATTGATTTGCATCCAGAAATACAGGTTGATCGATCCTGAGACTTTCTTTCTTGAATTAATCAAGTGGAAAAGACAATTCTCTATGATCATTACTATTTTACAAATGTTTTGATAATCAAAGTGTTTTGGTTCAAACAATGTCTACATGTTGAAGTGAACTAATCATTTTTATTTACTTAAACAGTAGTAATGATTCTTATTCCTCAATTCAAAGTGAAATCAAGTTAGAGTACGTTACAGAGTAATGATTCAATTTCTTGATCGTCTGCTTTGAAGTGAGCAAATTTGTAAGTGTGTCAAAGGTCGAGTTTCGGTCAACTGAAAGTTTACTGAAAAGAAATGTCATGTTTAACTTTTACAGCGAGATACTTGGTGGGAGACTCCACGAAGTCTGGTTTTTCCATGATATCTTTCTGTCTGTTCTTAAACAATCTGAATCTTTTCCTTGACTTTTAATAACACCTTACATCACAAACCACACCTCTGCTTTGGTCCATCGACCAATCAAAAGCTCTCAAATGAACCGGAAGTGGAGCTCTTTAAAATGTGGGCACTTCCTAGTTCAAACAGAGTTTTTTAGAGTTCAGAGTTTTGGAGTTCAGGGAGTTCAGCTCAGTCTTGAAGCTGCTGTAAGCTCAGTCTTGAAGATGGAGTAGCAGTTCAAGCAGAGAGTTTTGGAATTCAGATGCAGAGAGTTTGGGAGTTCCAGAATGCAAACGCAGGCATTCATGGATGCTGCTGAATTAGAACCAAGCTGAACCAGAGACGATTTTGGGAATTATAACTTCTGTTTGGATAACCTCACACGACTCCCAAGGTTTTTAGCTGTCCTCACGGAGATGCTGAAAGAGTCAAAAGAAGAGCTCTACACCGACGCTGAAGCTATCATCTGCAAGGTAAAAGTTCTATTTCGACCAAGCGTACCGTTGGCCCAAGCTGGAAAAGAAGGAGCGTGTCAGTTCTGGTTAAAACAGACAAATTCCCTCACACATCTCTCTCAGAAAAACTTCATCCTTCCATCTTTAAACTCTCCTATCTGCTAGAAAATTAATCCAGATGTTTTCAGAAATGTCTGTGGTGTGGCAACGGAAAATCATGGCCGTATGGTTTTCCTGGTTGTAAAGCTGATTAATTATGTTGTTATTTTCATATTCTGCCAAATTAATGTAAATGTGTGATGTGTTAAACTTGATTCTGTTAATAAATGACCCACTGTCGTGGTGAGTCAAAGATAATTAACGTCTCACGTCCACATTTTATTACATTCAACGCACGTATGTTACACAGTCCAGAAAAATGAGAGAACCCGTTTTAACTGTATGAATATATCTCAGGATATGTCATACTACATGTTCCATTTAAGGTAACTGCTCTTGATGGAAGGAATTTACCCAGAATCACTCACAGAACCAAACCACTTCAGTTAATCATTTCTGGCAACCATCACAAAACCATTTCATTTTTTGTCTTCCCCTCATCTCAATCGCCCATTGTTCTGGGTTTCAATTGGCTCTAACATCACAACCCACATCTCAACTGGTCTAACCTCCAAATTGAATCCTGGTCGACTAACTGTCTCTCTTCCTGTTTACAGTCTGCTGTTCTTCCAAGTCTGTCCCCGGGTAATGTCGAATGAGCAGACCCTGTTGACTTAACCCTGATCCCAGAAGAATATCACAAGCTCAAACAGGTTTTCAGTAAAGATAAGGCCTCCTCCTTACCTCCTCACTGTCCTTATTATATTGCTATAGATCTCCTTCTAGGAGCACCACTCCCATCCAGCCGTCTTTACAACATTTCCCGTCCCGAGTGTCTAGCCTTGGAGAAATACATAAATGAATCACTTGCTGCAGGTATAATCCGTCACTCATCCTCACCACTAGGGGCAGGCTTCTTCTTTGTCAGTAAGAAAGATGGCACACTCTGACCTTGCATCGATTACAGAGGCTTAAACCAGATCACTATCAAGAATATATACCCACTTCCTCTAATAGCATTAACTTTTGAATCAGTAAAGGAAGTCACTATATTCACAAAAATCGACCTCCATAACGCCTACCACCTTGTCCGCGTCCGCCAGGGAGATGAATGGAAGACTGCTTTCAAGACTCCTAGAGGTCATTTTGAATATTTAGTTATGTCCTTTGGTCTTTGCAATGTCCCCGCAGTTTTCCAAGCACTTATTAATGATGTCCTTCATGGTTTTCTAACATCTTTGTCTTTGTTTACCTAGACGACATTCTCATCTACTCCCGAGACATAGTTGATTATCAGAAACATGTCCGCCTTGTCCTCCAGCGTCTCCTTGAGAACCACCTTTACATTAAGGCCGAAAAGTGTGAGTTTCATAAGTCATCTGTCTCAATCTTGGGCTACATCCTTGAGGGCGGACAGGTTCGATCAGACCCCGAGAAGATCAGGGCAGTGTTAAATTGGCCAACCCCCAAATCCCGGAGACAGCTCCAATGATTTCTTGGGTACTTTCTCAACAAACTGATGCAGATGAAAGACTTCACCCATGTGCCTTTTTCTCCCACAGACTTTCCCCCGCTGAGAGGAATTATGACGTGGGGGACCGCAAACTCCTAGCTATCAAACTAGCATTAGAGGAGTGGCGGCACTGGCTGGAGGGCGCAGAACATCCCATGCTGGTTTGGACAGATCACAAGAACCTTTCTTATTTGCAATCTGCC
>NC_056499.1:53521522-53539168 GCF_014905685.2 Nematolebias whitei | reverse complement strand
TGCTGGTTTGGACAGATCACAAGAACCTTTCTTATTTGCAATCTGCCAAACATCATAACTCCCATCAGTCCCATTGGTCTTTGTTCTTTTCCCGCTTTAACCTTTCAATCTCTTTTTGTCCAGGCTCCAAGAACACAAAGCCCGATGCCCTCTCCCGCCAGTATTCATCTGATAGCTCTGAAAGGACTTCTGCACCCATTCTACCTCCAATCTGCACTGTCGGCTCTCTCTCATGGGAGATTGAGGATGTGGTTCGTCAAGCTCTCCAGACTGAACCAGAACCTGGCAACGGTCCACCTAACAGAACTTATGTTCCATCCTCAGTCCGTTTCCGCCTCATACATTGGTTCCATTCAGCCAAATTCTCTGCACACCCTGGTATCAGTAGAACTATTTCCCTCATCTCCCGTTGGTTTTGGTGGCCATCCATGCAGAAGGATGTGAAGGAATATGTTCTAGCCAGTCATGTCTGTGCTCGCAATAAATCATTTCACAAACCTCCCGCTGGATTCCTCCAACCCTTGGAAATTCCCAAACGTCCCTGGTCTCACATCGCTCTGGATTTCGTCACTGGACTACCCCTCTCACAAGGTATGACCACGATTCTAACCATCATCGATCGTTTTTCTAAAGCTTGTCATATCGTCCCCCTCAGAAAACTCCCATCAGCTTTCCAGACTGCCCAACTCCTCGTCAAACATGTCTTCCGTCTTCATGGTATCCCACTTGAAGTTCTGTCTGACTGTGGACCCCAGTTCATCTCTCAGGTATGGAAACAATTTTGCCTCGCACTCAATGCAAGAGTCTCACTCACCTCTGGTTACCACCCCCAGTCCAATGGTCAGACAGAACGTATGAACCAGGAGTTAGAATCCACTCTCAGATGTCTCACCTCTACTAATCCCTCTGATTGGAGCAAGTTTCTTCCATGGGTAGAATACGCACATAACTCGCACACCTCAGCAGCCACCGGTTTTTCTCCTTTTGAAATCTCCATTGGTTACCAGCCTCCTCTCTTCCTGGCTGATGAGAGAGACATTTTGGTCGCTTCAGTTCACCATCACATCCGACGCTGCAGACATATCTGGTCCCAAACTATTTCAGCCCTTCAACGCACAGCCAAGCAGAACCGTCGCTTTGCAGAGCGTAGACACATTCCAGCACCTAAATACTCACCTGGACAGAGGGTCTGGCTCTCTTCCCATGACATCCCCTTCAAATCAATCTCCAAGAAACTTGCTCTACGTTACATTGGTCCATACGTCATCGAGTCAATCATCAGTCCCACGGCTGTTCGCCTTCGTCTACCATCCAATGTCCGTGTCCATCCCACGTTCCATGTCTCCCAGATAAAGCCAGTCCTTACCAGCACGTTGTGCCCTCCAGCCGATGCCCCTCCACCCGCCTGGGACCATCAGGGGCACCCCGTCTATACGGTCAGACAGATCGTGGACTCCCGTCGACGGGGCCATGGCTGGCAGTACCTTGTTGACTGGGAAGGCTATGGTCCTGAGGACCATCAATGGGTGCCCTGTTCCTATATCTGTGACCCCTCGCTAATTTCTGATTACCTCTCGTGTCTTCCTTCTACGTCGTCTGGGCCGCCAGGAGGCGGTCGTTGAGGGGGGGATGATGTTGGGATCTGTGTTTCACCTTTACCATCAGTTCTTTTAGTATTCCACCAGATGGCGCCAAGGAGCCGGCTGGCAGGACTGGTTGCTGCAGGTGTGCTCACACACACCGGCAATTCATCTGCTCTTTTCAAAAGAAGCTTAAAAGGAAGCTCCAAGTAGTCCTTCAGTGCCAGAGTGTTAACCTTTGTGGTAACTCATAGCCCTTTGAGCTCTCTCTATCTTGTTGTTTAATCGACCTCCTTACTTTTGTTAATTTGGTGTTCTTACCCTGAACCCCAGGTTACTCCTGCCTCCATTTTGGATTCCGTTCCAACCCAGTCAGCTGCAAACTTCTGCCATTCCTGGATCATCTTTAAACCTTGGCTGTTTGCTGGACTCCTCATTCCACCTGTGTTCTGATCGAGCCTGTGCCGTCCTCCACCGAGCCCCTTGACATTAATCACAACCATCTCAGATCCCACTCACCTCTCCATGGCTGATAACCCCACAACCTCAAGTAAGCAGTCTTCTTCTTTCAATCATTCAAGAACTCAACCCTCTACTCACCTCTCCTCTGTTTGTCTTCAGAGACCCGTTTAGCAGTTCTGACCTCGTTGGCTCCCAGGTCCATACCTTCCCTGAACAACATCTCCTATTACCATTCCTTTGATTGAAATAAATTCTCAAACCTTTATTAGTTTCTCTCAGAGCTTTACTGCACGTGGGTCAAACAATTACCTAAAACCATGACAAATAAAAAACGTGTAACTCAGTTAATTCTACAGATTTTGAGATATACTGTAATTTGATGTGGTAGTAGCTGACAGTCAAGGACAACACACACTCTGAGCATTACATCTTGTCATGTGTAAAATTGCACATAACCTTATTTAAGTTACAAACAGCAACACCTGCGTTCTTTGTCATCACAGATGATCTTGGTCTCTGGCAAGTGACATTTCTTGGTAGAGAACCATGCCTTTAGTTTCTCTGGACATTGGCGGAAACATTTTTTTATTTGGTCCTCAGGTCAGTCTCCTTCAGGACTGTGAACAGATCTGTATCCAGGTCAGCTTCACCTTTATTTTAAAGACACCCAGACCACAAAAATCAACTGAACAAGTGTTTGAACTTGGTACTGAAAACAGTCTGACATAAAGTTGTTCTTTGAAGGGACTGGATCAGATGTTTTTAAGTTAAACCAGACTAAAGCTCCTCAGCATCAGATGCTGGAGAAGATGTGGTCATGTTCAGACGCAAAGTGCTTTTGTTTTTTCAACATGTTGTGAGAGAGGTCCTATTCTACCTGCTTTGTTTGGTTATCCACTTCTTCTGTTTGGCTTGTGTTGAACATTAACCGAGGCTTTTCAGAGACTGCTGAGCTGCTGACACAGACAAGCAGCACTGCGGCTGGTCTTTAACACGCTCACGGTCATCATCAGCATTTCTGAAGGCAGCTCCAGAACAACCTGAACCCTCAGAAGCACATAGAAACCTTACTGTGTTTCTCAAAGAGCATGGATGTTCCTGTAGAACCAGCACTGCTGCTCCAAATAGACCACATGAAGACAAACATCCTGTCGGATGAAGAGCAAACTTCTGTTTTCTCTAAACAACAAACAAACAACAGGATTAACACAAACAGGACTCAGGGCACTTTACAGGAACATTCACATACATAAAAGCCAATTAGTAAAGTTCTCTATCTAAGGAGTCCAGCAGACAAGTTGAATCTTGGCTTTGTTGCAGTCTCCCATCCTGAGTAAGCACAGTGACAACAGTGGAAAGGAAAAACTCCCTTTTAAAAGGAAGAAACCTCCAGTAGAACAAGGCTCAGGACAAGCGGTCATCTGCTTTGACTGGCTGGTTGAGAGGACAGGAAGGAGAGACAGACAAACATGGAATGGTAGGTCCAGGTGTATCTGAAAGACAAAAAACACATGTTAAGGATAGAAAAAATAATTACAAACACAAAACAGGTTGAGCAGAGTAAGTAAAGACAGTAGCAGAGAGAAAAGTGTGGTCAGTTTGTCCTCCAGCAGTCTAAGCCTATAGCAGCATAACTAAGGGACAGCTCAGGAAACCCAAGCCGACCCTAACTATAGGATTTAGCAAAAAGGAAAGTCTTAAGCCTAGTTTTAAAACTGGTTAATGTGTCAGCCTCACGGACAGAGATTGGAAGTTGGTTCCACAAGAACTTGCTCAGGATGGGAGACTGCAATGAAGCCAAGATTCAACTTGTCTGCTGGATTCCTTAGATAGAGAACATTACTAATTGGCTTTTATGTATGTGAATGTTTCTGTAAAGTGCCCTGAGACAACTTTGTTGTGATTTGGCGCTGTATAAATAAACTGAATTGAAGTGAATTGAAGAGAGGAGCCTGATAACTGAAAGATCTGCCTCCCACTCTGTTTTTGTAAATTCTAGGAATCACAAGTAAACCTGCAGTCTGAGAGCGAAGTGCTCTGTTAGGAAAATATGGAACAATAAGATCTGTAATATAAGATGGAGCCAGGTTGTTGAGAGCTTTGTAGGTTAGAAGTAAGATTTTGAATTCTATTCTGGATTTGACAGGGAGCCAATGGAGAGAAGCTAAAACTGGAGAAATATGATCTCTCCTACTAACTCCGGTTAAGACTCTGGTAGCAGCATTTTGGATCAACTGAAGAAGTTTTAAAGAAGTATTTGGACATCCAGATAATAAACCATTGCAATAATCCAGTCTAGATGTGACAAATGCATGGACCAGTTTATCTGCATCATTTTTAGTTAAGATGTTTCTAATTTTAGCGATATTACGCAGGTGGAAGAAGGCAGTTCCAGTAATATTTTTAATGTAGGGGATAAAAGACATGTCCTGATCAAAAATAACACCAAGATTTTTAACATTAGAGCTGGAGGACAGATTAATGCCATCTAAGGAGGAAGAAAGACTGAAAAATTCATTCCTAAGGTGCTCAGGTCCAAAAACCAAAACCTCAGTCTTGTCTGTGTTCAACAGGAGAAAATTAAGGGTCATCCAGGTTTTTATGTATTTAAGACATGCTTGTAGTTTAAGTAGCTGATTGGATTCATTGGGTTTAATGGACAAATATAATTGTGTGTCATCAGCATAACAATGAAAATTTATCCCATGCTGTTTAATAGCTTTACCTAATGGAAGCATATATAAAGTAAAGAGTATTGTCCCAAGCACTGAGCCCTGAGGAACTCCATTACTAACTTTGGTGTATGAAGAAGATTTATTATTTATATTTACAAACTGGAATATATCAGATAGACATGATTTAAACCATTTTAGAGCTGTTCCTGTAATCCCAACATCATATTCAAGCCTCTGTAGTAAAATATTGTGATCAACTGTATCAAATGCAGCACTGAGGTCTAACAGGACCAGTATAGACACAAGTCCATTGTCAGAGGCCACGAGAATATCATTAGTGACTTTTACTAGTGCTGTTTCTGTTCTATGATAAGCTCTAAACCCTGACTGAAACTCTTCAAACAGATTATTTCTTTGTAGATGTTCACGCAACTGACCTGCAACTATTTTCTCTAGAATTTTTTAGATGAAACTTAGATTAGATATAGGTCTAGAGTTGACCAGATTTCTGAATCAAGGTCTTAAGTAAAGGTTTAATTACAGCAACCTTAAAGCTCTGTGGTACATAACCATTCATTAAAGACAAATTAAGGGAGCATTCACACCAGCCCTGTTTATTCCGCTTTAATCGAACTCTAGCTCGTTTTCCTAGAAAGTCCGGCTCGTTTAGGGAGGTGTGAACGCGCCATCGAACTCTGTCACGGAACAAAAAGGCGAACTCTGGCCCGGGCTAAAACCTAGGTCTCGGTCCGGTAGAAGCGAACTCCAGCGCGGTTTGAGTACAGTGTGAATGTAAACAGACAGAGCCCCGCTCCGCAGGGTAAACAAACACGCATTTCTCTGACCTTATATGGAGCCGTCAGCTGTCTTGTGTGGAAAACAATATTCTCCATGGTCTTCTGTCTCATCTTCTGCTCATGCTAAGTCCATTTTTGAAAAATGACAAAATATAACTCATAAAACTGCTAAAACTTGATGCCACTTCGTTTTTATTTTTATTTACAGAAGAAGAAGAAGACGTGTCTTCAGAGGTTTTTGTGTCGTTTCTTTCAGTAGTTCTTGGTGCAGCGCCCCCACAGGCGAGTGGGGGAATAGGTTGGTTCAACAGGTTGACTCGACTGCACAGTGCAGTGTGAATGCAAACTCACCAGCTCAAAGGTAAACAAAAGGTCATGAATATTGGTCCCGAACCGAACCGAGTCTCCCGGACTATCTAGTGTGAAAACGACCTAAGTAGATCCAAAATGTGGACATTAATTAGGAGAAATACCTCTTTAAACAGTCTGGTTGGGATGGGATCTAGCAGGCATGTGGATGGTTTGGATGAGGTTATTATTTTTGATAATTCAGAGAGCTCAACAGGACAAAAACTGTCCAAACATAAATCAGGCTCTAGTGACATTTTTAAAGTTGCCTCATTTGACAGGGGACTAGAAATAGTAGAAGGAAGGATGGTTTGAATTTTCTCTCTAATTGAAATAATTTTATTTATAAAGAATCTCATGAAGTCATCACTACTTATAGTTGTAGGGACACATGGTTCAACAGAAATGGGACTTTTAATTAGTCTAGCAATAGTACTAAACAGAAACCCAGGGTTATTTTTATTCTCCTCTATTTAAGATGAGTAATATAAAGTTCTAGCGTTACGGAGAGCTTTCTTATATGTTAGCAGACTGTCTTTCCAAGTTAAATAAAATTCTTCAACATTAGTAGAGCGCCATTTTCTCTCCTGGTTTCTAGATGCCTGCTTTAAAGTATGTAACTCAGAATTGAACCAAGGAGACAGTTTTCTTTGATTGATTACTTTTTTTTCCAGTGGAGCAATTTTATCAAGTGAAGTTTGCATTGAAGTTGTAAGATGATCAATTAGATGATCTAAGTCTCTGTTCTCTGATGCATTACTCTGCAAGACAGAGGAAAACATTGATAGAAGAGACTGTTTAAATTTGGTTACAGCATTTTCTGATAAGCACCTGCTGAGATGAAATTTACTCTCAGTGACTGTGTAGTCATTTAATGTAAACTCAAAGGTTATTAAAAAATGGTCAGACAGAATAGGATTTTGAGGAACTATTACCAAGTCCTTAATCTCTATACCATTGGTCAGAACTAAATCAAGAGTGTGATGATAAGAATGAGTAGATGTGCAGACGTTTTGGGTAAAACCAAATGAGTCTATTAAATTATTAAAGGCTATGCTTAAGCTATCACTTTCAACATCCTCATGAATATTGAAATCACCCATTATGATGATTTTATCAGTATTTAATAGTAAGTCAGTTAAGAATTCTAAGAATTCAGACAAAAACTGAGAGTAAGAGCCTGGTGGACAATATAGAACAACTAGTAAAAGTGGCTTTTCTGATTTCCCTTTTGGATGAGAAAGACTGAGGGACAGTGATTCAAAAGAATCATAACTTATAACTGGTTTGGCATTAATCAATAATCCTGACTGAAAAATAGAAGCTACTCCTCCACCTCGGCCAGTTGTTCTAGGAACATGAAAATTTAAATAATTAACAGGAGTGGATTCATTTATACTAACAAAATCCTCCTGTTGTAGCCAAGTTTCTGTCAGACAGAATAAATCAATATGATGATCAGTTATCAGTTTATTAACTAACAGGGATTTAGAGGAAAGAGATCTAATGTTCAATAATCCACATTTAATGATTTTATGATTTTGCTCTGGTAAAGTAACTGTGTTTATTTTAATCAGATTTTTATGGTTTATATTTTTAGAGCTTTATTTTTGGTTTATTTAATTTGAGCCGTGGGCAAGTTGACACTGTTTCAATGTGGGTGTGGGTGGGTAACAGAGGAGAAGCAGCAGAGAGGTGTGGAGGACTACAACTCTGCTTCCTGGACTGGACCCTGGGTCATCAATAATTTGGGGGATAAACAAAATCAGCCATATTTCTAGAAAGAAGAGCGGCTCCGTCCAAAGTGGGATGGATGCCATCTCTCCGCATCAGACCAGGTTTTCCCCAGAAAGAACTCCAGTTATCTATGTAGCCCACGTCGTTGTCAGAACACCACCTGGACACACAGCGGTTAAACGACGACATACGGCTAAACATGTCATCGCTGGTCAGGTTGGGGAGGGGGCCAGATAAAACTATGGAGTCCGACATGGTTTTAGCAAAGTCACACACCGAAGCAATATTAATTTTAGTGACCTCCGATTGGCGTAACCGGGTGTCACTACCACCGACATGAATAGCAGTCTTACCATATTTAGCCTTAGCTTTAGTCAGCAGTTTCAGATAAGATTCTATGTTGCTCACGCTGGCCCCCGGAATGCATTTGACTATGGCCGCTGTAGTCCCTAAAGCCACGTTTCGGACTATGGAGCTTCCAATAACCAGGGTCTGTTTCTCAGCGGGTGTGTCACTGAGCGAGGAAAATTGATTAGAAACGTGAACGGGTCGGTGGTGAACTGGGGGCTTAACCTTAGCACTACGCTTGCTCCGGACCGTCACCCAACCGGCCAGAGGAACGTGCCTGGAAACCTTCCAAAGTAAGTTGTACAGGATGCATCTTAATCAGATACCTGAACCACCTCTGCTGGCTCCTGATCTGCTCCAGTGATGCAGACCTTTCTTGATCACAGTTTGCAGAATTTCTGCAGCTCTTATATTGGTGGAAGACAGGAGGTTTTGTTTGTGTGTTTTGTTGCATCTCATCAGACTTCAGTGGGTCGTTCTGGTGAGGATGGTTTTAGACATGGGTTGTTTGGAGAGCAGTGTTGGACCCAGAGACACCAATAGACTCAAAACTGTTTAAGAAGGTTTTCTTCGTCTTCAGGCTGGACCAGGTTGAAGTGGTGTTGGAGAAACGACTGCTGAACAAACTGCTGTTTATACAAACTTCCTCTTCACCAAACCCAGAGGAGCTCCTTGTGTAAACGAGTGCTGCAGCCTGGCTGTAAGAGCTGCTGCTTCAGGCCAACACACTTTACAACAAATCTGTCAGCCCTGATTGAAATAAGGCGGTCTCTGCTTCTCATACTTTAAATCCTTGTTTGCAAAGTTTCATTCGTATGTTTGCACAGTCTTAAGGATTGTTTTATTTGCAGCCTTAATTTTTTTGTTGCAGCAATAACTGTTTTCCAGGCTGGGATTAATCAAACCAACCGTTCTGCCAGCTGCCTGCATGTGTCAATATGTATGATCCAATATTGCACTTCTCATAGTGTGATGATGCACAGCTCCTCGAGTCATTACCCTTTTATTCTGTCACATGAATGATAACACAAAAAGCATATGGAAGCAAATTAAGTTAATAAGAAACTACATGAAGATCAACAGCAGAACTCTGGTCCAGAATACCTTGTTACCAGAAAGCTTTAATGGTGTCCATCAGGCTCAACCAAAACAACAGGGATAGGTCTTCACATGGTATTTGCCAAATTTTTTTATTTTAACTGGAAAAGTATTTTTTATTTTGATTGTTTTATGAAGGTTTGGTTGTTATTTAACATAAGTCACTGTTCAGGAATGTTAGATGAGGGAGGAAAAACATATCAGGGCAAGAAGTGGGCCCTATGTGGGTGATCGTTGATCCAGTAAAGGCTTGTATACATTTTAGTCTGCAGGCAGGATATTTACCTGATTTAAAAAAAAACTCCACAGAACATTCAAACTTGTGCATCCATTTCTTGGGAGATGAAGAGCGGATCTGTGGACCAGTGGCTCCGCTGAAGATTCAGTGTTGCACTGATGAAAGTTAAAATAAAGAAGTTAAAACAAAGAAGAATTATCTGTGGAGATTCCTAAAATTATGTTGCTTGTTGAAGTTTGCTAACTCAGCTGGTTCTGATTTAAAAATGACGAGTCACACGTTGAACCCTTCGCGCTCAGTTTCAGACCTTCAGCTGCAAAAAGTTCCTCAGAAGGACGGTCTGTATCTGCTGTGAGGCATCAGATTGACTTCATAAACATTTTAATGATCGCTGTGACGCTGCCAGAACAAACTGACCTCCAACAAACAGAAAACTACAACAGATAGAGCTTTAAATTCCTGTGTCGGTTCAAACGAGCACAGAATAAGTCTCCATGCTGTTTTCTTGCTGCTCCTCCACTTCACGGCCGTCACGCTGAATAAACAACCTATAGCTGCTGAGTTCAGAACGTTTGGAGGGTTTCCAGAGCAAACTGTGAGCTCAACGGGTGAATAAATGTTTAGTATTTGAGAGCAGCTCCAGTTGGAGGCTGGATCTGATAACTGCGAGTGTTCCTGCACGTTAATAATTCACAGCGCTGTGAGTCCAGTTCTGCTGCGCTGCACAGCTCATTGCAGCTCCTGCGAGGCCTCTGGAAAAAACCCACAGTCCTCCAGGAGAGAGTGTGGGAAGATCAACTGGAGCCGTGACAATGCCAGAGACTCTGCCCTGTTCTGATACCATCTGTGTGTTACCCTGAACTCAACACGATGTGTTCAAGTACCCTGCCAGGTTTCCACTCCTGCTCACTGAGACTAAACTTCACTGTGACGACTCCTGATAAACACAGCTCCACGTGTTAATCACTGCAACCTAAAATATGTTTCGAGTGAAAGAACAGTCGTCTACACGTCAAAGGTCCACGCAAGCTGTGCATCGTACAGACAAGCAGCAGAACAAGACCCAGGTTCTGGACAGTTTGATGGCAAGGAACAGAACCATCACTGATTGCTTCACTGAAACAAGTTTCTGCAGCAAAACTATTCTTGTCCTAATTACATTTAAAAATCAAAACCTACAAGTTTCAGTTAAAACCAGCGTGATTCAGTCAGAACCTGCACGTTCTAGTCCGGTCCAACCTCAGAGACAGGAAGATAAAGCAAGAATATTTGTGAAGAAAAGTTGACAAAAAGAAAGCAGCTGGATTTTCAACATTCATCAATTTTCATCTAAAACCTCTTAATCATTGTTTAAATTACAAGTTAAAGAGAGGGTTTGACCCCCCATTTAAAACATGGACGGCTGCCAGTTGCAACCTCCCTTCCCCACTTCCTGTTTGAACTATCAGCTGCAGGTCAAATCATTTAATGAATGAACTTGTTTCCTCTGAGGCTTTCTGACTCAGAATCATCAGACTTCAGGAAGATCATCATGTTGAGTTATTGGGATTATTGCCTATTTGGTTATTTTCCCTGTACCATCAGTTCATTTTCACAACAGGTTTCTGCTCACGGTGGCACAGTGACTCGGTTGGTAGAGCTGTTACCTCTCTGTGAGGAGGTCGCCGGCTCAAATCCTGGCCAGGGGCTGGTCTGGGTGCAGTTTGCATGTTCTCTCCGTGCATGCGTGGGTTTTCTCCAGGTACTCCAGTTTCCTCCCACAGACCAAAAACATGCACGTTAGACTGATTGGTAACTCTAAATTGTCTCTAGGTGTGAGAGAGAGAATTAATTTTTTTTTTTTTTTGTCTCGTGTGTCTCTATGTGTCTCTGTGATGGACTGGAGACCTGTCCAGGGTGTCCCCCGCCTCTCGCACAGTGATAGCTGGATATGGGCACCACCAGTGACCCCCATGAACAAAAAAGGAAGAAGCTGGTAAAAGAAAATGGATGGATGGATGGACAAATGGATGGATGGATGGAAGGATGGATAGGTGGATGGATGGTTTGTGCGCCTGCCCACTAACACCTGTTTTCCATTTCATTAGGCTCAGCTGTCTCTCATCTCTTCATCAGCCCCAGTCCATTTAGTACCTCTTCCTTCATTCTTCAGCTGTGGGTCATTGGTGTGCTTTTTGCCATGTCTGGTTCTCCTCCAAAGTTTCCTCAAGTCGTTTTGTAAGTAGTTCCTGCCCCATTAGTTTTTTTTTTTTTTCATTCAATCTTCATTTATACAGGATAATTCCATTGAGCCTCGAGGACTCATTTACAAGAGAGACCTGAATTCTAACAAAGAGTGATGACAACTGTGGACAACAACGACAACAATAGACAATCATAAAGGATGCGTACAAATATATTTTTTTAAACAAGTGAAAATAAAATGGTATTTAAAAGAAAATGTAACAAAAAAAATACAGCTAGATTGTAGGGCGAAAGGCTGTGAGCCTTTTGCTTTTTATTAACAAAGTTTTTGCTTTGTTTATTCAATCTCCCTGAGTCAGTCATTCCTTGGTCCATGTCCTAAATAAACTGTGATGCCCACTCCATCTGGTCATGGACTAATGATGGTGTAGAAATTATGAAAGGTTGCTTTTGTAGCATCAACCTGAGTATTTTTCACAATCTAGAGCTAAAAGAGGCCACTGAAGCTGATTACATTAACTTGTTAGTTTATAAAACTGTAGCTATAAAATATAATTTATACTATTCTAATATCAAGCCCTATATCATCCAGGAGGTAAAGACCTGTATTAAGAAGAAGAAACTAGACTTTAGGAATGGATTCATGGTGGCAACTTCGTCCACCTGAGGAAAACAAGGGACAGAGATCAAACTGCTGCTGAACAGAGCCTCACTGAGTGGTGGACAAAACCACCTGCAACTCAACGTTGTAAAAACTAAAGAGCTGCAGATGGACTACAGGAAGAAAACCAGCCCCCCCCCCCGCCCCCCCCCCACACACACACACACACACACACTCCAATCCTATCAACATCAAGGGTCCTAAGGTGGTGGACACTGTGGACTGCTACAAGTATCTGGGGTTCCACCTAGACAATGAACTGTGGTGTGTTGGGGCCGCAGGGTGAAGAAAGCTGATGCCAACAGACGCGATAAACTCATCAAGAGAGCTGGTTCAGTTCTGGAGTGGACCTGCAGTCTCTGACAGAGGTGTCTGAGCAGAGGATGCTGAGGAAACTGCTCCAGATCCTGAACAATACGTCACACCCCCTGCATGACACCCTGGACTCTTACCGCAGCACCTTCAGTCGTAGACTGAGACCACCGAGGTGCTCCACAGGACAACACAGGAAGTCCTTCCTCCCTGTGGCTTCAAGATTTTCAACTCCTCCCCCTTTCTGTACATACGACAGTAAAATTAATCCTGTACTACAAAGTACAATAAACTCTAATGTTTCTGTCTGCACCTGTTTAAAACTTAATTGTTGGCATTTTTATATTCTCTGTTATTTTTATATCTTGTGGTTCTTGTGTATGTTCCTTTGTACTGAAACTCTGACACAATAATTTCCTGCAAGATCAATAAAGTTCTATCTTCTCTTCTCTTCTCTTTGCAGGGATTTAACGTTTCACACAAGATGGTCAAAGAAAATCTAGTCACCTAACTGACTCCTTGTTGAAACAAGACTGTCAGGACCTTTCCCAGAAGGAGGAAGTGGTTTCCATCTCTAGACTTCTTTCACGGTCTATTGGTCAACCATCAACCCTGCAGACACGTTTTAGCAAAATTTACATTAAGAAAACTATAGATCAGATGGCCTGCCAGCCTTCTTATTAAAAACTGTTCTGTGTCATGGTGTCCCATCTTCCAGAAATTCTTGGACAATCAGACTGTACCAGTCCCCAGGAAGAGGTCTACTTCCTGTTCCCCAAATACCTTGGCTAATCAAGATTTCAGACCAATTGCTTTCACCAAAGACCCCAATGATGAGAAACACAAATGGACTTAATGTTCCCTTGCCTGGACGTGGGTCACCGGGGCCCCACTCTGGAGCCAGGCCTGGAGGTGGGGCACGCGGGCGAGTGCCTGGTGGCCGGGCTTTTACCCATGGAGCTCGGCCGGGCATGGCCCGAAGAGGAGACGTGGGTCCCCCTTCCCATGGACTCACCACCTGTGGGAGGGGCCAAAGGGGTCGGGTGCAATCTGGGATAGGTGGTGGCCGAGGGCGGGGACCCTGGCGGTCTGATCCTCGGCTACAGAAGCTGGCTATTGGGATGTGAAATGTCACCTCACTGGTGGGGAAGGAGCCTGAGCTGGTGTGTGAGGCTGAGAGGTTCCGGCTAGAAATAGTCGGACTCACCTCTACGCATGGCTCTGGAACCAGTTTCCTTGAGAGGGGCTGGACACTCTTCCACTTTGGAGTTGCCCCTGGTGAGAGGCGCCGAGCAGGAGTGGGCATACTTATTGCCCCCAACTTGGTGCCTGTGTGTTGGGGTTCACCCCGGTGAATGAGAGGGTGACCTCCCTCTGCCTACGTGTGGGGGGGATGGGTTCTGACTGTCATTTGTGCTTATGCATCAAACGGCAGTTCAGATTATCCACTCTTTTTGGAGTCCTTGGAGGGGGTACTGGAAAGTACACCTCCTGGGGACTCCCTTGTTCTGCTGGGGGACTTCAATGCTCATGTGGGCAATGACAGTGAGACTTGGAGGGGTGTAGTTGGGAGGAACGGTCCCCCTGATCTGAACCCGAGTGGTGTTCTGTTGTTGGACTTCTGTGCTGGTCATGGATTGTCAATAACAAATACCTTGTTCAAGGGTGTCCATATGTGCTCTTGGCACCAGGACACCCTAGGCCGCAGTTCGATGATCGACTTTGTCATCGTCTCATCTGATCTGCGGCCACATGTCTTGGACACTCAGGTGAAGAGAGGGGCGGAGCTGTCCACTGATCACTACCTGGTGGTGAGTTGGCTCCGATGGTGGGGGAGGATGCCGGTCAGACCTGGCAGACCCAAACGTATTGTGAGAGTTTGCTGGGCAGAGTCTCCTGTGAGACGGAGTTTTAACTCCCACCTCCGGGAGAATGTCGAACATGTTCCAGGGGAGGTGGGGGACATTGAGTCTGAATGGACCATGTTCCGTGCCTCTATTGTTGAGGCGGCTTACTGGAGCTGCAGCCACAAGGTTGTCGGTGCCTGTCACGGCGGCAACCCTCGAACCCGATGGGGGACACTGTCGGTGAGGGATGCTGTCAGGCTGAAGAAGGAGTCCTATCGGGCCTTTTTGGCCTGTGGGACCCCGGAAGCAGCTGATGGGTACCGGCAGTCCAAGCAACATGCGGCTTGGGTGGTCGCTGAAGCAAAAACTCGGGCATGGGAGGAGTTCGGAGAGGCCATGGAGAATGACTTCTGTATGGCTTCGAGGCGATTCTGGTCCACCATCCGGCGTCTCAGGGGGGGAAAGCGGTACGCCACCAACACTGTTTATAGTGGGGGTGGTGTGCTACTGACCTCAACTCGGGATGTTGCGGGTCGGTGGGCAGAATACTTTGAAGACCTCCTCAATCCCACCGGCACATCTTCCATTGAAGAGGCGGAGCCTGGGGACTCTGGGTTGAGCCCTCCAATCTCTGGTGCTGAGGTCACCGAGGTGGTTAAAAAGCTCCTTGGTGGCAGGGCCCCGGGGGTGGATGAGATTCGCCCAGAGTTCCTTAAGGCTCTGGATGTTATAGGGTTGTGTTGGCTTACGCGACTCTGCAATATTGCGTGGACATCGGGGGAAGTTCCCCTGGATTGGCAGACCGGGGTGGTGGTCCCCCTTTTCAAAAAGGGGGACTGTAGAGTGTGTTCCAACTACAGGGGAATCACGCTCTTAAGCCTCCCTGGTAAGGTCTATTCGGGGGTTCTGGAGAGGAGGGTCCGTCAGATAGTCAAACCTTGGATTCAGGAGGAGCAGTGCAGTTTTCGTCCTGGCCATGGAACACTGGACCAGCTCTACACTCTCAGCAAGGTCCTGGAGGGTGCATGGGAGTTTGCCCAACTGGTCTACATGTGCTTTGTGGACTTGGAGAAGGCGTTCGACCGTGTCCCTCAAGGAACCCTGTGGGGGTACTCTGGGAGTGTGGGGTACCGGGCCCTTTGATATGGGCTGTTAGGTCCCTGTATGACCGGTGTCAGAGCCTAGTCCGCATTGCCGGCAGTAAGTCGGGCTTGTTCCCGGTGAGAGTTGGACTCCGCCAAGGTTGCCCTTTGTCACCAATTCTGTTCATAACGTTCATGGACAGAATTTCTAGGTGCAGCCAAGGTGTTGAGGGGATCCGTTTTGGTGGCCTTAGGATTGCGTCGCTGCTTTTTGCAGATGATGTGGTCCTATTGCCTTCATCAGATCGTGATCTACAGATTTTGCTGGAGCGGTTCGCAGCCGAGTGCGACGCCGCTGGGATGAAGATCAGTTCCTCCAAATCCGAGGCCATGGTTTTGAGCCGGAAAAGGGTAGAGTGCCCTCTCCGGGTCAGGGAGGAGGTCCTACCCCAAGTGGAGGAGTTCAAGTATCTTGGGGTCTTGTTCACGAATGAGGGAAAAATGGAGCGTGAGGTTGATAGGCGGATAGGTGCAGGGTCTACAGTAAAGCAGGCACTGTACAGGTCTGTCGTGGTGAAGAGAGAGCTGAGTCAAAAGGCGAAGCTCTCAATTTACCGATCGATCTACGTTCCTACCCTCATCTATGATCATGAGCTTTGGATTGTGACCGAAAGAATGAGATCTTGGATATAAGCGGCCAAAATTAGTTTTCTCCGCAGGGTGTCTGGGCTCTCCCTTAGAGATAGGGTGAGAAGCTCGATCATCCGGGAGGGACTCAGAGTAGAGCTGCTGCTTCTCCACGTCGAGAGGAGCCAGTTGAGGTGGCTCGGGCATCTGTTTAGGATGCCTTCTGGACGCCTCCCTGGTGAGGTGTTCCGGACACGTCCCACCGGGAGGAGGCCCAGAGGAAGACCCAGGACACGCTGGAGGGACTATGTTTCTCGGCTGGCCTGGGAACGCCTCTGGATTCCCCTGGAAGAGCTGGCCCAAGTGGCTGGGGAGAGGGAAGTCTGGGCCTCCCTACTTTGGCTGCTACCCCCACGACCTGACTCCGGATAAGCGGAAGAAATTGGATGGATGGATGCTTTCACATCTGTTGTGTCAGGATGCTTTGAAAGAGTCGTGGTGAATATGTTTATGAAGGATGTGGCCTCCCACCTTGATCCTTTTCAGTTTGCTTACAAAACAGATTGAGCACAGAGGATGCTGTTATCAGGGTTCTTCATGTGATAAGCCTGGAAAACCCAACAGTCTACGTTTGTGGCCTATTTGTAGATTTCAGAGGCTCAGTGTTTGATCTTATTCATCGTTATGTGCTTATTTAGAAGCTGATCAAGATGAATCCATTTATAATCAAATTGCTCTTCATAAACCATCACTTCATCCTAAACACCAAGAAAACTAAAGAGGTCATTTTTGTTCACGCTCTGGTAATCACTCACAACAATGTAATGGAAGAAGTTAATGATCCCAAACATCACACATAGTCCTTGTGCTCTGGCTCAACATTACAGCTCTTTACAAGGCTCAGACTGGTGTAAGTGCCCCAACACTATCTTTGACAATGATGAGAACATAATTCTGGCTCGTTCCCTGCAATAAAAACTGCATGAGAGAACAGACAGAATACCACCACCTTCTCTCTCTCTGTAGAGACTAGTTAAACTAGTTTCTAGCTTGCCAGAGATTGTTATGTTGTCATATGTTATGCTTTTGATTCAACAGTTACTCCTATATTCTACAGGTTTATGTTTTGTATCTGTGTCATGAAGTTCTTGGCTGCCACAGCTAATCTACTTTAGCAAACACAAAAATGGCATTAATTCTAATTCCAACGTCATTGAGACCAAGTTTGGAGGAATAGTGGCTGAGAGTGATCCCTAACACATATTTTGAGTGTGTAACACATTGCACGAGAGCTTCTGAAACATTATTTTTAACGTTTGACAAATCTGATATAATCCATCATTTCTTAATACCCACCTTTTACCTAGCCCCCATGCTGCCTTGTATGAATTATGGGCACAACTTCCAGCGGGGACCAGAACCAGCCTTTGTTTATGTGTGAACAGTACGAACTAATGTAGTTTCTCCAAGCACTGTGGATTTAATTTAAACATGTAAGAACACCACCTGTCAGAGATCAAACAGGACAATATAATCATTCTGCTGCCTGCTGAGGACGAGGGATAGAGGACGAGCTGAAGAAGTGGCTGCAGATTACATCTACTAGCATATTTAGCAACATCTACTAGCATATTTAGCTACATCTACTAG
>NC_056499.1:53515478-53521512 GCF_014905685.2 Nematolebias whitei | reverse complement strand
ATATTTAGCTACATCTACTAGCATATTTAGCTACATCTACTAGCATTTTTAGCTACATCTACTAGCATATTTAGCTACATCACTAACTCGGTTTTTATAATGGTGAAGCGTTGAACATCCTGAAAAGCTTGGAGGTGTGTTAGTATCTCCACAGTAATAAGATTGGTGGTGTTTTGTTAAGAGGTGGGACAGAATTTTATTTACCTTAAATCAGACACAGAGCCCAGACAAACCCTTAAAGTCCTCCATCACTGAGCTTGGGTTAATTACAGAGAAAACCATGAAACTGAAGATGAACAAAAACTATAAAGCCGTGCCCTCCATACACTTGAAATCATACCTGATGTTCTCGTCACTGTTTTCAATCCTTCTCAGGATCCAGTGTCTCTTCTCTGGTGGTTTGTTGTAGTCCAGACATAAAGTAGGATGCAGGTTTTCTTCAATCGGCCGTTTGTCAACAAAGTGAAATGAAGACACATGCAACGTTTTTGCTGGTCTCTTCAAGTTCACAATTTTCAGCAACATTCTTCTTAATTCCTCATCTGTAGGTAGGAGATGGAAACTATACCTCTTTTCACAGGAACTCTTTTTGTTTTGGGTCCATGTTCAAAACTCTGTTGTTGTAGCCACTGACTTAGTTTGGTCTGGTTGTTCTGCAGCCCTGAACACAACAGGTACCTGAACTCAGCACGAAATGTAAACAAAACAAAAACAGGGTTTTATGTGCTGAACTGAATGTAAATTACTTTCAAGTAAACCATGGTCCATGCTCCATGATTAACCATTGATTACTGCTACGTCCTGTCTGACAGGAAGTTGTACCATAATCATTTATACAACAATACTCCCAGGAATAAGGTGGATAAGATGATCTTTTCCTCAGATTTGAAAGGTGGTGGGTGATCTGTATTCCTTCAAGAAATACTAGGCCTTTATTCATTCTGTGAGCTCAACAAGTAAAAATACAGTGACAATGAATTTTATCAATTGTTTTTTTGACAGACTTCATTCAACTTTTATTTATACAAGTTAGTCTCATTGAGCTTCGAGGACTCTTTACGAGAGAAACCTGCTTTTAAGTCAAAGTTTCTTTATTTGTCATTCCATCACATGTGGTACATGTGGTGGAACAAAATTGTGTACCCAGGGTCCCAGTTACACCCAACAAAAGTATAAAATGTAACAGAAAAACGGCAATAAGATCTAAGATATGAACTAAGAAAAACGTTAAACTAAAAATACAAATACTAAGCACTAATAGTACAAAACAATAGGCCAAACAGCAGCACGAACATGAGTCTGTGTGAGCAGGTGAGTACGAATGAACACAGCAGCGTGAAATAAATCAGCAGCATGAGATCAGGAGCACATATCAACAATCAAGGGGCATTACAGTAATTCTTCACAGTGATTATTCTGGTTAGAGATTCATGAGTGTAACAGCCTCAGGGTAGAAGCTGTTCCTCAGTCTAGTGGTTCTACACTTAATGCTCCTCATCCTCCTGCCTGAGGGGAGCAAGTCAAAAAGTGTGTGTGCTGGTTGAGTGGGGTCCTTCATGATGCAGGTGGTCCTCTTCCTGCATCTGGAGGTGTAGATGTCTGTGATGGTGGGGATGCTGACTTCAACAGTCTTCTGTGCAGCCTCCACCACTCTCTGCAAAGCTTTTCTTTCTGCAGCTGTGCAGCCTCCATGCCACACATTGATGCTGGAGCACAGGATGCTCTCCACTGCACACCTGTAGAAGGAGGTGAGGACTGAGCTTCCCAGACCAGCTCGTCTCAGCTGCCTGAGGAAGTAGAGTCTCTGATGAGCTTTCTTCATCAGGCTGGTGGTGTTGTTGCCCCAGCTGAGGTTGTCATTCAGGTGCACATCCAAGTACTTGTAGCTGGAGACCACTTCCACCACAGATCCTCTTATGTTCGTGGGGTGTAGGTGTGTTTGTTCCGTCTGAAGTCCACAACCATCTGCTTCGTCTTCTTCACATTGATGTGAAGGGTGTTCTTTCTGCACTGTCAACTTCTGTTAATATTTAGGCACTCTTGGGGCCCCATGCTTGCCTTGGGGCCCAAAGCAGCCATTTTGCCTTGGGCCAGCTCTGCCGAGCTCAAAAGATCCACTGACACAGTAGTGTTCCTTATTATTGTTCTTGTGCTGAATGACTTGCCTGTTGGTGGTTAAACATGCACAAAACAGTCATGAAACTTAACAGTGACTTTAAGATCCTGGTAAAGTTTAGAGATTCTGAGGGCCACAAGCGTGGTAAGATAAAAAACGGCTCCCTTTACAAACTTTCAAACATCTCTTTTTTTTTCCTATAATTACACATTCAAATATGAAAATCAGCATTATTATATGTAACAGAACAACAAAAAGTTTTTTTTTCTGTTTTTTTCTTTTTCACAAATGTCCTGTAACAAACAGGAAGTTGACATTTAGAATTGAAATTGTCACTTTGGCCACATATTTTCTAGCTACTACATTTAAATGAAATTCAGATTTGAAAGAGTCTGCTTCAGACAAAGTGAATAACTATGAATCAGAATCAGAATAAACTTTATTGGCATTGCACCGAGATACAATGCAAATATGTACGTACAGTCGTCCGAAGATGGGCAGAGTGCACGAAGCTGCGGCTAAAATAATCAGCGCGGCCTTCTTATTCTTATTCAGAATAATAATTTGCTTAGATAAGAAAAGGAAAGAAAACATGAGGAGCGACGGTATTAAAAAAAAGATCTCTCACACCGTGTCCTAGACAGGGCACAATTTGAGGCATCAAAAAATCTACCACAGCAAAGCAACATAAACAGATGTAATACATTTACATATAGGCGGTGAAAACATTGAATTTTTAATGGAAAGTCATAGCATAGTCCATAGCCCCCCCTCAGCCATTGTCCAGATAAGAGGTGACTTCATCTTCAGCTCAGTTGAGGTTCTGTTACATGTCCACGGCCTTGGGGAAGGGAGGGGTGAGGAAACAGTCAAAGCATCTTTGTTGTTTTCCAAACATTCCAGGAGGAGTTGAGATAAGTCTGGCATCAAGGCCATATTTTGGGTCAGGCAGAACTCGTGAATTGTTGTTTCTGCCTTTAAAGTCTCGCTGGTACATATTCTCTGATGGAAACTTCAAAACAGCCGAACTGATCCTTTACTCCAAAGTCGAGCTCACAGCTTTCTCCAAGATTATTCCCACCATTCATGAGTGCTGCCAGGGAGATCACAGTCCTGATACAGCTGCTCCAAATCCCTGTCACAGCTCCACATTCAGTCCGAGCACTGTCAAGCTTCAACACCTCCACATGAATTTGTAGACAACCAGATTCCACCAACCCAAACAGTAGATTCTATTCGTCATCATGAATCCAATTTTTCCTCTAGAGTTCAGAGTGTCCTCCTTACCCTGACTCCTGTCAGGAGAAGTTGATCGATTTTGTTGAGAGACCAGCTGATCCTTCCAATTAAGAGGTATGCAGGAAAAAAAAAGAGGCTTTTTAAGGGTTCACAGGACAAAAGAGCGCAGCAGGGAAGCGGGTGGGGGGGCAGAGAGGGAAAACACGTCTGGTTTCACCATAGAGTAGCAAGAAAAAAAAAAAAGAAAAAAAATGAACACATGAAGCCTGAGCGTTCATTGTGATGGAAAAGAAGATGCACTGATGATCCATCTGACATGTCCTTATGAGGAGGTACCAACTATCCTGTAGCTATCACTTCACAGATTGTTGTTAGGTCCTGCAGACCTCCAGGACACTGACACAAAACACCTTTTTTAGTTTTTAGGTCTACCTGTGCAGATTATCATATTTTTTTGTGTAAAAGTAAAGGAACAGGTGGTGAGGTGGTTGTTATGTTTTTGCGGAGACTTTATGAGAAGATAAGACTGTCCACAGCATGAACATGAGCCTGGGTTTGATGATGTCCATGAGTAAAACATGTTCTCAGTTGGTGGGTCTAAAGTGATGGAGGAATATAGAAAAGTTGCGTTGAAAGAGCAGAGTGTAATCAACTTCTCTCTTGTGGTAAAGAGCAGATGTTTAATGTGTGAAGAAACGATGAAGGAGATAAGGAACACAGGTTGTTGATTTTTATCAATTTGCCACAAACAAATCTTGGTTCAGCTGTTTCCTCTTCAGGGTCTCCACAGCGAGTCATCCTCCTTCATATCACTCTGTCCTCTGCATCCCACCTGGAGCAGAAGGACTCCTAGGTCTGTATGATCTTTGTGGACTTTACATCTGCCTTCAACACCATAATTGCCCAGACCCTGATGGACAAACTACTCAAACTAAGACTGGGATGCATTACGAATAACAATGAGTCCAACTGTGGAACACCTGGAGAGCTGGTGCAGGAAGAACAAACTTCACATCAATGTGAAGAAAATGAAGGAGATGGCCGTGGACTTCAGGCAGAACAACCCCCCCCCCCACACACACACACACACACCCCCACACACCCCCACCCCCTGAACATAGGAGAATCTGCGGTGGAAGTGGTCTCCAGCTACAAGTACTTGGGTGTACACCTGAATAACAACCTCAGCTGGGGCAACAACACCACCTGCCTGATCAAGAAAGCTCATCAGAGACTCTACTTCCTCAGGCAGCTGAGACGAGCTGGTCTGGGAAGCTCAGTCCTCACCTCCTTCTACAGTCAGTCAGAGTCAGAGTTTCTTTATTGTCATTCGCACCTCATGTGGTACATGTGGTGGAGCGAAATTATGTACACAAGGTCCCAGTTACATCCAACAATAAAATGTATAAGAAAAACAGTAATGACATCTAAGATATGAACTAAGAAAAACATCAACTAAATATACACTAAACACTCATAACATAAAAACATTGAACATCAGCACAAACATGAACATGAGTCTGTGAGCAGATGTGCACGCATGAACACATCAACATTGAAACAGATCAGCAGCAACATGAAACAGATCAGCAGCAACATGATATGGTTTTTCACAGTGATTATTCTAGTTAGAGATTCATGAGTCTAACAGCCTCAGGGTAGAAGCTGTTCCTCAGTCTAGTGGTTCTACACTTAATGCTCCTCAACCTCCTTCCTGAGGGGAGTGGGGCAAAAAGTGTGTGTGCTGGGTGAGTGGGGTCCTTCATGATGCAGGTGGCCCTCTTCCTGCATCTGGAGGTGTAGATGTCTGTGATGGTGGGGAGGCTGATTCCGACAGATTTCTGTGCAGCCTTCACCACTCTCTGCAAAGCTTTTCTTTCTGCAGCTGTGCAGCCTCCATGCCACACGTTGATGCTGGAGCACAGGATGCTCTCCACTGCACACCTGTAGAAGGAGGTGAGGACTGAGCTTCCCAGACCAGCTCGCCTCAGCCGTCTGAGGAAGTAGAGTCTCTGATGAGCTTTCTTGATCAGGCTGGTGGTGTTGTTGCTCCAGCTGAGGTTGTCATTCATGTGTACACCCAAGTACTTGTAGCTGGAGACCACTTCCACCGCAGATCCTCTTATGTTCAGGGGGGTGTAGGTGTTTTTGTTCCTTCTGAAGTCCACAATCATCTCCTTTGTCTTCTTCACATTGATGTGAAGGTTATTCTCTCTGCACCAGCTCTCCAGGTGTTCCACCTCTTGCCTGTAGCTGGACTCATCATTGTTTGTGATGCATCCCACCACCGCTGTATCATCTGCAAACTTTACAATGTGACAGCCTGGATGGGTAGCTGCACAATCATATGTGAGCAGAGTAAACAGGAGGGGGCTCAACACACATCCCTGAGGAGAGCCAGTGCTGAGGGTTATGGTGGAGGAGGAGAGGTTGTGGATCCTCACTAACTGTGGTCTGTTTGTTAAAAAGTCTAGTACCCAGTTGCAGATGGAGGGGCTTAGTCCTAGTGTGGATAGTTTGTCCATCAGGGTTTGGGGGATCATGGTGTTGAAGGCGGATGTGAAGTCCACAAAGAGCATACGGACGTAAGAGTTTTTCTGCTCCAGGTGGTTGAGTGCAGTGTG
The DNA here is from genome assembly GCF_014905685.2 of Nematolebias whitei. Lineage (NCBI taxonomy): Eukaryota > Metazoa > Chordata > Actinopteri > Cyprinodontiformes > Rivulidae > Nematolebias > Nematolebias whitei. The sequence goes on along the minus strand of NC_056499.1, from coordinate 53,515,533 downwards.
GACCACAGAGGAGATTGCATCCTCTGTTGATCGGTTCTCACGGTATGCGTACTGA
>NC_056499.1:53505117-53515078 GCF_014905685.2 Nematolebias whitei | reverse complement strand
AACCTCCTTCCTGAGGGGAGTGGGGCAAAAAGTGTGTGTGCTGGGTGAGTGGGGTCCTTCATGATGCAGGTGGTCCTCTTCCTGCATCTGGAGGTGTAGATGTCTGTGATGGTGGGGAGGCTGACTCCAACAGATTTCTGTGCAGCCTTCACCACTCTCTGCAAAGCTTTTCTTTCTGCAGCTGTGCAGCCTCCATGCCACACGTTGATGCTGGAGCACAAGATGGTCTCCACTGCGCACCTGTAGAAGGAGGTGAGGACTGAGCTTCCCAGACCAGCTCGCCTCAGCCGTCTGAGGAAGTAGAGTCTCTGATGAGCTTTCTTGATCAGGCTGGTGGTGTTGTTGCTCCAGCTGAGGTTGTCATTCAGGTGTACACCCAAGTACTTGTAGCTGGAGACCACTTCCACCGCAGATCCTCTTATGTTCAGGGGGGTGTAGGTGTTTAGCTAAGCTACAGGTGTACAGTAGAGAGCATCCTGTGCTCCAGCATCAACATGTGGCATGGAGGCTGCACAGCTGCAGAAAGAAAAGCTTTGCAGAGAGTGGTGAAGGCTGCACAGAAGAATGTTGGAGTCAGCCTCCCCACCATCACAGACATATACACCTCCAGATACAGGAAGAGGGCCACCTGCATCATGAAGGACCCCACTCACCCAGCACACACACATTTTGTCCCCTCCCCTCAGGCAGGAGGTTGAGGAGCATTAAGTGCAGAACCACTAGACTGAGGAACAGCTTCTACCCTGAGGCTGTTAGACTCATGAATCTCTAACCAGAGTAATCACTGTGAAAAATCACATCATGTTGCTGCTGATCTGTTTCATGTTGCTGCTGATCTGTTTCATGTTGCTGCTGAGCTGTTTTCATGTTACTGTGTTCATTTGTACTCATCTGCTCACACAGACTCATGTTTGTGCTGCTGTTGTTCAGCATATTGTTTTTGTACTACTAGTGCTTAGTATTAGTGCATAGTTTAGCGTATTTCTTAGTTCATATCTTAGCTCTGATTACAGTTTTTCTTTTATAATTTTGTACTTTTGTTGGATGTAACTGGGACCCTGTGTACACAATTTCATTCGCATCACATGTACCATATGTGAATGACAAAAAAAAACCTTGACCTTGAACTACCTCCATGTCCTCTCTAACTGCATCCATATATTTCTTCTTTGTCTTTTTCCTGGCAGCTGTGTTTCTAACATCCTTCTACCAATATACCCACTGTCTCTCCTCTGGACATGTCCAAACCATCTCAGTCTGGTCTCTCTAACTTTATCTCCCAGTTGTTCAACCTGTGCTGTACCTCTGATGATCTCATTCCTAATCTTCTCCATCCTTGTCACTCCTAAGGAGAACCTCAACATCTTCATTTCTCCTTCTTGCAGTTCTGTCTCCTGTCTTTTTGTCCATGTCTCTGTCTCTAGACCATACAACATAACTCGTTTCACCACTGTCTTGTAAACTTTTCCTTTGACCTTTGCTGACATTCTTTTGTTACTCTCTTCTTCACCTCTTTACCACACTCCCAATTTGCTACAAAACAAATATCCAGCAGAAAATTCCAGGATGAGACAACACCAAGCAGCAGAATGTCTAATCTAAGACTGTAAGAGAATCTCTTAAAACAAAGGTTTTCAGCCAGAAGAACATAGCCTCCAGCAGTCGTCACTTCAGCAGACAGTTTGATGTCCTGTACAGGATGTTTCTGTCACCTCCTGATAAGGACGTCTCAGAGGACCTATCAGTAAATCTTATTGTCCAGAATAATCAACCCTCAGTGTTTGATAACATTTATCACCGGTGTCCTAATCATACATTGACCAAGTCTGAAGCTTAAACTTCTAAATCAGCAGGAGCTGATCTAAATGTAAAATGACATAAAAAAAAAAATGCAGACTCTGTTTGTTTCAGGTCTTGGCTTCACAGCAGAATTTATTGCCTTGCAACAACTCTGAATGTTGGTGTAATTCCCAGGATTTATCTTTGCCCATAACTGAACTGAACAACACAAGAGATGTGATTGTGACATAACAAATCCACTACACTTCCTGAAACACTTAAAAACATGTCCTCAGTACACATGCGTAAGTTGTCAAGACATACAGAAAAACTCCTTGAACCAATGTCTAGCTCCAACAGGAACCAGTGGACGGTGAATCATGTTTCTACTGAGTTGTAGAGCTCCAAGATGGCTGACATTACCACTCGCTTTCATTGAATCTCTTGTCTGTGGGGAATAGAAAGAGGAGGAGCAGTGGGACAAAATGTGAGTTGGAAAAAAAAAAGAACAATAAAAATAAACCAACATATTATTAGAACAATTGTAATGCTTCAACTCTTATCAGTCTCTTAAATAAAATAAAAAGGTGGCACAGTGGCACAGTTGGTAGAGCTGCTGCCTCTCAGCTATCAGGTCGCTGGGTCAAATTCCAGCCCAGGACCTTTCTATAGGTGGAGTTTGCATGTTCTCTCCGTGCATACATGGATTTTCTCAAGGTACTCCAGTTTCCTCCCACAGACCAACAACATGCATGTTAGACTGATTGGTAACTCTAAAATTGTCTCTAGGTGTGAGAGAGTGAATGGTTGTTTGTCTCGTTTGTCTCTATGTGTCCCTGTGGTGGACTGGAGACCTGTCCAGGGTGTCCCCCACCTCTCGGACAGTGACTGCTGGACATGGGCACCAGTGACCCCTGTGACCCAAAAAGGAAGAAGCAGGTAAAAGATAATGGATGGATGGATGGATGGATGATCCAGTCAGAACTTCCAGCTCCAGTTAGGAACACACAACTGCCAGCAGTAATGTGGTCCTGGACCAGTTCTGGAACTGATTTGAACCTGATTCTGCTCGGGAGACATTTCTTTATGCTCCTGTTGATAAAATAAAAATGTTTTAAAGCTTTAACACTCCTTCAAATCAAAAACCTGATCAAATGGACCATTCACATTGTGCAGGAACACAGATCTGGTGTCAGCAGGTTCATTTCAATTCAGTTCAGTTTATTTCTATAGCACCAAGTCACAGCGGAAGTCGTTTCAGGACACTGAACAGCAACATCCATATATAAAAATAATAATTTAACATTTATCTGAGGAGCAGACTGCTTTGAGTTTAACTCCAGAACTCTCATATTGAGCAAGCATGAAGGTGAGAGTGGAAAGGAAAAACTCCCTCATGAGGAAGAAACATTTAGCAGAACCAGACTCAGGACAAGTGGTCATCTGCTTCAACTGACTGAGTTTGAGAGGAACAGATACACAAAGCAGGTCAAGAATCACATGTTAAGATAGAAATTGTATAAAATGAAACATATTCAATTTTAACAATTTTTTTTTAAAACTCTAGGGCCTGCGAGTAAGCCTGCAGTCTGAGAGCGAAATGCTCTGTTGGTAAAATATGGGCTGTGAAGTTCTGGCTCGTGAAAACAGAAGATAATTTCTGAAATTCAGAGACAACTGGAGAAAAGTTGTATTTTCAAATTTATCCCAGGCTTGTTTAATGTTTGCACCCATCACATCTCCAGGTAAACCCAGAGTCCTATAAAGAGAGAGTTGCGACACTCCCATAGACTCCCATAGAAAGAATGGAATGCGGAAGTCACGTGGGTCATGCAGCGGCAAAAAGTTCCAAACATCAGCGGGTTCAGCATTGAACGTAGTTCATTCTGCGTGTTTTTCCGGTAAGTTGATGCAAATACGACACTTTTTTGCCATTGCGAAGCGTTATCTGACTGTTCTGTACCACAATTTATCAACATTAATACTTCATGTTGCCAGTTTTAGTTAATGAAACGTTAAATTGCTAGTTGTGTTTTAACTGCAGCTGCTCTGCAACATGACGGTTTAAACAGGTCTATTTCTAATTCAACATTTTAAAATATCTAATACTGCTTAAATTTTGAAAGGTGGTCTTTTTAAAATTTATGGTAATTCCAGTTACTGAAATCAACTAGAAAATATTTGGCCTTTTTTTCCTGAGAGATTCGTTCAACCTTTATTTCTACAGGTAAATCCCATTGAGCCTCGAGGACTCATTTACAAGAGAGACCTGATTTAACAAAGAATGATGACAACATAACAACAAGATTGACGTAATTTAGTTAAAGTTATTGATCATTTGTCAAAGACTGCAGCATAAATTGTGACATTATCATTAAAGAAAAACGTGATTGTGGAGATGAGTCCATTTTTTTCATGTTTTCCAGGTAAACCAGAGGAGAATGACTTCATGAACTGAATGTTGCATTCAAAGTATCACAAAGGTACAAGATCTCATTTTCTGTCTTCCAAATCAATAATAGCTTAATCAAGATGTTTGAATAAAATTACTTTAACACCATAACCTTCACAAAGTTGGTATTTACTGCAGGACTGTTAAATTACTTTTGTTTTATATTATTAGTTTAGCGTATGGTAATCATGGGTCAAGTTGAGATGAGACTCTCTTTCAAGACAGAACAAGAAATAAGAATTATTACAAGAATATATCAGCATCAATAAACTGTAGGACAGTAACAAAACAATTTACTAAACTATCACAGGCACATTGAGATGGAGCTGGAAGTTATTCTTCATGCCAGTTGTCTTCATCTGATCTTTTGTAAAAATATGTCAGTATTTCTTTTCCATTAATATTTTTCTTCGCAGGACTGAGTTAATTTTCTTGTCTGTGAGTTTCTTCTGTCCTGTTTATGTATTTTTTTTTGTGTTCTAATTGTTCCTCAGGTTTTTCATCTCTGTTCCCTGACTGCCTGTTGATCCATCCTCCTGGTCCTGTTGATCCTGGATCATCAGATCCTGACATGTCCCCGTCCACTGAGGACACATTTTCTTCTTTCCCTCATCTCACTCGCCTCATTTCTGTTTCTTCCTTCCTCAGTCTCTGAAATTACACCGGCACTGTTAGAATGAAGATATTGTTCAATAAAAATATGACATGTCTTATTTAACACTGTTCGTACCAAAGTTTAATTTAGAACAACATGTGTGATCACTGGTCAGATCACTGGTCAATGGATCAACATGCAGTGGAAGTTCTGCTGTTCTTCTCATTTGGTTCTGGTCCATGAACAACTGGTTGAACCTCCTTCAGTCTCACACATCCTCACTGTGTCTCTGTGAACTGTCCTCTCTCTAAATGTGCCTGTAGAGTGACATTAGTTTATTTTCTTGCACATTTCTTTGACAGTTAAACATTTTGAGCCCTGATTGAAAATGTTTGTGCAGATTAAACTTCCAGCTCTCACTTTGTGTTGTTGTGATGATGATGATGGTGCTCCTGCTGACTTCAGATGATGTCATTAATAAACAGTATAAATGGCAGTAAAAGTACTTTATTAAAGCTTGTTTTACATTTTACATATTTTATAATAAATTGTTTGGAAATTTATTTTTGCACAATTAACACTTATTTTGTCATCTGTTATGATTTTAACTAGAAACAGTTTCATTTAAATGAACATTTTAATCATCCATCCATCCATCCATCCATCCATCCATCCATTATCTTTACCCGTTTATTCCATTTTGGGTCACGGGGGTCGCCGGTGCCCATGTCCAGCAATCACTGTGCGAAGGGCGGGGTACACCCTGGATGGGTCACAAGTCCATCACAGGGCCACATAGAGACAAACGAGACAAACAACCATTCACTCTCTCACTCACACCTAGGGACAATTTAGAGTTACCAATCAGCCTAACATGCATGTTTTTGGCTGTGGTAGGAAACCGGAGCACCCGGAGAAAACCCACGCATGCACGGAGAGAACATACAAACTCCAACCAGAAAGGCCCCTGGACCGGGGTTTGAACCAGGGACCTGCTCGCTGAGAGGCAGCAGCTCTACCAGTTGCGCCACCGTGCTGCCCAACATTTTAATCAATGAATTACAATTTATCCAATGGTTGTCAGGCTACAATCAACTCAGTTATCCAGGTACTTGGTTCCCATCAAAAAACGACAAATACAACAATTATATTCAGGTCTCTCTTGTAAATGAGTCCTCGTGGCTCAATGGGACGAACCTGTTTAAATAAAGGTTGAATTAATATCTTCTATAGAAATCAAGAATTCATCCAGATGATCTAAGGTAAGCTGGAGCAGATCTGAACTGCTGCATGGATGACAAGGTGGAGCATTCTCATGCAGAGAACATCAGAAATAGCTTTATAACAGGTGTTACTCTGATCTTTTTTTTTTTTTTTTATCGTGTGCAACGTTATAAAACACTGACATGGCTATATTGATCATTGTATTGCATATACATTTTTTTCTAACAAATATGTGTTTGCAGTCTTGTTTCCTTCTATAATGATAAATGTATCAGCCGCTTCTAAAAACGCTTTGATAAAATGCATAGTCTGTGAAATAATCAGTAATCAGTTAAGTAATCAGTTCGTTACTGCTCAATAATTACTGAAAGACACCAGGTAAAGTAAGAAAAGTCGATTTTTGTGTTATGTTGCGCCAGCATCTGCTCAAACTGACTGACAGCGATGAACTGTTTGGAACTATTGGGAGCTGCATGAACCACGTGACCGTGTATCGGCGAGTTCAAAGAATGTCGCAACTCTCTCTTTATAGGGCTCTGGGTAAACCACTCAGTCTGCTGCTGGTCAGGCTCCGCCCCCTCACTTGGGCTATCACAGCTGTGTTGCTGCACAAGATTCACCATGATAAGGCAACATTTCTCCCAACAAATGAGGAAGCTGACTTTATCACTGAGTGCTGCCTTGTCTGCAGACCTCCCAGCATGCCGCGGGGCTGACAGATCACTGCGGTACATTGGTCATGAGTAAGCAGTTTTTCTGTAAAAGCAAATTCTGAGTTCCCATGAAGAGACGAACGAAAGGAGCAGAAAGAGACATAAAAAACTGGGTTTTATTTAGTTTGAGGGAAGGATGATGAGTTTTTCTGCCAAATCAAAGTTTGTTTTGCTGCTGTTTGTGGTTAGAAGGACTCTAGCCATTCATGGAGGTCACTTTTTTTGTTTTGTTTTGTGTTGTTCTGCACAACTAAACCAAACTCGGTTACTGCTCATGGACCAAACTCTGAGAACATGAAGGTTAGACCTACATGTTTCTGTGCACATGCTCAGCTGCTTCCTCTTTTTTTAATGCATATTAATATTTCTCAAAAATCCATTTACAATTTTCTGCAGAAACAACTTATTAGCATTGCAACAGGAAAACCGTTGGTTACGTACTGTAACCCCAGATTCTATGAGTATAGGCGTAACCCTTTAAGGCTGTCGCTGATGGGTTTTATCCCGATATGCGAAGCATTGCACTGAAAAATTTAGTCCACGCCCACCTGCTGTGTGGGCTTCACCCGGTACGTATAAATTACGTTAAGAGCGGGTAATCGGCTCCCAAATAGCTTTTTCTTCAGCCATTTAGGAGCCAGTGTTAAAGGGCTACGCCTATACTCATAGAATCTGGGGTTACAGTACGTAACCAACGTTCTATTTCGTATAGGCTTTGCCCTTTAAGGCTGTCGCTGATGGGTTAAGGGCGAAGCAGATGTGGTCCTCGCCTCACTGGGTCCATTCGAACACCGTATGAAGCAGAAGCTTGCCCAAAAAAACGTCTTGTCACTCAGCTCCCCATGTACATAATTATGTATTGCGTAATTATGTGTGCCATGCACAGATGCATGTTGTGAAACTATGCGTTCTGAATGCCTGAACGCCCCGGAAAAGTTTCAACGGGGAGGGAAAAATGCTGAAAAGAGCCATGAACCAACTGGTTTATGGCTGAACAGTATGAACAGATTAATAATAACAGGAGAGCTGATTATTAATCAAATGAACTGATTGGTAACAACAGTCATGAACTGATTAGTGACAATAGAACCAAAATAACAATCACAACTTGTGACTGATAACATCTCACACTGTAATGCATGCAGACAGATGTGAGTTGAACGGAGTTCCATGAAACAACAATATTCATTCTGTTAAAACACTAAGGACAGAATGTGTCATGGAACGAGCCGTCACATCACGTAATTAAAAGTGAATAAATGAGCAGGGTGTTGACCACGCGGCCGCAGTTCAAATATCCTGCATTGTCATACCATTATGCAAAGCAGTCAAAGATGCAATACCCCTGATCGAGTGTGCCCTGAGATTGACAGGAGGCTCTAAATCTGATGCTCTGTAGGCTTCAGAAAAGGCCCCACACAGCCAGTGTGACAAGCGCTGGGTGGATAACGGGCGACCTGCAGATGCATCTCTATAATGCACAAACAAATGTTGAATTTGACACATTGCAGCTGTGTGTGCTATGTAACGCGTCAACGTCCGCACCGTACAGAGAAGATGGAAAAACGCTTCTTCTTCTGATTTGTGGGGGGAAGGGAAAACCCCTCCAACGATATCACTCTTGATTTAAAAGAGCTTGTGATGTTTTAGGGATAAAAGCTGGATTTGGTCTTAGATCAGCTGAGCTGCCGTCAGCCTGAATTCTGAGACATGACGGAGCGACAGAGAAGGCAGATAATCACTCACTCTCTTAGCGGATGTTAAAGCCAGCAGCAGGGCTATTTTAAGAGCAAGAATTTAATTGGGACCTTATCCAGAGGCTCAAATGGAGCTTTGATCAGGGCTCGCAGGACTAGCGTTAAATCCCACTGTGGAGCAAGTGGGTGTGAAAAACAGGCCTGTGTCTTTGTACACCTTTTAGAAAAAGCTTCATCAGCGGATGATTAAAAGCTGTTCTGTCTCCGAACCCTTCGTGGCAGGAAAAGATGGCTGCAGCATACGTTAATCGTGCTGGACGCCAAATTTCTGTCCATCAGCTGTTGGAGAAAGGACAGCATGTCGCCTAGTGGACATGAGGTGGCCTCTTTACCTTTCTCTGTACACCAGCGCTGAAAAACTGACCACTTTAATGTGTATAGCGCTGTTGTAGATGCAGCACGTTGTAGTATGAACAGGGTGCAGATATATTCATACATTTAACGGGTTCTTCATTTTTCTGAACTGTGTAAATGTCGTGCATTGAATTGAACAGAAATGTAACGAGAGACGTTATTTATCTTTGACCCATCAAAATGAATGCGGTCATTTATTTACAGAATCAAAGTTTAACATCAAACATTTACATTAATTTGGCAAAATATGAAAATAACAACAGCATAGTTTTACAGGAAGTGAGAACAATACGGCGATTGTTTTCACTTTTCAGCTAAAACGGCAGACATCAATTCACACGGCGGTGATTGAGAAACTTTGCTTCAGACATTTCTAAAAATATCTGTAATGATTTTAGGAGAAAGGAGAGTTTAAAGATGAAAATGGAGATTTATCTTACAGAGAGATGTGTGAGGGAATTTATCTGTAGTACCAGAACAACACGCTCTTTGGAAAATCAGCTTGGCCACGGTACGCTTGGTCGAAATAGAACTTTTACCTGGTTGATGATAGTTTCAGCGTCGGTGTAGAGTTCTCCTTTTGACTCTTTTTCAGCGTCTCCGTGAGGACAGCTAACAACCCTTAGGAGTCGTGTGAGGTTATCCAAACAGAAGTTATAATTCCCAACATCGTCTCTGGATCAGCTTGAATGCCTGCGTGTGCATCCAAGAACTCTGAACTCTTTTCTCCCACTCTTTCAGGCTCTTCTTTTCTCGTCTCGACTCATCTCGACACAGACTCCAGAGAACCGGGAAGTTGCCACATTTAAATGGGTTCAACTTCCGGGTCATTTGAGAGCTTTTTGATTGGTGGATAGACCAGAATAGAGGTGTGGTTTGTGATGTAAGGTGTTATGGAAAGTCAAGGATAGAGATTAAGATTGTTTAAAACAGACAGAAAGATTGTTGGAGAACTTCAGACTTCGTGGAGTCAATTCACCTAGTATCTTCTGTGAAAGTTAAACATGACATTTCTTTTCAGTAAACTTTTTAGTTGACCGAACCTCGAACTCTAACACACTTACAAATTTGCTCATTGAAGACAGAA
>NC_056499.1:53496773-53505107 GCF_014905685.2 Nematolebias whitei | reverse complement strand
GGGTTTTGACCTTAGGCTTAGTTTGACATCAGGTTAAGTTCACTACAATGTGAATCCTGAATTGTGCGCACTACATCCTGTGGGAGACCCATCCCTTCTAAGCGGGTCTGCTCAGCAGCCAGACCCACAGGTGCTGGCCTATTTCTGGGTAACTCGTGATCGCTCCTCCTGTCTGGAGGAGAGCGTCCTCCCTCCACGGCAGTTTCCACGGGCGCCCCAATAGCAGGTGTCGCAGGACTGGGAACCATGGTGCGTTCACGCGCTCGGGGGCCACCAGGAGATCTATCACGGCAAGGATCAGCCCAGTTCAAACAAAATAAATCGGTGTACACATACCATATCACAGAACAGCTGCCTGTCAGTGGTGACAAGCTTGCGCTGATGCGCTACTCTTCTTCTTCTTCGGTTTTAAAGGCAGCACGCCTGGCTCTTCTTCTTCTGTCTGTAACATTAACAGCAGCGCTACCATCTACAATAATAACTTTGTTGTGCGGAACATACTCACTCACACTATCTGTCCGGCTACTATAATAACAGTGTGCACGTAACATTTTTTTTTCTCATTCCTGAAACGCTAAAATCAGGGACATTTCCGGGGACAGCTTTAACTGGGGACAGGTCGTCCAAAACGGGGACTGTCCCCGGAAATCAGGGACATCTGGTCACCCTAGATTAAGGTGACCACATTTCTGATATTAAATCTGGGGACATTTCCAGCTCAGAGACAAAAATAAATAAAATGTTGTCAAGATGAAATTAAAAATGAGGACAGTTACGATTTTATTTAGTTTAATATTTTCATTCATGTTTAAACAATAAAAATCAAATGTAGCAACAGGAATATATCTATCAACACATAAACACACACATGGGGTGGCTGTGGCTGAGTGGTTAGAGCAGTCGTCCTCCAATGCGAGAGTTGGGGGTTCGAATCCACCAGCAGTCACATGCTGAAGTGTCCCTGGGCAAGACACTGAACCCCTCATAGCCTCTGATGTGTGTCCCATTAGTGAATGAATGTGACCTAAAAGTACTGATTAGTCTAATTAGAATGATTTGTTCAATTAGCTTTGTAGAGATCTACAAACCGGATTCCAAAAAGGTTGGGACACTAAACAAATTGTGAATAAAAACTGAATGCAATGATGTGGAGATGGCAAATGTCAATATTTTATTCGTAATATAACATAGATGACAGATCAAAAGTTTAATCTGAGTAAATGTAACATTTTAAAGGAAAAATACGTTGATTCAAAAATTCACAGTGTCAACAAATCCCAAACCTTTGAAAAAAGTTTGGACAAATAGCAATAAGTGGCTGGAAAAAGGAAATTGAGCATATAACGAACAGCTGGAAGACCAATTAACACTAATTAGGTCAATTGACAACATGATCGGGCATAAAAAGAGCTTCTCAGAGTGTCAGTGTCTCTCAGAAGCCAAGATGGTAAGAGGATCACCAATTCCACCATTGTTGCGCAGAAAGATAGTGCAACAACACCAGAATGGTGTTACCCAGCGTAAAATAGCAAAGACTTTTACGTTATCATCATCAACCGTGCATAACATCATCAAAAGATTCAGAGAATCTGGAACAATCGCTGTGCATAAGGGTCAAGGCCGTAAAACTACTGGATGCTCGTGATCTCCGGGCCCTTAAACATCACTGCACCTCAAACAGGAATGCCACTGTCAAGGAAATAACAGAATGGGTTCAGGAATACTTCCAGAAAGCATTGTCAGTGAACACAATCCACCGTGCCATCTGCCGTTGCCAGCTGAAACTCTACAGTGCAAACAGGAAGCCATTTCTAAGCAAGCTCCACAAGCTCAGACGTTTGCACTGGGCCAAGGGTCATTTAAAATGGAGTGTGGCAGAATGGAAGACGACGATGGAAGACTGTGGTCAGATGAGTCACGATTTGAAGTTCTTCATGAAACACTGGGACGCCATGTCATCCGGACCAGAGAGGACAAGGACAGCCCAAGTTGTTCTCAACGCTCCGTTCAGAAGCCTGCATCACTGGTGGTATGGGGTTGCATGAGCGCTTGTGGCATGGGCAGTTTGCATGTCTGGAACGGCGCCATTAATTTAGAGAACTATGTTCAAGTTCTAGAACAACATATGCTCACATCTAGATGTTATCTCTTTCAGGGAAGACCCTGCATTTTTCAACACGATAATGCCAGACCACATTCTGCAGCAATCACAACATCATGGCTGCGTAGGAGAAGGATCCGGGTACTGAAATGGCCAGCCTACAGTCCAGATCTTTCACCTATAGAGAACATTTGGCGCATCATAAAGAGGAAGGTGGGACAAAGAAGGCCCAAGACGATTGAACAGTTAGAGGCCTGTATTAGACATGAATGGGAGAGCATTCCTATTTCTAAACTTGAGAAACTGGTCTCCTCTGTCCCCAGACCTCTGTTGAGTGTTGTAAGAAGAAGGGGGGGTGCCACACAGTGGTAAAAATGGACTTGTCCTAACTTTTTTGGGATTTGTTGACGCCATGAAATTTGGAAACAACAGATTTTTCCCTTAAAATTATACATTTTCTCAGATTAAACTTTTGATCTGTGATTTGTGTTCTATTCTGAATAAAATATTAGATGTTGGCACCTCCACATCATTGCATTCAGTTTTTATTCACAATTTGTTTAGTGTCCCAACTTTTTTGGAATCCAGTTTGTAGTAGAGTGCTGTATGAATGGGTAAATGAGGACACAGATTGTATTGTAAAGTGCTTTGAGTATCTTGAAATAAGATAGAAAGGTGCTATATAAGTACAGTCCACAAAAAAAAAGTAGTAGCAGTTGTGTCAGAAACATTTGTAATGGGGGTGGGAGTTCACTGGAGGGGGCATCTGGGGGATCTCCCCCAGAAATGTTTGAATATAAGGTAGATAAGTAGACACCATTTCCTGCAATCTGGTATATTTTAATGGGTTATTACTATTTTTACTTCCATAAGAAAACACTTGATTCAATAACTATTTTAGAAAGCACTGTGGTTTGAGTATCTTCCCATTAATTAAGTGGAATGGATTCGTTCATGAAGAAATAGAAACGGCACGGGGTGAACTATTGTGGTTCTGCGAGGCCTCCTGTGTCTGAAGAGCCATCAGCCATGGTACCATGGAGGTCTGGATAGAATAAGAGCAGAAAAGTTTATGGACAGATAATAGTAAAGTTTTTGCTTCGACTTATGGCTGCTCACTTCTTCAGGGGCTGCCACAGCAAAGTCGCACGAAGACTTGGTGATTGATTTTATGCCGGATGTCCTTCCTGACACAACCACAGACCACTGAGCTACCACAGCCCTCTGTTTGGAGCAGAGAGCTACCATCTAGGGCACCCAGGGGTGCAGATGGTGGGGGTTAAGATCCTTGCTCAAGGGCCCAGAGTGGGTCAAATGAGGGTGAAGGCAGGTATGGGTGTTTCACCTTTCCCACCCACATTTTAATGTTGTCGGTCGGGGGAGTTGAACCGGTGACCTCATAGGCCCACCTTTTCTAACCTCTGCACCACCCCTCCCCACACACAATAGTAAAGTGAACTACTTCAAACATAAGAAATAAAACACTGTTTAGTAATATTACCTGCTATTTTTATTTGCTCTTCCACTTATTTCATCTGGTCACTAGAATAACTGCCTCTACTTATTTAACGAGTTTCCTCCGCTGATGAAATGCTAAAAATCCTATATTTAGCAAAAATATATATTTATTTGGAGCTCCAAGCTCATAAAACAGAAGAAATGCACATCCAGGTGATGATCTCATTTTCAGTTCAGTTATTGCCTCATTCAGTTTCCATCACTGAGGAAAAAAGGTTTGGCCCAATCATCCAGGTAGATAACAACAAAAAAGATTAAACTGTGTCATCTGGACCAGTTTCTTTAAGTGAGACTGTCCAGATGACATGATTTAACCTTTGTTGTCACTGAGGAACTTTCATATGTCCAAGCTGACTAAACAAACACACCTCAGCCCTATTTTTTTATTTACCTGGCCACAGCTGACAACACTAGAAACATTTATTGCCACGAACCAAATGTTCATCACGGCAAGGATCAGCCCAGTTCAAACAAATTAAATCGGTGCACACATACCATTTCACAGGACAGCGAGCGTCTTCAGATGTTATCAACCCATTAAACAGCCGTTATTAGTTGTTATCATCCCCATATGTAGCGGTGAGACTGTCCCGCCTACCTCCTAGTAGGTTTAAAGGTACGTTATTATCATTATTATTTCTGATAAAAGGCAGCATTGTACAGGGGTAAATTAGGAAGTGGATTTTTTTTCACCTTTCCTAAACCTGACCACCTGACCCAGAGGACCAACCCTAAACTTAACCCCTTTACCCTTGTGCCTAAACCTAACCAAGACCCTAAACCTAACTGCCAGACCCTTTACTCTGAACCTAACCACGTGAACCTATTACAGTGCTTCTCAATTATTTTTTGTTATCCCCCCCCCACCCCCAGGAAGATGTAAACATTTTGTGCTCCCCCAACTCTCCGCTGCGACTGTAAATAGTATCATTTGTCTATAAAATTGTTATAAGTATACTTCTATATAACATTGTGTTCTTATTAACATTAAATTAAAGAAAAAAAGAATATAGATCAACTTACAACAAAGAATAACTTTATTAACATTGTTTTTAGTCTGTAACAGAACAAACTTGAAGTGCATCAATTTGCCCAAAAAAACAACTTAGATCCTTATTTAAACTGTAAACATTTTTGACCATTTGATACTGAAAAATAAAATTAAATATAATCAATAAATAATAATAAATTCAAATTGATCAGCAACATTTTAACTTATGAGTGTTATATAAAACACTTTGACCTAAAAAAACAAAAACAATAATGAATAAAACAATTAGTGATTTTTTAAAAATCAAAATGAGGAAGTCAGGATCAATGAGCATACTCATCGATAAAACTAAAACATTTTGTCACAGCGAAAGTGGAAAGAGGGGACAGGTAACTCTCTCGCTTTGAGTTTACTCTTTGTTGCATGCGTGCTGTGAGTGACGTCCAGAGCACATGGACATAAAACACATGCAGTGGAGGTGTTGGAGTTTATTTATCGTCTCAGCAGCAGAGGGGAGTGACATGTTTCATGCATGGCTCCCAAAATGACAAGATGTTAACAGAGTTTGCTTTTGGCACAACGTTAAACGTGACGCATGAAACTTGGTTTGGTTTCGTGTTGCTCCTCCTCACTCTCGCGCTCAAACACAAATCTAAACAAATGAAAGCGTAGATGAACATATATCTGTGATATATTATCCATAAATTAAACGGATTCTTTCATTTTTCTGGACTGAATAATATCGTGCATTGAATAATTAAATGTAACGTGAGACGTTAATTTTCTTTGACCCATCAGATGAATGTGGTCATTTATTAACAGAATCAAAGTTTAACATCAAACATTTACATTAATTTGGCAAAATTGATTACAATAACAGCTTAATTAATTAGCTTTACAGTCAGGAAACCATACGGCCATGGTTTCCCTTGCAACTTTAAACCAACAGACATTTCTGAAAATATCTGGATTAAATACTGGCAAGATAGAAGAGTTTAAAGATGGGAAATTGAGGGAGTTTAAAGAGAGAGAGAAGATGGATGAGGGAATATGTGTCTGTATAACCAGAACAACACGCTCCTTTGGACCCAGCTTATCCCACGGTACACTTCGCAGTTGAAGATCGACTCTTTACCTTGCAGACGATAGTTCGGCCTCGGTGTAGAGTTCTCTTTCAACGCTTTCCAGCGTCTCCGTAAGGATAGCAGAGAACCGTTCGGAGTAGTGCCGGTACTTCGTTCAACAGCACGTTCACCTCCCGGGTGGGCTCACATGAGTTGTGAGTCCGTCAGAGTTCCACTCAGATGTGGAAGATTGCATAATTCCCACAAGACTCGGAAGAACTTCGGATCATGTCTGGAACCTCCTGTTCTCTCCAGCACTTTTCTGTTCGGTTCTGCCCTCCGAACCGAACTGCTCTCCCACCGCGCTGGTTGGAACTAGGAATGTCGACATTTAAAGAGTTCTGTTTCCAGTTCATTTGGGAAGTCCTGATTGGCCGATCGACCAAACAGGGGTGTGTTTTAGTGATGTAAGAAGTTATTAAAAGTCAAGGGAAAAAGATTAGATTGTTTAAGAACAGACAGAAGATGTTTTGAAGAACCCGAGACTTCGTGGAGTCAGTTCTCTCATATCTGTCTGGAAAAGTTAAACATGACATTTCTTTCCAGTAAACTTGTAGTTGACCGAAACTTGACCTTTGACCGACTTACACTTGCTCATTTCAGACAGAAGATCAAGAAAATGAATAATTACTCTTGTAACAAACATTAAAATGATTTCTACTTTGAATGAGGATTGAAAATCACTTATACTGTTTCACAGTTGATTTAAAATGAGTAGTTCACTTCAACATTTAAAAATGGTTTGAACTAAACACACTTTGATTATCAAGACATTTGTAAGATAGTAATGATAATAAAAAAAGAGAGTGTTCTTTCAATTGATCAGTGCAGGACACACTTAGAAAGTCTCTGGATGAACTTAATTTAGTGTTTCTGGATTCAAATCAATGAAATACAGTTCTTGTCCCAGGAAGGCCCTCAAGGTCAGGATTTGACCTAAGGCTTAGTTCACTACAAAAGCATCACAAGACAAAAACATTCATAATGTCAACACCCCCACTTGCTCACATTTGGGTAACTTCCTCAGACTCTAACTGCTTCAACCTAAATACATTCTTCATACACCAAACAAACATTTCATACATTTTCAACTTCATCTTGGTTGCTGGTTTGGTTAGTACATCTGCAACCATATCATTAGTTGGACAGTACTCCAGATAGATCTTAGCTAAATAATCCAGACCATCCATGTTGAATAACTGTTTATGATTACGCGGGGAACCCAGATGGTATGAGACCCAGAACGAGGCAGACACAGGGGAAGTACAAAAAGAACAGTGTTTATTATTTACAGTGAATATCCACACGCTGGTTCTCAGCAACTCCTGGAAAGAGGGACGACAGGTTAATGTTGGTCCAGAGGGGAAGACCTGAGTGGTTTGTTTGAAGGAGGTTCTTTTGTCCTTACTGTCCAAACCCGAAGGAGGGGAGCTGGTCCTTCAGTCCAAGGAGTGAACAGCAGAGGGGAATCCAACGAGGGTCCAAGGGAACGAGGAAGGCTGGCAACTGGAGGCAAAAATGGCACGAGGAATACCTGACAGGCCGAGGGATCCAGATCAGGTCACGAGGAGATCCAAAAACACGAGGAATCAGGAAACTGGAAAAGAGAACACAGGTGAACAAATTCTTTTCACCTAGACATATCTAGCTCAACAGTACTATACCATGAGAGTTGATATGCTCCAGCGATGAGTCACACTGGGCTGCAGCCTTTTGTAGATGGAGAGGCTCATCAGGCTGATGACCGCCAGGTGTTGTTAATCAGCGGCCATCAGCAAGGCAGGCTGCAGGCAGTGGGACCCTTACAATAACAGTTGTCTTAAGTATAAGCATTCCTGTACAGTAGCAGGTAGTGCCATTTACTCTGCCTCACATGTAGATAGTGCTACAGTAGACTGTCTTTTGGTTTTCCATAAGACTATTAAGCCTGGTATCCACAGGTCTGGTTCTTGTTGTAGCCTGTTGTGTCCGGTTCTAGTGGGACCTCTATTTTTGTGTCTCCACTTTGCCTATAGTTCCCGTTTAGTGGGCGGATTGTTCACCTCTAGTGGGCGGATTATTAATATCAACGCACCTTACCAGCTGGTGGCGGTAGTGCTACATTAAGCTCTTTTCTAAGCACCACTAACATGTATTAGAAGAAGAGCTGGAAAACAACACACAACCAAAATGGATGACCTCCGTGAACTTGAAGCAGAACCAGCCGCACAGCCCGTCCTGGTCTCTGTCCCACAAGATGGAGAGCAGGGCCGAGGTGTCAGAGATGCTCTGATGGAGTACCTCATGAGCTGTAACTTATCCTAATTCCACCCCTTAATCTTTTTTTACCTCCCCAGCCTTTCTTAGATACAAGTGAACGTTAAAGTGTTGATTTGAAAATAAACATGGATTAATAATTATTCTTGTTTTTTTAATGTACAGACATGTCTTATTACCAGGTTCGTGTAAAAATGGCTAAACAAACACTGCTGCTGTGCTTCTATCACATATGCTGCGTTTTTTAGTGGCTGTAGTTTTAGAAAAACTGTATACTCGCTTAATTTTTGTTTTTAACAAAGAACCAAAACCTACAACAAGAACTTTATATTTGTTTATGCATA
>NC_056499.1:53476419-53496673 GCF_014905685.2 Nematolebias whitei | reverse complement strand
GTTCCATCTAGCTCGCGCTGCACTTGTTCATCGGCCAGCAAACAGAGAAATGCCTGAACTTCAGCATTCGACCACGGTTGTGCCATGATTATTTGTTTTACCTTATAAAATATTCCAAAATAAGCTCCTCCGATTTCTTGTTGTCTGTTATGCGGGTGAAAAAGAAAATGGTGGATTGTGATTTCCGGTGGAAGACTGAATCTCCGCCCTCCACCAATGAATACGCCCCCTGACCAATCAGTGACCTACAGTGCGCTGATGTCACATCTAGACCCTAAAAGAACCAGACCTGGGACCTCAGTGATTTAGGTCCCAAAAATGGGGTGGGTTCCACCACTAGAGGCATTGTTGATAAATCCCGCAATCGGCCACAACTAGTTACATAGGAGTACCAAAAAGACCTGTGGATAAGGGGCTTAATGGACCCTTTTTATTTAGACTCATGCAGTAACCTGTAGTACTTCGTCGATCTGCTACATCAGCTGCCCAATCGGCATCCCTGTATGCATATATCAGGTTTTCATTGGCACCCCTTTTAAAACAAATTTCTTTATCTCGTGTGCCTTTTAGATATCTGAACATATGCTTTACAGTACTCCATTGTTCTATTGTAGGGTTTGCAAAGTACTGTGTCAGTTTACTTACTACAAAGCTTAAATCTGGCCTTGTACATGTGGACAAATAGATTAGGCTTCCTACTGCCTCCCTGTATTTTCTGACATCACTCATTACTTCAGCATTATCAGTTCAGTTAAGTTTCTGCTCACAGGGTGTAGTTCTCAGTTTAGTTTTGCATTTCAAACGTTTCTTGTATTTTTCCCACATATTTTGACTGTGACATTTTAATACTGTCAGCATCTTGCTCAAAGTCAATACCAAGAAAATGTGTCAACTGTCCTAAATCCTTCATCCTAAATTTTGATGCAAGCTTCTCTTTCACATTTCCAAGGGTATTCACATCACTGGCAGCAATAATCAAATCGTCTATCCATATGATAATAAACACCTTTCCAGTATCAGTAATCTTTGTGTAAACACAATAATCAGCAGGGTTTTGGACAAACTTGATTTCACATAAGTAGTCATGCAACATTTTGTTCCAGTTTCTGCCGGACTGTTTAAGTCCATAGAGGGATTTTTGCAGTTTATACACAAGTCTTTCATTTTTCTGAGATTCTTCCTCATAACCTTCTGGTTGGCTAATATAGAGTTCACACTCAATTGGAGCATGTAAATATGCTGTCTTCACATCCATCTGGTGAATAACCATGTTCTCTTGTGCCACCTTTTGCATTAATACTCTGATGCTTGTCATGCTAACAGTTGGTGAAAAGGTCTCATCATAGTTTACACCTTTCTTTTGACTGAACCCTTTGGCAACATCCATCCATCCATCCATTATCTTTACCCGCTTATTCCATTTTGGGTCACAGGGGTCGCCGGTGCCCATGTCCAGCAATCACTGTGCGAGGGGCGGGGTACACCCTGGATGAGTCGCAAGTCCATCACAGGGCCACATAGAGACAAACGAGACAAACAACCATTCACTCTCACACACACACCTAGGGACAATTTAGAGTTACCAATCAGCCTAACATGCATGTTTTTGGTCTGTGGGAGGAAACTAGAGTACCTGGAGAAAACCCACGCATGCACGGAGAGAACATGCAAACTCCACTCAGAAGGCCCCTGGACCGGGGTTTGAACCAAGGACCTGCTCGCTGAGAGGCAGCAGCTCTACCAGTTGTGCCACCGTGCTGCCCCCTTTGGCAACATATCTAGCTTTATATTTGTCTGATCCATCACTGTTCTTTTTGATTGCATACACCCATTTTCCCCCCACTAGAGCTTTGCCTTGTGGTAAGTTGGTCAGGGTGAAAGTAAAATTCTCTTTTAATGATTGCATTTCCTCATCCATCGCTGTAACCCACTCTTTTGAATTCACTGATGTTACAGCTTCTTTGTAGGTTTGGGGCACACCACTAATCAGCCTGCAACAATAATCAATGCTGCTTATATCCTCATCATCATCAATCCCACAAACATAGTCATTTAAATAACCTGGTTTATTTTTCTCTCTGACAGGGTATCGTCTCTCAGGTTCCTCATGTTTTATTGTGTGACTGGTACTTGCCACTGGGTCATCTGTGCCCGGTTCATGATCAGGAACATTTTCTGGTTTAACATCTGGAATTTTGGTTGCTCTGGGATTAACTCTAATCAGATCTTCATCATCATCCAAAGTTACATCTGTCTCACTTTTCCCGTTTGATACAAATTCCACAAGCCTGTGCTTTTGTATTTTCCTGCTGTTTGGATAATAGACCATATAGGCTGGCCTATTCTTGTCATACCCTATGAAAATGCCTTTTTCCCACCTTGAATCCAGCTTTCCTTTCACCTGTTTGTAAGTGTAACAAACACATCCAAACTTTTGCATCCTAGAAATGTTAGGCTGTCTGCCTGTCAACATGAAGTAGGGTGTTTCATTTGTGCGGTTATTAACCGCACAAATGAAACCTGGACCTTTGTGGTTCTACCTGGTTCCGACAAAAATCGCTGAGTGGTATTTCGCTGGTTTTCTGCTGGACTGGCCCTCGTGGTGTCTTCATAGGTGTGGGGGAAGTGTACCTGTGACCCTCAAATTGGACCAGAACTGAACCGAGGTGGCTGTGGGGGACTTCGTCTTCAACAGAGCCGGTCTCAGCTTCAGTGAGCAGCCCGTTACTTTTACCGAAGGACTGTCCACCTCCCTGGAATCGCTGTTTTTACCTGGAGGAGACGCTCCGGTGCTT
The DNA here is from genome assembly GCF_014905685.2 of Nematolebias whitei. Classification (NCBI taxonomy): domain Eukaryota; kingdom Metazoa; phylum Chordata; class Actinopteri; order Cyprinodontiformes; family Rivulidae; genus Nematolebias; species Nematolebias whitei. The sequence goes on along the minus strand of NC_056499.1, from coordinate 53,493,878 downwards.
TGAAGCGCCGCCGGACCAGAGCAGAACCGGGCCAGCGACATCTTCAGCCTCTTCGTCTCTCTCTCTCGTGCTGTGGAGCGCCGGAGCTGGACTGGAGCAGAATCGGACCGGACCAGTGTCAACTTCAGCCTCAGCCTCTCCGGTCAGTCTCGTTTTTCACCGGGGGTGCCTCTCGTGCTGTCGGGTGTGGAGGTGACGTGCAGAGAAGCGGAGGAGCAGCGTGGAGGAGCAGCGTGAAGGAGCAGCGTGAAGGGGCAGGGCTGCGTGGTGCTTGAGAGAAGTTTGGAGTTTGTATCGGAGTTGCTCAGGCCTCCATCCAAACTCACTTGGATAATAATTAATTTTATTCCAGATCACGCTGTTGGCCCCTGTTGATCTGAAACAAGCTTGGATCATGCCTTTCACTTCAGGAGGATTTTCTGGCAGCTCGCTCTGCTATTTGCTGCGAATTATCTGTTTCTGTTTCGGCCTGTTGATTCTGGACCCAGCTTCTGTTTCCCATGGGAGCATCCATCCATCCATCCATCTTCACTGGGGGGCCGAAGCCCCCCTCAGCCCAACTCAAACTGCAGTTGGGCCACCTCGTCGGGTTTGTTTGCCCATTTGAACTGTAGCGTTTTATGGTCTGAAACTTTTCTACATCATTCATATTATTGTCACTATTTTCAGTTCTCAGATTATCTGGAGTCAATGAATCTTGTAAATACACCTGAATCTGTCCATCACTACAACTTTCACTGTTTTTGGGCTCTGAATGATTGCGTCCTCATTTATGTTTCTCATGGTTCGATTATGGGGGCTAATTGTCACACTGTTAACTCCTGTAATTACACATCAGTCACAAAAAACTCAAGAAAACGTCTGATAATAATGTTGTTACTACTCTCAGGGATTCAACCCAACCCTGGACCCCCCACTAATTACAGCACACCAAATGACTTTAAGAACGTGTCTGGGCTTCATTTTCTACATGTAAACGCACATAGCCTTCTGAGAAAACTTGATGCCTTGAAAATTCTGGTCAGTTCTTCTGGGGCAGATGTAATCTTCATCTCTGAAACCTGGCTCAACAAATCTGTACTCAATAATGACCTGGCAATCAATGGATTTAACATCTACCGCTGTGATCGTCAAAGAAAGGGGAGGGGGGGAGTCGCTGTTTACATCAGAGATTATTTGGTTATTTGATCAATAACAGGAAATAAAGATCTCATGTTTAGTGGTTCATTTTGGATGCTTCTGACCACGAGACTCCTCAGAGTCGGTAGAATGTTTCTGTCTGTTATCTCAGGTCATCTTCATCAGTAGTCCTCCCAGGAACTGATGGCTGATGGATGGAGGATCTTAAAACCAGCTGATTGTTGCAGTCTGACTGCAGACTGGGTCATTTTTATTTAGTTTGTCTGCTGATGACCTCAGTGCTGAACAGGGAAACGAGAAGGAGAAGAGTGGGTGGAGCAGCATCGAAACAAAAGATTTTGATCTGTTGAGACCGTAATCAAAGGATCTGTTTGTCCTTCATGAACAAATGGAAACTGTGCTGGTTTCAGATGTGATGTCAAACAGCAGGGAACTCTCAGAAAGATGCAGTTTTAATTTAAGGTTTGTATTCTGATTTCAGGAGTTATTTATGACAAAAGGGTGTCAGCAAAGGTCAAAGGAAAAGTTTACAAGACAGTGGTGAGACCATCTATATTGTATGGTCTGGAGACAGAGACATGGACAAAAAGACAGGAGACAGAACTGAAAGTGGCAGAAATTAAGATGTTGAGGTTCTCTTTAGGAGTGACAAGGATGGATAAGATTAGGAATGAAATCATCAGAGGTACAGCACAGGTTGAACAACTGGGAGATAAAGTTAGAGAAGCCAGACTGAGATGGTTTGGACATGTCCAGAGGAGGGACAGTGGTTTGGACATGTCCCAAGGAGGGACAGTGGGTATATTGGTAGAAGAATGTTAGAAATGCAGCTGCCAGAAAAAAACCCAAGAGGAGATATATGGATGCAGTTAGAGAGGACATGGAGGTAGTTAGAGTGAGGACAGAGGATGCAGAGGACAGAGTGAGATGGAGGACCACGTGCCATTAACCGTTTCACTGCTGCTCGTTTCACTGCTGCTCGTTTCACTGCTATTCGTTTCACTGCTGCTCATTTCACTGAAGCTTTTAACTCTGAAAGTATCGAACAGCTCTTGGTGTCTCTTACCACCGAGGGGCTAACCTATCAGTTCAAGTCAGTCTGTTTGAATGTTCTGGACCGCATTGCCCCCGTTAAAACCAGAAAAACAAAACTTAGATCAGAACCGTGGCTAAATGATGTCACTCAAGCCATTAGACAGCAATGTAGGAGAGCAGAGCGTAGGTGGAGGTAAGACCGGCTGCAGGTTTCTTTTCAAATGTTAAGGGAGCGTTGGCGTCGTTATCTGAAAGCAGTGAAAGCTGTTAAATCTAAATACTTTTCTGATATAATTGCCTCAAACTCTCACAACCCCTGAGTTCTCTCCCCCCCCCCCCCCCCCCCCGAACTCAGTTCTACACCTCATTGAACCTTCACCTCTGGAAGCCTCAACTAAACTGTGTGAAAACTTCCTCTATTTCTTTTTAGAAAAAGTTGCGAACACCCGGGCACTCATTTCTCTACCAGCTCATGGTCCGTCCATCCCATCTCACTGTCTAGCTGTATTTGACCACTTTGAGCCAATCTCTTTGTCTTCTCTGGAGCAGGTAATGTGCAGCATGCCATCTGGTTCCCCCTTTGACGTTGTCCCCCCTCGACTCCTAAAGGAAGTTCTTCCTATTCTGGGCCCTTCTATTCTTGCTATTGTGAACAGCAGTTTATCCTCAGGTGTGGTGCCAAAATATTTTAAACATGCTACTGTCCAACCTCTCCTGAAAAAACTTAACCTTGACCCCTCAGTCTTATCCAACTTCAGACCTGTCTCCAGACTCCCATTCCCCTCTAAACTACTGGAGAAAATAGTTGAGTCTCAGTTGAAATGTTTCTTGGAGGATCACGCCATCTTAGAGTTATTCCAATCTGGCTTTAAATCTCTCCACAGCACTGACACTGCTCTACTGAAGACAACAAAGTCCTGCTCTACTAAAGGTTTTTAACAACATTTTCCTAGCCACTGATGCAGGTGATTCTGTGCTGCTTGTCCTATTGGACCTTACATCTGCTTTAGACACTATCAACCATGGGATCCTCATTTCTAGGCTGGAGCAGTGGGTAGGCATCACTGGGTCAGCCCTCAAATGGTTTAGGTCTTACCTCTCTGATAGAACCTTTTGTGTCAACATCAAAGATTTTAGTTCAGCATCGGCAGTGCTTCAGTGGGGGGTACCGCAGGGGTCCATCCTTGGTCCCATTCTCTTTTCTTTATACCTGCTGCCACTATGTGCTATTTTCCACAAACACAACATACCCTTTAATTTCTATGCAGATGACTGTCAAATTTACTTCCCCCTGAGGCACAGAGGTACACGCTCTATTCAACCTCTTCTTGACTGCCTGGCTGACATACGGGACTGGATGGCTTTAAATTTCTTAAGTTTAAATGAGAAGAAGTCTGAAGTCATGTTGTTCCATCCCAATGGCACGTTCATGAACCACTGCATTGACCTTTCCTCTCTAGCCCCGTTAAAGAAACAGAGTCACTAATTTGGGAATGATAATGGACCCTTCCTTGAAACTTAACAGTCACATAAACATGATTGTTAAATTCTGTTTTTTTCAGCTGAGGCAACTGTCTTAACTGAAACCTTACTGTACAAAAAGCTGCAGCTCCGGATCCATCACCTGCTGCTGCAGCCCTGTCTCTGGTCCCTGGTTCTCCAGCTGCAGCTCTGGATCCATCACCTGCTGCTGCAGCCCCGTCTCTGGTCCCTGGTTCTCCAGCTGCAGCTCCAGATCCATCACCTGCTGCTGCAGTCCCGTCTCTGGTCCCTGGTTCTCCAGCTGCAGTCCCATCTCTGGTCCCCGTTCCTGGTTCTCCAGCTGTAGTCCTGGTACTCGACTCTCCTGCTGCAGTCCTGACTCCAGCACCTGCTGCAGATCTGGTTCCCAGCTCGTCTCCCGAGGTCCTCGCTTCTGGCCCTTCGGCTGAGGTCCTCGCTCCCGAGTCGTCTTCGGCTGAGGTCCTCGCTCCTCGCTCCTGGCTCGTCTGAGGTCCTCGCTCCCCGCTCGTCTGAGGTCCTCGCTCCCGGTTCATCTGAGGTCCTCGCTCTCGCCTCGTCTGAGGTCCTCACTCCCGGCTCGTCTGAGGTCCTCGCTCCCGGCTTCTCCGAGGTCCACGCTCTCGGCTCAACTGAGGTCCATGCTCCCGAGTCGTCTTCGGCTGAAGTCCACGCTCCCGGGTCATTTTCGGCTGAGGTCCACGCTCCCGGCTCATCTGAGTTCCTCGCTCCCGGCTCGTTTGAGTCCCTCGCTCCCGAGTCGTCTGAGGTCTTCATCCCTGGCCCGACCGCAGAAGATCCCAGCCCGTCGGAGACCCTCACTCCTGGCTCGTCTGCGGAGGTCTTCGTCCGTGACCCATCTACAGAGGTCTTCGTCCCTGCTTCAACCCCTGGTCTGCCCCCTGGTCTGTCTGATGAGGTCCTCACCTGTTTGTGTCCAGGAGGGCTTAGATGGATGCCTGTACTACCCAGAGATGGACGGTCCACGGGCCGTCCACCGGAGCGCTGGCCTTGGGGTGGATGGTTTCCTGGCTGTCCCCCTGATCTCCTGCCTCATTGTGGATGGTTTCCTGGCCGTCCCCCTGAATACTGGTCCTGCCCTGGATGGCCTCCTGACCATCCACATTGACTGTGGTTGGGTTCCTGGATTTGGTTTTGTGTTTAGCTACCCAGGTTTTCCTGTCGGTTTTTTGTTCTTCTGGTCCTATGTGTTTCTCTGTCTTGGTTTGTCCCACCTCCCACCCAAGTTGGATGTAGCTTGTCCTTGGGATGTCTGGAGCCATCCCTTGAGTGGGGGGTACTGTGGGGTTTTGGTTCTGTCTGTTTCCTCATGTTTCCAGCACTCAGTGTTTTCCCTTGTGTTCAACCCCTGTCTCACCTGTGTCTAATGTTAATCACTGCAGGTGTCTGTCATTGTCCTAATCAGTGTGTGTGTGTCAATATTCAGTTCACTGGTGTCTTGTCTTTGTCTCGGGATTATCCTTCCATGGTGTTGTGTTCAGCCTTTTTGTCCTGTCAGCCCTGATCTGCCTGTTTCCAGTTTGTGAGTAGCTGCCTTGTCAGCATTTTGATTTTGTTTAGCATAATAAATATTTTTACGTTTTCCTCGAGCGTCCTTGTCATCCTCCCTGCACGTGGGTTCAAACACACCTGACGGCCGAACATGACACTGATGGCTGGCTGGAGTCCTATTTGGGTTTCTTCTTTGCTTTCAGGAAGGCCCAGTTACAATATCCATATCGCTCTAGAGCATATATGCCAACTCAAGGCCTGGGGGCCAAATGTGGCCCTCGTTGACATCTTATCTGGCCCCTCAAGATGATATTTTAAACGTAAAATACTTCTATCACTTTAATTTTTCCAGTAATATTTGATTATGATGTCAAAAGTGCAACAGAGAAGTCAAATGAAACCAATGAATCAACTCTTGTTCAGGAACCTGCAACCCCCCAAAAATGTTGGGTTTCTAACTTGAGTTAATTTAGATTCTGAAACTGGCCCTTAGTTTGAAAAAAGATTTAATTTTGTCCCCCTTTTGTAAGTGAGTTCAACACCCCTGCTCTAGAGTCTGTTTTGTGTGGGATTTCTTCTTCTGCCTGACTCCTGAGTTTGTGGGGACTCTGTCTGCTCTGTGGTACAGAGTCCTGATGACTCCTAACTTGTGCTCCAGAGGGAGACTTCGTACTTGAGCATACATCCTGAGCGGCTGCATCCCAGCTCCGCAGGCAAGGTGCGTTTACCTTTGGGACAAATTGAGGTCGCTGATTGGTCATTTGCTGAAACGCCCACTGGATTGATTGACAGGTCAAAAAAAATACGAGAGCTGGCAGCAAACCACAGCAGTGTTCTGTGTTTATATGTTTTTAATAAAAAGTTCTAAAAAAAACAATAAAACAAAACAGGGAGCGCAGGTCCTGCAGCCCACACATCAGACCAGTCCACCAGGAAATCTCCAGACCCTCCTGCAGCCACACTGGGACTGATTTTAATTTTCTTGTGACAAATTCCTTAATTTCTCACAGTGGGGAGTGGGGAATTTAATATATTGGTGTCGCATACAAAACAGTCTGTCGCCAGGCGGTTTATTGTGCAACACCGAGTATGCGTACGTGATTGTAAAAATTGATATTTGCACGGATATGCCTTGAGGGCGTTCGCTTTGAATCTACTCCAGTATGCACAGACCTCTGCAGACTGAGGTCCGCCCGAGTATGCTGAACAATAACCTCAGCTGGGGCAACAACACTACCAGCCTGATTTCTGTTCAGTGCCCTGAGATGACTTCTGTTGTGACTTGTCTCTATATAAATAAACTGAATTGAATTGAATCAAGAGAGCACATCAGAAACTCTACTTTCTCAGGCGACTTAAGCGAGCTGGTCTGGGAAGCTCAGTCCTCACCTCCTTCTACAGGTGTGAAGTGGAAAGTATCCTGTGCTCCAGCATCAACATGTGGCATGGAGGCTGCACAGCTGCAAAAAAAAAAAAAAATGCTTTGCAGAGAGTGGTGAAGGCTGCACAGAAGACTGTTGGAGTCAGTCTCCCCACCATCAGACATCTACACCTCTAGATGCAGGAAGAGGGCCACCTGCATCATGAAGGACCCCACTCACCCAGTACACTCACTTTTTGCCTGCTTCCCTCAGGCAGGAGGTTCAGGAGCATTAAATGTAAAACCACTAAACTGATGAACAGCTTTTACCCTGAAGCTGTTAGACGCATAAATCCCTAATCAGAATTATCACTGTGAAAAATCACTTTTATACCACTTGATGTTATGTGCTGCTGACTATCCATGCTGCTGATCTGATGCTGCTAATTCATTTTACACTGCTGTATTCATTCGTACTCACCTGCTCACACAGACTCATGTTCGTGCTGCTGTTTGGTGTATCGTTTTGTACTATTAGTGTTTAGTGTATTCTTAGTTTAGCATATTTCTTAGTTCATATCTTAGATCTTATTACTGTTTTTCTTTACAATTTATACTTTTGTTGGATGTAACTGGGACCCTGTGTACACAATTTCGTTCCACCACATGTGGTGCAAATGACAATAAAGAAACCTTGACTATGACCATGACCATATATAGGGCCAAATCACAACAGAAGTTGCCTCAGGGTACTGTACAAAAACATTCATATACTGTACATACGAAAGCCAATTAGTAAAAGTTATCTCTTTAAGTACTAGTCTGTGTGGGTGGGTTTGTGTTACACATGAGTTTGCAAATGTCCTCCATCAGAAACGGAGACCTCACTGTCAAGAAAGTCAACTGGCCTTTTCATTAATTCAGCCTTTATTTATAGAGGTTAGTCTCATTGATTCACAAGAACTCATTTACAAAAGAGAATTTGATATATTTATCCACAGAGTTGATGTGATCAGTCAAATGTTGGACTTTCTGAGATTTAATTTTAACCCAGGTGTCTTCAACATACCTGAACCAATGTGGTGTGGTGTTCCTGAAAAGGACGCTAAGGCTCTCTTTTCTACCCCCTCCATGTACAAGTTGGCAACAGTAGGAGAAACTGGAGACCCCATAGCACACCCATGTTTCCGCCTATAATATTGGCCCCCATATGTGAAGTAGGTTGACTGCAGACACAGTTTCAAGAGTTGACACATTTGCTCTGTGGAAAGTGTAGATGAACAGATGCTGAGATATATTCATCAATTAAAACGGATTCTTCATTTTTCTGGACTATATATAAACGTGCATTGAATTTAACAGAAATGTAACGTGAGACATTATTTATCTTTGACCCATCAAAATGAATGGAGGTCATTTATTTACAGAATCAAAGTTTAACATCAAACATTTACATTAATTTGGCAAAAATATGAAAATGACAACATGGCTAGTTTTACAGGAAGTGAGAACAATACGGCGATTGTTTTCACTTTTCAGCAGAACAGCAAACATCAATTCACACGGTGGTGATTGAGAACTTTGCTTCAGACATTTCTAAAAATCATCTGTAATGATTTTAGCAGATAGGAGAGTTTAAAGATGGAAAGTGAAGTTTGTCTACAGAGAGATGTGTGAGGGAATTTGTCTGTTTTAACCAGAACAACACGCTCCTTCTTTTCCAGCTTGGGCCAACGGTACGCTAGTTGAGATCGACTCTTTACCTTGCAGATGATAGCTTCAGCGTCTGTGTAGAGCTCTCCTTTCAACTTCTTTCAGCGTCTCCGTGAGAACAGCTAGAAACTCCTGGAGTCGTGAGGTCATCCAAACAGAAGTTATAATTCCCAAAATCGTCTCTGGTTCAGCTTGGTTCTAATTCAGCAGCATCCATGAATGCCTGCGTTCGCATTCTGGAACTCCCAAACTCTCTGCTTGAACTGCTACTCCATCTTCAAGACTGAGCTTACAGCAGCTTCAAGACTGAGCTGAACTCTCTGAACTGAACTCTCCTTTTTGAACTGGGAAGTGCCACATTTAAATGGGCTCTACTTCCGGTTCGTTTGAGAGCCTCTGATTGGTCGATGGACCCCAACAGAGGTGTGTTTTGTGATGTAAGGTGTTATGGAAAGTCAAGGATTGCTTAAGAACAGACAGAAAGATATCATGGAAAAACCAGACTTCGTGGCGTCGCTCCACCAAGTATCTTGCTGTAAAAGTTAAACATGACATTTCTTTTCAGTAAACTTTTAGTTGACCGAAACCTGAACTTTGACACACACTTACAAACTCTGCTCACTTCAAGCAGACGATCAAGAAATTGAATCATTACTCTGTAACGTATTCTAACTTGATTTCTCTTTGAATTGAGAATTAAAAATCATTACTACTGTTTAAGTAAATAAAAATGAGTAGTTCACTTCAACATGTAAACATTGTTTAAACTAACACAATTTGATTATCAAAACATTTGTAAAATAGTAATGATCATAGAGAATTGTCTTTTTCCACTTGATTAATTCAAGAAAGAAAGTCTCAGGATGGGTTAACCTGTATTTCTGGATTCAAATCAATGAAATGACAGTTTCTGTCCATCTGGTCAGTTTTGACATCAGGCCTAGTCCACTACAGTCCCCCCTTTGGAAATCATCGCCTGTCCATGGGGATGAATTCCAAACATGAACTTACGCCTTTGAATGTCCTTGAGCTTGAAGTAATCCAGCAAGGAAAACAAAAGTCAAAAGTAATCCAGCAAGGAAAACAAAGTCAAGGTAATTCCACAATGTTCTTGGTAATTCCATTGTGTTGATGATAATTCCATAATGTTGTTGGTAATTCCATTGTAGCAATGCTTTAACCCCTTGGAAACAGAGTCTGTAATCCATTGGAAAAAGTCATATAATCCACAACGGTAAATCCACAACGATTGGAAGTGTTGATTAATAAGCATACAGAGGGGTACCCTTGGATTGAACTGAAGATGCGGCCACTGGATGAAGAGTGGAGACCAACGTCAGGATTGCAGGTCGCCTCCAGCGAAGGTCGTCTCTGGGCGACGTCCAGTCTGTGCCGTTCTGGTTCAAATGTGTCATGCAATTATGTGGTTTAAGGTGGGCTTATGAAGGGGATTTTACTTAAGGCCTTAAACTATATGCACCTGGTGTGTAAGCTATTTTGATTGGGAACAGCTACAACTACCAGTTAAGGGGTGGAACATGCTGAAAAAGGGTAACTACAGGGGTTTTATACCTATAGAAAAGGGTTCCAAACTATTTTTCCATTTCTAACTTGGTTTAAGTTAGCTTTACATGGTAAAATATAGTTTGGTTCAATTGTCTGTTGTCTTTTAGACGAACGACTTGAGATTGGGTGTTTGGTTTCCCCATAAACGTTTTTGGAAGTCTATGGCGAGACTCATCAAAAAGAATTAGCTATCCCCCCAAATAGAATTGTTCGAGTAGGTTCGGCTTAAGCGTTGTGAGACCAATGTAGATTATGGTACTTAAGGTAGCGATAATATACATTGACTCCGCAAAGATTGCAATTTAACGAATGAACTGCATGTTGGCATGGTTAAAGGCCTCTTAGTCTCTGACTTAACTACACAACAAAATTCATTCTTGCTTGGGGTGTTCAAAACAATACCAAAAACCAATTAAACGATGTCTCAACATCGACAAAAACAGTGACTAAGCAACCAGTTAAACAACGTTTCAACATTGACAAAAGCAGTGATTAAGCAACTAGGAAACGATGTTTCAGTGCGCCACTCACTCTGAATGTCAGATTTGCTCACGTTATCGCGTCTGGTAGCATTATCCTAACTGGCGTCACCCCCCTTCGGTCATGGGAGACCGCGAACACGGGTGAGGACGTCGCTCCATGAGCTAAAGTTAGGTTGTCCTTGAGTAGTTTTAACTGTTTGCGCAGCTGAAAGAGGACTTTTAGGTCTGGATTGGAATCCAGTTTACCTTTCGATGGAGTGTATTTGTCCGGGTCAGTCAGATACAGTATCATCGATTTAATTGCAGGATCATCCAACTTCTGAAGTTGGATGATCCTGCAATTAACTGACCCAGACATCATCCAACTTCTGAAGTTGGATGATGTCTGGGTCAGTTGAAAATGACTTTTCATATTTTAAAAGAACTTGGCGAATTTTGTCTCTTTCTTCATCAGATGTCAGAGCGTCGGCTTGAGCGACCACCTGTTCAATCTGTGATGAGACTGTTAAGGGTTCTCGCTCCTTGGGGAGCTCCAACGAATCCTTTTCTGAGTCGTCGGACCTGTCTATGGGTAAGACACCATAGGTTTGAGGCCCTTGGTCGACGTCATTGGTTGAGAAAAGAGCGATGGCCTGTGATGGTTTCGTGAAACATACTGGCCCAGCTTCTTGACTCGGTACCAGGTTATCTGGGAGTCCTCCCAGAAATGGAATGCGTAGTTCAAAATCATGAAAATCATGTTCTAAATTTTCAGTTTGTGATGACTCATCATCGTTTGAGTGTGAGTTTACCCCCCCTTCGTCCGATGAGGGGTTCTTGGAGGCAACAACAGCAATGTCTTGGTGTGTTTCACCGACATCTGTAATGTTGTCATTCGCGCCTTCAGATTTAGTAGCGATCAGATCACTACATTGTGCTCCTGGTTGGATTCCCATTTCAGCTTGTATCAAAGTGTCTAAAAACCTTTGTATTTCCTCTGTCTCTTCCGAGCTCAGAGGTGTAGGGCCTTTTTTCTGGAACTTTTGTGATTTTTTTTGCCTCGGGACGTTTCGTCCGAGGTGGGAGGCGGCTAGGTACGTCTTTTGGGGGTTCCTCTTCGGATTTCCCCTGATAATATGGGTCCTCTTGGATCCCATATCTTTGCGTCCTACGCATGTCCCATTTACGATGATCACGTTCATCCTCTGAAAGAGGAGCCGTTTTGTCCCAGCGTGCACCTTCATTACGTGGTTTGTTAGTTTGAAAATACTGCCTTTTCTCGCCTGTTTTAGGAGGATGTGGTGACACACGCCTTCCTTCCATTTCTAGGGAGTGGGGTTTAACCTTTATACCAGGAAACACCTCTATGGGCGTCTTATCATGAGAACATACCTCAAACACATTCACAGCACACTGTTGCAGGTTTGGTGGAGGAGACCTGTTCAGGTCTGTTCCTACCACTTTAGGTGAGGGTGGATTACGAGCAGGAGGTCTGTAAAAGATTTTTGGAGGTTTTGGTGGATTATCCCGACACTGTTCAAGGTCTTTTCTGGATTCCAGACCACCTCGCCCCTCGTCATTACTTTTATCTGTTGCTGCTCTTAGTTTCTCCTCACATGTTTTTAAACGTTCCTGTGATGTTTTACATTCACTTTGTAAACGCATAACTTTTTCCAGTAATATGTCTTTATGCGTTTCGCGTTTGTGCAGATCTTTTTTAAGCACATCTATTTCGCCTTCGCAGCGGGAAACTTGTGACAGTGTCACGACGTGATCCTGTCTTAATGCAAAGTAAGATTCTTTCAGCAACATTGCCATTGTAGCCAGCTTTTCATAGCTTGACATTGTTATTTCTGTAGAGGTCACACTTTCTGCAACCTCCATCAGATTGTCCAATAACTCTTTTGGGTTCATGCTGTCCGCCTGTTTGCCATATGGATGTAAGGGTGCTGTCAGCAGCTTCAACGCATATTCTAAACAGCCCGTCATCCCATAAGGATCAAAGTCTTTTTCTAACACACCTGTCATGTTTTTCACTATGTAGCACTTTATCTGTTTAAAACAGTTGCAAGCTTCAGATATTTTACAGGTAACTATTTGTATTCAAGTGTCAATGAGTTTCACACTATTTTAGCTTTGGGTTTACACAAAAGTACTGTTATAAGTCAACTTATTCAGATGTGGGTACCTATTTGTAGGTTTTACCCCAATTCATGAATATTCTTAAGTAAATGCTTCTCTGGCAGTGTTACTTTTTATGTGCTTATTTCTTAACAGATACTAGATTACCAAGCTCTTTTTTAGTGTATTTTACTCTAAAGCACTGAATTTTTAATAAACCTGCAATTTTTCTAAAAAGTCTCACAGCAAATCAGTTTAAAGACACTTTTTAAACCGTTCTGTTCCAGAAATTTGCTATTTTACAGTTACTCATAGAACCAAGTGGTGAACAGAAAAAAGAAAAATTGATGATGTGTCAGGATTAATCAGTATTTCTTCAGAAAAACTGTTATTACTCCTGCCAATATCTGCTATTTAAAAATTTAAATAGGAGATGTAATTGTTTAGTCAAGTCAAGTCAAGTCAAGTCATCTTTATTTGTAGAGCACAATTTAAAACAGATAAACTGTTATCAAAGTGCTTAACAGAAATGTAGCAAAACATAGGCAGCAAAACAAAAACATCATACAGAATTAAAATTACTGGAGCAATAACACACACTAATGATCACACTAAGGAAAAACAAGCAGTAAAAATAAAAGTCAATCATAAAACAACAGAATTTAAAATGAGGTACACAGAACAAAATAAACTAACTCACACAGTATTAAACGCCAGAGCAAACAGGTGCGTTTTAAGGAGGGATTTGAACATCAGGAGGGAGGAGGCCTGCCTGATGTTGAGGGGCAGGTTGTTCCACAGGTTGGGACCTCTGACTGAAAAAGCTCGATCCCCTCGGAGCTTCAGGCGTGATTTTGGAACGACCAAAAGAAGCTGGTCCGATGATCTCAGGGCCCGAGACGGAACATATGGTTCCAGGAGCTCAGAGAGGTAGAGGGGTGCGAGGCCATTTAGGCACTTATATGTCAGGAGGAGAATCTTGAAGTCGATTCTGGATCGCACAGGAAGCCAGTGAAGGGAGGACAGAACAGGTGTGATGTGCTCAGACCTACGTGTACCAGTTAAAAGCTGAGCAGCTGCATTTTGGATGAGCTGGAGACGTGAAATGGACGCCTGACTGACCCCAGCATAAAGTGAGTTACAATAGTCCAGGCGGGTTGTGATGAAGGCATGGACTAATGTTTCAAGGTTGGGTCTGGATAACACTGGCTTGAGCTTAGCTACCTGCCGCAGTTGGAAAAAACTTTTCTGCAGAACTGAACTGATCTGTTTGTCAAACTTAAAATCCGAGTCGAAAACCACCCCGAGATTTCTAACAGTGTGCTTGAGATAGGGCTGAAGTGAGTCCAGGTTTGCAGGATCTGAGGAGGCAGCTGAGCTAGGACTAAAGACGATGACTTCAGTTTTCTGGTCGTTAAAACAGAAAATTTGAAGTCATCCATGCCTTAATGTCATCTAGACATTTGAGGAGAGGGTGGATGGAACGAGCACTGGCTGGTTTCAGTGGCAGGTAGATCTGGCAGTCATCGGCATAGCAATGGAATGAGATGGCATGTTTTCTTAAGATGGATCCCAGTGGGAGCAGATAGAGCGAGAAGAGAAGGGTTCCAAGGATTGAGCCCTGTGGGACCCCGCAGGAAAGAGGCACCGAAGTGGACAGACTTTCACCAACCTTGACACAAAAAGTCCTGTCAGATAGGTAAGAACGGAACCAGTCTAAAGCAGCTCCTGTAATCCCAACCCAGTGTTCGAGCCGTGAGATGAGGATACTGTGGTCGACGGTGTCAAAAGCAGCAATAAGATCAAGGAGTACAAGTACCACATAGTGACCAGAATCGTTTGAAGTTAAAATGTCATTGCAAACCCTAACCAAAGCTGTTTCTGTGCTGTGGAGTTGCTTAAAACCAGACTGAAAGACCTCAAAGATTTTGTTCTCAGTTAAAAATTGATTCAACTGAGTAAAAACTATTTTTTCTAGGATTTTGGACAGGAAGGGAAGCTTTGAGATTGGTCTGTAATTTGAGTGCACTGAGGGGTCAAGTCCAGGTTTCTTGATTAAAGGAGTGACTACTGCATTTTTAAAGGCCTGTGGAACCACGCTTGTAGCAAAGCTACTGTTAAGAATATTAAGAACAGTGGGCCCAATCGCTGGTAGAACCTGTTTGAACAGTGAGGGAGAGATTGGATCAGCAGGGGAGCCTGAGGGTTTCATGTGACCAACAACTTTGTTTAACAATGGGAGTGTGATTGGATTGAAATTCCTGAAAGTGGCTGAACATGGGACAAAAACTGATGGGTCGACTGAGGAGCGGGGGATGGAAGATCTGATCAGCTCTACCTTACCAACAAAGAATCTTGTGAAGTCATTACAGACGTCCACAGAGGCCTCCATGCATTCAGACAAAGGGCCATTAAGAATGGAATTTACTGCTGTGAAAAGGGTGCGGGGGTTGTTTTTATTTTCACTGATCAGTTGGGAGAAGTATTTGTTTTTTTCTGATTTGACAGTGTTTTGGTAATTTTTTAAACAGGTTTTTAGCAAAATGAAAGAAACCTGGAGTTGGTCCTTTTTCCATTTGCGCTCTGCTCTCCTGCACAGTCGTCTCGCTGCCCTGGTGGTCTCGTTTATCCACGGGTACTGGGTTCTCCTTGCTTTCCTGACTTTCAGTGGGGCCACCAGATCCAAGATCTTGGTGCAGGTCTCATTGTGGTGACTAAGCAGCTCATGAGTACTGACACAGGCAGAGGTTTCAGGAGTTGAAACAGCAGTGGTGATAAAAGCAGAGGAAAAACGAGCAGAGGTTGAAGGGTTAAATACACGACAGGTCCTAGGTGGAGTGGGGGATTTAGACTCACGAGCAAGAGAGATTTCAAATGAGATGGGTTTGTGATTGGATATGATAGCATCCCCAATTTCCAGATTTAACACAGATACATCATAAGACAAAACAATATCGAGAGTGTGCCCCTGCTGATGCGTGGGGCCAACAACATTTTGCACCAGGTTTAAAGAGTGGATCAGATTTAGAAAGTCCTGCACCAAAGGCTTCTCAGGGCAACAGACGTGTATATTGAAGTCCCCTAGAATCAGCACACGGTCGTATTTTAAGAGTATTCCAGTGAGAAAGTCAGACAGTTCATTGATGAAGCCTGTTGATGATTTGGGGGGTCTGTAAAGAGCAGCAACCAGGATGGGGTTGGAGCGGCCCAGTTCAAAATGCAACAGCTCAAAGGTCTCAAAAGCTGCTGTCAGAAGCAGTCTGCATTTCCAAATTTTCTTAAAAAGAGCTAAAACTCCTCCACCTCTTCCAGATGGCCTCGGGCAGTTAAGAAAATACAGTCTGCAGGCACAAGTTCAGTAAAAACGCTTGACTCACCAGGAGGAAGCCAGGTCTCCGTCAGAAACAAGAAGTCCAGGTTATTGGAGCAGAAGAAGTCATTCATTATAAAAGTTTTGGTTGATAAAGATCTCACATTGAGGAGAGCAAACCTCGTTAGGCCAGCAGCTGGGGGAAAAGTTGAGGGGAGGACGCTGATCAGCGGCCTCAGGTTGTTTACGTCGGGCCTTCGCCTCCTCCGGCCAGAGGAAGCGCAGCTTCGCGCGCGTCCGCCGCGAAGTCCAGAATGAAGAGCCTGAATCCGAGAGCCGCCGGACACAGCAGGGTCAATGGTACACTCCGACGGGACAGTAGTAGATGGTGCAGCCGATGGACCAGGGCAGGCCCCGATCAGCTGGAGACTTTCAGACCCACCGCAGCTGGGCGCGCGCCCGCTGCGCGGTCCGGGACAAACAGCCGGAGTCCGGTGGTTTAGGTGGTAAATAAAATCAGAAAAGTCTCTTTTTCCCGATATATTTACTCTTATTTAATGATCTAGCAATTAAACGTGCATTATCTTTTAGCAAATGAGTAAACTTATCAACTCTGTGAATATCTGAACCGTATCTTTTAAAAAGTTTCTAATTTTTCATTTTGTACCTTTTTGTTTGAAGAATTCAGTGAATGAAAAATGTCCTGGTAAATGCCTTTTCTGCATAAATACCTTAATTACTTTTTAAATGCAAGATAACAGTGATTATTCAGCTTTGAGGAACGTTTATTAACTCAAAAATGCCTTACAGAAAGAAAATACGTTTAATTCCACTCAAAAATACCTAAAGATGAAGTGAAACTGTGATATGAAGTTTCCCAGGAGGGGGCAGTGTTTAGCTTTCTACCAGCAGGAGTCTATGACGACTTCCTGTGACGTTCGGTTGACATCCTGTTGTTAGCCGCTTAGCTTAAAGTTAGCTTCGGCTAAACTCAGTTAAAATCAACATTTCTGAACGGTTTTGAAGCGTAAACGTGGCGTTTTTTCAACAAGCACGACTTTGTAGCATGAAACATGAGTTTTAGGGGCATGTGGCAAGTTACATTTAGTGATTTTAAGCACAGCAAAGCTTTCGGTTCAACCAAGCTTTACCATCTGACATGGAGGAAGTGACGTAGCCACGTCACTCATCCGGTCGTTAGCTGTTAGCTTAAAATTAGCATCGCTAGCGTTGTTCAAAAACATCATTTAATGACGGATTTTAAACTCAAACGTGGCAAAAATCCAGCGATTACACTTTGAAGAACTTAAGCAGCGTATCAGAATCAACTTTAAAGCGTTTTTCAGCTTTTAAAAAGCAGATTTTATTCCCTATGAAAAACGAGTTTTCATTTCCGGGTCACGTGACTGAATACGCCAATGACAGAGCAGCACGGGGTGGGCTTTACGACCTGACACGTCAGAGGCTCACGACTGACACGTCTCTCAGCCAATGAAAGCGTTCCACGGCAGCTAATTCAACCAATCACGCAGCGTTTTCCCAACTAGCATGTTAGATTTATCTGAACAAGTCCGTCAACTTTTCTGTCTTTTAAACTGTCAAAATGCACTTTTTTCTGTTAAAAAATGCAACGAATCAACTCTGAGCTTAGCTGAGACTTCGTCCAGTCTTTAAAACGTTTCTCCATCTATTTAAAACAACTCGTTCGATCTTTCTCAGAACCGAGCCGGAACCAACAGAA
>NC_056499.1:53464485-53476319 GCF_014905685.2 Nematolebias whitei | reverse complement strand
TTATTTATCTTTGACCCATCAAAATGAATGGAGGTCATTTATTTACAGAATCAAAGTTTAACATCAAACATTTACATTAATTTGGCAAAAATATGAAAATGACAACATGGCTAGTTTTATAGGAAGTGAGAACAATACGGCGATTGTTTTCACTTTTCAGCAGAACAGCAAACATCAATTCACACGGTGGTGATTGAGAACTTTGCTTCAGACATTTCTAAAAATCATCTGTAATGATTTTAGCAGATAGGAGAGTTTAAAGATGGAAAGTGAAGTTTGTCTACAGAGAGATGTGTGAGGGAATTTGTCTGTTTTAACCAGAACAACACGCTCCTTCTTTTCCAGCTTGGGCCAACGGTACGCTAGTTGAGATCGACTCTTTACCTTGCAGATGATAGCTTCAGCGTCGGTGTAGAGCTCTCCTTTCAACTTCTTTCAGCGTCTCCGTGAGAACAGCTAGAAACTCCTGGAGTCGTGAGGTCATCCAAACAGAAGTTATAATTCCCAAAATCGTCTCTGGTTCAGCTTGGTTCTAATTCAGCAGCATCCATGAATGCCTGCGTTCGCATTCTGGAACTCCCAAACTCTCTGCTTGAACTGCTACTCCATCTTCAAGACTGAGCTTACAGCAGCTTCAAGACTGAGCTGAACTCTCTGAACTGAACTCTCCTTTGTGAACTGGGAAGTGCCACATTTAAATGGGCTCTACTTCCGGTTCGTTTGAGAGCCTCTGATTGGTCGATGGACCCCAACAGAGGTGTGTTTTGTGATGTAAGGTGTTATGGAAAGTCAAGGATTGTTTAAGAACAGACAGAAAGATATCATGGAAAAACCAGACTTTGTGGCGTCGCTCCACCAAGTATCTTGCTGTAAAAGTTAAACATGACATTTCTTTTCAGTAAACTTTTAGTTGACCGAAACCTGAACTTTGACACACACTTACAAACTCTGCTCACTTCAAGCAGACAATCAAGAAATTGAATCATTACTCTGTAACGTATTCTAACTTGATTTCTCTTTGAATTGAGAATTAAAAATCATTACTACTGTTTAAGTAAATAAAAATGAGTAGTTCACTTCAACATGTAAACATTGTTTGAACTAACACAATTTGATTATCAAAACATTTGTAAAATAGTAATGATCATAGAGAATTGTCTTTTTCCACTTGATTAATTCAAGAAAGAAAGTCTCAGGATGGGTCAAACTGTATTTCTGGATTCAAATCAATGAAATGACAGTTTCTGTCCATCTGGTCAGTTTTGACATCAGGCCTAGTCCACTACAAAAGTATGATCCTGCTGTGAAGAGTGGTGTCTGATTTTAATCTTAAACTGACTTAGAGGAAAGAGCTCTGAAGTTCAATAATCCACATTTAATGATTTTATTATTTTGTTCTGGTAAATTGTGTTTATTTTAACAAGATTTTATGGTTTGTATTTTTAGAGCTAATTTTTGATTTATTTAATTTGGGCCATGGGTGAACTGGCACTGTTTCAATGGGGGTTTGGATGGGTAATAGTGGAAAAGATGCAGAGTGGTGTGTAAGATGACAACTCTGCTTCCTGGACTGGACCCTGGACTGTCAATAATTTGGAGACCAAACAAAATAAGCCAACTTTCTAGAAAGAAGAGCGGCTCCATTCAAAGTGGGATGGATGCCATCTCTCCACATCAAACCAGGTTTTTCCCAAAATGCACTCCAGTTATCTATGTAGCCCAAACCTCAGCCTTGCTTGCTTCTGCGTGTTGGCAGCTCGTATGATCCTCTGTGGTGACCAGCGGAGCTCAGAACCCACAGAGCCCGTGAGGTCAGGGCCTGGCGCCCGAGCCCCGGCCTCGCATGCTCACGCAAGTTGGCAGCATGGAGGATCTTCTGCGGTGACCGGTGGAGCTTGGCGCTGGGAAGATGACGCCCTGCACGTCCTGGGGGCTCCGAGGCTCTGGTGGAGAGGACTGGGAGGAGTCGGGGACTGGCGGATCTCCACCTAGCTCGCTCTGAGTTTTTTTGTCGGCCACAAGCACAAAAAAATGCCTGCACTCCAGCATTAGAACACGGTGTTGTCAATATTGTTTTAAAAGATCTTTAAAATAGGTCCAGTCACTCCTCAAGTTCAAGTTATTGCAAATGGCGGATCTTGTGAAAATTTGTCAAACCACCAGTGACTCCGCCCCCTGACCAATCAGTGACCGACAGTGTTCTGACGTCACATTTTGGTGCCAGTTCGGCCCACTTGGAACCCCAAAAGCTCATTTTCCACCGCTCCTCTTCAGCCCGGTTTGGCTCGGCTCAGATCAGCTCGTTACACATTACATTTCCACCGCACTTTCAGGACCGGTTCTGGAGGCGTATCCAGAATCCAACTCACCTAACCAGCTGGTGGCGGTAGTGTCTCTTAAGCTATTTACTAGCCACCACTAAACGTATTAGAAGAAGACCCTGAAAAGATACAGAACCAAAATGAAGGATCTCGTAGCTTTATTGAACATTGTGCTCAGTCGGTGGCTTTTTGTCAAATGTCAAAGAAAAGAGACCCAGAAAAGTCTGCGTGCAGCGAAGCAAAAGGCTCTGGAGAAGAACAGGAGAGTGTTGGAAAACAGAAAGATTAGAGGACGAGTGATGGTATGCTAATGCTAATTTGCAACAGAGCCGAGCGTAAAAGTATGTACCTGTAAAGGTCGATTAAATACGGTTTAGTAATACATGTTTTGTATGTTTCAGATGATTCTCCAGCAAAATAATCACAGCAGACCTACAGTCTGTTTACGTCCAGCTCTGGAGCGACAGGGTGCCATTAAAGATGAAAGAGGCTGTTACTTTCCATCGATGTATCATTTCAGTATAGATATTGACAATAAAGATGGATTAAAAATATCTTGACTTTTGTTCTGACACTTTAGTTATTCCCCTCCCTGGGCTGCCACCTTACCGTGGTGGAGGGGTTTGAGTGTCCCAGTGATCCTAGGAGCTATGCTGTCAGGGGCTTTATGCCGCTAGTAGGGTCACCCATGACAGACAGGTCCTAGGTGAGGGACCAGACAAAGTGCAGCCCAAAGACCCCAATGATGAGAAACACAAATGGACCTAGTGTTCCCTTGCCCGGACGTGGATCACCGGGGCCCCACTCTGGAGCCAGGCCTGGAGGTGGGGCACGCGGGCGAGCGCCTGGTGGCCGGGCTTTTACCCATGGAGCTCGGCCGGGCACAGCCCGAAGAGGAGACGTGGGTCCCCCTTCCCATGGGCTCACCACCTGTGGGAGGGGCCAAAGGGGTCGGGTGCAATGTGGGATGGGTGGTGGCCGAGGGCGGGGACCCTGGCGGTCTGATCCTCGGCTACAGAAGCTGGCTATTGGGACGTGGAATGTCACCTCACTGGTGGGGAAGGAGCCTGAGCTGGTGTGTGAGGCTGAGAGGTTCCGGCTAGAAATAGTCGGACTCACCTCTACGCATGGCTCGGGCTCTGGAACCAGTTTCCTTGAGAGGGGCTGGACACTCTTCTACTCTGGAGTTGCCCCTGGTGAGAGGCGCCGAGCAGGCGTGGGCGTACTTATTGCCCCCCAACTTGGTGCCTGTGTATTGGGGTTCACCCTGGTGAATGAGAGGGTGGCCTCCCTCCGCCTACGTGTGGGGGGACGGGTTCTGACTGTCGTTTGTGCTTATGCACCTTCTGGGGACTCCCTTGTTCTGCTGGGGGACTTCAATGCTCATGTGGGCAATGACAGTGAGACCTGGAGGGGTGTGGTTGGGAGGAACGGCCCCCCTGATCTGAACCAGAGTGGTGTTCTGTTGTTGGACTTCTGTGCTCGTCATGGATTGTCAATAACGAACACCTGGTTCAAGCATAAGGGTGTCCATATGTGCTCTTGGCACCAGGACACCCTAGGCCGCAGTTCGATGATCAACTTTGTCATCGTCTCATCTGATCTGCGGCCACATGTCTTGGACACTCGGGTGAAGAGAGGGGCGGAGCTGTCAACTGATCACTACCTGGTGGTGAGTTGGCTCCGATGGTGGGGGAGGATGCCGGTCAGACCTGGCAGACCCAAACGTATTGTGAGGGTTTGCTGGGAACGTCTGGCAGAGTCTCCTGTGAGACGGAGTTTCAACTCCCACCTCTGGGAGAACTTTGAACATGTTCCGAGGGAGGTGGGGGACATTGAGTCTGAGTGGACCATGTTTCGTGCCTCTATTGTCGAGGCGGCTTACCAGAGCTGCGGCCGCAAGGTTGTCGGTGCCTGTCGCGGCGGCAACCCTCGAACCCGATGGGGGACACTGTCGGTGAGGGATGCTGTCAGGCTGAAGAAGGAGTCCTATCGGGCCTTTTTGGCCTGTGGGACCCCGGAAGCAGCTGATGGGTACCGGCAGTCCAAGCGACATGCGGCTCGGGTGGTTGCTGAGGCAAAAACTCGGGCATGGGAGGAGTTCGGAGAGGCCATGGAGAACGACTTCCGCACGGCTTCGAGACGATTCTGGTCCACCATCCGGCGTCTCAGGGGGGGGAAAGCGGTACGCCACCAACACTGTTTATAGTGGAAGTGGTGTGCTGCTGACCTCAACTCGGGAGGTTGTGGGTCGGTGGGCGGAATACTTTGAAGACCTCCTCAATCCCACCGGCACGTCTTCCACTGAGGAAGCGGAGCATGAGGACTCTGGGTCGGGCCCTCCAATCTCTGGTGCTGAGGTCACCGAGGTGGTTAAAAAGCTCCTCGGTGGCAGGGCCCCAGGGGTGGATGAGATTCGCCCGGAGTTCCTTAAGGCTCTGGATGTTGTAGGGTTGTGTTGGCTTACGCGACTCTGCAATATTGCGTGGACATCGGGGGAAGTTCCCCTGGATTGGCAGACCGGGGTGGTGGTCCCCCTATTCAAAAAGGTGGACCGAAGAGTGTGTTCCAACTACAGGGGAATCACGCTCTTAAGCCTCCCTGGTAAGGTCTATTCGGGGGTTCTGGAGAGGAGGGTCCGTCGGATAGTCGAACCTCGGATTCAGGAGGAACAGTGCGGTTTTTGTCCTGGCCGTGGAACACTGGACCAGCTCTACACTCTCAGCAGGGTCCTGGAGGGTGCATGGGAGTTTGCCCAACCAGTCTACATGTGCTTTGTGGACTTGGAGAAGGCGTTCGACCGCGTCCCTCGGGGGCCCTGTGGGGGGTACTCTTGGAGTATGGGGTACCAGGCCCTTTGATACGGGCTGTTAGATCCCTGTATGACCGGTGTCAGAGCCTGGTCCGCATCGCCGGCAGTACGTCGGGCTTGTTCCCGGTGAGAGTTGGACTACGCCAAGGTTGCCCTTTGTCACCGATTCTGTTCATAACTTTTATGGACAGAATTTCTAGGCGCAGCCAAGGTGTTGAGAGGGTCCGTTTTGGTGGCCTTAGGATTGCGTCTCTGCTTTTTGCAGATGATGTGGTCTTATTGGCTTCATCAGATCGTGATCTACAGCTTTCGCTGGAGCGGTTCGCAGCCGAATGCGATGCGGCCGGGATGAAGATCAGTTCCTACAAATCCGAGGCCATGGTCTTGAGCCGGAAAAGGGTAGAGTGCCCTCTCCGGGTCAGGGAGGAGGTCCTACCCCAAGTGGAGGAGTTCAAGTATCTCGGGGTCTTGTTCACGAATGAGGGAAAAATGGAGCATGAGATCGATAGGCGGATAGGTGCAGCGTCTGCAGTGAAGCGGGCGCTGTACAGGTCTGTCGTGGTGAAGAGAGAGCTGAGTCAAAAGGCAAAGCTCTCAATTTACCGATCGATCTACGTTCCCACCCTCATCTATGGTCACGAGCTTTGGGTTGTGACCGAAAGAATGAGATCTCGGATACAAGCGGCCGAAATGAGTTTTCTCCGCAGGGTGTCTGGGCTCTCCCTTAGAGACAGGGCGAGAAGCTCGATCATCCGGGAGGGACTCGGAGTAGAGCCGCTACTTCTCCATGTCGAGAGGAGCCAGTTGAGGTGGCTTGGGCATCTGTTTAGGATGCCTTCTGGACGCCTCCCTGTTGAGGTTTTTCCG
Source organism: Nematolebias whitei (assembly GCF_014905685.2). Classification (NCBI taxonomy): domain Eukaryota; kingdom Metazoa; phylum Chordata; class Actinopteri; order Cyprinodontiformes; family Rivulidae; genus Nematolebias; species Nematolebias whitei. The sequence goes on along the minus strand of NC_056499.1, from coordinate 53,470,319 downwards.
GACACGTCCCACCGGAAGGAGGCCCAGAGGAAGACCCAGGACACGCTGGAGGGACTATGTTTCTCGGCTGGCCTGGGAATGCCTCGGGATTCCCCCGGAAGAGCTGGCCCAAGTGGCTGGGGAGAGGGAAGTCTGGGCCTCCCTACTTAGGCTGCTACCCCCGCGACCCGACCCCGGATAAGCAGAAGAAAATGGATGGATGGATGGACTTTAGTTATTTACCAAACACTATAGGTGGAAAATCTGGATTTAGCTCATAATCATGACAAACTTGAAACAGGTTTCATATACAGGGTGAGAATTTATTTAGAAGTTTCTGGTAAATTAAAAAGAATACAGATTATTAAAATGATCCAACTAAACAATATATAAATAAATCCTGCTAATGAACTTTTAATTAACTTTAGTTCACCATTAAGAGTGAGAGTTCTGCAATAAGTTAAACTCAAAGCAGTCTGCTCCTCAGATAAATAATGTTAAATTATTATTTTTAAACATTAATGTTTCTGTTAACTTATTTTATATGTGAATATTTCTGTTCGGTGCCCTGAGACGACTTCTGTTGTGACTTGGCATTATATAAATAAACTGAATTGAATCAAATCTCGGCAGCATGGTGGCACAACTGGTAGAGCAGCTCAGCGAGCAGGTCCCTGGTTCAAACCCCGTTCCGGGGGCCTCTTTGGGTGGAGTTTGCATGTTCTCTCCGTGCATGCGTGAGTTTTCTCCAGGTACTCTAGTTTCCTTCCACAGACCCAAAACATGCATGTTAGACTGATTGGTAACTCTAAATTGTTTCTAGGTGTGAGTGAGAGAGTGAATGGTTGTTTGTCTTGTTTGTCTCTATGTGTCCCTGTGATGGACTGGAGACCTGTCCAGGGTGTACCCCGCCCCTCGCACAGTGATTGCCAGAAATGGGCACCGGCAACCCCCGTGTCCCAAAATGGAAGAAGCGGGTAAAAGATAATGGATGGATGGATGGATGGATTTAGTTTAATTGTTGTTTAGTGATTTGTACATCTGTGGGTTAGAATAAAGTTGAACTAAAGGCTGTATCTCTTCTTTAAACATGTTTGAGGGAAATATTCCTGAGGGATCCAATAATTTTGTCTTTTTATGATTTTTCAGCTGAGTTAACTTTCATTAACAAATTATTTAATAAAGTCTAAGTGAAAACAGGACTTCATGATAAAGCCAACACCATTTATTTATTTTGCATTCTTCACTGATAAAAAATATATTTTTATACATAAAATGTTTTAAAAAAAAAAATTTCCACCCTCTGTCCCAAACCCGTCCCGGTCCACCCATCTGCCAGGGCTCGGAATCCGGCCTTTGTGAGCATGCGAGGCCGAGGCCCGGACCCCGGCCTCACATGCTTCAACAGGTCGGTAGCTCGTATGATCCTCCGCGGTGACTAGCTCGCTCTGAATTTTGTCATCAGTCACCAAACATAAAAAACACCTGGACTTCAGCATTAAACACGGTGTTGTCATTATTGTTTTTAAAATATTAAAAATAGATCCAGCAGCTGCTCCGAGTTCCGAGTAATTGCAAATGGCGGATCGGTGAAAAGTTTCTGAAAGATCCAGTGACTCCTCCCCCTGACCAATCAGTGACCGACAGCATTCTGATGTCACGTTTAAGTGCCGGCTCAGCTCGCTTGGTCCCATCAGAGAGGCAGGGACAACAAAAGGGGCCGATTCAGCTAAAAAATGACAGTGGAAAAGCGCTCAAACTGTACCAAACAGAGCTGAGTCAGGCTGAAGAGGAGCGGTGAAAAAGGGGCAAAAGAAATGGGTACTGAAAAAAGGGACCGGTTCCACGAACCATTACTAGTGGAAAAGCCTTGGAATCGTGCCGAGATGAGTTGAACCGTGCTGTACCGTTACTAATGACAAAGGGGCAATAGTCTCTCCGGTGTGTCCTGGGTCTTCCTCAAGGTCTCCTCCCAGTTGGACATGCCAGAAACACCTCCATAGGGAGGCGTCCAGGGGGCATCCTTACCAGATATTTTAAATAACTGGCTTCTCTGGATGTGGAGGAGCAGTGGCTCTACCCTGAATCTCTCCTGGATAACTGAACTTAACCTATCTCTAAGGGAGAGTCTGGCTACCCTGCAGAGAAAATTAATTTTGACTGCTTCTAGCTGTGATCGTGTTGTTTTGGTCAATATCCAAAGCTCAAGACCATGAGGGTTGGAACACAGACTAAACAGAGAGCTTTTTCTTACAACTTGGCTCCTACTTCACCACAATAGAATGGAGTCTGTTGTGTCTGCAATACTGCAGAAGCTGTGCTGATATGTTTGTAGATCTCCTGCTCCATTCTTCCCTCGCTGGTGAACAAAACCCCAAGGTACTTGAACTCCTCCATTTGAGGCAGCACCTCAAGGTTCAAGGTTTAAGGTTCTTTATTGTCATTCGCATCACATGTGGTACATGAAGTGGAACAAAATTGTGTACTCAAGGACCCAGTTACACCCAAAATTAGCAAAAATATAAAGTATAAAAATAAATATTATATAACAGGGGTGGGCAATTATTTTTTTCCATAGGGCCACATGAGAAACAACAAATATTGTGGAGGGCTGGCACAAATGACTTTTTCATTCAACCTTTATTTAGACAGGTAAATCCCATTGAGCCTCGAGGACTCATTTACAAGAGAGACCTGATTTCAACTTAACTCAATACTGCATAATATTAGTATTTCATTATTAAAAGCAGTACATAGCACTGCTTTAACAAGCTGGTAAGAGTATTTGTTATGATTAAGCAACGAAAAAGCGAGGTTTCCTTACAAAAAATGTCATTTATTCAGTTAAATTTCCCAGTACAATGGTAAACTGTTAACATTTTTACCATTTGTGACGTTATATTAGGGATCATTTTCAGTCACATTCACCCCAAAACTAATTTAGAGTTTTATATACTGCTGGAAAAAGTTCTTAGCTTTGTAAATATATCACAATATTGTCTTTGTACTCCAAATATTATGAAACATCATATAATAGTGATCGTCACTGAACTGTGATTTCGAGTTCCGGTTCTTTACGTGCCTACATTTGTAGTCTAAACATCTCATTTGGTGTTTTTCAGTTCTTTTTTCTTGTTTAGTGAGAGAAGTCTAGTCTCTGTTGGGCTTTAACGGAAATGTTAAAGTCAGGTTCAAGGTCTGTGGTGGAGATGTGAAGCAAAGCTGACATCATCAGTGAGAGAGGCTCTATATCTGGATTTGGTTAACTTCATTTGTTTACATATGTATTTTGTAATTCCCCTTACGGGGGCCGGTGAGAGTCAACCAAAGGGCCGCATACGGCCCTGGGGCCGTACAATGCCCAGGTCTGTTATATAAGGATCCAAGACTTCACTTTCACTCTGCTGCTGTCTTTACTTACTCTGCTCAACTTGTTTTTTATTTGTAATTATATTTTTCTATCCTTAACATATATTTATTTTTTTTGTCTTTCAGGTACACCTGGACCTACTGTATATCTGGACCTACCATTCTGTGTTCGTCTGTCTCTCCTTTCTGTCCTCTCAAACCAGCTGATCAAAGCAGATGGCCGCTTGTCCTGAGCCTGGTTCTGCTGGAGGTTTCTTCCTTTAAAAAGGGATTTTTTCCTTTCCATTGTTGACACTGTGCTTGCTCAGGATGGGAGACTGCAACAAAGCCAAGCTTCATCTTGTCTGCTGGATTCCTTAGATAGAGAACTTTACTAATTGGCTTTTATGTATGCAAATGTTTCTGTAAAGTGCCCTGAGACACCTTTGTTGGGATTTGATGCTATATAAATAAACTGAATTGAATTGAAAGATATATGCTGAACACTAATAATGTAAAATAATATGGTATATTAAACAGAAGCCCAAACATGGGTCTGTTGTGACCAGATGGGTATGAATACAGCAGCATAAAGGCAAGAGATCAGCAGCATGGATAATCAGCAGCACAGATAAGTGCACAATTAAAGTGGCATTCCAGTGATTTTATTTTATTTTTCTTACAGTGATTCTGTTAGGATTACGCAGGGAAACCAGATAGTTTGAGACCCAGAACGAGGCAGACACAGGGGAAATACAAAAGAACAGTGTTTATTATGTACAGTGAATGTTTCACACGCTGGAACTCAGCACTCCTGGAAAGAGGGACGACAGGTTAGTGTTGGTCCAAGGGGAAGACCTGAGTGGTTGTTTGAAGGAGGTTCTTGTCCTTACAGTCCAAACCCGAAGGAGGGGAGCTGGTCCTTCAGTCCAGGGAGAGAGCAGCAGAGGGGAAACCAACGAGGGTCCAAGGGCACGAGGAAGGCTGGCAACTGGAGGTAAAAATGGCACGAGGAATACCTGACAGGCCGAGGGATCCAGATCAGGTCACGAGGAGAATCCAAAAACACGAGGAACCAGGAAACTGGAAAAGAGAACACAGGTGAACAAATTCTTTTCACCTAGACATATCTAGCTCAACAGTACTATACCTGTAAGGATGGTACTTTTCTGTGGCCCGGTTTGTGTCTGTTTCCCTCGTGCTTCCTCATTAGTTTCCAATTGTTGCCACCTGTGTCTCGTCCCAGCTGTTTGTCATCATGTCTCATCTTCTCCCAGTATTTAAGCCATCCTATTCTGACTTGTCCTTCGTCGGGTCGTCTTCGTTGGTACTCTCCCTTGGGTCTCCTGAGTCTTGCCCTGAGTCTTTCCCTGAGTCTTCCTGGTCCCTCGAGTTCCCCGTGTCTCTCTTGTCGCCTGAGTTCCCCGTGCCTAGTTCATGTAAGTTTTGCTGCTCCGTCAGCTTGTTTATTTTGTACTTTTATTTATCATTAAAAACCTATTTTTGTATATCTGCCGAGTTGAGTCCCTGTTCTGCACTCTGGGTTCGCTCCTAACCGCAAACCATGACAGTACGACCCGACCAGAACAGAACCCAGCGGGCAGGGTTCTCACTCGGCAACACTCACCATTTTTCTTTTTTCCCTCCTCGTGCCGTGATGGACGAGCTCCTCTCCGTCTCTGTCCATCCACCGTCCCGCCGCCGCCGCGGTGGACGGTTCCGGAGGCAGTCTGCAGCGACCGGGCCGGTCTCGTCGGCCGAGCAGAACTTCAGAGCTGGTTCCGGTGTTTTCGTGGGAGCGGGGTCCGTCGCTTCACCTCCCAGGTTTCCGGTGGGGGCGAGATCCAGCGTCCCGCGGGAGCTCCAGTCCACTCCTGTTCGTTTCGGTGAGTCCGGTCCGGTTGACGTTACAGGGGCGGGTTCCGTCGCCTCACCTACCAGGTTCCTGGTGGGGGCGGAATCCGGCCTCTCACCGCTACTCCGCGCTGCGGCTGTTCAACCCAGCCCGGCCGTACCTCCGGAGAGTATTCAGTGTGACTCCGTGGGGGCGTGTCCCGCCGCCTCACCTTCCAGGTTTCCGGTGGGGGCGGCACCCGTCACCACATCCACTCTTACAGACATTCCCTTTTTTCATTCATTTTCCCCTGAAAATATTTTTCATGTTAATCAAGCCCTTTTTGAACTATTTAATTCAGTTAAAAATAACCCGTCCTCCTTTGATTTAGTTTTGACCCAGATGGAGGATTTTTTACTTTCTATCCCAGGCCTTTCTTTGCTCCCCGAGTATGATTTTTTGCTATCTCAATTAAAGACTCTTAAAACTCCAGTTGCAGCCATCCCTGAGGTGGACTCCACGCTGCACGCAGCCATCCCTGAGGTGGACTCCACGCTGCACGCAGCCCCTGAGGTGGGTCCTCAGCTCTCCAATACTCCAGAGGGGTCGGCGCTCTCCAATTCTCTAGAGGGGTCGGCGCTCTCCAATTCTCCAGAGGGGTCGGCGCTCTCCA
>NC_056499.1:53461224-53464475 GCF_014905685.2 Nematolebias whitei | reverse complement strand
GAGGGGTCGGCGCTCTCCAATTCTCCAGAGGGGTCGGCGCTCTCCAAGTCATCTGCTGCAGAGCAACAGGCCTCCAAGTCGTCTGCTGCAGAGCCACAGGCCTCCAAGTCGTCTGCTGTAGAGCCACAGGCCTCCAAGTCATCTGCTGCAGAGCCACAGGCCTCCAAGTCATCTGCTACAGAGCCACAGGCCTCCAAGTCGTCTGCTGCAGAGCCACAGGCCTCCAAGTCGTCTGCTGCAGAGCCACAGGCCCCCATGCCGTCTGCTGCAGCCCCCCAGGCTCCCATGCCGTCTGCTGCAGCCCCCCAGGCCCCCATGCCGTCTGCTGCAGCCCCCCAGGCTCCCATGCCGTCTGCTGCAGCCCCCCAGGCTCCCATGCCGTCTGCTACAGCCCCCCAGGCTCCCATGCCGTCTGCTGCAGCCCCCCAGGCTCCCATGCTGTATTATGAAATTCTTTATCAAAAGGGCTCGTGAACGATCGGCACAGATATTCAGACAAGGAAAAAATAAAACACCAGAGACTGTTACTGCTAAGAATAATAAGTGTCATTTATTAACCTGCCACAGAAAACAGCCAAGCAAAAACATGTACACTCGTACACTCAACACACAAAATGATATGAAAGAACTTCTCACCGTGACACTGGCCGGGAAGTTGTTTTCGACCCAGGTAAAGAAGAATCACATCATCAACTGCATGGCACCGCGCGCGCTGGTCCACACAAGACTTCCCAAGTTTCCCTTGCCTGTCACTTCCTCTTATACCTTTTCCCTGACCGGATCGCGTGAGAGCAGTGAAAAACAAGTTTGATGGTTACTAGAACAACGGATGAGGAGCTGGTGATTTATTACAAATAAGGAGCATGGTGACCTCAAGGCGGGCCAAGACCCTGAAGCCAGAAATACTCCTTAAACTTTTACAAAGCATTCCTAAAGAGGGAACACACACCCCTCCATCCCTCTGCAAACCATCAAAGAGTGTCTAAATATTATAAGTAACACACACACAAAGTATATGTTTGAACGGGCATACAATCCCTAATATGTGAATAACACGTTGTATAAGTGTGTTTTCAAACTACATGTAAATGAGTGTAAAATAAGTATAAATTGACATAAAAGCATCAAAATAATCATTCCTATATCATTCCACCCTTGCCTTTTATGGCAATTTAGACATTTAATTCTGAAAAGTAACACACACAAAATGTATATGTTTGAATAGGCATAAAGGCAACTTAATATATTGATATAAAACATATTTTTATATCACATGCCGTCTGCTGCAGCCCCCCAGGCTCCCACGCCGTCTGCTGCAGCTCAACAGGCTCCCACGCCGTCTGCTGCAGCTCAACAGGCTCCCACGCCGTCTCCTGCAGCTCAACAGGCTCCCACGCCGTCTCCTGCAGCTCAACAGGCTTCCACGCCGTCTCCTGCAGCTCAACAGGTTTCCTTAATGCAGGCCATGTTCCCTTTGGCCCTGTGTTTTGGACGGCGTCCCGGCCGCCCCCCTGACCTGGCTCAGCTTGATGGACAGCCTCCCGGCCGCCCGCCGGAACAGTGTCTCTTAGGGACGATCCCTTGACCGTCCAAATCCCTCGTGTTCCTCGTTCTCTGGCTCCTCGTGTTTTGTTTTTCTCTGGCTCCTCGTGTTTTGTTTTTCGCTGGCTCCTCGTGTTTTGTTTTTCTCTGGCTCCTCGTGTTTTGTTTTTCTCTGGCTCCTTGTGTTTTGTTTTTCTCTGGCTCCTCGTGTTTTGTTTTTCTCTGGCTCCTCGTGTTTTGTTTTTCTCTGGCTCCTCGTGTCCTCGTTTTCTCTGGTCCCTCGTGTCCTCGTTTTCTCTGGTCCCTCGTGTCCTCGTTTTCTCTGGTCCCTCGTGTCCTCGTTTTCTCTGGTCCCTCGTGTCCTCGTTTTCTCTGGTCCCTTGTGTCCTCGTTTTCTCTGGTCCCTCGTGTCCTCGTTCTCTCTGATCCTCGGTCCCTCCACCCTTGCAGTGCCACCCTCCACCCGCCCTAGTCCTTCGGGAGGGGGTTTTTTGGGGATGCCTGGAGGCGTCTTTGGGGGGGGTTACTGTAAGGATGGTACTTTTCTGTGGCCCGGTTTGTGTCTGTTTCCCTCGTGCTTCCTCATTAGTTTCCAACTGTTGCCACCTGTGTCTCGTCCCAGCTGTTTGTCATCATGTCTCGTCTTCTCCCAGTATTAAAGCCGTCCTATTCTGTCTTGTCCTTCGTCGGGTCGTCTTCGTTGGTACTCTCCCTTGGGTCTCCTGAGTCTTGCCCTGAGTCTTTCCCTGAGTCTTCCTGGTCCCTCGAGTTCCCCGTGTCTCTCTTGTCGCCTGAGTTCCCCGTGCCTAGTTTATGTAAGTTTTGCTGCTCCGTCAGCTTGTTTATTTTGTACTTTTATTTATCATTAAAAAACTATTTTTGTATATCTGCCGAGTTGAGTCCCTGTTCTGCACTCTGGGTTCACTCCTAACCGCAAACCATGACAATACCATGAGAGGTGATATGCTCCAGCGATGAGTCACACTGGGCTGCATCCTTTTTAGATGGAGAGGCTCATCAGGCTGATGGCCGCCAGGTGTTGGTAATCAGCGGCCATCAGCAAGGCAGGCTGCAGGGAGTGGGACCCTTACAGTACTCCCCCCCCCCTCAAGAATCGCCTCCAGGCGACCTGAGGCGCTTCTCGGGGTGGTCTCTGAAAAACCTGGAGATGAGGCTGGGGTCGAGGATGAAGGACCTGGGGATCCATGACCTCTCCTCAGGACCATACCCCTCCCAATCGACCAGGTACTGGAAACCCCTACCCCTGCGTCGCACGTCCCAGATGGATCGGACGGTGAACGCAGGGTGGTTGTCGATCAGGCGGGGCGGCGGAGGGAGGTCAGAAGGGGGACACAAGGGACTGAGGGAAACAGGCTTTACCTGGGAGACGTGGAAGGTCGGGTGAATCCTCATGGCCCTGGGGAGTTGGAGGCGGACCGCAGAGGGGTTGACGATGCGGGTAATGGGGAAGGGACCAATGAAGCGGGGGGCCAGTTTACGGGGGGTGTCCCACAGTTTGATGTCCCTGGTGGACAACCAAACCTGCTGGCCGACCTGGTAGGCGGGTGTCTCTGAACGGTGGCGGTCAGCGAACCGTTTAGCCTGGGCTGCGGTCCTAAGGAGGGCCGCCTTGGCCTGGCGCCAGATACGACGACACCGCCGAAAGTGATGCTGAACGGATGGGACCGAGCAGTCGGACTCAGAGCTGG
>NC_056499.1:53442916-53461124 GCF_014905685.2 Nematolebias whitei | reverse complement strand
TGTAAGTTTTGCTGCTCCGTCAGCTTGTTTATTTTGTACTTTTATTTATCATTAAAAAACTATTTTTGTATATCTGCCGAGTTGAGTCCCTGTTCTGCACTCTGGGTTCACTCCTAACCGCAAACCATGACAATACCATGAGAGGTGATATGCTCCAGCGATGAGTCACACTGGGCTGCATCCTTTTTAGATGGAGAGGCTCATCAGGCTGATGGCCGCCAGGTGTTGGTAATCAGCGGCCATCAGCAAGGCAGGCTGCAGGGAGTGGGACCCTTACAGTACTCCCCCCCCCTCAAGAATCGCCTCCAGGCGACCTGAGGCGCTTCTCGGGGTGGTCTCTGAAAAACCTGGAGATGAGGCTGGGGTCGAGGATGAAGGACCTGGGGATCCATGACCTCTCCTCAGGACCATACCCCTCCCAATCGACCAGGTACTGGAAACCCCTACCCCTGCGTCGCACGTCCCAGATGGATCGGACGGTGAACGCAGGGTGGTTGTCGATCAGGCGGGGCGGCGGAGGGAGGTCAGAAGGGGGACACAAGGGACTGAGGGAAACAGGCTTTACCTGGGAGACGTGGAAGGTCGGGTGAATCCTCATGGCCCTGGGGAGTTGGAGGCGGACCGCAGAGGGGTTGACGATGCGGGTAATGGGGAAGGGACCAATGAAGCGGGGGGCCAGTTTACGGGGGGTGTCCCACAGTTTGATGTCCCTGGTGGACAACCAAACCTGCTGGCCGACCTGGTAGGCGGGTGTCTCTGAACGGTGGCGGTCAGCGAACCGTTTAGCCTGGGCTGCGGTCCTAAGGAGGGCCGCCTTGGCCTGGCGCCAGATACGACGACACCGCCGAAAGTGATGCTGAACGGATGGGACCGAGCAGTCGGACTCAGAGCTGGAAAAAAGAGGAGGAAGGTAACCGAGGGAAACTTCAAAGGGGGACATACTGGTGGCAGAGGAACGGAGAGAGTTGTGGGCGTATTCCACCCAAACCAAGTGTTGACTCCAGGATGATGGGTTGGACTCGACCAGGCAACGCAGAGTGGACTCCAACTCCTGATTGCAGCGCTCAGCTTGTCCGTTAGCCTGAGGATGGTAGCCGGAGGTAAGGCTAACGGATGCCCTGAGCGACTTGCAAAAGGAGTGCCAGACCTGAGAGATGAACTGCGGGCCTCGGTCGGAGACGATGTCAGAAGGGATCCCATGGAGCCTGAAAACATGGAGGGTGAGAAGGTGAGCGGTTTCAAGGGCAGAGGGGAGCTTAGGGAGGGGGACAAAGTGAGCAGCCTTGGAAAAACGGTCAACAACCGTGAGGATGGTGGTGTTGCTGTCAGATGGGGGGAGGCCGGTCACAAAGTCGAAGGCGATGTGGAACCAAGGGCGACTAGGGGTCGGGAGGGGAAGCAGAGGGCCAGCCGGAGGTTGTGTACCAGACTTGTTTCTGGCACAGACGGGACAGGCTGAAACAAAGTCCTTGATGTCTCTGGACATGGAAGGCCACCAGACATGAGTTCTTGTGAGGGCGAGCATGCGGTTGACTCTGGAGTGGCAGGAAAGCTTGTTAGAGTGGAGCCACTGGAGCACTTAGGACCGTACGCTGGAGGGAACAAAGAGGGTACCGGGGGGACCACCACCAGGATCGGGTTAAGAGAGGAGGGCCTGCTGAATGGTAGCGGTGATGGGCCAGGAGAGGGAGCTGACAATACAAGTGGGAGGAACAATATTATTAGAAACTTCAGGCGAGTCAGGAGGGGCAAACTGCTTGGACAGGGCATCAAGCTTAACGTTCTTAGAGCCTGGGCGAAAAGTCAGGACGAAATTGAAATGATTAAAGAAAAGCGACCAACGAGCCTGACGGGGGGTCAGACGCTTGGCGTTCCTAAGATAGGTCAAGTTCTTATGGTCCGTCCAAATCAAAAAAGGGGTCTCAGTGCCTTCCAACCAGTGCCGCCATTCCTCTAATGCGAGCTTGACCGCCAACAGCTCACGGTTGCCCACGTCGTAATTGCGTTCCGCTTGGGAGGGACGTTGAGAAAAGAAGGCGCAGGGATGAACCTTATTGTCCAAAGGTGATCGCTGGGAAAGGACCGCCCCTACCCCAGTGTCGGAGGCGTACACCTCCAGAATGAACTGGTGCGTAGGGTCTGGGTAGCAGAGGATGGGCGCGGAGGAAAAGAGAGACTTGAGTTTCTTAAAGGCGGCCTCGGCCTCTGGGGTCCAGTGAAAGGCTCGGGCGGTGGAAGTGAGCTGAGACAGGGGGGCGGCGACACAACTATAATTCTTTATAAATCGCCTGTAGAAATTTGCGAAGCCCAAGAAACGTTGTAACTATTTCTTGGACTCGGGGGTCGGCCAGTCGACTACCGCCCTGGTTTTCTCGGGGTCGGTTCGACAACGTCCGCCCTCAAAAATAAAACCTAAGATTGAGACGGTGGAGGTATTAAACTCACACTTCTCCGCCTTAACGAATAACTGATTCTCCAGCAGCTGCTGAAGAACCGTGCGGACATGAGCCGTGTGTTGAGAGGGGTCGCGGGAAAAATAAGGATGTCATCGAGGTAAACGAAAACAAAATTACCAATAAGGTCGCACAGGACGTCAATGACGAGCGCCTGAAAAACTGCGGGTGCATTGGTTAACCAAAAAGGCATAACTAAATACTCAAAATGACCCAAAGGAGTGCGAAAAGCTGTTTGCCACTCATCGCCCTCCTTAATACGAACGAGGTGGTAAGCATTTCTTAGGTCGAGTTTAGTAAAACAAGAAGCCGACTGTAACTGTTCCTGCAGTGAGTCAATGAGGGGAAGCGGATACTTATTTTTAACAGTTATGTTGTTTAAGCCGTGGTAATCAATACATGGCCTGAGAGTTTTATCCTTTTTAGAAACGAAGAAGAAACCGGCTCCCAAAGGGGAGGTCGAGGGTCTAATAATACCAGAGGCAAGGGATTCATTAATGTAATCGGACATAGACTCCCTTTCGGGACCAGAAAGATTATAAAGTCTACTTGACGGCAAGGGGGCGCCAGGTAATAAGTCAATCGAGCAGTCATAGGGACGGTGAGGAGGAAGAGACAAGGCGCGTTGCTTGCTAAAGACGGCCACCAGGTCGCGGTATTCAGCAGGAACAGAGGTGAGGTCGATCTCCTCTAGAGGAGGCGCGTTTCGAGGGAACTCTTTAATGGCGGAGCGAAGACAGTTACTGAGACCCTTGTCACTCCATTTGTCAACGCAGCCGCGCTCCCAATTAATAACTGGGTTAGGGTTTCGGAGCCAGGGAAAACCTAAAATTATTTGGGGCGTACGGGAATTAAACACGAAGAAATCAGTCGTTTCATGATGATTTCCTGAGATTATGACATGCAATTCGGTAGTCTTCAGGTTTATACGAGTCAAAGTGTCTCCGGTTAAGCCGGCGACAGAAATCGAAGGAATCTCGCGAGTGGGCAAAGAATATTCTTTAATTAAATCGGCGCTGATCAGGTTTTGTTCAGCACCCGAGTTGATGAGAGCAGAAAACGAAAAGCGATGGTCAGGTGTCTGAATGACCATGGGAAGTAATAGTTTGAATGGGGAGGTTAACGCAGACGCTCCCACCAGTAACTCCCGCTTTACTGGTGGAAGTTCTTGTTTCCCCGAAACGGACAGTGGGGCAGAAAATGACCGGGGTTACCACAATAAATGCAGAGACGGGCGGATACACGCCGCGGTCTCTCTGCAGGAGTCAGCCGTGCGCGCCCCACCTGCATGGGCTCGGGGGGAGCAATCCCGTGGAGGAAAAGAAGATGATTGGTTGAAACCAGGAAGCATGGAAGACTGGGAGTTATAGTTCAAGGGGGACTGCTTGGGTGAAGCGGACTCATGGCGAGGGGTCGTGAACCCGGAAGTGGGAGGATTCTGGGAAACATAGTACAAAGGTGCAGACTTGGGCTCACCTGGAGAAGCCGGAAATCTGGAAGTCGAGGGTCGATGGGAATTGTAGTTTGTCTCTCTCCTCCTTTCCCGAAAACGGTCATCGATGGAGATGACAAGGTCTATTAGCTTGTCGAAAGTCTCGGGCTCATCTCGCGTGGCCATCTGGTCTTTGAGAAAATCAGATAGTGCGTTTAAGAAAATACCTTGGAGGGCGGGCTCGTCCCATCCTGTTTGGGCAGCAAGGATCCGAAACTCCAGGGCGAACTCCGAGGCGTTACGACGGCCCTGTCGTAAATTTAGCAAACGCTTGGCGGCGTTTGACGTCTGCAGGGGGCGATCAAAAATCCTACGAAACTCCCGTAGAAATAGTTCATAGGAAGCAGGGGGATTATCATGGCTCAGAAGGAACGAGTGTGTAGGGATGGCACCATCTAGTGGGCCTTCCCCCTGTCTGTTCTCCCTTGTGTCTGTATTGATTGTCTGATTATCGTCACCTGTGTCATGTCCTGGTTGTGTGTATTTAAAGTCTGTCTGTCAGTTCTGTCGTTGTTGGTTCGTTGTTGGGTATTGCCTGTCCTGTCCTGCCTGTCTGATTCTGTTCTTGAGTCCATGTTGTAAGTTTTGCTGCCATGTCAGCCTTTTGATTTATTATTCTTATTATTATTAAAAGTATTTTATTTTATACATCTGCCTCTTGAGTCCTGCCTGAGCAACTGGGTTCTCCTGTCCTGATCTGCCTTGAAAACCCTGACAGTACGAACCGACCAAAACCTGAACCCAGCAGGCAGACTCAGACTCTGCTCACCTGTTTTTGCCCGAGTTTGTCCAGATGGAGGAAACTGCGATCCGGTACGGTGCCTTTTGGACTAGACCCGTCCTGGGACTGAGAAGCTGCACCCAGGCGGTCGAGGTTCTGCCTTCGCCTCTCTTACTGCAGGAGGAGAGACGAAGATCTCAGCTCCAAAAGAACCACACAGCACCCAGGTTCAGTCCCTCCTACTCACCAGTCTGCTCTGGGTGGACGTCTGGGGAGGATGCCGAGTCAGAGGACGAACTCTGGTTCGCCCCGGTACACCACCCACCTTGCCGCCAAAAGGGAAAGAGAAGACGCAATCGGAACCGGTCCTCTGCTCTTCCGCCCACACCACCTGCATTTCCGGCTCCTCGCACTCGGTCCGGCGAGGCTGAGTTTTTTGGTTCCGCCTCCTCCTGGTCCCAGCCTCCAGCCTGCTCTCCTCAGCCAGAACCTGCGAAACCGGGGAGAATTTCGCAGGGGGGGGGAGCAGTCATCCCCCCGTTCGTCTGTGGAGTGGACGAAGGGGGGCCAGCCCGTGGAGCGTGTTGGGCAATCGCTTTCTGCTCCTATTGAGGATGACCAAATCCCTGAGTTGCCTTCTGTAGAGGACCAGGTGGCTCATCCTCTCATCAAGGGCTCTATAGTGATTCTCAGAATAATTCCAAAAGTCAGAGTTAAAGATAGAAGACTCCTGGTGGACCAACTCTTAGATATATACCTCTCACAGCCTGACCTGTTCAGCACATCGGTTCATCAGGTGATCTTCCAATTTGCCATGAAACTAAGAGCTGAACTCGATCCCAGTTTTGTCGCGTCACACACTGCAGAACCTGCAGCCAGCCCAGAGAATGCAGTGGTACCAGAACCAGCTGCAGTCAGCCCAGAGCCTGCAGTCAGCCCAGAGCCTGCAGCCAGCCCAGAGCCTGCAGCCAGCCCAGAGCCTGCAGTGGTACCAGAACCAGCTGTAGTCAGCCCAGAGCCTGCAGCCAGCCCAGAGCCTGCAGCCAGCCCAGAGCCTGCAGCCAGCCCAGAGCCTGCAGCCAGCCCAGAGCCTGCAGCCAACCCAGAGCCTGCAGCCAGCCCAGAGCCTGCAGTGGTACCAGAACCAGCTGCAGTCAGCCCAGAGCCTGCAGTCAGCCCAGAGCCTGCAGCCAGCCCAGAGCCTGTAGCCAGCCTAGAGCCTGCAGCCAGCCCAAACCAAGATCCAGCCCCAAACAATCCATTTGCAGAAGAGTTCCTCACAGCTGCAGCCCCTGTGGTCGCTCCCGTGCCTACTGCGGTTTCCGTGGTTTTTCCATCTCCTGCAGCCTCTGTATCGTCCACGCTATGTGAGGACACAGCCTGTCCTGAGCCCATAGACCCAAACACATCTTCTGCTGACCCTGTTGCTGCATGCAGCCCCCGTGGTGGATCCCTTTCTGCTCCTGTCTGCTCAGCCGTGGGAGTCCAGGTGGACTCTGCTCCTGCCTGCTCAGCTGTGGGAGTCCAGGTGGACTCTGCCCCTGCCTGCTCAGCCTTGGGAGTCCAGGTGGACTCTGCTCCTGCCTGTTCAGCCGTGGGAGTCCAGGTGGACTCTGCTCCTGTCTGCTCAGCCGTGGGAGTCCAGGTGGACTCTGCTCCTGTCTGCTCAGCCGTGGGAGTCCAGGTGGACACTGCTCCTGCCTGTTCAGCCATGGGAGTCCAGGTGGACTCCGTTCCTGCCTGCTCAGCCGTGGGAGCCCAAACGGACTCCGCTCTTGCTCCAGATCCTGTGTCCGCCTAAGGGTCTTCACCTCACCCTAATGGTACTGCTAAAGAGGATCCTGGCCAGCCTGCGACCCTCAGCTCACGTCTCCTGTCTCGACGGGGTCCTGGAGGACGCTCCTCACGTCGCCGGTCTCGAGGGGGTCCTGGAGGATGCCCCTCACGTCGCCTGTCTCGTGGGGGGCCTGGAGGACGCCTCTCACGTCTCCTGTCTCGAGGGGTCCTGGAGGACGCTCCTCACGTCGCTGGTCTCGAGGGGGTCCTGGAGGACGCCTCTCACGTCGCCTGTCTCGAGGGGGTCCTGGAGGACGCCCCTCACGTCTCCTGTCTCGAGGGGGTCCTGGAGGACGCTTGTAGTATGACATATGCTGGATATATTCATACATTTTTCACGAGTTCTTCATCTTTCTGACTGTGTAAATGTCGTGTATCAAGTTTAACAGAAATGTAACGAGAGACGTTATTTATCTTTGACCCATCAAATGAATGCGGTCATTTATTTGCAGAATCAAAGTTTAACATCAAACATTTACATTAATTTGGCAAATTATGAAAACAATAACAATGGCAAGTTCACAGAAAGTGGACAATACGGCGATTGTCCTCACTTCTCAGCAGAACAACAGACATCAATCACACGGCGGTGATTGAGAACTTTGCTTCAGATATTTCTAAAATATCTGTAATGATTTTAGGAGAAAGGAGAGTTTAAGATGGAAAATGGAGATTTATCTTACAGAGAGATGTGTGAGGGAATTAATCTGTTTGACCCAGAACAACACGCTCTTTGGGGAATCAGCTTGGCCACGGTACGCTTGGTCGAAAATAGAACCTTTTACCTTGCAGATGATAATCAGCGTCGGTGCGGAGTTCCTTTCTGACTCTTTCAGCGTCTCCATGAGGACAGCCAAACCCTTAGAGAGTCGTGCGAGGTTATCCAAACAGAAGTTGTAACTCCCAAAATCTTTCCTGGATTGTCAGAATTCTGAACTCCTTCAGAACTCTCATCAGAGAGTTTTTCATCTCTCTTCTCCAGGAGAACTGCAACTCTTTGTAACTCTTTTACTCTTAGCTCTTTTACTCTGGCGAGAACCGGGAAGTTGCCACATTTAAATGAGTTGACTTCCGGGTCATTTTAGAGCTTTCTGATTGGTGGATGGACCAGATCAGAGGTGTGGTTTGTGATGTAAGGTGTTATCAAAGTCAAGGGCAGAGAATGAGATTGTTTAAAACACACAGAAAGATTATTGGAGAAAACGAGACTTCGTGGAGCCTCTACTCTAATTATCTGCTGTAAAAATTAAACATGACATTTCTTCTCAGTAAACATTTTAGTTGACCGAAGCCTGAACTTTAACATACTTACAAATTTGCTCATTGAAGACAGAAAAATCAAGAAATGCATATTAACCTGATTTCTTCTTTGAATGAGGAATAAAAATCATTACTTACTGTTTATGTAAATAAAATGAGTAGTTCTCTTCAACCTGTAAACATTGAGTGAACTAACACAATTTGATTATCAAACATTTGTAAAATAGTAATGATCATAGAGAATTGTCTTTTCTACTTGATTACTTCAAGAAAGAAAGTCTCCAGATGGCTCAAACTGTATTTCTGGATGCAGATCAATGAAATAACAGTCTCTGTCCATCTGGTCAGTTTTGACATAGGCCTAGTCCACTACACACTCCTCACGTCGCCGGTCTCGAGGGGGTCCTGGAGGACGCCTCTCACGTCGCCTGTCTCGAGGGGGTCCTGGATGACGCCCCTCATGTCGCCTGTCTCGAGGGGGTCCTGGAGGACGCCCCTCACGCTGCCCGTCTCGAGGGGGTCCTGGAGGACGCCCCTCACGCTGTCCGTCTCGAGAGGCTCCTGGAGGACGCCCCTCACACCGCCCACCTGAACGGTGGTCCTGCACTGGACGGCCTCCACGCCGCCCACCTGAACGATGGTCCTGTACTGGACGGCCTCCACGCCGCCCACCTGAACGATGGTCCTATACTGGACGGCCTCCCGGTCGCCCACCTGACCTGCTCTGAGCCAGTGGCTGGTCTCCCGGCCATCTGGACATTTTGTGTTTCCCTACTTGGTTTAGTTCCCGGGCCTTGTCCTGTTTTTTGTTTTGGTCCTTGTGTGTCTTTGTTTGGACCCACCACCCTTGCAGCTCCTCCCTCTGCCCGCCCTAGTTTTCTGGGAGGGGGTTTCTTGGGGACGCCAGGGGGCGTCCTTGAGAGGGGGTACTGTAGGGATGGCACCATCTAGTGGGCCTTCCCCCTGTCAGTTCTCCCTTGTGTCTGTATTGATTGTCTGATTATCGTCACCTGTGTCATGTCCTGGTTGTGTGTATTTAAAGTCTGTCTGTTAGTTCTGTGGTTGTCGGTTCGTCGTTGGGTATTGCCTGTCCTGTCCTGCCTGTCTGATCCTGTTCTTGAGTCCATGTTGTAAGTTTTGCTGCCATGTCAGCCTTTTGATTTATTATTCTTCTTATTATTAAAAGTATTTTATTTTATACATCTGCCTCTTGAGTCCTGCCTGCGCAACTGGGTTCTCCTGTCCTGATCTGCCTTGAAAACCCTGACAGAGTGAGCCCATCGGAGAGCGTTACCTTTGAGCGGGCTTACGAAGAAGGTGATCTTGGCCGCGTCCGAGGAGAACTGGGAGGGAACCCCCTCGAAGGCGAGTCTGCACTGCAGCAAGAAGCCGCCACATTGGTCAGGGTCTCCGGTGAAGAACTCAGAAGGTTTAACGAATATTTGTTGAACAGGAGGAGTGGGACCAGGAGCCACGGGGGCTGGCGGAACGACTGGAGCTGAGGAGGCAGAAGCTTGCAGCTGACGTTTAATGGAATAAATCATACCTCCGAGCTCCTGAAGGTTGGACTGGACCGTGGTTTGGTGAGTCAGCACTCGATGAAGAACTTTGTCCATCCCGTCGATCCGTTCCTCCGTGGAACCAGGGGTTGTCTGCTCGCTCTTGGTCTCATTCTGGGTCTTTTTTGGCTGGAGCATTTTTGTTAGGATTACACGGGGAACCCAGATAGTTTGAGACCCAGAACGAGGCAGACACAGGGGAAATACAAAAGAACAGTGTTTATTAAGTACAGTGAATGTTTCACACGTTGGAACTCAGCACTCCTGGAAAGAGGGACGACAGGTTAGTGTTGGTCCAAGGGGAAGACCTGAGTGGTTGTTTGAAGGAGGTTCTTGTCCTTACAGTCCAAACCCGAAGGAGGGGAGCTGGTCCTTCAGTCCAGGGAGAGAGCAGCAGAGGGGAAACCAACGAGGGTCCAAGGGCACGAGGAAGGTTGGCAACTGGAGGTAAAAATGGCACGAGGAATACCTGACAGGCCGAGGGATCCAGATCAGGTCACGAGGAGAATCCAAAAACATGAGGAACCAGGAAACTGGAAAAGAGAACACAGGTGAACAAATTATTTTCACCTAGACATATCTAGCTCAACAGTACTATACCATGAGAGGTGATATGCTCCAGCGATGAGTCACACTGGGCTGCAGCCTTTTGTAGATGGAGAGGCTCATCAGGCTGATGGCCGCCAGGTGTTGGTAATCAGCGGCCATCAGCAAGGCAGGTTGATGGCAGTGGGACCCTTACAGATTATCCTGGTTAGGGATTTATGAGTCTAACAGCCGCAGGGTAGAAGCTGTTCCTCAGTCTAGTAGTTCTACACTTAATGCTCCTCAACCTCCTGCCTGAGGGGAGCGGGGCAAAAAGTGTGTGTGCTGGATGAGTGGGGTCCTTCATGATACAGGTGGCCCTCTTCCTGCATTTGGAGGTCTAGATGTCTATGATGGTGGGGAGGCTGACTCCAACATATAACATAACATGTTTAATATAACAACTATAGATGAAATATATAGGTGAACAGATTTGGCTCACTATTTGGCAACAGTCTTCTGTGCAACCTCGTTTTCAACCCAAACAGGGCAGTCCACATTTTCTAGCTGAGGTCCATGGCCTTTTTAATTAACAGGTCCTCTAACAAGTTTACTTTAATTAAACTAATTCAGATTTCTTTAGATATTTCCTGGAATCATTTATTTTCTACTGTTTTAATTTAGTTATGGTCCACCACTTAAAGCTTTCTTCTTCTTCTTCTTCTTTTGGCTTTTCCGTCTTCAGGGGTCTCCACAGCAAGTTATCTTCCTCCAGCTCACTCTTTCCTCTGCATCCTATGTCCTCACTCAAACTAACTTCATGTCCTCTCCAACTGCATCCATATATCTCCTCTTTGTCTTTAGCATGGCAGCTGCATTTTCAAGACCCTTCTACCAATATGCCCACTGTCCCTCCTCTGGACATTTCCAAACCATCTCAGTCGGACTTCTTTAACTTTATCTCCCAGTTGTTCAACCTGTGCTGTACCTCTGATGATCTCATTCCTAATCTTATCCTTATCCATCACAGTCCATGGGGATTCCTGCCTGACCTCATTTGTTAATCGGTCCATCACTAGAGCAAACAAAAAGGGGCTCAGAGATGATCCTTGATGCAATCCCACCTCCACCTTGAAGCTATCTGTCACTCTTACAGCACATCTCACCACTGTCCTGCTGTCCTCATGCATGTCCTGTACGAGTCTAACATACTTCTCTGCCACTCCAGATTTCCTCATGCAATACCACACCTCCTCCCTCAGCACCCTGCTGTATGCTTTTTATAAATCCACAAAGACACAATGGAGCCTTCTCCATCAGCATTCTCAAAGTAAAGATGGCATCTGTGGTGCTTGTTCTTGTCATGAAACCATACTGCTGCTCACAGATAGTCACCTCTTGTCTAAGTCTTGCTTCCACAACTCTCTCCCAGATCTTCATTGTGTGACTCATTAATTTAATTCCCCTGTAGTTGCTACAACTCTGTACATCGCCTTTGTTTTTAAAAATGGGCACCAGCACACTTCTCCATTCCTCAGGCATTTTCTCACCTTCAAATATGCCATTGAATATTTGAGTCAAAAACCTCACTGCCATCTTTCCAAGACATTTCCAGACCTTCACTGGTATGTCATCAGGTCCTACTGCCTTCCCCTTCTTCGTTCTTTTCAGAGCTTTCTGGACTTAATCCTCACTAATCTTTCCCACTTCCTGGTCCACAGTTTCTATGACCTCTACTATTCTTTCTCTTTCATTCTCTTCATTCATTAGCTCCTGAAAGTGCTCTTTCTATCTTCCCATTACACTCTCCTCACTTGTGTCCAGCCTCCCATACAACTCATCATACACCTTCTTTACCTTAGCTACTTCCCTCTTTGCTCTATGTCCCATTGCCTTATATTCCTGTCTCCTCTCTTCAGTCCTCTCACTGTCATATTTCTTCTTGGCTAACCTCTTTCCTTGAATCAATCAACCTTTATTTATACAGGTAAATCCCATTGAGCCTCGAGGACTCATTTACAAGAGAGACCTGATTTCAACAAAGAAAGATGACAACAATGGACAACAGCAACAACAATAAACAGTTATAAAAAAGCATACTACAGTTTTTTTTTTTTCAACAAATAGGATGGCTAAAAGGAAAAGGTAACAAAACAAACAAAACAAAAAAAAAGCTAGATTCCAAGACAAATGTAGAAAACTAAAAACAGGAACATGTCAGCATTGGACCCTGCCAGGTGTCCAACAGATTCTTAAAGACACTTAGAGAGGTCAAGGTCGAGAGCTTCAAATCTTTTTGTAAGATATTCCAGGAAACAGGAGCGGAATAGGAGAAGGCCCTTTTGCCTAGTTCAGTCCTCATTGAGGGAACACTGCAGGTAATAATGTCCTGAGACCGCACTCCGTAGCTGCACTCACGCAGAGACAAGTAGGAGGAGATGTATGAAGGCAACAGACCAAGAAGTGATTTAAAGATGAAAATATACCAGTGAGAGAGTCTGCGTGAAGTTAATGATGTCCAGTTAACCAGTGAATACAGGGTGCAGTGGTGGGTACGATAATCACAGCCAGTTATGAATCTTAGTGCACCATGATAGACAGCATCCAACATCTGTAGGGTTCTTATAGGAGTGTTCATGTAAATAATATCACCATAATCAATTGAGGGAAGGAAAGTCACAGATACAAGGCATTTTCTAGCATTCAGGGTTAGACAGGATTTGTTTCTGAAAAAGAAACCCAGTTTAACTTTCAGTTTCTTTACCAAGTTTTCCACATGGAGCTTAAAAGAGAGATGTGAGTCGACCAAGATACCCAAATATTTATACTCAATGGGGACACCATTTGAGGATAAAATCGGAGGAAGAACTGCTGGGACCAACTTCCTATTTGAAAAAAGCATCCCTTTGGTTTTGTCGGCATTTAGGACAAGTTTGAGGCGAAACAAATCAGTCTGGATGATGTTGAATGCAGATTTCAAAAGCTGGAAAGCCTTAGCAACAGTTTTAGCTCGACAATAAACAACTGTGTCATCAGCATAGAAATGTATGGATGCATTAGGGATGTTTTTACCTACATTATGTATGTAGATTGTAAAGAGGGTGGATCCTAAGACTGAGCCTTGTGGTACACCATTGTTGACTGTTAAATAACTGGAGGAAGTACCATTATGTTGAACACATTGCCTCCGGTCTGAAAGATAGTTAGAGAACCAACCAATGGTGTGATCTGAGAAACCGATTTCTGAGAGTTTATGACACAAGATGTTCTGATCCACAGTGTCAAAAGCTTTAGACAGGTCTAAGAAAAGTGCAGCACAATAATCCTTAGCATCCAGTGCTTCAACAACATCATTAAGAACCTTCAGTGAAGCAGTGGTTGTGCTGTGTTGTTTCCTGAAACCAGATTGATGTGGAGGTAAGATGTTAAATGAGTCCAAGTAATTTTTGATTTGAGAGTTTATCAGTTTTTCTAGAACCTTGGCTAAGATGCAGAGTTTAGAGATTGGTCGATAGTTGTTCAGTGAGGTGGGGTCTCCTCCCTTCAGCAAAGGAAGAACAAAGGCTGTTTTCCAAGTGTCTGGGATGGAGTTTTGTCTTATGGAGAGATTGAAGATGTGGGTCACAGGGACTGTGATGATATGAGCAGCCAGCCTTAAAAAATAAGGTGGAAGTTCATCAGGACCTGCAGATTTTTTAGGGTCAAGATATTTTAACAGTTTATTGACCTCACTGACTGAGAATGGAGAAAAAGAGAAGCTGTGATTAACTGAGGATTGACTTGTAGGAGGGATTTGATTTGTAGAAGTTTGGTTATTAGGGGAAGTGGCTGATCTTCCATTAGTAACTGTATCAAATAAAGAACTAGAAGCAACAAAATGTTTGTTGAGACAGTTCAGGATCTCGTGCTTATTTGACACAGGAACAGAGTTAACGAGAAGTTGTGATGGGAGGTCAGATGATTGGGGGGTGCCTGAGAGAGATTTGATAGTTTTCCAGAATCTGTTAGGGTCATTTAGATTTTTTGGAGGTCTGAGATAAGAAATAGTTGCGTTTTGCTACTTTGACAGCAGTTGTGCATTTATTCCTCATCTGTCGAAATCTCAACCAATCAGTGTCTGAGTCAGATTTTCTCGCTGCAGCCCAAAGATGATCTCTCCTGTGCAGGAGGTCAGCTAGCTCTGGAGTAAAACAGGGGCTGTCTCGTCCCTTTATTCTGAACTGACGAAAAGGAGCATGTATGTTCAGAAAATAAATTAAATTATTATGAAAATAGTTCCAAGCGGAGTTCACGTCATCAGTTAACAGAATACGATGCCAGTCAAAGTGAGACAGATCCCAGAGGAATGACTGTTCACAAAAATGTTTCAAATCCCTTTTTTGAATTAATCTGGGCTTAGAAGGTGGAAGTTTAATATCTCTCAAAGCAGCTGTCACACAATGATCACTCAAAAGATCAGTGAATACACCTGTACCAGGGAATTTGTGAGGCATACAGTATTAATTAGAAACAGGTCTAAGATGGAGGATTTTTCAGGACGGTTTTTATTTAATCTAGTGGGAGAATTGATCAGTTGGGTAAGATTAAGAGACAAGCAACATTCCTTGAATTTATCACAGAGGGGGGTCGACTTACACCAATCAATGTTGAGCTCTCCAGCCAAAAGGACCTCTGTGAATTTTAAATTACCAAGAAATTCCATCATGGCAGTCAATGCCTCAGGTGATGCTGGGGGGGGGGGGGGGGGGGGGGTGTGTAGCAGCAGACTACAGTTAAAATCTGGCCTCCATTCAAGGTGATGTTTACAGATAAGGCTTCAAACTGGTTTGGAATTGTTTTAGAAGACACAAGACTAGAAACCAGAGAATATCTAATGTAAATAATGACTCCACCCCCCCTTTTTTGACGATCACAGCGGTAGATGTTAAATTCATTGATTGCCACGTCCATCCATCCATCCATCCATTTTCTTTACCCGCTTATACCATTTTGGGTCACGGGGGTCGCTGGTGCCCATGTCCAGCAATCACTGTGCGAGGGGCGGGGTACACCCTGGACGGGTCGCAAGTCCATCACAGGGCCTGATTGCCACGTCATTATTCATTACAGATTTGTTCAGCCAGGATTCAGAAATAAAGATAACATCTGCCCCAGAAGAACTGACCAGAATTTTCAAAGAATCCAGTTTTCTCAGAAGGCTACGAGCGTTTACATGCAGAAAATGAAGCCCAGACACGTTTTTAAAGTCATTTGGTGTGCTGTAATTAGTGGGGGGTCCAGGGTTGGGCTGAATCCCTGAGAGCAGTAACAACATTATTATCAGACATTTTCTTGAGTTTTTTGTGACTGATGTGTAATTATAGGAGTTAACAGTGTGCCAATTAGCCCCCATATGCGAACCATGAGAAACATTAATGAAGACGTGATCATTCAGAACCCAAAAATAGTGAAAGTTGCAGTGATGGACAGATTCAGGTGTATTAACAAGATTCAGTGACTCCAGATAATCTGAGAACTGAAAATAGTGACAGTAATATGAATGATGCAGAAAAGTTTCAGACCATAAAACGTCACAGTTCAAATGGGCAAACAAACCCGACGAGTTGGCCCAACTGCAGTTTGAGTTGGGCTGAGGGGGGCTCTGGCCCCCCAGTGAAGAAGGATGGATGCTCCCATGGGAAACAGAAGCTGGGTCCAGAATCAACAGGCCGAAACAGAAACAGATAATTCGCAGCAAATAGTAGAGCGAGCTGCCAGAAAATCCTCCTGAAGTGAAAGACATGATCCAAGTTTGTTTCAGGTCAACAGGGTTCAACAGCGTGATCCGGAATAAAATTAATTATTATCCAGGTGAGTTTGGATGGAGGCCTGCAGCAACTCCGATACAAACTCCGAACTTCTCTCGAGCACCACGCAGCCCTGCTCCTTCACGCTGCTCCTTCACGCTGCTCCTTCACGCTGTTCCTCCACGCTGCTCCTCCACGCTGCTCCTCCACGCTGCTCCTTCACGCTGCTCCTCCACGCTGCTCCTCCGCTTCTCAGCACATCACCTCCGCACCCGACAGCACGGGGCACGCCCGGTGAAAAGCGAGACTGACCAGAGAGGCTGAGGCTGAAGTCGGCAACTAGTCCGGTCCGATTCTGCTCCAGTTTGGCTCCGGCGCTCCAAGCACGAGAGACGAAGAGGCTAATGATATCCCTGGCCCGGTTCTGCTCTGGTCCGGCGGCCCAGTCCAGCGGCCCGGTCTGGCGGCGCGGTTCTGCTCCGATCCGGCGGCGCTTCAAAGCACAGGAGCGTCTCCTCCAGGTGAATACAACGACTCCAGGGAGGTGGACAGTCCTTCGGTAAAAGTAACGGGCTGCTCACTGAAGCTGAGACCGGCTCTGTTGAAGACGAAATCCCCACAGCCCCACAGCCACCTTGGTTCGGTTCTGGTCCAATTCGAGGGACACAGGTACACTTCCCCCACACCTATGGAGACACCACGAGGGCCAGTCCAGCAGAAAACCAGCGAAATACCACCCTGCGATATTTGCCGGAACAGGTAGAACGACAAAGGTCCAGATAAGAGTTTGTTGAGGTCCAGAGAGAGAGAGAAAAAAACACCGGACCTTCGTGCGTCGGCTCCCCAGCTCTAGGGGTCACCTGGCCAGCAGGGTGCGCTCATAGTGACTGATGGGGGGGAGCGGCCGGTCGGTCCTGGACCAAAATATATATATTTTTTGGACGGTCCCGTCCGGCTCTCTGAGTCACTGAACACCGAATTCGGTTGGAAGGAGGACCAACTTTAGTCCGGTTCGAAAAACGGATCAGTTTGATGATAAAAGACAGCAGAGAAGCCGGAGGGAGCTGCTGTCCATCAGCTCGCCGGAAGTGAATGGCTTCCTGCACTTCATTATTCCACCACCAGGTTTCTTTATCATCCATTCTCTGTCCAGATTACACACCAAGTACCTTCCTACCTGTCTCTCTAATGTCCCTTTTCCATTAGTAACGGGACGGGCCGACTGGACACGACTTGGCCCGGTTCTGAGGCTTTTCTATTAGTACCGGTACTTAGAACCTGTTACTATTTTCAGGACCCTTGGCTCTGTGGTTCTAACCCGAACAAAGAGGTACTAAAACGTGACGTCAGAACACTGTCGGTCACTGATTGCTGGGGGCGGAGTCACTGGATCCTTCAAAAACTTTTCAAAACAATGATCCGTCATTTGCAATTTCTCGGACTGGAGCAGCAGCTGGACTTATTTTAAAGATTTTAAAAACAATAATGACAACATCTTGGTCTAATGCTGACGTGCTGGTGTTTTTTGTGCTTGGTGGCCGACGACATAATTCAGAGCAAGCTGGATGGAGCTCTGCTGTTCTACCCCGGTCCTCCCCCCGGAGCCTCGGAGCGCCAGGTTGGGCAGGGCGTCATCTCCCCGGCTCCAAGATCTGCTGGTCACCGCGGAAGCTCCTTAGTTGTGCCGACTCAGAGGCTCGTGTTCCAGATTCTGGCCTTGCGTGCTCAGAGCTCCACTGGTCACTGTGAAGCTGGTGACTTGCAGAAGGCCGTTGCCAGACCCCGGCCTCACGTAATCATGAAGGCCGAATCCCGATCCCGCCTGGCAGTCAGGTGGACTGGACAATTTGGGACGGACGGGGGAAGTGATTTTTAAATAAACTAATCTTTTGTTTTTATACAAAAAATGTTTTAAAACATTGCTGAAGCGATTTACAAAAAATTTCGTTTTTTTACACGTAAAATGTTTTTAAAAATTGCTCCACCATTCATAGCAGACCTGTCTCTGTCTGCACGGGTCAGGCCTTCATGATTACGCGAGGCTGGGGTCTGGCAAGGGCCTTCTACGAGTCACCAGCTGAGCTCGGAGCTAGGAATATGACGCCTGCCTGTCCTGGCTCCGGGGTAGAGGATCGCAGAGCTGGTCATAAAATATATATATATATATTTTTTAGCGTTGAAGATTAAAAAAATAATAAAATAAACGGTGCCGGCTTTATCATGAAATCCTGTTTTCACTTTAATGACTATTAACTCAGCTGAAAATCATAAAACGACACTAAACTATTGGATCTCTCAGGAATATTTCCCTCAAACATGTTTAAAGAGGAGAGACGGTCTTTAGTTCAACTTTATTTTAACCCACAAATGTACAAATCACAAAACAAGAACTTTAAAGCCAAGCTAAAAATAAAATGTATATATGTGAACAAGAAACAAAATCACACACCTAAATTGAACAATAAAAGTAGACACAATGAGTGCAAATACATCAAATGATGATGAAAACCTATAAAAATTTAAATATAGATGTTTTGTAGAATCTGGTTCATCAGAGATTTAATTTATATACATAT
>NC_056499.1:53437664-53442816 GCF_014905685.2 Nematolebias whitei | reverse complement strand
TGAGCGTCTTTGAACTCGGACATTCACCTCCGACGTTATTTGCACTCCTCTACCGTCCACTTCGGTCTAAGGATTTCATAAATGAGTTTTCTGACTTCTTGGCTGAAATCACACCAAAATATGAGCATCTTTTCATTATTGGTGACTTTAATTTGCACGTGTGCTGTCCTGAGAAGCCCTTAGTTAAGGACTTTTTAGATTTATTGGACTCATTTAATTTAACTCAGCATGTAAACGGTCCCACCCAAGAGTGTGGACATACACTGGACCTTGTTTTAACTCATGATATGACTGTTAATAATGTTGTTATTGGTGATAATGTTTTTTCAGACCACATGCCAGTCCGGTTTGAGTTCATCCTCCCCCATCTAACGCCTAAGTCGTGCATTCCTGCACATCGCACTCGGACCATTAACCACTTCACTTCCGCGTGTTTCACAGATGTTTATAACTCTGAAATGATCATTCGGCCCCCAGTGTTTCTCACCACCACTGAGGAGCTGACATCCCAGTTCAACTCTGTCTGCTTAAAGACTCTGGATCATGTTGCACCTGTTAAAACCAAAAAATCAAAACTCAGAGCAGAACCTTGGCTGAGTGACGTCACCAAGGCCGTTAGGCAGCAATGTAGGAGGGCGGAACGAAAGTGGAGGAAAGACAGGCTGCAGGTCTCTTTCCAGATACTTAAAGAGAGTTGGCTCTGTTATCAGAAAACAGTAAAAGCTGCTAAATATAAATTCTTTCTTCTCTGATATCATAACCTCAAACTCTCACAACCCACGTGTCCTCTTCTCCACCCTAAACTCTGTTCTCCACCTCACTGAACCATCACATCTGGAAGCCTCAACTGAGCTGTGCAACAACTTCTTAAATTTCTTTTTGGATAAAATTGCGACCACCAGGGCTCTCATTTCCCCTCCAACTCATGACCCATCCATCCCACCTCAATCTGTAGCTCCTTTTGACCATTTTGAACCCATCACTCTATCTTCTCTAGAGCAGGTCATGTGCAACTTGAAACCTTCTGGTTCCCCCTTTGATGTGGTCCCCCCTCGACTACTAAATGAGGTTTTTCCAACTCTAGGTCCGTCCATTCTTGCCATAGTAAACAGTAGTTTATCCACTGGCATGGTGCCAAAATCCTTTAAACATGCTGCTGTCCAGCCTCTCCTGAAAAAACAAACCTTGACCCCTCAGTCGTTTCCAACTTCCGGCCTGTCTCCAAACTCCCATTTGTTTCTAAAGTACTGGAGAAAATAGTCGAGTCCCAGTTGAAGTGCTTCCTGGAGGATCACGCCAGCTTAGAGCTTTTCCAATCTGGCTTTAAACCTCTCCACAGCACTGAAACTGCCCTGCTGAACGTCTTTAATGACATCTTCAGTCACAGATACCGGTGATTCTGTGCTGCTTGTCCTGTTGGACCTCACAGCCGCCTTTGACACCATCGACCATGAGATCCACATTGCTAGGTTGGAGCAGTGGGTGCGTGTCACAGGATCAGCCCTCAATTGGTTCAGATCTTACCTCACTGACTGATCCTTTTGTGTTTCCATCAAGGATTTTAGTTCCACAGAGGCAGAGCTTAAATGGGAGGTTCTGCAGGGGTCCATACTGGGTCCCCTCCTATTCTCTTTATACCTGCTGCTGCTTGGTGCTATTTTCCGGAAACACAACATGCCCTTCCACTTCTATGCTGATGACTGTCAAATTTACTTCCCCCTAAGACACAATGGTACATGCTCTATTCAACCGCTGCTCAACTGCCTGGCTGACATCAGGGACTGGATGGCTTTAAACTTCTTAAGTTTCAATGAAAAGAAATCTGAAGTCACGTTGTTCCCTCCCAACGACACGATCACAAACCACTGCATCGACCTTTCCGCTCTATCCCTGTCAGAAAAACAAAGAGTCACTAATCTGGGCATGATAAAGGACCCTTCCCTGAAACTTAACAATCATGTAAACATGATTGTTAAATCATGCTTCTTCCAACTGAGGCGGCTGTCTAAACTGAAGCCCATATTGTCCAAAAAGAACCTGGAGACAGTAATATATGCATTCATTACATCTAGGCTTGATTACTGCAATTCACTCCTGTTTGGTATCAGTCAGACCTCCATTGCACGACTACAACTGGTCCAGAATGCAGCAGCCCGATTTTTAACCAGTACAGGCAAAAGAGAGCACATTACGCCAGTTTTGGCCTCACTGCACTGGTTACCGGTTCACTTTCGAATCCAGTTCAAAATACTCATGTATGTCTACAAATCACTGAACAGTGTCGCCACCCCCTATCTCTCTGATCTGCTACAACCATATGTCCCACCACGCTCCCTGAGGTCAGCGGACCAGTTGCTCCTCACAGTTCCAGGAACTCGTCTTAAGCGCAGAGGTGACAGGGCCTTCTCTGTAGCAGGACCAAGACTCTGGAACGAGTTACCTCTGCTTGTCAGACAGGCCCCCTCCCTCTCGGTTTTCAAGTCCCATTTAAAAACTCACTACTATTCAATAGCTTTCAACACAAGATGATCTGTGTTTTGATCCTGTATGCCCTACACTGGTTTATCTTCATTATCTCCATCGTTTTTTGTCTATATTCTGATTTACCTCATTTTGTATTTTGCTTTGTGTGTTACCTGTTGTTTTGTCTGTACAGCATTTTGGTTGGCCTTGTTGCTGTTTTAAGTGCTTTATAAATAAAGTGGTATGGTATGGTATCGACATATCTGAAATAACTTCTTTTACCAAAATGGAAATGAAATGAAAATCTCTGAGGATTAAAAATGAACTCTTTAAAAGCTTTTACTGAATCTAAAGTATATAAATGAGATGAAATCTGAATAATCCTAACATTTCTTAATCCAAATCCTGACACATGTTGTTGTATTCACAGCAGGACAACTGGCTTTCCTCCTCAGGTCAGAGGTCAGACCGCAGAGCAGATGACAGCCATGTTGAATGTTAACCCTGAGAGTCGGTGGAGACAGAGCTGCAGTGGAGAAATGTGAACTGCACCTGAGAATTTTTCTTCTGAATGGGTTTTACTGTAAACTGATTGCAGCAGAAATGTTGGTTTCCAGCAGCAGCTGGACACCCATCCAGCCAACCCAATTCAAACCACAGAATAACAGATATTGTCATTTTGCTTAAAGTGGTGGGCCAAACCAGCCACTAGGGAGCACAAGCCAGTTAGCTCAGGTAAATGGTGAGGGTTGTGTCAGGAAGGACATCTGACGTAAAACACTTTTGCCAAAACTATAATGTGAGTTCTAAAAAAGTTAAATCTGGTCCTCTCGACATTCAAAAAAACAAAACAAAGCAAAACAACGAAAAAATGTAGAAACGTTTCGTCTCTCATCCGAGAGACTTCCTCAGTATGAGGTGCTGTATTCAGCTCAGTCTCTTAAATAGCACCTTCTCAGAGTGGATCAACCAGTTTTGCTGCTGACAACCAAAACCAGCTGATCACATGCTCAAGAAGGACCATCAGCCTAACAATGGATCATTAGCACACTGATGGCTGTTTACTATTCACAGAGGGCTGAGTGATACTAGCAATCACAGCATTTTAAGAGGGGGACAATTGAACACGTAGGCCTCCACCCCTGTTTAACGATGGACAATTTCTTTTCACAAAGATGGCCTCCTTTACTCCTCTCTCAAACCATCGTTCCTCTCTATCCAGGATGTGCACATCTTCATCCCTGAAAGAGTGACCGCTGGCCTGTAGATGAGTGTAGACCGCAGAGTCCTGGCCTGATGATGTTGATCTTCTGTGCTGGGCCATCCTTTTGGCCAGTGGCTGTTTTGTTTCCCCGATGTAAGACTGATCACAGCCCTCCTGACACTGAACAGCATACACAACATTACTCTGTTTGTGTCGGGGGACTGGATCTTTGGGATGAACCAGTCTTTGCCGAAATGTATTTTGGGGTTTAAAAGCCTCTGGGACGTTATGTTTAGAAAATAAACGTCTCAATCCAAATGGAGCCTCACAACTCACTGGTCACAACACTGAATTAAGTGGGAGTGCACAGAAAAATGTCTCCAATTTCTTATGATTTTGAGTCACCCAACTAGTCGCAGATGGTTGCATATTGGTGAGATTCTGCACCCGGACGTGGTCTGATGGAGTCATGGTGGGATGGGTGTGGTGAGGAAACAACAGAAAACACCTATAATGTTAATCAGCTAATCATGCTTATTAACATGATTAGCATGATTAACTCTGTCACTTACAATGTTTCCAAATATCTGGCATATGTACTCATCCCTTTAGTTGGCAGCTCAGAACACCACATACAGAACACCATGGACTTTGTGGATAAGGTGAGGGATGTCATCATGGAGACTGATGAAACAATGGTCTCTTTTGATGTCACATCACTCTTTACGTGCATTCCTGTTGATGATGCAGTAGAGGTGGTCAGTTTAAAATTAAAATCAGACACCACTCTGAGCAGCAGGACCACGCTTTCCACAGAACAACTGGGTCAACTCTTGAAACTGTGCCTGCAGTCAACCTACTTCACATATGGGGAGCAATATTATAGGCAGAAACATGGGTGTGCTATGGGGTCTCCAGTTTCTCCTAGTGTTGCCAACCTGCACATGGAGGAGGTAGAAAAGAGAGCCTTGACGTCCTTTTCAGGGACACCACCAAGTCATTGGTTCAGGTATGTTGACGACACCTGGGTTAAAATTAAATCTCAGGAAGTCCAACATTTTACTGACCACATCAACTCTGTGGATAAATACATCAAGTTCACATGAGAAAATGAAAAAAATGGCAAGTTGGCTTTCTTGGACTGTGAGGTCTTGCAAACTGAGGTGTACCGCAAACCCACCCACACAGACCAGTATTTGCAGTGACTCCCGTCACCCTTTGGAGCACAAGTTAGGAGTCATCAGGACTCTGTATCACAGAGCAGACAGCGTCCCCACTAGCTCAGGAGCCAGGCAGAAGGAGAAATCCCACACAAGACAGGCTCTAGAGCAATGTGGATATCCTAACTGGGCCTTCCTGAAAGCAGAGAAGAAACACAAACAGGACTCCAGTCAGCCAACAGGTGAAAAGGAGGAACCCAGACGCAGACCAGTGGTCATTCCATATGTTGAGGGAGTATCAGAGAAACTGAGACGTTTATTTTCC
>NC_056499.1:53433920-53437564 GCF_014905685.2 Nematolebias whitei | reverse complement strand
ATTAAAATCAGACACCACTCTGAGCAGCAGGACCACGCTTTCCACAGAACAACTGGGTCAACTCTTGAAACTGTGCCTGCAGTCAACCTACTTCACATATGGGGAGCAATATTATAGGCAGAAACATGGGTGTGCTATGGGGTCTCCAGTTTCTCCTAGTGTTGCCAACCTGCACATGGAGGAGGTAGAAAAGAGAGCCTTGACGTCCTTTTCAGGGACACCACCAAGTCATTGGTTCAGGTATGTTGACGACACCTGGGTTAAAATTAAATCTCAGGAAGTCCAACATTTTACTGACCACATCAACTCTGTGGATAAATACATCAAGTTCACATGAGAAAATGAAAAAAATGGCAAGTTGGCTTTCTTGGACTGTGAGGTCTTGCAAACTGAGGTGTACCGCAAACCCACCCACACAGACCAGTATTTGCAGTGACTCCCGTCACCCTTTGGAGCACAAGTTAGGAGTCATCAGGACTCTGTATCACAGAGCAGACAGCGTCCCCACTAGCTCAGGAGCCAGGCAGAAGGAGAAATCCCACACAAGACAGGCTCTAGAGCAATGTGGATATCCTAACTGGGCCTTCCTGAAAGCAGAGAAGAAACACAAACAGGACTCCAGTCAGCCAACAGGTGAAAAGGAGGAACCCAGACGCAGACCAGTGGTCATTCCATATGTTGAGGGAGTATCAGAGAAACTGAGACGTTTATTTTCCAAACATAACGTCCCAGTGGCTTTTAAACCCCAAAATACGTTACGGCAAAGACTAGTTCATCCCAAAGATCCAGTCCCCCAGCACAAACAGAGTAATGTTGTGTATGCTGTTCAGTGTCAGGAGGGCTGTGATCAGTCTTACATCGGGGAAACAAAACAGCCACTGGCCAAAAGGATGGCCCAGCACAGAAGATCAACAGCATCAGGCCAGGACTCTGCGGTCTACACTCCTCTCCAGGCCAGCGGTCACTCTTTCAGGGATGAAGATGTGCACATCCTGGATAGAGAGGAACGATGGTTTGAGAGAGGAGTAAAGGAGGCCATCTTTGTGAAAAGAAATCGTCCATCGTTAAACAGGGGTGGAGGCCTACGTGTTCCATTGTCCCCCTCTTACAATGCTGTGATTGCTAGTATCACTCAGCCCTCTGTGAATAGTAAACAGCCATCAGTGTGCTAATGATCCATTGTTAGGCTGATGGTCCTTCTTGAGCATGTGATCAGCTGGTTTTGGTTGTCAGCAGCAAAACTGGTTGATCCACTCTGAGAAGGTGCTATTTAAGAGACTGAGCTGAATACAGCACCTCAGACTGAGGAAGTCTCTCGGATGAGAGACGAAACGTTTCTACATTTTTTCGTTGTTTTGCTTTGTTTTGTTTTTTTTTGAATGTCCAGAGGACCAGATTTAACTTTTTTAGATTTTTCTTCCTGGATTATTGAGCATGCATCAGGATATAATGTGAGTTCATCAAAGGGAAACCATATTGGATCAGTCTAGGCCCGGGTTAACAATGACCGTCACGGGTGCTGTTGACAGACAGGGTGCCGGCGGAATTTGTGCTACTGTTAGTCAAAAAACAATGAGTAGGGAAACGTGTCAGAAGACAGAGGGAGAAGAGGAAAATCAAGAATATAGGACTGAGGGTTGCAACTCTAAATGTGGGGACAATGACAGGCAAAAGTAGAGAGCTGGCTGACATGATGCAGAGAAGGAAGGTAGATGTTTTATGTGTCCAAGAGACCAATTGGAAGGACAGCAACGCTCACAGCATTGGAGCAGGGTTCAAACTGTTTTATTGTAGTGTGGATAGAAAGAGAAATAGAGTAGGGGTGGTCCTAAAGGAGGAGTTGGCAAAGAGTAAAGCAGAGGTGAAAAGAGGTGAAAAGAAGATAGGGTGATTTGGCTGAAGGTAGAAGTAGAACGTCTGATGCTAAACATAGTCAGTGGCTATGCTCCACAGGTTGGATGTGATGTGGAGGAGAAAGATACATTTTGGAAAGATCTGGATGAAGTGATAGAGAGTATTCCCAGGGAGGAGAGAGTGGGGATTGGAGCGGACCTGAATGGACATGTTGGTGAAGGAAA
This sequence comes from Nematolebias whitei, assembly GCF_014905685.2. NCBI lineage: Eukaryota > Metazoa > Chordata > Actinopteri > Cyprinodontiformes > Rivulidae > Nematolebias > Nematolebias whitei. Next base: position 53,435,486 of record NC_056499.1, on the reverse strand, counting down.
CAGAGAAGATGAGGAAGTGATGGATAGGTTTGGTGTCAAGGAAAGAAACCAAGAAGGACAGAAGGGGGTGGATTTCACAAAGAGAATGGAAATGGCTGTAGTCAACACATATTTCCAAAAGAGGGAGGAACATAGAGTGACATATACGAATGGAGGAAGGAGTACACAGATAAACTACATTCTGTGTAGAAGAGGAAACATGAGAGAGATTGGGGACTGTAAGGCTGAGGAAGGGGAGAGTGTGGCCAGACAGCATTGAATGGTTGTGTGAAGAAAAACTGTCATTGTGAAGATGAGAAAAAGAGTAAAATCAGAGAAGAAGACCAAATGGTGGAAGATGAAGAAGGAAGAATGTTTTGAGAAACTCAGAGAGGACTCAGGGTGGTAAGAAAAAGCTTCCAAATGACTGAGCTACTACAGCAACAGTAATTATGCCCCTTTTCGATTAGTACCTGTAGTACCAGTACAGCACAGCTCTACTCTACTCAGTACAGTACAGGTTGTGTTTCCATTATGCTTTCAGTACCGGTTCCAGTGGGCGGGGTTCAAATTGACGTCACCACCTCTCACCAGCTGCTGGCGCTGAGACGCTGAAACTGTTTTCAGTACAGGGTGAGAATTTATTTTGAATCTAAAAAAGTTAAATCTGGTCCTCTGGACATTCAAAAAAACAAAAAAAACAAAGCAAAACAACAAAAAAATGTAGAAACGTTTCGTCTCTCATCCAAGAGACTTCCTCAGTCTGAGGTGCTGTATTCAGCTCAGTCTCTTAAATAGCACCTTCTCAGAGTGGATCAACCAGTTTTGCTGCTGACAACCAAAACCAGCTGATCACATGCACAAGAAGGACCATCAGCCTAACAATGGATCATTAGCACACTGATGGCTGTTTACTATTCACAGAGTGCTGAGTGATACTGTCCAGAGGACCAGATTTAACTTTTTTAGATTTTTCTACCTGGATTATAGAGCATGCATCAGGAAATTTATTTTGAAGTTGTGTGTATGTATGTATGTATGTATGTATGTGTGTATGTATGTATGTGTGTATGTATGTATGTATATATATATATATATATATATACACACACACAAATATGTACACATACATGTATATATATATATTCAAATATATGTAATTATATATTTATATACATATATATGTATTAATAAATATTAATATATACAAAACTGATTCCAAAAAAGTTGGGACACTAAACAAATTGTGAATAAAAACTGAATGCAATGATGTGGAGATGGCAAATGTCAATATTTTATTCATAATATAACATAGATGACAGATCAAAAGTTTAATCTGAGTAAATGTAACATTTTAAAGGAAAAATACATTGATTCAAAATTTCCCAGTGTCAACAAATCCCAAAAAAGTTGGGACAAGTAGCAATAAGTGGCTGGAAAAAGGAAATTGAGCATATAACGAACAGCTGGAAGACCAATTAACACTAATTAGGTCAACTGACAACATGATCAGAGTCAGTCAGAGTCAGAGTTTCTTTATTGTGGTACATGTTGTGGAGCGAAATTATGTACACAGGGTCCCAGTTA
>NC_056499.1:53429402-53433820 GCF_014905685.2 Nematolebias whitei | reverse complement strand
CCCCCCCCCACGTCCCCAGCCCCGACACCCCACCCACACCGACCACCATGCCCCACGGGACAGAATCAAAGGGGACCACCCACCTCCACTACGTGTTGGAGCCGATTAAAGAAGTCCAGAGAGAATAGTCCGATGTGGGGGTACAGGCTGTCTCAAGACATATGTAATCTAACAGAAGGTCTTTATACTGTTTAATACTAAGTGTATTTTTATTTTTCCAATTCATGAGTATAGTTTTTTTTGCTATACATAGGGCAGTGAGAATAATATGAATTGATTTTGTCTCCAAGGTGACATCATCTAAGTGGCCCAATAAGCAAACTGACAGAGAGAGTGGAATATTACATCTCAGACACTTTGATAAGTCTTCACATATCCGGCACCAAAACCTCTGAACAGGTGGACAGAACCAAAATGCGTGGATGTAATTGTCAGGAATATTGTCTGTACACTGTGAGCAAATATTAGATGATGCGAAACCCATCTTGAACATCCGTTGACCTGTATAGTGTACTCTGTGAAGGATTTTGTATTGTATTAGTTGTAAATTTGAGTTTTTAGTCATCTTAAAAGTTCTCAGACAGATCTGCGACCAAAAGTTTTGGTCAAAATTAACTGACAAGTCTGTCTCCCATTTTACAATGGGAAGAGATATAGATTCATCTATTTTACTGAGTTTCTGATAAACCTTAGATAGTAATTTGGGAGGGTTAAGATTAAGGAATTCTAATACACTTGTTGACATTTCAATCCTAGTGTTATTAAGGTTAAATTTATTTTTGGTTATATATTTAATTTGTTGATATTCTAAAAATTTATTCTTATCAATCCCATATTGTGTAATTAATCTGTTAAATGGGATGTAGTCCACTTCTTCATATATATGTTCCAAATATTCAATTCCTTTACACCTCCAACCTGGGAAGTTTATCATATTCTTCTGTTGTAGGATGTCAGGGTTGTTCCAGATGGGTGTACGTTTACATGGGATTAGTGAAGACTCTGTCATTTTAAGAAACTCCCACCAAGCTGTCAGAAAGGAGTTTATATTGATGCTTTTAAAACATTCCTGTCATTTTATGTTTGAGCTAATGAATGGAAGGTCCGAGATCATTATATTATTGCAAAGTGTCTGTTCTACATCTAGCCAGGGTTCATCAAGGGGTGTGTGTTTTATCCATTTTGAGATGTATTCTAGCCTGTTGGCTAGAAAATAATAATAAAAGTTGGGTAGTTCTAGTCCTCCTTTATCTTTGGATTTCTGTAGTGTTTTTAGTCTAATACGAGGGCATTTATCTTTCCAGAGAAATTTAGAAATAGAGGAATCCAGGGATCTAAACCAGTCAGATGATGGTTTATTTGGGATCATTGAGAATAAATAATTTATTCTAGGCAAAACCATCATTTTTATTGATGCGATCCTTCCCATGAGAGATATGGGTAAAGATTTCCATCTAGCCAGATCATCCTCAATTTTCTTTAACAGTGGGGTGTGGTTTAGTTTTGTTAAATCTGCTAATTTAGGCAAAACTTTGATACCCAAATATGTAATATTCCCCGATGGCAGTTGTGTAGTAAGTGAATTGTTGAAGGAGCAATTAATTGGTAGAACTGTGGATTTTAGCCAGTTTATAGAGTAATCTGAAACTTTTGAGAAGGAGTTTATCAGTCCAATAACCTGAGAGATGGAGGTTTGTGAATGCCGGAGGAAGAGCAGCACATCATCAGCATATAGACTGATTTTGTGCTCTCTGTTCTTGCATTTTATGCCTTTAATATCTGTAGTTTGCCTGATTGCTGCGGCTAGCGGTTCGATGAAAATAGCAAACAGTGAGGGGGAGAGTGGACATCCCTGCCTTGTGCCCCTTTGCAGAGCAAAACTAGCAGATATTTGATTATTTGTCCTAATGCATTCTGAAGGAGAACTGTATAATATTTGTAACCAATTTATGAAATAATTTCCAAAACCAAATTTATGTAAGGCTGCAAATAAAAATTTCCAGTTAACTCTATCGAAGGCTTTTTCTGCATCTAGAGAGAATATTGCAGTTTCAGTATTTTTACTGTAAGAATAATCTATTAAATTAAATAATCTGCGTGAATTTGTGGATGAATGTCTCCCTTTTATAAAACCGGTTTGGTCTGGATGTATTATTAGAGGAGTTATCTTTTCTAATCTTTTTGAGAGGGCTTTACAAATTATTTTAAGATCAACGTTGATAAGAGATATGGGACGATAACTGGTAGGTAATACAGGGTCTTTGCCTGGTTTTAACAGGAGACTAATGTTGGCAGAATTTATATTTTTTGGAAGACTGTTACTTTTCTCAGTTTCTTGTAGCATTTTGTGAAATAGTGGTGCCAGGATATTCCAGAATTCTTTGTAGAACTCTGCTGGGAATCCATCTGGACCTGGAGCCTTTTTATTGGACATGCTTTTGAGGGCTTCCTGGAGTTCCACTGGTGTCAGTGGAGAATCCAGCTCCATTGTTTGACTATCTGATAGTTTAGGAAGTGTTATTTTATCCAGGAATTCATTAATTTCATTATCTGATGGGTTTATCTGGGGAGAATACAAGTCTTTATAAAAATCTCTGAAAATGCTGTTAATTCTTTCAGGGTCGTAAACTGTATTCCCAGTCGAGTCTTTAACACCAACTATAGTTGTTTTTTCCTTATTTATTTTGAGCTGTTTAGCTAGAAAGCTACCTGACTTATTGCTCCGTTCAAAATTTTTGATTCTTAGTCGTTGTATTAAGAATTGAGTTTTTTTGTTAATACATTCTTTTAATTCCAATTTTGCTTTATGCATTTTATCCAACATTTCTTCATCTTGAGAGGCTTTTAACGATTTAATGGTTTCTTCTAGTTCCTGAATATGTTTATTTTCTTTTTTCTTCTTTTGTGATGAGAATGAAATTATTTTACCTCTCATTACAGCTTTACCTGCCTCCCAGAGAATAGATGCTGATGTTCCAGGCACGTCATTATACTCCAGATATGAAGCCCACTCTTCTGTAAAATATTTGATAAAATCTACATCTTCAAGCAGTGATGTATTAAATCTCCAGTTTATACTTTTGGGGATTTATTTTCTGTTTGCTAGATTTAAACAGACAGGAGCATGATCACTGACAGCTATAGGGTGAATCTCAGTGTCTGAGATGTCCGTCAACAATGAGCTGCTGACTAAAAAATAATCCAGACGAGAGTAAGAGTGATGGACAGAAGAGAAGAAAGTATACTCTCTACGATTCAGGTGAAGAGTTCGCCATGCATCACAAAGTCCATAATCATTCATGTACTGTTTAACTACATTTATGGACTGCCAACTACGATGAGTTCCTGCTCTACTACATCTGTCTAATTCTTCATTTAGACCAAAGTTGAGGTCCAAGTATAAGTGAGCAATCCAAGTGATCAGAAAGTGCTGAGAAAAAATCATGAAAAAAAGAGGTGTCATCAACATTTGGGGCATATATACTGACAATACACAACTTATAGTTATTTATATAAAGTTTTATTATTAAATATCTACCTTCTGAATCTGTGACTGTGTCTAGTATTTTAAAGTTAACATTTTGGTGTATTAATATTGCCACTCCTCTTTGTCTTGAGTTATAGCAGGCACAAAACACATTAGGAAAATCAGTTGATTTAAGATCATCTGCAGCTGTCGTAGATTTATGAATCTCTTGTAAAAAGACAACATCTGCCTGTAATCTTTTAAGCTGGTTAAAAATTCCTAATCTTTTTTGTTGAGTACTGATTCCATTGACATTCCAAGTTACAAACCTTACTGTGCCCATATTTTTACGTGCGTAGTTAAAGCTGACCAGTGCATGTCACCATGGATACAAATAGATCTAAATAAAATCTGAGTTAATGCTTGAGCTAGCCTGTTTAGATCTTCACAAACAGTGATGTTGGAAGTGGAAAGATACCAGAAGATTGAGTAGATGCTGGATATTGTTGAGGTGGAAAGATATAAAGTTCTCATATCAGGTGTCCATGTGTGTTCTCTTATGAGGTGTGTGTGTGCATGTGTACTTGTGGGCTTGTGTGTAAATGATTGTTGGGTGGCAAAGAAGCAAAGAGAAAAAATAACAAATAAAAAAAAAGAATGACTAAGAGATGCGTTAACAGATACAAAAAGAAAAAAGAAAATAAGTGGAAAAAACAAACAAACAAAACAGCTGTGACACCGTTCACCTTTACCAGTGCAGACACCCGAGCTGTGCTTTACATTTTATTTACAAATGCCAGTTACTTTACTTCCATTATTACCATTTAAATCGTCACCACTAAACCCCAGCTGCAGGGCCACCGTCACCAAAAGCCAAACTTTAAATAGTTCCTTACTTTCCTTTCATAGTTAGTCCAATTCATACACACATATATATATATATATATATATA
>NC_056499.1:53427887-53429302 GCF_014905685.2 Nematolebias whitei | reverse complement strand
CGAGACCGACAGGAGGCTCTCAAGTTATCCTCGAGACGAGTCATGGCCAGGCGGGTAGCTTCGGGTAGAATGAAACTCTTCTCCTCCAAGGGAGAAGAAGAGACATCCTCAGCAAGGAGGGATAGGGCGTCTGGCTTGGTATTTTTCTCTCCTGGACGATAGGACAAAGTAAAATGAAAACGAGAGAAAAAAAAGTGCCCACCTGGCCTGACGGGGGTTTAATCGGCGTGTCGACCTGAGATACTCCAGATTTTTGTGGTCTGTCCACACCTGGAAGGGAAATCTGGAGCCCTCCAGCCAGTGACGCCACTCCTCCAAAGCGAGCTTGACGGCCAGCAACTCCCGATCCCCCACATCGTAGTTGCGTTCAACCGCCGACAGGCTCCTAGAAAAGAAAGCACAGGGATGGAGACGACCCGTCTTACTGCGCTGACTGAGTATGGCCCCCACCCCTGTGCTGGAGGCATCCACCTCCACGACGAAGGGTTCCTCAGGGTTAGGGGCCTGGAGAATGGGGGCGGAAGAGAAAAGGGTTTTGAGTTTGTTAAAAGCTTCTTCAGCAACCAGGGACCAAACGAAGTGTGACTTAGTGGAAGTGAGCGAGTGGAGGGGTTTGGAGATGAGACTGTAACCTTTAATGAATCTACGGTAAAAAATTAGCGAACCCCAAGAACCGCTGGAGTTGTTTACGGTCCTTGGGGGTCGGCCAATCCACAGCCGCCGCAATCTTATTACAGTCCATCTCCATCTTATCAGGAGAAATGACAAAACCAAGAAAAGATGTGGTGGAGACATGGAAATCACATTTCTCGACCTTGACGAAAAGACAGTTCTGAAGAAGACGGGTAAGGACAGCGCGAACTTGTTTACGGTGAGAGGGGAGATCTTTGGAAAAAATAAGAATGTCATCTAAATAAACAAAAACAAATTGATTAACCATATCTCTTAAAACATCGTTGACCAAACTTCGAAAAACTGCTGGTGCATTGGTTAACCCGAAAGGCATGACAAGATATTCATAATGTCCTGTGGGGGTATTGAAAGCGGTCTTCCACTCATCGCCCTCACGTATTCGAACTAAATGGTAAGCATTGCGGAGATCGAGTTTAGTGAAAATCTTAGCCCCTTGCAGGAGGTCAAATGCAGAGTTCATAAGGGGTAATGGATATTTGTTCTTTACAGTGATTTTATTTAGTCCACGGTAATCAATGCATGGATGAAATGAGCCGTCCTTCGTCCCAACGAAGAAGAACCCTGCCCCGGCCGGAGAGACGGAGGGCCTGATGATGCCTGCCTGAAGGGACTCGTGGATGTAGTCCCTCATGGATTGTTGTTCGGGAACTGAGAGAATAAAGAGCACCCCTAGGGGGTGAAGAGCCAGGAAGGAGGTCAATGGGACAGTCATATGGTCGATG
>NC_056499.1:53423830-53427787 GCF_014905685.2 Nematolebias whitei | reverse complement strand
GGTGAAGAGCCAGGAAGGAGGTCAATGGGACAGTCATATGGTCGATGAGGAGGGAGAGATGTTGCCCGAACCTTATTAAAAACCTCTTTCAGATCGTGATACTCAGTGGGAACCTTTGAGAGATCAGGATAAAACTCCACAGAACTTTTAACAGAGTCTTTGACTACCACAGCATCCATGAGGCAGGAGGATAAACATTCCTCCGCCCAACCCAGGATCTCTCCCTTTCTCCAGTCGATATGAGGGTTATGTCTCTGGAGCCAGGTAGCACCTAAAACCACCAGTGACTGGGGGGAATTAATGACAAGGAAACTGATGGATTCTTTATGGTTCCCCCCCAAATGAAGAGTTACAGGTTCGGTAATCTGCGATGAAGAGTTCAGAGGGTGACCGTCTAGGGCCACCACGGAGTGTTCTTTGGACGACTCGAGAATATTGATACCAGCTTTAATGGCAAAACTATAATCCATGAATTCGGTGTCGGCCCCAGAGTCAATAAACACCCTCACAGGAATAGAGGACTTACCCGGAATGGAGAGGGTGGCTGGTTGGGTGACAGATGAGGAAAGTTCGGGTGAGAGAGTCCTGCTCAGTAAACCTCTCCTCATGTTTACTGAGCGAGTCCTTTTACCGGACACACAGAGATGATGTGTCCAGACCCCCCACAGTAGAAGCATAGGTGACCCCTTCGCCACCTTTCACGTTCGGCGGGAGTGAGACGACTGCGGCCCAACTGCATGGGTTCCTCTGCAGGGAGAGAGGAAGAGACAGGAAAGAACTTAGGGGTCTTGGCTTCCAGAGGAGGTTCACTAACCATCGAGGTGGCTGGAAGAGCGCGTGATCCTCGCTCCCTTGATCGTTCAGCCAAGCAAAGGTCCACCCTGGTGGCCAAGTCCTCCAAGTCCTGTAGAGAGTCAGGGTAGCGCTTGGTAGCAAGACCATCCTTGATGTTGTCGTAGAGGCCCCGGTAAAAAGCGTCACTGAGCGCCTCCTCATTCCAATGGCTACCTGAAGCAATTGAATGAAAGTCAATGATGTAGTCAGTTACTCGGCGATTAGCTTGACGGATGGAAAACAGGCGTCGGGCGGCCTCCCTCTCGGGAAGGACTGGGTCGAACACACGACAAAGCTCCTTGGCAAAAGTCTGAAAAATGTAGCAGATAGGAGAGTCGCGCTGCCACTCAGCAGTTCCCCACCTCTTGGCCTTGCCGAAGAGGAGAGAGATTGTGTACGCCACCTTAGACCTTTCTGTGGTGAAACAAGAGGGTTGCAGCTGAAAGTGAATTTCACATTGGGTAATGAAAGGTCTGCATTGATCTGGTTCCCCTGAAAATAGTTCGGGGGGGGGGCGAGACGAGGCTCCCGAACTGACCCAGAAGCAGAGTGAGAAGTGGCAGAGTCTTGGTTAGTGGTCTGAGGTGTTAAGGTTTTTAACATGCGGACAATGTCCTCCATGCCCGATTCAAGTTTACCAATAGCGCCCTCGACACCAGAGCACCAGTCTGCAGAGGGTGAGTGGTCCATGTCTTTTGGCCAGATAGTTCTGTAACGAACCCCTTGAACTCTGGACCAAAATCACCACAACAGAGAGACTTAGATTACAAAATTTATTGTAGAAGCCCTCGTTTCTCAAAAGTGAGTCTGGTTCTGGTGTTGATCACTGGGTCAAAGGCTGGAATGAGTCTGTAAGCAGGAAGAGAACGGTTAGTGGCCAGGCAGGAGACAGAAGCGAGAGCAAATGTCTGAGAAAGGTAACCACTAACCGTTTCTCTGGTTGAAGGGGGCTCAGAAGAGAGGAGTCGTTCCAGCTGGATGGATTCACTGCAGGAGGGGTGATCCTGGTGAGAGGAGTCAGCCGGCTGCAGCGAAGAGACCGAGAATGGGTGGATGGTGATGAGGTGTTGAACCACAATGGCGTTGGACCAGCAACCGGTCCGTGAGGCAGATGTCGAGGTCAGACAGGCTAGGGTTGTTACCAGAGCGCAGGAAAACGACGGTACCAAACAGGAGCAGGCGAGAAGACAGTGTGAGGCAGGCATGAGTCGAAAACCGATGAGGAGACGTAGATCCAATGAGGAGCAGGCTGGAGGCAAAGTCAGGCGAGCAGGAGTCCAAAACCATGAAGCAGCACGAGGAGGTGAGGATATCAAGACCAGGAAGAGGGACAGGAGCAGGGCAGGCAAACAAACTGGGCAGGAGAGAAACTATGAAGGAACAGGAGACTATGAGGGAATCAGGAGACAGAAGCGCGGGATAACTACTGGCAGGTAAACTGTTTTCGTCTATCTGGCACTCACCCTGTGTGCCGGTCAGGTTTATAAAGGGTGCAGCAACAGGTGCAGCTAATGAGAAGTAATCAGTGTGGAGTGTGGTGAAGAGAAGACAAACTTAAAGTCACATGCAGCCAGCAGAGAGGAGATAAGAGTGCTGCAGAGAAGGAAGTCTGAAAACCAAGAAAAACAAACAGGAGAAAGATAGAAAAGAAAAAGAGTCCACAGACACCAAGCAGTGAACAGAGTGAAAAGAATTTAAATCAGACAGGCGTGAATCGTGACATATCCCCACATCAAGGGACGCCTCCTGGCGTCCCACCTGGTTGGTCCGGATGATCGGCGTGGAAGGCAGTGATGAGGGATTTGTCCAAGATGTGGCGAGAAGGAACCCAGGAGCGTTCCTCAGGGCCATAACCCTCCCAGTCGACCAGATACTGGAGGCCGCGACCCCTACTCCTAGAACGGAGGAGGCGATAGACCGTGTAGGCAGGAGACCCGTCAATCAGGCGGGCGGGTGGGGGGAGCGAACTGAAGGGTGAAATTTGGACGAGATGACGGGTTCAACGCAGGAGACGTGAAAAGTGGGGTGCACATGAAAGGACTTGGGTAGGGTGAGACGTACAGAGACTGGATTGATAATCTTGGAGATGGGAAAAGGACCAATAAAACGGGGAGCGAGTTTGCGAGACTGGGCCTTGAGGGGAAGGTTCTTGGTGGAGAGCCAGACATTTTGGCCCACCTTATAGGTGGGTTGACAAGAGCTACGGCGATCAGCTTTCTTAATATAAATTGCCGTAGTTTTCAGTAGGGCCCGTCTGGCTCTCCTCCAGGCCCTCTGGCATTTGAGAGCCATCAGGTGAGCAGAGGGAACCACAGCCTCAAGCTCCTGGAGGGAAAAAACCTGGGGTTGAAAACCAAAAACATAAAAAGGGGAGAGACCAGTGGCGGAGGAGGGGAGGGAATTGAGTGCGTGCTCAACCCAGGGTAGAGCAAGGGACCATTTGTCGGGGTCCTTGTGACACAAGAGGCGTAATTTACTCTCCACCTCCTGGTTGGCTCTTTCAGTCTGACCATCAGTCTCGGGATGGAACCCTGAAGAGAGACTGATGGAGATGCCTAATAGGCTGCAAAACTCCCTCGAAAAGAGGGAAATGAACTGAGGACCCCTATCTGAGACAATGTCAAGGGGAAGCCCGTGGAGTCTAAACACTTCTCGGGCCATGATGTGAGCGAGCTCTTTAGAAGAGGGCAGTTTGGGAAGGGGAACCAGGTGGGTCATCTTAGAGAAACGGTCCACGACCGTAAGAATGACCGAATGACCTTCAGAGTCCGGGAGACCGGTTATAAAATCCATCTCAATGTGTGACCAAGGATGTTTAGGACAGGGGAGAGGGCGAAGCAGTCCAGCAGGAGGACGCCTGGACGTCTTGGACTGTGAACACAGGGGACAGGAGCGGACGAAAGACTGGACGTCTTTAAACAAGGAATCCCACCAGAACTGTGACCGAACCACAGAGAGAGTCTTAGTAAGACCCGGGTGGCAAAATAAACGGGACGAATGGCAAAACTCAAGGACTTTATTAATCATTTCTGGGGGAACAAACAGACGGTTGTCAGGACAGTTGGGAGGAGGAGGACGAGACCGACAGGAGGCTCTCAAGTTATCCTCGAGACGAGTCATGGC
>NC_056499.1:53405836-53423730 GCF_014905685.2 Nematolebias whitei | reverse complement strand
AAACAGGAGTGAATTGCAGTAATCAAGCCTAGATGTAATGAATGCATATATTACTGTCTCCAGGTTCTTTTTGGACAATATGGGCTTCAGTTTAGACAGCCGCCTCAGTTGGAAGAAGCATGATTTAACAATCATGTTTACATGATTGTTAAGTTTCAGGGAAGGGTCCTTTATCATGCCCAGATTAGTGACTCTTTGTTTTTCTGACAGGGATAGAGCGGAAAGGTCGATGCAGTGGTTTGTGATCGTGTCGTTGGGAGGGAACAACGTGACTTCAGATTTCTTTTCATTGAAACTTAAGAAGTTTAAAGCCATCCAGTCCCTGATGTCAGCCAGGCAGTTGAGCAGCGGTTGAATAGAGCATGTACCATTGTGTCTTAGGGGGAAGTAAATTTGACAGTCATCAGCATAGAAGTGGAAGGGCATGTTGTGTTTCCGGAAAATAGCACCAAGCAGCAGCAGGTATAAAGAGAATAGGAGGGGACCCAGTATGGACCCCTGCAGAACCTCCCATTTAAGCTCTGCCTCTGTGGAACTAAAATCCTTGATGGAAACACAAAAGGATCAGTCAGTGAGGTAAGATCTGAACCAATTGAGGGCTGATCCTGTGACACGCACCCACTGCTCCAACCTAGCAATGTGGATCTCATGGTCGATGGTGTCAAAGGCGGCTGTGAGGTCCAACAGGACAAGCAGCACAGAATCACCGGTATCTGTGACTGAAGATGTCATTAAAGACGTTCAGCAGGGCAGTTTCAGTGCTGTGGAGAGGTTTAAAGCCAGATTGGAAAAGCTCTAAGCTGGCGTGATCCTCCAGGAAGCACTTCAACTGGGACTCGACTATTTTCTCCAGTACTTTAGAAACAAATGGGAGTTTGGAGACAGGCCGGAAGTTGGAAACGACTGAGGGGTCAAGGTTTGTTTTTTCAGGAGAGGCTGGACAGCAGCATGTTTAAAGGATTTTGGCACCATGCCAGTGGATAAACTACTGTTTACTATGGCAAGAATGGACGGACCTAGAGTTGGAAAAACCTCATTTAGTAGTCGAGGGGGGACCACATCAAAGGGGGAACCAGAAGGTTTCAAGTTGCACATGACCTGCTCTAGAGAAGATAGAGTGATGGGTTCAAAATGGTCAAAAGGAGCTACAGATTGAGGTGGGATGGATGGGTCATGAGTTGGAGGGGAAATGAGAGCCCTGGTGGTCGCAATTTTATCCAAAAAGAAATTTAAGAAGTTGTTGCACAGCTCAGTTGAGGCTTCCAGATGTGATGGTTCAGTGAGGTGGAGAACAGAGTTTAGGGTGGAGAAGAGGACACGTGGGTTGTGAGAGTTTGAGGTTATGATATCAGAGAAGAAAGAATTTATATTTAGCAGCTTTTACTGTTTTCTGATAACAGAGCCAACTCTCTTTAAGTATCTGGAAAGAGACCTGCAGCCTGTCTTTCCTCCACTTTCGTTCCGCCCTCCTACATTGCTGCCTAACGGCCTTGGTGACGTCACTCAGCCAAGGTTCTGCTCTGAGTTTTGATTTTTTGGTTTTAACAGGTGCAACATGATCCAGAGTCTTTAAGCAGACAGAGTTGAACTGGGATGTCAGCTCCTCAGTGGTGGTGAGAAACACTGGGGGCCGAATGATCATTTCAGAGTTATAAACATCTGTGAAACACGCGGAAGTGAAGTGGTTAATGGTCCGAGTGCGATGTGCAGGAATGCACGACTTAGGCGTTAGATGGGGGAGGATGAACTCAAACCGGACTGGCATGTGGTCTGAAAAAACATTATCACCAATAACAACATTATTAACAGTCATATCATGAGTTAAAACAAGGTCCAGTGTATGTCCACACTCTTGGGTGGGACCGTTTACATGCTGAGTTAAATTAAATGAGTCCAATAAATCTAAAAAGTCCTTAACTAAGGGCTTCTCAGGACAGCACACGTGCAAATTAAAGTCACCAATAATGAAAAGATGCTCATATTTTGGTGTGATTTCAGCCAAGAAGTCAGAAAACTCATTTATGAAATCCTTAGACCGAAGTGGACGGTAGAGGAGTGCAAATAACGTCGGAGGTGAATGTCCGAGTTCAAAGACGCTCAGCTCAAAGGTGGCGCGGGAAACTGGGATGGGCAGTTGCTTATAGTCAAAAGTTGATTTGAGTATTGTTAATAATCCACCACCGCGCCGGCCTGATGGCCGCTGGGCGTTAAAACACAGACTGTTCGGTGGCAGTAATTCCGTCAAGGCGCTGGACTCACCCGCAGACATCCAAGTCTCTGTGATGCACAGAAAGTCTCTGTGCTCTTGAAAGAAATCCCTGAGGATAAAAGTTTTGTTGGTAACAGATCTTGCGTTGACCAAACACATCCGGATATTGTCCAAAGTAGAGCTAGCTGCGGTGGAGTTAGCGCGCGCTAATGGCCGCAGGTTTTCAATAACAGCCCCTCCAGGTCAGTCCAGGCTGCGCAATGGCTGACAACTCCCGCTGGTTACCTGGTCCGGGTACGCGGGAAGCTGGAGACCATGACCGCCAGCTGAAGAGGAAGATGTAGCGCGCAGAGCTTTCAGCTTCACCAGCTGACCAGCACGTTTTCCCCAGCGTCTGAAGCGAAATCTCCGGGCAGGCAGGTGAGGAGCGCAGCGGAGGTAAGCTGGCATGTCCGCCAGCGGGGGGGGCGGGGGGGGGGGGGGTGTCCAGAGGAATGCTGATAATGGTCAAAATAAGCGACTTCAGTGACAGAAAAACGAAGATCCAAAAGTTGTTGTCTGTCATACACCAGCAGAGAGTTGATGTCACAGATGTGAAATGCAAAAAACAAAAATAATCTGAACACCAACAGCAGAGGTGGATTGCAAGCCATGTACACGGGCGCCATCTTACCGGAAGAGTGCAGGTAGACAGTTTTAACTTTCCACCAAAACTGATTTCCACAGGTGGAGTAGAGAAGATACAAGGTCAGGTCTGTGGGTGCTTCTCGTTAGTATCAGAATCAAAATGTGTTTATTATCCTTGCACAATGAAGTACAACAAAATTACTTTCCGTACAGCTGTCCTAAAGATGGACAGAAGTGTACAGGGGCTGCAGCTTCTAAATGATGCGCTGCCCCTGCCACTAGTATAGTGGTGAGTGTCCCCGCCTGTCACGAGGGAGACCAGGCTTTGATTTCCCAATGGGGAGAACATATTTTGGAGTGGCTGTAGCTGGGTGGTTAGAGCAGTCGTCCTTCAGTACGAGAGTTGGGGGTTTGATTCCCCAACAGCCACATGCCGAAGTGTCCCTGGGCAAGACACTGAACCCTTTATTGCCTCCGATGTGTGTCCCATCCATGTCTGAATGCAAAAGCACTGATTGTTCTTTGTACATAAATACAATATAGTAGAGTGCTGTATGAATGAGTAAATGAGGCACAGGCTGTGTTGTAAAGAGCTTTGAGTGTCTTGATAAGATAGAAAGGTACTATATAAGTACAGCCTATTTACCATTCCGTCCTACATCCACAAACAGAGAGTATCTTTTAACTTTTAAGCTTTATTTTGACATCCTCAAGTGTCCAACAAAAAAGCACCTTCACCATCAACACATCATATAGTTCTAGGTGTGTGTGTGTGTGTGTGTGTGTGTGTGGGGGGGGGGGGGGGGGTGTTTATTAAACACAACTTTTCACTGACTGAGAAAGCACTGTATGTGACTAGAGACCCAATGAGATACCCCATCGTGAGTTAGGCTGATTGGTAACTCAATTGTTCCTAGGTGTGAGTGAGAGAGTGAATGGTTGTTTGTCTTGATGAGTCCCTGTGATGGACAGGAGACCTGTCCAGGGTATCCCCTACCTCTCGCACAATATGCACGTCTGTCTGTCTGTCTGTCTGTCTGTCTGTCTGTCTGTCTGTCTGTATGTATGTATGTACGTATGTATGTACGTATGTACGTATGTACGTATGTACGGATGGATGGATGATTCAGTCAGAACTTCCAACTCCAGTTAGGAACACAAAACTGCCAGCAGTAATGTGGTCCTGGATCAGTTTTGGACTTGATTTTAACCTGATTCTGCTCAGGAGACATTTCTTGAACACCATGGACACCAGTGTGTCTGGTTCTCCAAACACAAATGAAAACCAGGTCTTTGCTAGAAGAATTAACTTTTTCATTGTAAGTTTTCATTTACTTGTCATGTCTCTTCCACGTGTAGGACACCTGATAATCTGGAGACATCGTATAAAAGAAAATCTCAAAATTTAAAAATGTTCCCATCATCCTTTAACCTCTGCTCTGATTTTCAGTCTGTGGGTTGTGTTGCAGTTCGAGTTTTTATTAGAACAAATCATTAAACATGAATGTGTTGCTCTTGTTTCTGCAGGAGAGGAAAGACGTCAGTCACAGAAACATTCAAAGGTCTGACTGGGACTCTGGCGTGAGGCGGTCAGAGTTCACCTGGTGAGTTTACTCAGGGAGGGGGCTTACATTTACCACATGCTCCTCCTCCCCCCTCTAAGTCAACGGGTAAAGTCCTACATGAGGAGCATGCTCGCAGTGTTTGCTCGGTCCGATACCAGAACCAAGGAGGGGGCAGAGTCCAAAAGTCCTGACCTGGCGGGGTGGGTGGAACCTGGATGGCCTGTTAGTTCAGTCTTATCTTATTAGAAAGTAGGCTGAGTATTTTGAACAAACCTCCTTAGGTGTGAAGGCAGTCATCACGCTGCTACGCTCTCCATACTCACCTTATAGGTGTTTTCTGTTGTTTCCTCACCACACCCATCCCACCATGACTCCATCAGACCACGTCCGGGTGCAGAATCTCACCAATATGCAACCATCTGCGACTAGTTGGGTGACTCAAAATCATGAGAAATTGGAGACATTTTTCTGTTCACTCCCACTTAATTCAGTGTTTGTGACCAGTGAGATGTGCGGCTCCATTTGGATGAGCCAGTTTTTGAAAATGATGGAGTATTTTGTGTGTACAACTTGTCACATTAGACTCTAGGCCATTTGTTCCTAAACCTCTCAACCTGTGACCCACAAGATAACAGTGGCAGTGACTTGTGACCCTTAAGCTTTGGTTGAATTATTCAAACATTGCTAATAGGCCAATAAAACAACAATGACAACCCCTCAGTAACCGTTGCAGTATTTATGTCTACTCATACTTTTGCTAAATTGGATAAAATGTGCTGTGGGAAGTCATTTTTAAATGTAATATAACATCTGGAAGTCTTTTCAAGACTGCAAGTTGTTTTTTCTCATGACACACACTGTGGTTTCCAGTTTATGATATAATCTTCTGGAGTGCACTTCAGCAATGAAGACGGACAGATTTGGACTAGTTTTTAATGATAATTAATGTTTAAGATGCTTTTTTTTTTTTTTTTTTTCTCGAGCTGGACTCATTTCCATTCCAGAACTCTAGAGCTCTGAGATGGGTTGGAGGCAATGAACACAAAATAGAGAAGGCATCAAGATGGGCCTGAGACAGTTTCAACAATACTGTGACTCTTTGAGAACCTATTTTATTGCACAAATTGAACACATTCATGACTTTGTGTCTCTAGGCATGTGAGGAAGTGAAAAACACCTCCATCTCCAGAATGTCTGACTACAGTCGGTGCGGTTCTCAGTTTCCTCACGTGAGTCAGTTCAGTCCAACCGCTTGAGTTTTGAACACGTTCAGAAAACCAGTGCAATAGTACTTTCAAACTGGTCACAGAAGACTAGAGCTGTGTTTTGACTCCCGACAGTTCTCCTCTGACAGCAAACGTCCAGGTCTATCCGTACCCGTGTGTACACTGAAAGTCCATCATTTATGAGGTAGAAGTGGTGGCGCAGAGGTTAGAGAAGATGGGCCTGTGATCGGAAGATTGCCAGTTCAAGCCCCGGTACCGACAACATCAAAAATGTGGGTGGGGTAGGTGAAGCACCCACACCTGCCCCCACTCTCATTTGCCCCACTCTGGGCCTTTGACCAAGGCCCTTAACCCCCACCATCTGCTCCCTAACCAGGTCTCTTGAAAATGAGTTCTCGTGGCTCAATGAGAATACTTGTATAAATAAAGGGTAAATGAAAAAAACTAACATCCAAAACGAATAGCCTAAAAAAATCAAGTATAAAAACTGTAAAGGTGTAGTGTATGGGGTCCAATGCAGCGAGGACTGTCCAGACCTCTACATTGGGGAAACTAAACAGCCTCTTCACAGACGCATGGCTCAACACAGGAGAGCTACTTCCTCAGGACAAGATTCAGCTGTTCACCTCCACCTCACAGATAAGGGACACTCTTTTGAGGTCCAAAATGTGTACATTTTGGACCGAGAACACAGATGGTTTGAGAGGGGGGTGAAGGAAGCAATGTATGTAAAAAGAGAAAAGCCATCTCTTAACAGAGGAGGGGGCCTCAGATTTCCACTTTCAAAAACCTATAATGCAACTTTAAGACAGATTCCCAGACGCTTTTCACACTTGGTGGGAACAGAGGGGTTTCATCTGTGAATTAAAGAAACCCCTACTGTTAAGGTGTGACTTGTCAAATCTACATATGTGTGTGTGTGTCTTATCTCACTCAGCCTTATAACCTGAATCTCTCACTCACTGCTCATTGAATTGAAAAAGCTCCTCGGATGAGGAGCGAAACGTCTTCTGTTACAAATAAAGTCCAGTTGTTTTTGTATTGAATGCTTTTTGAACTGTAAAGACAGACTGATGAACAAAAATGATTTTAGATCTAAATTATTTGGAAAAATATAGAACAAGGCTATTTAATTGAACGCGCTGCTCACTTTGGCTTTTGTAGATGCTGCTACTTCCTTCACTGCAGATGACAGCAAGTGTGGAGATGCATGGTAAATGGTAAATGGACTGTACTTATAGCGCCTTTCTATCTGATCAAGATACTCAAAGCTCTTTACACTACAATCTGTGTCCTCATTTACTCATTCATACAGCACTCTACTAGATCTCTACAAAGCTAATTGAACAACTCATTCTAAAGAGACTAATCAGTGCTTCATCACATTCATACATTGATGGGACACACATCAGAGGCTATGAGGGGTTCAGTGTATTGCCCAGGGACACTTCGGCATGTGACTGCTGGTGTATTCGAACCCCCAACTCTTGCATTGGAGGGCGACTGCTCTAACCACTCATCCACAGCCGCCCATGCGACTGGTGATTAGCTGATCCATCTGAATTTAACTGGATATTTTTTAACCTCTTTCTACCAGCTGGTCGGACCTGCCTCCTCCTCAACAAGCGGATTAACACAATTTTATTTTGTGCATTCTTATTTAGTTTTCTTTGTGCTGTATGATTTGTAAACCTGTATCAAAATCCAGACACGGCCGGCCCATCCAGCACATTATTTTGGCCCGACCGGGCCCGAATTTCGGGTCAGGCCGGGCCTGGTTTAGAAATGACAGCTCTACTGTGTGGCCAACACCGCTTCAAATTCTTGATGTGCCAGTGTGCACGGGCCTGATGTCATGAATACACTTTGATCATGCTGACCCATGCCCCATCCAGGATTATGGGTGGGGCATGGGGCACCCAACATCCTGTCCTGGCCATGAGAAACCACCACAACTGTGCAACAGAAGTTTTGTACACACTCATAACCCATGTGGACCTCACACGACCTCACAGCTGACCACATTTTTTAAAAAAGGCCTGAAGAACGCACCAAGACCCTGCAAAGACTTCACCAAGACCCTGCAAAGACCTCACCAAGACCCTGCAAAGACTTAATCAAGACTCTGCAAAGACCATCAAGACCCTGTAAAAACTTCATCAAGACCCTGTAAAGACTTCATCAAGACCCTGCAAAGACTTCATCAAGACCCTACAAAGACCTCACCAAGACCCTGTAAAGACTTCATCAAGACCCTGCAAAGACTTAATCAAGACCCTGCAAAGACCTCACCACGACCCTACAAAGACTTCATCAAGAACCTGCAAAGATCTCTACATCCTGGCTGTTTTTTATGTCACGATGAGGATGTAATAATTAAACTCGTGAGGTAAAATGAGCTGTTTATAACTGTCCTGAGTTTGTCAGTCCTCTGTTTGTACAGGAATGTTTTCAAGGAGAAGGGAGAGCTTAATTTTTATAGAAAAGAAAGAATTGAACACACATTCGTCCTCTGGGACTCTGAGCTCCAAGGAACAGCTTTAAAACTGATTTTGGATGAACTCCAGAGAACGATGTTTGCTGACAGTTTTGGATGGTTCCCTGAGTACTGACTTACAGGCTGACTGCACCGAGTTTAGACTTGTTCCCAAACTATTCATCCTGTAACAGTCATTCTGTCTTCATATTCCTCCATCCTCGTGAAGAGTTAACATATCGGTGGAGGAGTTTTATGTGTGTTTGTGCGTGTGCGTGTGTGTGTGTGTGTGTCGCCTGCTCTTGCTGTGATTGATGGCATTGTTTAAAGCCAGGCAAGCTTTGGAAAGCTTTGCTATTGTTTCAGCTCTTGGCAGGGAGGGCTCCTAAGAAAAACAAAAGTAGGAGAGGACGAAGATGATGATGATGAGGAGGAGGAGAAGGAGTGGAGGTTTGGGGGGGGGGGGGGGGTTTGCGATGAATTAGAAAACAAAACATGACTTGTCCTCACATTTTGAAGGCCGAGCCTGAGTGCTTGATGTTGAATCTGATAGCCATCCGTTGGGACTCCTTCGATCCAAAAACACTCCACCCTCCATCCTCCTCACACCACCACCAACCAAACCACAGTTATCCACCCCCCAGCCCAGAGCAGCGAGGGGACGGAGCAGAACGAAAACACACAGGAGGAATGTACCAACACACAAATATGGCGCCTGCCCAGGCCCTCCACTGTTATTCTGCTCTACATGTTTGGAGCCTGGTTCTGGTCACCCAGCCGGACCCTAACCACAGAAATTCTGATATTTCTCTAGGACACCCCTCCCTTCGCCAGCTCTGGCCCCTGCCATGGAGCCTCAGGGAACATTTGTTTTGTACAAATACAGTTCTTCAGGACTTGGCTGGTGGTCTTCAGCAGAACCTACCAAGCAGAGCTATGACCCAGAGAGGAGAACCGTTCTGTTGTTGTTCTCTCCATGCTGACGGATGGGAGAAGCAGCTCTGCTGTTCCCAATATAAAAGGCTTTATTCATCACATCTTGTGCACATGCAAAAAAAGTTGAATCGTGTGGAATTTACATTGAAATTGTTTTTACATTTTACTCTCCCAGAAACAAAGAGGTTCGCTGCTCAATTTTTCCAAAACCTGTTGCTGTGAGCAAAACCAGCTTCGACTGAAGGCAGAGGAACTTTGGCAACTACAAAAAAGACTGTTTGGCAGTTTTATAGATACTGAGCTAAAATGTGGTGTAGTTGTAGCTGAGCTTCATGCTCAACACGTGTTCTGAGTGCTAACAGATGTTGCAATATTACAGAAGAATATTCATAACTGTGACTAAAAACATTTATTCAGTTCAGTTGTTTCATTGATCCAATCTACATCAAATGCAAATGTTTGAAAACATTCACAGTCATTATACAATACCAGCCAGTAAAAGTTAAATGTCTAAGGAAGCCTGCTAATTGCAACAAAGCTTCACTTCATCATTAAAAAATCCTTTTCAACAGAAGAGACCTTCAGCCAACCCTCCTCCAGTAAAGGTCAGTCAGTTTTGTGACTCAAAGGTGCGATGTACTGATGATATACTGTCTGTGCGACCACCCAGCTGATTGGTTTAAAAGCCTGAACAACAATAAACAGGTTCATTACAGAGAAGATCGATGATGCAGGGACTCTGAATTTAGTTTAAAACATTTAGTTAATGTGTTGCGCTCCACATCAACCCAGCTGAGTTCTGCTCCACACCTCTTTTGGGTCTGTGAAGATCACTTCATTTCTGAAAGCTCACTTCTCTGCAGGACATGACTCCATCTGTGATTTCTGTCCAGACCAGATGGAGCTGTATAATATTTTGTGAAATTGTCTTGTGAAAGTGCTAATCTTTGTCAGAATGGATTTCTATAAAAAGTAGGTGAATTCATTAAAGTTCATCCATCCACATCAGTCAGCAAGTATATCAACAAATGAAAACCTCAATCTTGAAGGTCTCATTGGGATTCCAACTCACCTTGAAGAGCTTCAACCTGAAAACAAACAACTTTCTGACACATTTACATCACACTGGGAACATTTGACCAGTCAGGGTATATTTAATAATAACAATTGAAAAAAAAATCCTTCCTAGTCATTATTCTTTGTTGAAATGAAAACTTCAGGAAGTTCTTGCATTTTTCTTTGTGGAGGTTAAATATAAAAGTCAAAATAATGAATTAAGGCTGTTTTTAGCTGAACTCTCAGGGTGCATTCACACCAGCCCTGTTGTCCCGAAATCTAGCCCATTTGCCTGGAAAGTCCGGTTCATTTGGGGAGGTGTGAACGCGCCATCGAACTCTGTCAAGGAACAAAAAGGCGACCTCTGGCCCGGGCTAAAACCTTGGTCTCGGTCCAGTCGAAGAAAACTTGAGCGCGGTTCGAGTACAGTGTGAATGTAAGCAGACCGGGCACCGCTTCACAAACAGGAAGAGGACTACAGCTCAGGGAAAACAAACACACATTTCTCTTACCTTATATGGAGCCGTCAGCTGCCTTGTGTGAAAAACAATAAAAACATGGTCTTCTGCCTCATCTTCTGCTCATGCTGAGTCTATTGTTGAAAAATGACAAAACAGAACTCCTAAAACTGATGAAATTTGATGCCACTCCGTTTTTGTTTTTATTTCCAGAAGAAGTGTCTTCAGCGGTTTTTGTGTCGTTTCTTTCAGTAGTTCTTCGTGCAGCGCCACCACAGGTGAGTGGGGGAAAAGATTGGTTCAACATGTTGGCTCGACTGCACAGTGCAGTGTGAATGCAAACGCACCAGCTCAAATGTAAACAAAATGCTATGAATATTGGTCCCCAACCGAACCGAGTCTACCGGACTATCAGGTGTGAAAACAACCTCATTCAGTGGATGATGACTAGCCCTTCATTTCATTCTCCAACACTTGGACTTAAAAAACACTTCTGCATGGCTCCTGTTCCTGGATCAGCGCTCTGCCTTCAACATCATCAGACCGAGGAACAACTGCAAAGCTGACAGACCTGGGAGTACCAACACTCACCTGTAACTGGATCCTGAACTTTCTCACAAACAGTGAGAATAGGAAACAAGGCCTCCATTGAACTGATAAAAACACAGGTACGACACAGATCTGTTGCTGCAGTCCAAAACTCTTTTCCTTGTATACACATGGCTGTGCCCACACCCATGACAACAACTTTATCACTGTGTATGCAGATGACAAAACCATCCTTGGCCTCATCAGAGGAGAGGATGCACATTGAAATGGTCCACAAGATCACCATGACAATGGACAATGACCCAGCTCTCAACATAGACAAACCAAAAAACTGATCATTGACTTCAGGAGGAAGGCCGTGCACACCATGCACACCATGCACACCATGCACCGAACAACACATAAAGACTGTTATGCACCTGAACAGTTTGTGTATATCTGATGTTGTTTGGTGTTACTCGGCTTTTTTGTTTTATAGTTTTATTTGTTTAATCATAACTTTGTTGATCTTGTACCTATTACTTTAAAGTTTTCTGCTATTGTCATTTTTGCTAAACAAAGCGTTTGTTTAAGCTCAGTCTGGAGTACTGAAACTAAAAGAGACTGTGACACAGGAAGGAAGGTAAGTGGTATTTTTCTCCACAGGTGCAGGCAAGAAGCATGAGGGATGATCTGCAGGAGATGGAAGAAGGTGAGTACACAGTTATCCTCAGTGAGTCAGGGCACTGGGAGCTCAAGTGGAACAGACAAAAGGAACTGGAGGTAAGAAATCACAAGACATTTTCCATAGGTCAGAAGGAGAGACTATTGGGTTAGCATTAGTCTTACAAAAGACTACAGAAGGACCTGAAGGCCTGAATCACTATTAGGTAACCAACGGTCCAGCATTGGATTCTGGTCTAACTTTGCCTTTGATACTGACGGGAGCTCATTAACTGGATCAGGAACAGCCGGGTTCTACGAGTACTGCCTGCCCACTCAGGAACTGAAAAATGTGGATGATTGACAACAGACAGACAGGAACTCGAGTCCTCACAGCTATTTATTTATTTTGTACTTTTTAATTTTCACTTGCTTTACTTGGCAAAATATAGAATTCCAATTGATCTCTTTTTTTTAACTTTTACAAAAAGCAATACATTCTGTTCTGTTCTATCCTAGATACAGCAGAAACAACTCTTTATGATGAGATGATCAGGTTTTAGCAGGACATTGAAAAAGCAACATGAAAAAGAGGGCTTCTCCATCAAGAATAGTGTGCTGTGTGTGACCGGTGGTCTTCATGTTTGGTTATGAAGCAGCCATGACACAGTCTGGACTCTTGGAGAGGAACCTTGTTTACCCAGACATTTAAAAGAAAATCACAGGAGTGGATGTTCCTCAGTCCAGATCCTCTCCAGCAGGAGGTCAACACAAAAAGAGAGGCCCTAACAGGGCGTACCACAGAATCAACAAAGAAGGACCCAGAATTGAACAAATAGTATAATAGACAATCACAATCTTATAATTAAATGTATGCTGTGTAGATATATCAGTGCTTAAGCATAACCCAGTTACATGTAACTTTTGTAGCATCACATCACACAATGTAGATGTAACTTACAAAACAAAAAATTAAAACTATTTTAAATATTTTAAATATTTTCACATGCATTGGTAGTATTCAGGAGTGAGTGGTAAAATCCAGTCCTATTTGAATCTACATCTCAGACATCACAGAACCATCATTCAAGGGCCCAGAGTCTTCCTGCAAGAGTCGCCACTCCGTCCCTGCATCCGCCGTCTGGCCACAAATCTATCCTGAAGAGAGTGCCACACTTTCCAGCAGACAGACTCCTCCATACACGATGTCTGCACCATCTCCATCCAGGAGTTTTTGTCCATTTGACTAATTTAGTGTGTTTTAAGAGTTGTGCAGCTGAATGTCCATGTGCATTTCAGCACTGATGAACACGCCCATAAACTTCTGACCAATCACACAAAATGTGGCGCATACGCCTGTGAGAAAAAAAGGCCAGGGCCTTTTGTCGAGAAGCTTCTCTGAGAACTAAATGATGCGATTTTTGTCACGCAGCTACAACAATGAGAGCTAATTTCACCGCTTCAGGTGGAGTATGCATGACCCTTTTCACACTTTTAATGTTTGAGTTGTTTAAACTTCCCCATACGTTTGCAAAAAACTCTTCTTGTTTTTACAGTCCATCACTTCTACAGTTTCTTCATTCAATGTAGGTTTTGATGTTCTTCCATTGAATGGGCCTCTGCTTAGAACTGACAAATTACCTCAAATCCTCACAGAGGTCAGAAATCACACACCCATACTCTCATTAATTCCATTGTGTCAGAAACCGTTGTCTTCCTAACAGGAAGTGAAGGCTCTTTTAAGTTGTCAGATCTCCTCCATAAAATCCTGTAGAAAAATCCAGATGGCCGTGTGTGACCATCAGGACCATCTGATGCTCACAGTTCTGTGCCAACAACTGATTGCTTGAAATTACTTTCAATTCTGTGTTTTGTCTGCTTGTCTTATTAAAAGTGCTGTCAGGGAGTGACAGACAGGTGTGTGATTAACATGGTGATCAGCACCTGGCATCAGAAGACAACAGATCTGGACTGGTTTTTCTGAATTATTTATGGTCAGTGTGGTTGTTGAAGTGGGACACCGTTTTTATTTCTAGTCCCAGAAAGAGTCTTTAGAAAGTTGATGCTTGTTGGAGTTTCCAGTAATGGCTGCACTGGATCCCTGCACATTTCTGCAGAAAGACCCTGGTTTAATGTTCTGCAGGAGGTGAGTGCTGACATGCAGCTCCTGGTGGGGTTCTGATGCAGCTCGGCCTCTGAACACAGCGTCAAACACACCAGGAGCCAGACTAAAAGGATCAACAACTCCTCCCTCCTCCCCCGGAGAACAGCAGCAGCGTGTGCAGACAGTCTAATTGGAGACAGGTGAATAATTGGTGGATTAAGGCCCCGCCCTCCGTCTGGATTGGCTGGGCGTGGAGGAATAAAGTTAAGTGTGATTACCTGCTCATTAAATCCTGCCGCAGTGTGTTTAGGCTTATGCATGGTGGTGCTGCATCATCTCTGAAAACTCTTGTATCAGACTGTCAGACGGCGTCGCTCAGCAACACGACAACAAGCTGAGGTGATCAATCAGAAAACTACGAACATCCTCTGGATCTGACAGCCTCCCTGACGTCTCGCAGAAACAGAAAATAAATGAGATTGACCATCTTTCCTCTGCTTCAGAGTCATCCTGATAAAACCACAGCCTAACCCCCCCACCCCCCAGCAAATGAACTCCAGCAGGATGTTTTCTGTCTTTGTCTTTTAAATCTGATCTAACTTGTTTGTTATGAAGACAAATATGAACCTGCTCAGGAGGTTCTGTCTGCATCAGAGGAGTTTCATCCAAAGGACTTCATCAGGTACAGACAGAGCTCAAGGATTAACGTCTGCTGTTGTCACAGACGAGGAAGAGTTGGAACCAGGAATGCAGACCAACACGAGGGTCTGAAAGGCAAAAGTTCTCGTCGCTGAGGAATTTGAACGGTGACTGTAGTTTGTTGTGGTTTTGGCGTTACACTGTAGAAGCAGAGAGGTGTGTATGTTTGTCTGAGATAGCGTAGAGTGACCGTCTTTGTGAGTGGAGGGATTAATTTTACCACCAGGTGCAATGGTGGAGCCAGGGGGTGGCCAGTTGTGGGATTGGCCCCCATATATTAATCTTTGACACCCTCATCATTTGAGGAAATTATATTTTAAAGTAATATAATAACTGGAAAACATAGTTTCCTCAGATGACAAGGATGGTCCCCCCCCCCCCGCCGACACCTATACCTGGACAACTCCAGAGTAAGAGGGAGTCCAGCCCCTTTCTAATAATTCTTGGGTTCCAGAGCCCAAGCCATGCGTAGAGATGAGCACAACTAATATTTGGTACTGCTCAACCTCACACACAAACTCAGGCTCCTTACCTGTCAGTGAGGTAATGTTTCACATCCCCAGAGATGATCTACGCCGCCAAGCGTCAGCATGGCCAGGGACCCTCCCACACCTGCCACCCGGCATCCATCACATGTGACCTTGATGGACCCCGCAGATAGTGGGCCCATGTGGTGGTGGCTTCTTGTCCTTTCTTTGGTCTTGGCCTGGTCGAGTCCCAGGAGCCAAAGTTTGGCCACCAGGTGCTTGATGGCGAAACACCCCCACCCCCCAGGCCTGGCTCCAAGGAGGTGCCCCAGTTTCCCTTTTGTGGGGCAACTTTCCTGATACAACTGTTTTACCATCAAGGGTTTTGAATCACTCTGAGTCAAGGTTCAAGGTTCTTCATTGTCATTCACATCACATGTGGTACACGAGGTGGAATGAAATTGTTTACACAGGGTCCCAGTTACACCCAACAACAGCAAAAATATAAATTGTAAAAGAAACCATAAATAAGGATATAAGATATAAACTAAGAATATGCTAAACACTAATAGTGCAAAACAATACGTGGAACAGCAGCAGCACAAATATGAGTCTGTGTGAGCAGATGAGGATGAATGAATACAGTAGCATGAGATAATCAGCAGCATGAGACCAGCAGCATGGATAATCAGCAGCACATATCAACAATCAAAATGTCATTACAGTGATTATTCTGGTTAGAGATTCATGAGTCTAACAGCCTCAGGGTAGAAGCTGTTCCTCGGTGTAGTGGTTCTTCACTTAATGCTCCTCAACCTCCTTCCTGAGGGGAGTGGGGCAAAAAGTGTGTGTGCTGGGTGAGTGGGGTCCTTCATGATGCAGGTGGCCCTATTCCTGCATCTGGAGGTGTAGATGTCTGTGATGGTGGGGAGGCTGACTCCAACATCTTCTGCGCAGAACATTCTGCCCCCACCCCTCTGATTTTTTGTGTGTAAAATTAAGAAAAGTGTCTGATCCAAACCCATGTTTATGTTTATTCTGATCAGTTAGCGCCCCCACCCAAGACCCAAAGCCACAGCAGACTGTCTGTGGGTCCAGGATGTAAACGCCTCACATCTTGAAGTGGAGAAGAAGAACAACAGTTGTGTCTGGAGCCTAACACTGAGGCTGACTAAAGGAATTCATCATGTTTCATTGTGTTTCCACGCAGAGAGAAGCTCAGACATAAACAAATGCAAACATCAACAACAGACACAACAAAACAGAAAGAAACAAGAGAGGTTCTGATGGAGCGGAAAGGTTCTGTTCATCTGTAAGGGTTTGTCTGGTTGGGTCTGCTGCAAAGACTGATTGTATTACACTTTAAATATACAACCAACCATCATCAAGGTGAGGTTGGTGAGGCAGGCTCTGATTGGTGTCACCTGGTGATGAGCGGCTGAGATCACGTAGGAGCTGTGCAGCGTAAGTAAATGACAAAATTCAGGTAAACCAAACAAATTAAATTAAAATAAATTAAACTCAGGTAAAACAATCGAATACATTAATATTTTTCATAATTTTTTTGTTATTACTAACCTGTGCTTTTTTGTTTCAATAAAACAAACTGGACGAGGAGACGTTGGACGGTCTTGAGAGCTACCTGGACGCGTGCTTTGAGAATATAGTGATGGGTAAACCTCAGAACACCGCGCCCACCGCTACTCCAACATCCAAGCGCACGCGTTCGGAGAGCTCAAGCGGTGCGTCCACGTCTCCTGAGAAAAGCTTCACCGATGTTCTGGAGTCCATCGACAAAAAGTTATCAAGTTTAGATGCCCGACTGGCTCTTGTTGAAGCTCTCCACAAAGAATTTCAAGCATTGAGGGAATCTCTGGAGTTCAGCCAAGCTCAGGTGTCGTCGCTAGCTGCAGAAAACCAATCTCTGAGGGGAGACGTTAAAGATCTCACAGAGAGGATGACGCAGATATCTGGAGAAAACAGGAAAATGAAAGAGTCCATCCTGGACCTTCAAGCTCGGAGTATGAGTATGTGTATGTGGAGAACCAGTCTATCCACTCTGCATGTTGGTGAAGGTTGACTGCACTAATTGTCTGCACTGCAGTCAGCTGGCCTGATTATCTCAGACTGGCTGCACCTGTTTCTCTCCACCCTTTATAAGCAGCACCCTGTCAACTCTTCGGTGCCCGATAGTTGAACACTCTTTGTAGTTAGTAGGTATCTCGCGTTCATGCCTGTAGTCCTGGTTCCCCTCTCTTGTCCCTGTTCAAGTCCTCGCTCCTTGTCTTGCCCACCACGCTACCTGTCCCTCTTTCTGGTTGTCCTCCCCTTCTTGTTTGGCCTGATCTCTTGGTTCCTGGACCCTCCGCCTGCCTCGACCACGTCTCTTTGGATTTCCCTTTTGGATTTGTTTCTGCCTCTGCTCTTGGTACCGACCCACGCCTGCACGACCACCGATCTGCCTGTCTCTCTGGTACTGCCTGACATCTGCCTCACGTTACTGGACCTAGGAAAGCCTGACCTCCCCTCTTGGATTACGGACTCTGGCCACGCAGACAGCTGCGGCCGACTGGCGTCCTTCACCGGACTCAGCTCCTCCAGCAGCTGCAGACCTGACCACCTCAACCCTTCAGGACCCCTAAGATCATCTGAGACGGTTAGTGGCTTTTTCTGGTTGACTGTTTTCCTCGTTCTGATTACCCGCACGACCACTAACCGTTCTCTGCTTCTTAGAACTGTTCCTGCCATTAACCGACACCAGAACCCAGACCAGCACCAAGACCAGCTGTCACTTCCTCCCTAGAAACAATAAACACTTATTATTTATCGTCATTCTGTTGTGTTGTGATCTTGGTCCAAAACCTCACGAGAGTTCCTTAC
>NC_056499.1:53400102-53400836 GCF_014905685.2 Nematolebias whitei | reverse complement strand
GGATCTGGAGTGGGCACATGATCGCACTTAGGTGGTGGGATGTACTAGCATTTCCACCTCCCCGGACCTGTGCCCACTCTCATATGTAGCATGTAGACATTTAGGGTTGTGGGCCACTGTGTGTCTATGGCTCCGGTCCTCCCTATGTTGCCATTGTGTCCTGGGGGGGCGGGTCTGTGGGCCCCCGCGTCCACTATCGGGCATTCTTTTGGAGAAATCTGGTGGTGGCGGGCGTGTTTGCGCGGGTGTTTGAATTCAGGTGCTTTGACAGATGCACGCTAGGTTGGGTAGTGGTGGAAGCTAGATGATTCCTTGTGTGATGTCGAATGTTTCATGGTGATATTGTGGGTGGCATTGTGCTGTGAATGTTGTTTTGTCGTGGTGGTCTCTCGTTTGATCTATTTCTTTTTTATTATTTATTTACTCTTCCTTCATCTTTTTCTTTAAAAAAATAAAATAAAATTGAGCGATGATGATAAGTTCATTGAAACACTTAACAATGTTTCTACACTTAAACTGAGCTCAAGAAAAAACAAACAAAAAAAAAACAACCATCATCCATTCACCCGTCCGTCCGTCCGTCCATCCGTCCATCCAACCATCCATCCATCCATGGTTAGGTCCCAGAGAGGTAACACACACACACAGACACACGTATAAAAATAAGCAAATTATATATATATATATATATATATATATATATATATATATATATATATATATATGTATATGTG
>NC_056499.1:53390131-53400002 GCF_014905685.2 Nematolebias whitei | reverse complement strand
TCAGCCTCCTCACCATCACAGACATCTACACCTCCAGATGCAGGAAGAGGGCCACCTGCATCATGAAGGACCCCACTCACCCAGCACACACACTTTTTGACTTGCTCCCCTCAGGCAGGAGGTTGAGGAGCGTTAAGTGTAGAACCACTAGACTGAGGAACAGCTTCTACCCTGAGGCTGTTAGACTCATGAATCTCTAACCAGAATAATCACTGTGAAAAATCACATCATGTTGCTGCTGATCTGTGTCATGTTGCTGCTGATCTGTTTCATGTTGCTCTGTTCATTTGTGCTCGTCTGCTCACACAGACTCATGTTTGTGCTGCTGTTCAGTGTATTGTTTTTATGCTATTAGTGCTTAGTGTATTTTTAGTGGATGTTTTTCTTAGTTCATATCTTAGATCTTCTTGTTTTTTTACATGTTATTGTTGGATGTAACTGGGACCCTGTGTACATAATTTTGTTCCACCACATGTACCACATGCAGTGCAAATGACAATAAAGAATCTCTGATTCTGACTTAAAGTCACAACAGAAGTCATCTCAGGGCATTGAACAAAAACATTCATATAAATTATCAAAGTCAATTAGTAAAAGTTCTCTATCTAAGGAAGCAGCAGATTGTGTTGAATCTTCACTTCATCACAGTCTTCCATCCTGAGCAAGCACAAATGAGACAGTGGAAAGAAAAAACTCCCTTTTAACAGGAAGAACCCTCCAGCAGAACCAGGCTCAGGATGAACGATCATCTGCTTTGACCAGTTAGGTTTGAGAGGACAGGAAGGAGAAACATAGATTGACAGGTCCAGATGTACTTCCTATAGGAGGAAAGACAAAAAACATGTTAAGATAGAAATAATTACAAATACAAACAGGTAGAGGTCAGAAATCAGCTGGGCAGTTGCAGCACAGGAGTGTCAAAACTCACAAAAAGGGGGCCAAAATTAAAACCTTTATCAAACTAAGGGCCAGTTTCAGAATCTACATTAGCTCAAGTTAGATACCCAACATCTTTTCTTGTTTGCAGGTTCCACAAAAAGAGTTTGATTGG
Source organism: Nematolebias whitei (assembly GCF_014905685.2). NCBI lineage: Eukaryota > Metazoa > Chordata > Actinopteri > Cyprinodontiformes > Rivulidae > Nematolebias > Nematolebias whitei. The sequence goes on along the minus strand of NC_056499.1, from coordinate 53,398,951 downwards.
TCTCATTTGACATTCTCCGTTGCACTTTTGACATCATAATCAAAGATTACTGAAAAAATTCAAGTGAAAAAAGTATTTTACATTTAACATATCATCTTAAATACAAAATACAGAAAGGATACAAAATACAGGAAGGATCTCAGGCTAAAATAATAAAAGACCTGAAGGATCTGGAAAGACTAAAATGAGCTCAGGAGATGATAGATGATAAATCATTGACATAACTTCACAAACAAGAAATGAACAAAATATAAAATGAACAAATACATTAAAACATGGCAACAAACGAAGACTTAGAGTTTAAAATATACAATGTTGAAGATGTGATTGATACATTTTTTTTCCCTGTAATAAAAGACTGTGAATATTACAATGAAGAACAGTTTAATGACATCAATATAACAAATGGAGGTCTCTCTATCATTCACTTTAATAGTAGAAGAAGTATAAATGCAAATATATCCAAAATAACAGATTATTTAAAACAGCTAAACAGAACCTTTACAATAATAGCACTGTCAGAGACATGGCTCAATGATGAAAACACAAATAATGTTCACATGGAAGGGTATGAATTATATCATGTGAACAGAAGCAACAAAAGAGGTGGTGGAGTGGCTCTATTTGTTAAAAATGAAATAAAATGTAAATTAATTAATGAAATGTCAATAATTGTTGATAATATCATGGAAATAATAACAATAGAAATAATAAACAAGAATGATAAAAACATATTGATAAGTTGTGTATATCGATCTCCAGGATCAAATATAGAAATATTCACTGATAAAATCGTACAACTATTGGACAAGAGTTTTAATAAAAACATTTTTTTGTGTGGAGACTTTAATATTGACCTGGGAAATAAAACAGATTCAAATAACATCGGTACATTTACAAATTCATTGTATAGTTTAAATCTTTATCCGGTAATATCAAAACCAACAAGAATTACAACTCATAGTGCTACAATAATCGATAATATTTTCACAAATGTAACAAATGGGGATGTGATGAGAGGTATTTTAATGAGTGATTTGAGTGATCATTTACCAGTTTTCACTATTTATAAAAATGATCAAAGCATTACAAAATAAATTACAATTAAGAAAAAAAACAATAAACACATCAAAAGAAGCAATGGACAAAATTAAAAGATGATTTACCTAAACAAAGCTGGAAAGACGTGTATGTTGATGATGTGAACAGATCATATGATGAGTTTATGAATATTTTAGGAGCTCTGTATGAAAAGAATTGTGTGCAAAATAATTATACAAAGAGAAATGTTGTTGACCAACCATGGATGATGAAAGGGTTGAGAAATGCTTGTAAAAAAAATAATTATTTGTATACATGTTTCTTGAAATTGAAAACACAAAGAAAAATATAAGAAGTATAAAAATAAATTAGTAAGGATTATAAGGAAACACAAGAAGGAATATTATAGTGATTTATTAAATAAAAGTAATGGTGATTTGAAAGCTACATGGCGAGTAATAAATAGTGTTCTAAAAAGTCATAAAGCAAAAACAGGTATTTCACAATATTTTTTGAAGGATGATGATGAAATCCATGATGAAAATGAAACTGTAAATGGATTTAATCATCATTTTGTGAACGTTGGATCAAGCCTTGCAGCTAAAATACCAAAAGTAGACAATAATGTGAACCATTCAGTTATAGGTTGTGACAACAGTATTTTTCTTAATGGAACTGACAAAGAAGAAATAATGAATGTTGTAAAAAATCTTACGGATAAGAGATCAAAAGACTGGGTGGACATGGATATGATGTTTGTAAAGGACATAATGAGTCATGTTATCGAGCCGTTTACATATATATATGTAATTTATCATTTTCAAAAGGAATATTTCCAGACAATATGAAAGTAGCTAAGGTAGTTCCTCTCTTTAAAAATGGTGATAAATGTGTGTTCAATAATTATAGACCAATATCCTTATTACCACAGTTCTCAAAAATTCTAGAAAAACTATTTGTGACCAGATTAGATAAATTTATTACTAAACAAAACATTCTAAGTAGTAGTCAGTATGGGTTTAGAGCAAAAAACTCTACATCAATGGCTCTCATGGAATTAACAGAACAAATAACTACTGCTGTCGATCAAAAACAGTATTGTGTTAGTATTTTTGTTGATTTAAAAAAAGCATTCGATACTATTGACCACACTATTCTCCTTGAAAAATTAAATAAATATGGTATAAGAGGACCAGCATTACACTGGGTATCTAGCTATTTGAAAGATAGGAAACAGTTTGTACAAATAAATGGTATAAGATCTGACCTCTGCAATATCACATGTGGAGTTCCTCAAGGCTCTGTACTTGGACCAAGTTATTTATTTTATATGTGAATGACAGTGGATGTATCAGGACTCCTCAAATGTGTCCTTTTTGCAGATGACACCACATTTTTTTTGTTTGGGTAAAGATGTAAAACGGATGTTGGAATTGATGAAGACAGAATTTGATAAAATACAAACTTGGTTTAAAATTAATAAATTATCATAAAATTTAGATAAAACTAAATACATGATATTTAGTAACAAAAAGAGAACTGTTGATGATCCATTTAAAATTGAGGGTGTTGAGATTTGTAGAGTTAATGAGATGAAATTTTTGGGTGTAATCATTGATGAACAGCTAACATGGAAAAATCACATAAATTCTGTAGGAATAAAAATATCTAAATCTATTTCAGTACTATACAAAGTCAGGGAATTATTAAATGATAAAGCTCTGTATGTGTTGTATAACACAATCATTGTTCCACATTTAATCTATTGCATTGATGTTTGGGGGAAAGCGTGTAAAACATTTACAAAGTCTATTTTTATTTTACAGAAAAAAGCTGTAAGAATTATCACCAGAAATCATTACAGTCACCCATCAAGCACATTATTTTATCAACTGAAGTTATTGAAGTTCCATGATTTGGTAGATTACAGTATTTTATCAGTTATGTATAGGGCTCAAAATAACACATTACCATTAAATATCCAAAGAAATTTCATTAAAAGACAAAGTTGTTATAATCTTAAGGGGACAGAGATATTTGTCAAACCAAAATTCAGAACTAGTCTGAAGGGAAGGTCTACCTCAATCCAAGGAGTTGGATTGTGGAATGGTCTAGAAAGTGATGTAAAAAATGCCAAGTCAATGTGTACATTTAAGAAAAAGATCAAAGCTGAATTGTTAAAAAATATATATATGAAGTAGCTTAGTGTGTGTTTTGTATTAGAATTAGAAAAATTAGAAAGAGTTATTCATTTTGTTCTGTTACTTGAAAATTATTATGATTGAATTAATTGTTTGAAAAAAGAGGCAGATATAATAAGATTTTTTCTTCTTTCTGCTGCCTTTTGCTTTAAATCTCTTGTATTTTTTTATATAGTTATGAAACTGTTTTGTATTTTTAAAATGAATAAACTTTATACCATACCATCTTGGGGGCCAGATCAGATGTCAACAAGGGCCACATTTGGCCCCCGGGCCTTGAGCTTGACATAATGCTGTAGCAGGTCGAGGGTTTCTGAACACACACCCCGCCTCCCCCACTCACAAGCCATTCATCACACACCCACACACACTCGGCAGCGTGCGACGTGACGGCACAGGATCTACAGCACCGACACACTCCCTGTGTTTACAGAGACAGCATGAGACAAAGGCTGAAGCTGAGTCATCCTTCAGCAGAACTGAGTCCCAACATCAGAGGCTCTGATGAGGCTCTGGTTTCCCTCTGTGACTGACAGCCCTGCAGGACACCACTCTGTGTTTTCAGAGTTAGTTGTCCTCCTGAACCCAATCTGGGAGTCAGAGACCTGACAGCTTTTATTCTGCTTCTACTGTCATGATTCAGATGGATGAGAAAATCTCTGAAAACAGTCAGAACAATCCAAACAAGGAAAAAAATCAACAACAAGGACACAACAAGGACACAAACACTTCCTGTTGTTTAGCCTAAAGTCAAACACAGATGATCGGGATTTAAAACTTGAAGCAGAATAAAAGTGATCCGAGTGAATATGACACAGAAACGACATCATGTGACTCTGGTCTGAGGCTGAGTATAATTAGATTTAATGTTTATTTGTCTTTAGACAAAAGTACAGCAAGAAAAAGTTTATTAACCTTAAAAATAATAATGATAATAAAAAATAGAAAAGGAAACAACAAAGAGAAGCAAACATGTGAGGTAAAAATATCAAAGTTGATCAGTTTGGATAAGAATCACAAAATTTAAAACATTTAAACATCAAATATGATTTTAGGTCCAACCAGCTGGACCCTGAGGGAATGAAGAACGATGCACTTCTCTGGTCTGGGATTTCTTCCTGTTTGTAAAAGACGGATTTTTAACTTCTGATTGTCTAAAAGAGATTTATTGATTAGTTCCTGCCTCTGATCAAAAGTACTTCATCCACAACTGCTGTCATTTTGTACACATTGCTGCATGTTTCACTCCTGTTAGGTCCAAAATAAAAAGGGAGGGCGTCTGAGAAAGTGGAGGAAGACAGTAGGAAGTGGAGGACGTTTAAGAACGTGGGGGACAGCGGTGGACGTCTGCAGGTGATGGATTCAGGACACGTCAGTGTGGATAAGTCAGGATTAACTGTGAAGAAAATGATGTTGATTCAGCACAAACACAACACACACACACACACACACACATACACACACCCACACACACAATCCTCACATACTTATGAATGACAGTTCTTGGGGGTGGGGCCTCCTCTACATTGTATGTCATTACCTGGATGTGATGTATTCAGGTGTCAACACACCTGAATGCACCACAGCCACATTCTTCACATCAATAGTCACCCCCCACACATACATCTGCAGGAGTGTGGTTTCCCTGAATTCTCAGGTGAGTGGAGGTCAAAGGTCAGTGGTGAGCCTATGTTCGTCTGTCTCTCCTTCCTGTCCTCTCAACCAGACGGTCAAAGCAGATGGCAGCTTGTCCTGAGCCTGGTTCTGCTGGAGGTTTCTTCCTTTTAAAAGGGAGCTTTTCCTTTCCACTGTTTCCACTGTGCTTGCTCAGGATGGGAGACTGCGACAAAGCCAAGATTCAACTTGTCTGCTGGATTCCTTAGATAGAGAACTTTACTATTTGGCTTTTATTTATGTGAATGTTCCTGTAGAGTGCCCTGAGACAACTTTGTTGTGATTTGGCGCTATATAAATAAACTGAATTGAATTGAGGGGTGGCAGCACGGTGGCGCAACTGGTAGAGCTGCTGCCTCTCAGCGAGCAGGTCCTTGGTTCAAACCCTGGTTCGGTGGCCTTTCTGGGTGGAGTTTGCATGTTCTCTCCGTGCATGCGTGGGTTTTCTCCGGGTGCTCCGGTTTCCTCCCACAGACCAAAAACATGCATGTTAGGCTGATTGGTAACTCTAAATTGTCCCTAGGTGTGAGTGAGAGAGTGAATGGTTGTCTCGTTTGTCTCTATGTGGCCCTGTGATGGACTTGCGACCCATCCAGGGTGTACCCCGCCCCTCGCACAGTGATTGCTGGACATGGGCACCGGCGACCCCCGTGACCCAAAATGGAATAAGCAGGTAAAAGATAATGGATGGGATTGAATTGAGAATGTGAATCAGACGAGTTTTTATCATTTCCACTAAATCAGCTACACAAACTCTCATGGATCCGTTTTCTATCTCAGAGGGACACTTGGTCCACAAACAGACTAAGCCCTGAGGCTGACCTGGACCAGTTTCCTTTCATTACCTAAACAATCTCTGGACCCAGTCCCTGTGAAGGTTCTTCAGCAGTAAGTTCATCCTCAGTACGTCTCAGTCAGAGTCACAGTCAGAACAATTGATGCAATGTCTCTGTGTCTCTGCAGACAATTCAGTTCAGTTCATTTCAATAGCTCCAAGTCACAACAGAAGCTGTCTCAGGACACTGAACAAAAACATTCAAATACATAAAAACAGTAAAAAGTAAAAGTGATCTAGAAAGCCAGCAGATTGTGTTGAATTGTCACTTCAGCAGGTGACAGGTCCAGATGTACTTTCTATTAGGGATGGGGCTGAGCCGATCCACTATCTGTATCAGCCTCTGATACCAGCATAATTTACGTATCGGATTTTTCCTATCCGACATGCAGAGATTTCCGATCCATGATGCATGTCTGTGTCTGATGAAATGTCTCCACATGTGATTTCCTGCCAGCTGCTCTGCACGTTGGCTTCAAACTATGGAATGGATTTCCTGAACGGAGGCGTGTCTCATGAACCCAGAGTAATAAGACCCACCTCACATTCAGGAAAGCCCGTTCATAGTTTGCAGCTAGCTACAACGTGAGGACTGAGTTAGCAGCACTGTGGCTAACGGCTAACCAACTTTTCATCTAAACATGTCCGCTATGTGGAAGTATTTTACACTAGAAACACCACAAAACAAGACAGCAACGTTCAATGTCTGCAGAGCCATAGCACCACATTAAACTGCAGTAAAGTTAGTATTACGTTGGACATTCGAGGTCCGTGGCTTCAGCGGTCTGCTCCTCGCGCTGAACTCGTAGAAGGCAGCCCGACCCCGGCCAGCTGTGCCCCATCTGTCCAGTTCAGTCTGCCCGTCTCAGAGGAGGGGCAGACTGAACGCGGCTGAGCGAAATCAGACCGCCTGCCCTGGACCGAACGAGATGAACACACCGCTGAAGCCACGGAGCTCAAATGTTTACTGAGAAGTTGCTAAACTTCATCGTAATTAATGACCAATCACTATCAGTTGTAGAAAACAAAGGATTTCACAGCTTGATACTTGCAGCCAAGATATAGTTTACCCTCCAGGAGATATTTATCAGTACAACAGTAGACAATCATAAAAAAGCATATGAATTGAAAATTACAAGAAAATTATATATAAAAAAAAAACCTAAACAAAATCAGCTACATTATAAAGTGATGTAAAATACTAAAAACAGGAACATGTCTGTTGGTTTATGCCATGAACTTAGCAGATGTGAAGCCATTTGATATTTTATTTTATTCCTTTAAAAGAAACAAAACAAATTCATCAAAAAGAAAATACTGAATGAAAAGTGCGGAAAGAAGAAAAAATTCTTATATCTGCCCCTTATTAAAAAATAAAATAAAATAACTTTATACAATCACTTAAATTAATCACTTTAATATCCATTTTAAAGCTAGGAATAAAAAGAAACATGTTTTGTGTTAGCAGAATTTAATTCTAACTTTAAAACTTATCCAACATTAATAAAACTTACCTCAAGTTGCCTTTTTGGACACGCATGCATAGATTTGTACAAATTGTACTTGAGAGGAGATTATTACAGCCTCATATAAAATCAATGATGATGATTATATCGGAACGGGAACGGGATCGGGATCGGTATCGGCCGATATCCAGATTTAGGTATCGGCATTGGATCGGAAGTAATAGGAGGAAAGACAAAAACAGTTGTTTATTTTTTCTTCTTTTGGCTGCTCCCTGCGTTAGGGGTCGCCACAGCAAACTGTCACACAAAGACTTGGCAGTTGTTTTTTACGCCGGATGCTCTTCCTGACACAACCACAGACCATCAAGCTACCACAGCTCTATGTGTGGAGCAGAGAGCTGCTATCTAGGACACCCGGAGGAGCAGATGGTGGGAGTTAAGGGCCTTGCTCAAGGGCCCAGAGTGGGGTGAATGAGGGTGGTGGCAGGCGGAGGAGGCAGGTGTGGGTGCTTCACCTACCCCACCCACATTTTTGATGTTATCGGTACCGGGGCTTGAACCGGCAATCTTCCGATTACAGGCCCACCTTCTCTAACCTCTGCGCCACCACTCTCTATGAAAGAATGAAAGAAATAATTACAAATACAAACAGGTAGAGCAGAGTAAGTAAAGACAGCAGCAGAGTGAGGAAATGTGGTCAGTTTGTCCTCCAGCAGTCTAAGCCTAACTAAGCATAACTAAGGGACAGCTCAGGAAACCCAAGCCAACACTAACTACAGGATTTATCAAAAAGGAAAGTCTTAAGCCCAGTCTTAAAACTGTACAATGTGTCAGCCTCATGGGCAGAGTTGGGTCCACAAGAGAGGAGCCTGATAATTGAAAGATCTGCCTCCCATTCTAGTTTTGGAAACTCTAGGATCCACAAGTAAACCTGCAGTCTGAGTGCAAAGTTTCTCTGTTAGGAAAATATGGACCAATAAGATCTGCAATATAAGATGGAGCTAGGTTGTTGAGAGCTTTGTAGGTTAGAAGTAAGATTTTGAATTCTATTATGGATTTGACAGGGAGCCAGAGGAGAGAAAATAAAACTGGAGAGATATGAGCTCTCCTACTAACTCCAGTTAAGACTCTGGCAGCAGCATTTTGGATCAACTGAAGATGTTTTAAAGAAGTGGTGTTGCAGTTCAAGTTGCGTTTATTTGTCATATGCAGGTTAACTGTACAATGAAGTGCTAAGGATGAGAAGAACCGATTTGACTCGCTAAAAAAAAAAATCAAAGAACAAACCAACAAGAAATACTAAAAACATTCAATAAGAGTACACAAAAAAAGTACCAAAAAGTGAAAAGTAATTATAATATTTAAAATGTCCTAAAGAGAGATAGTGCACAATAACATGGTTGAATATAATGGTGCAGAAGGATGAATTTGAATGAATAAGTATTTCAAGGTCATAATATAACCTAAAATGCACATGATACATACATACATACATATACATACATACATACATACATACATACATACATACATACATACATACATACATACATACGTACATACATACATACATACATACATACATACATACATACATACATAC
>NC_056499.1:53364017-53385131 GCF_014905685.2 Nematolebias whitei | reverse complement strand
AGTCTCTCTGTTGTGGTGATTTTGGTCCAGAGTTCAAGGGGTTCGTTGCAAATGGTGAGTACAAGAGTAGACTGAGGACACAGCCCTGAGGTGTACCAGTGCTGAGGACTAGTGGGGAGGAGAGGTGACTGCCGATTTCTCACTGCTTGTGGTTTGTTGGTGAGGAAGTCCAGTATCCAGCAGCAGATGGACTTCTCCAGGCCCAATGTGGTGAGCTTGGAGACCAGTTTGGAGGGGATTATGGTGTTGAATGCTGAGCTGTTGTCAATGAAGAGCATTCTCATATAGGTGTTTACCTTCTACAGATGGCTGAGCGAGGTGTGAACTTCTAAAGCAATTGCATCATCAGTAAACCTGTTTACTCTGTATGTGAACTGTAGGAGGTCCAGGGTGTCAGGGAGGGAGGCACAGATGAGAGTTTTGATAATTTGCTCAAAGCACTTCATGATGACAGATGTGAGTGCTATGGGCCGAAAGTCATTAAGGCAGGATGCTGCAGAAGTCTTTAGGATGGGGACAACAGTTGTCTTGAAGATTGTGGACACAAGACACTGGTTCAGAGACAGGTTAAAGATGTTGGTAAACACCTTGGTGAGTTGGTCAGAGCACACTCTCAGCACCAATCCTGGGATGCCATCAGGCCCTGGTGCCTTGTGAGGGTTTACCTTCTTAAATGCCCGTCTCACTGTAGCAGTGTCTAAACAGAGTGTGGCATCCACAAACCATTGCAATAGTCCAGTCTAGACATGACAAATGCATGAACCAGTTTTTCTGCATCATTTAAAAAATATATGTTTCTAATCTTAGGGATATTACGCAGGTGGAAGAAGATGGTTCTAGTAATGCTTTTAATGTGGGGGATAAAAGACATGTCCTGATCAAAAATAACACCAAGGTTTTTAACTTTTGCATAGAGGCTAAATCAGTGCCATCCAGAGGAAGTGAAAGACTGAAAAAAATCCCTAAGATGTTCAGGTCCAACAACAACAACATCTGTCTTGTATGATGTCTAAATAAAAGGTTGAATGAATGAAATACAAGGACACAACATCCCTGATGGACTCTGTCCAACGTCCTCCTCTACCAGGACGTCCTCTGATTCTGCCTATGAGACATCTTTGATCAATCTGAAGATACACTGCTCATCTTCAGAGCGCCAAACTCTGAAGCTTTAGATGGATTATGATTATCAAACAAATAAAAGGTTAATCTTATTTGTACTAACAAATATCTGATTTTTTTGTCTCAGTGGAGTGACGTCTGTAAACACGCAGAGGGCATTTCATCAGTTATGCTGATGATACTCAGTTATATTTGTCCGTGAAACCCAATGAGTTACTTAAATCCAATCAGTAAGTTATAATCATGTCTTAAAGACAAAAACTTGGATGACCCTTAATTTTCTGCTTTTAAACTCAGACAAGACTGAGGTTGTTGTGGTTTTTGGATCATCTCAGGGGCTGTGATAGTTCTGCCTGTATTCTCGTCCTCCTGGGATCTTAAAAGTTTGGTTGGGTTTCTGGCTGCAGCCTGGATTTGTCCTGATTGGTACAGTTTGGTGTGAGTCAGTTCAGCATCCTGTCTCAGGTTTTGTGCGGTCAAACTGCTGCAGACTCCCAAACTGAACAACGAGATGCTAAAAATAGTTTCAAGCTGTTCAGAGTCTCTGCTGCACACGGGGGCCGTGTTCCTGATGTGTTTGTGTTGGAGCAGAGTGTGGGACTGCGGGATGTCTCTGGCTGTCTCTCTAACACGCCCACGTGCACGTCCATGTTTTTCTAGGTTTGTGTGCACAGATTTCAAGTACACAACATCTTTGTGGTCCTCATCACTTGAGAGTCTTTGGTTTCATGTGATGCAACAATGGGCCTCATGTATGAGATAGACCGGTTGGATTAGATTAGATTAGATTAGATTAGATTAGATTAGATTAGATTAGATTAGATTAGATTAGATTAGAATGCCATCGTGCAGAGTTAGCATTTAACCAGAAGTGCAAAATACAGAATTACTACCAATTATTTACAGATAAAGTGCATGGAATGAGTATGGAGAATAATGCTTTCAGTTGTGAACATTAAATACAACAGAGGCCAGTAGAGGTATTATTTACAGTACAGATGTTGGATGAAAATATGCATAAATATGTTAATGTATGTATGTATATGCCCAGTATGTACAAACTGAATCAAAGTGAAATATGCAGATGTAATATAACAGCAGCAAATAATATAATAAATAGAAGGCATGTATGAATAGTGCAGTATTAGACTGTACAAATATACAGAAATTATGAATATTTGTAGGGTTTCAGTATTAAAATGCAGGTTCCTGATTCCAAGATGGCGCCAACAAGCTACAGCTGTGGATCATTCCCTTGATGAGCTCCAGGAGCATAAAAGTTTGCAGAGGAGCTCTCTTCCCTGCTGGAACATTACATGCCTACTGGTATTTGTGCTGTCAACCTCCTTGTGTTTTACAAGCAATAAGAAAGTTCTTATCTTGTGTTCTCTTCGTGTTTCAATATCTGCTTCCTGAGATCCATCTATTTCTGGACTCTCCTGTGAATCCTTGAGACCTCTTTGTGACTTACCTCAATTGTATTTTGCTTTGTGTGTTACCTGTTGTTTTGTCTGTACAGCACTTTGGTTGGCTTTGTAGCTGTTTTAAGTGCTTTATAAATAAAGTGGTATGGTATGGTAACTGTTCCACCGGCTTCCAACCACTTGCCACCCACTACCTCTATTCACCTTCGACACTCACCTACCTTGGACCGGACCCATTGGAACCTCCTACTCCTTCAAATACCTGTAACACATGAACTAACTTCTACTTAACTATTCTTTGATCTCCATCATTCTGACTCCTCTCCTCATTTTCCAGGTCCACCTGTTGTATATAGCTTAATATTAATTCACTGTAAATAAAGCACTTTAATTAATGAGTCTTGGAGTCTGTTGTCTCAGTCCATATTCTCTGTGTATTGTAAATGGAATGGACTGTACTTATATAGCACGTTTCTATCTAATCAAGACACTCAAAGTGCTTTACAACACAATGTGTGTCCTCATTTACCCATTCATACAGCACTCTGCTATATCTCTACAAAGCTAATTGAACAAATCATTCTAAAGAGACTAATCAGAGATTTATCACATTCATACACTGATGGGGCACACATCAGAGGCAGTGAGGGGTTAAGTGTCGCCCAGGGACACATCGACATGTGACTACTGGTGGATTTGAACCCCCAACTCTTGCAATGGAGGATGACTTCTCTAACCACTCAGCCACAGCCGCCCTATTAAATGTGATAATATTTCAACATTAAGAACAAAGTACTATGTGTATTTAAAGTGATTTTATTGAAGTGATGAGTCCAATGAGTTGAGTTCAATAATGTTACAGCCTCGGGCAATAAGCTCTTTCTGAGTCTGTTTGCTGTTGAAGAGGAGGGTCCTGTAACGCCTACCTGATGGTAGAAGATTGAAAAGTCCATAGTTAGGATGAGAAACGTCCTTGATAATGTTCCTCGCCCTACCATGGCAACGTGATTTGACACTTTATCTGTACTGCTGATTTCTTACCTTCAGGTGCTGTATACATACCCATCTGCTCACAACAGACTCATGTTCAGGCTGCTGTTTAATACACTGTATTACTTTACATTATTACTGTTTAGCGTACATCTTAGATCCTTAGATCTTAGATTCTTAGATCCTGTTTCTTTTCATACTTTCTATTTTTGGGTGTAACTGGGACCTTGTGTACACAATTTTGTTCCACCTCATGTCCACATGTGATGCGAATGATAATAAAGAAACTTGAACCTTGAACCTTGGAGAAAGGCACCATCTTCCTGTGACCCTAAATGAAACAAACAAACAAACAAGCAAAATAAATAAAAACAGAACTGTTATAGAAACTAGATGGATGGACATTGTTTTAACTAGAAAAAAAAAACTCTGGACAACCAACTTCATCTAATATTAAAGATCTTAATATTCCTCCTAACAGAGCACTTCACTCTCAGACTGCAGGTTTACTTGTGGTTCCTAGAGGTTCCAAAAACAGAATGGTGGGAAGATCTTTCGGTTATTAGGTTCCTCTCTTGTGGAACCAACTTCCAGTTTCTTTCCATAAGGCTGACACATTATCTACCTTTCAGATTAGGTTTAAGTATTTCCTTTTAGATAAATCCTATAGTAAGGGCTGGCTTGGGTTTCCTGAGCTATACCTTAGTTATGCTGCTATAGACTTAGACTGCTGGAGGACAAACTGACCTCATTTCCTCTCTCTGCTGCTGACTGTACTTACTCGACTCTACCTATTTGTAAGTATTTCTGTCATTAAAAAACATCTTTACTTGTCATTATCCCAATAGAAACTATACTGAAACCATAGAAACTATATTGAAACCATAGAAATTACACCTGTTTGTGTCTGAATCCTCTTGTCCCCATCCTCAGCTGGCTGAAGAAGATGACTGCACACTTAGTCCAGTTCTGGTTTTGTTGGAAGCTTCTTCTTGTTTAAAGGTAGGTGTTCCTTTCCACTGTCTCCGATGTGCTGCTCAGGAGGACTGTGAGGAAAAGATCCAACGCTGTCTGATGGCTTCTTCAAACATCTTTTCCTAACTGGTGTTTTATAAATTTGAGGTTCTGTGGTTAGTTTGGACCCAAGGATGCAGATTTATTCAATGAATGGATGAGAAAAATGATTTAATATGAAAAAATAAAAAAATAAATGCTCATGGAGCAGCAAATACAAAAGTAACCATAAAATTTGAGGAGCATGAAATCAGACTGGGAACTGTGGGATTGTCTGTATTTCAGTGTTTTCTGCACCTCCCTGTGTTTTCCCTTCGTCGTGTTCAGCTCCTGTCACACCTGTCTCTGTCTCTAATCGCCACAGGTGTTTCTCATTTCTGTCTCATCAGTGTATGGATAAAGTCTGCATCTTTTCTCTGTGTCCAGGCAATATCCTTCCAGTGTGCTCTGCTTGTCTTCACCTCCCTTCATGTAAGATTTTGCTGCCCCATCAGCACTTTGTTTTGTTATTTGAAAAATAGAACAATTATTACTTTTAGTCTGGAGTTCTCCTGCCTCTACCTGCACGTGGGTTCACAACCAAACAACCAGAAGCATGAACACCAAAATGACTCATTTAGAGGTATTCAGGAAAACTAATTATATTCTTTGTTTACTGATTGTTGTTGTTTCCTCCCTGATGTTTGTTTGAAACAACTTCTTCCTCTGAGGTTCGGTCATGAGCACCAGAGCATGCAGCACCAACTTGTGGCACAGGCGGTTTGCTTTACAGCCGTTGATAAAAACGTCTGACTGATGTTTCACTATGTTCATTGTTGAATCAAAAAAGTTACTTCAGAGTAAAAACTCCTGCAGAGAATTTGGTCTGAAGTCTCGGAGCTAACCACTGAAGGATTCTGGGACAGTTTTTTTTGTCCTCTTCATGAGCAGCAAATCATTGTGCCGTCAACTAAATGTAGTCTTCAAATACCCATCAGTTTAGGGATTTTTAGGGACCAGACGATTCACCACACTTCTCTCTGTGGTTTCTCAGTTGATTTATTTATTCTGAATTGAGCAGCCGACCGTCTCGGGATGTTCAGGTCGGAGATGGGACTTGCCTCCCTGCAGTGTCGGCTGTAATCTGAATCTAAATGATGACATTATGGATGGCGGCTGTGGAGCCAGAGGCCTGTTAGCGCAGCAGAAACTGCCTGAGTGTGTAAACTCTGAGGTTTACTGAAACAACAGGCTTCAGTCTGCTGGGAGCCCAGAGTTTGACCACAGGGAGCTTTTAATGATACTGTCCAGGAGTCCTGGACAAACCAGGAAGGGAGGTGGGAGGAGAGCCCGAAGAGTCTGAGAAAACCTTTGCTTTCTGTATGGGAGGAGTGGCAGGTTGAGCCAAATCAACTGGAAGATGTCGGTGATGATATGCAGTGCTTCTGCTCTCACAGAATACAGTTTACTGAGAAGAACAAAGACCAAGACAAACAGTTTTGTATAAATGTGTCCAGTCACTGTACGACCAAATGTTCAAACTGGGGATGAATGTTTGTCCATTCTTAACCTGCTACTAAGAAAACACTGCAGCATGAGAGAGGCGCTGCTGGACTGTCAGGAAACAAAGTCCATGTTTCAGTTCTGGGTTTTCCAGCATCAGAACATGGAAGAATGATCTGGTCTTCAGAAAAACATCAGCCGTGACCTCAGAGAAGCAAATGTTATAAATCTGGGAAACCTAGCTGTTTTTTAACTACTTTTCCTTTTGATTGTCCTTTCGGTTGCCATTTTATTTTAACTTGTTAAAAAAAAAATAATAATAATTTGTACGCATCTTTTATGACTGTCTGTTGTTGTCGTTGTTGTCCACTGTGGTCATCATTCTTTGTTAAAATCAGGTCTCTCTTGTAAATTAGTCCCTGAGGCTCAATCGGACTAGCATGTATAAATAAAGGTTGAATGAATGAATGAAAGGTCAAAGGTCATTGGGAGACCATCTTTTTACAGCAAACTTTTTTTTACATTTGAGACGGTTGACAATCTTCCCTGGAGTTGACGGCTCAGCAAATTCACCCAGAAGGTCAGACTGTGCAATGCCTAAAGAATTGAGCTCCATCTCAGACTCTACAGGCCTCAGCAAGTTAAAGGTCAAAGGTCATGGCTTGTTGGGGTTGTAGGAGAAAACCTGTAAAAACATCTAAAACAACACGGCAGCATGACTTGAGTTTGGAAGGTTCATCTGAAGGAACCACAACACTTCTGGAACAATGAGACTACAGGACTAATGGTTACCCAGAATGCATTGCAGCAAACATCTCATCCCAGCTGTCAGCACGGTGGTGGAGGTCTGATGGTTTGCGCTCCTTGTAGTCAGTGAGTGGACCATGAACTCCTCTGCAGACCAAAGGGTTCTGGAGTCAGATGTGAGTCCATCTGTCCACCAGCTGAAGCTGGGACCAAACTGGGTCCAACAGAATGGGTCAAAAAGAACAGAACCAAGGTGCTTCAATGATCCAGTCAAAGTCCAGAACCTCAGACTGACTGAAATTGACAGAATTATTAACTGACTTATTATTAAATACTGATAAAATCATCACAATGGGTGATTTCAATATTCATGTGGATGTTGAGAGTGATAGCTTAAGCATAGCCTTTAATAATTTAATAGACTCATTTGGTTTTACCCAAAATGTCCGCACATCTATTCATTCTTATCATCACACTCTTGATTTAGTTCTGACCTATGGTATAGAGATTAAGGACTTGGTAATAGTTCCTCAAAATCCTATTCTGTCTGACCATTTTTTAATAACCTTTGAGTTTACATTAAATGACTACACAGTCACTGAGAGTAAATTTCATCTCAGCAGGTGCTTATCAGAAAATGCTGTAACCAAATTTAAACAATCTCTTCCATCAATGTTTTCCTCTGTCTTGCAGAGTAATGCATCAGAGAACAGAGACTTAGATCATCTAGTTGATCATCTTACAACTTCAATGCAAACTTTACTTGATAAAATTGCTCCAATAAAAAAGAAAGTAATCAATCAGAGGAAACTGGCTCCTTGGTTCAATTCTGAGTTACGTACTTTAAAGCAGGCATCTAGAAACCAGGAGAGAAAATGATGCTCTACTAATGTTGAAGAATTTTATTTAACTTGGAAAGATAGTCTGCTAACATATAAAAAAGCTCTCCGTAAAGCTAGAACTTTATATTACTCATCTTTAATAGAGGAGAATAAAAATAACCCTAGGTTTCTGTTCAGTACTATTGCTAGACTAATTAAAAGTCCCATTTCTGTTGAACCATGTGTCCCTACAACTATAAGTAGTGATGACTTCAAGAGATTCTTTATAAATAAAATTATTTCAATTAGAGAGAAAATTCAAACCATCCTTCCTTCTACTATCTCTAGACCCCTGTCAAATGAGACAACATTAAATATTTCACTAGAGCCTGATTTATGTTTGGACAGTTTTTGTCCTGTTGAGCTCTCTGAATTGTCAAAACTAATAACCTCATCCAAACCATCGTCTGATCTTGATCCAGAAATTCTGGCCAACTATAGACCTATATCTAATCTAACTTTCATCTAAAAAATTCTAGAGAAAATAGTTGCAGGTCAGTTGCGTGAACATCTACAAAGAAATAATCTGTTTGAAGAGTTTCAGTCCGTGTTTAGAGCTTATCATAGCACAGAAACAGCACTAGTTAAAGTAACTAATGATATTCCCATGGCCTCAGACAATGGACTTGTGTCTATACTGGTCCTGTTAGACCTCAGTGCTGCATTTGATACAGTTGATCACAATATTTTACTACAGAGGCTTGAATATGATATTGGGATTACAGGAACGGCTCTAAAATGGTTTAAATCATGTCTATCTGATATATTCCAGTTTGTAAATTTAAACAATAAATCTTCTTCATACACCAAAGTTAGTCATGGAGTTCCTCAGGGCTCAGTGCTTGGGCCAATACTCTTTACTTTATATATGCTTCCATTAGGTAAAGTTATTAAAAAGCATGGGATAAATTTCCATTGTTATGCTGATGACACACAATTATATTTGTCCATTAAACCCAATAAATCCAATCAGCTACTTAGACTACAGCCATGTCTTAAAGACATAAAAACCTGGATGACCCTTAATTTTCTCCTGTTGAACACAGACAAAACTGAGGTTTTTGTTTTTGGACCTGAGCACCTTAGGAATGAATTTTTCAGTCTTTCTCCCTCCTTAGATGGCATTAATCTGTCCTCCAGCTCTAATGTTAAAAATCTTGGTGTTATTTTTGATCAGGACATGTCTTTTATCCCCCACATTAAAAACGTTACTAGAACAGCCTTCTTCCACATGCGTAATATCACTAAAATTAGAAACATCTTATCTAAAAATGATGCAGAAAAACTGGTCCATGCATTTGTCACGTCTAGACTGGACTATTGCAATGGTTTATTATCAGGATGTCCAAATACTTATTTAAAACGTCTTCAGTTGATCCAAAATGCTGCTGCCAGAGGCTTAACCGGAGTTAGTAGGATAAAAAAAAATAAAAAAAAATTTCATATTTATCCAGTTTTAGTTTCTCTCCATTGGCTCCTTGTCAAATCCAGAATAGAATTCAAAATCTTACTTCTAACCTACAAAGCTCTCAACAACCTGGCTCCATCTTTTATATTACAGATCTTATTGTTCCATATTTTCCTAACAGAGCACTTCGCTCTCAGACTGCAGGTTTACTTGTGGTTCCTAGAATTTACAAAAACAGAATGGGAGGCAGATCTTTCAATTATCAGGCTCCTCTCTTGTGGAACCAACTTCCAATTTCTGTCCGTGAGGCTGACACATTATCCAGTTTTAAAACTAGGCTTAAGACTTTCCTTTTTGCTAAATCCTATAGTTAGGGTCAGCTTGGGTTTCCTGAGCTGTCCCTTAGTTATGCTGCTATAGGCTTAGACTGCTGGAGGACAAACTGACCACAAATTTCACTCTACTTCTGTCTTTACTTACTCTGCTCAACCTGTTTTGTATTTGTAATTATTTTTTCTATCCTTAACATGTGTTTTTTTTTGTCTTTCAGATACACCTGGACCTATACATGTACCTGGACCTACCATTCTATGTTCGTCTGTCACTCCATCCTGTCCAAGCAGATGGCCGCTTGTCCTGAGCCTGGTTCTGCTGGAGGTTTCTTCCCTTTAAAAGGTAGTTTTTCTTTCCACTGTTGCCACTGTGCTTGCTCAAGATGGGAGACTGCAACAAAGCCAAGATTCAACTTGTCTGCTGGACTCCTTAGATAGAGAACGTTACTAATTGGCTTTTATGTATTTGAATGTCTCTGTAAAGTGCCCTGAGACAACTTAGTTATGATTTGGCTCTATATAAATAAACTGCATTGAATTGAAATGCTGCAGTGAGACCTCCAGAGAACTGAGCAGAAACCTCAATCTCCTGAAGTGAAGGTGGAAAGAAGAATGGACTCAAATCCTCCACAATCATGTGAGAACTGATGAAGTCCTCCAGAAAACCACACTGGTGGATCAGGAGCAGGAACTAATTTATCACCCACATCTTTAACATTTTGTTTCTGTTTCATTAATTCAGTGGAATCTGTGGTGTTTCTGTTCACTTGAGGTCAGATTTGAATCATTTTAGAACGTTGTGAAGATCAGATCAGTTTAATCTGTTCTGAAATATAAAACCCAGAAACTGAAAGAAGGTGGACTTCCTCTGACCCCGACTGTAGATATGGTCTAACAGGTTCTGAGTTCAGGACTGAAGCTCAGAGGATCATCAAAGCTCCTTAAAGCTGACTTCAGCGCACAGTTTACTTCAAAAGTATATTAAAAGTAACAAAATTCAGTTTTTATGTGATTTCTTTATTCTTCCAAGTGATTTTGACTTTGGGTCATCACAGTAAGAGTAGACACAACATGGATCAGTAGTTTCATGTTCTTCTGTCTTTGTCCTGCATGAAAGAAGCTGCAATGAGATCTCTTGACCGTTCGGTTTATCCTCAGACACAGCAGAGCTTCAGCAGCAAATGTGACTCTAACAATATTCAGCTTGCTTGATGTGAGTCTGAGGGATTACAGGTATGTCAGAATAATGTTCCTGCAGGTGTCAGAGAAACTTGTTGTGAGTTTGAGTGGGTCAGAGGTGTTCAACAGCACCAAAATACAAACTGAAAGGCTCCTGAGCCCAATTGCAGCCCAGAATCAGCTGTCCACATCGAAAAGCTGCTCCTCCTGTTCACAGTGAGGGCGTTGGTGTCCAATCAGAGCTGCAGATGATGATGATGCTGTGAGGTGATGAAGCTGAGGTTGAGCCTCCCCCATCTCCTCTCTGTAGGTGAGTTGGGTTTGGGTTTCTGTCCTCGCTGGGATTTTCTGGGAGTTCTGCCATCAAACACACAGTCAGCATTCCTCACAGTTTATATGAACTGATAGGAGCTCTCAGGGGCTGAGCGCTCATGAGTCAGGTCTTACATAAGAGAGGAGACGAAGATTAAATGACTCGTGTTTATGTGGAAGATTGCTCAGGTCAGCCAGTGTGGACTGACTCGGGAGTTTTCTTATTTTACATTTGTCTTATCGCTCGGACCCCCTCAGAGCTGAGACCTGTAGACCAATGTCAGGATGGCCTCTGGTTTCCATGACAACAGCCATCAACAGTCCCAGGCTTTCCTTGTTTTATCAAAGTTACAGTAATGTTTCATAAGAATAAGCTCCCTTCACCTCAGACTTTAGATTTTAAAATAAGAATAATCCTGAAACATCACTCCCTAACAATAAACACAAAGATTTACTTATAATTCACAGCATGTTCACTACCACAGTGTATTATTATAAGTCTATTTTATTCAAATGTATTACAACCATCTGTCTTCTGTTTTCATACATATTTAACTAACAAGATACATTTGAACAAAAATAATGCACACCTGTCCACATCTGCTTTGTGTGGTACATTCAGGGCCTGCTTGGCATGGTGTGTTCACGGTGTGTTTGACGTGGTGCATTACAATGACCATGTTGCACTAGTGGAAACTGACTGAAAAGAACAAAACTACAATCTTCACAACCAGGAAGTACGAGTTCTGCAAGTTCCAGAACCTGAAACCAACAATCAGACCTTACAGAGAACAAAGCAGAACATCAGAACCCAACAAAAACCATTCAAACCAGAACCCCCACAAACCCACAGACCAAGACTAATCTTTCATGTTGCTTTTAAAGCCACTGAAACATCAGAACCAGATATGAGGAAGTCTTGTTGTTGCCCCCCCCCCCACACACACACACACACACATGCTTGACTTCAGATCTTGTCAGAGTTTCTTCGGTTCACAGAGAGTTTAGAGTGGCAGGTGAAGCATTGGTCCGTCAGAACCAGTCAGGGCTTTGAATCTTTGTATGTTCAGAAACTGATCAGACTCTCTTCTGTCAGCTGCTTAAGCTCAAACAAAACCTGATTCTGACCAAGGTACCAAACGAGACGACACAAACAGGATCCCATGAGAGCCCAGAGTGAAGTCGATTTCAGTAACGGCAGCAGAGACCTTCTAATGGTTGAAATTGACAAACTCATCAATGAAAACTTTACAGCCACACAAAACATTTTATTTTAACCATCCATAACTCTGGTGTTTGTCTCTTGTAGATCAAATAGTTTCTGTTAACAATAGTTTTAAATCTCAGTTTGTCTTCAGAGATGACCTGACGGTGGAACCTAACTCCAGCAGTGGTCTAAAATTACAGGAATAAAAATAAAAATATTTCTGGTTGAAAAAAATCTAAACTCAGAGATGAACCCAAATGCTCAGCTGCTTCTCAGCTGTTTTATCTGTGACAATTTAGTTGGGTTTAAAGTCTGAAGCAGTCCTGAGGTGAGACAGGTAACCTGTGAAGGCAGGTGAGTCCTGACCGTAACCTGACTCCCTGCTACACATGAACATGTTCATGCAACATGCAGGGGCACAACCTGGAAACCTGAAAATCTTCTTCTTGCACCCTCCTGTCAGGGGCTGTGTGTGTTTATAGGGGCCCTGGTTTGTGTGTGTGTGTGTATTTCCTTGTATTTGTTACCTTTTACGTCCCATTTTTCCAACCAACTGCTCCTTATGGGGCCCGGGTTTTGGGCCCCATAAGGAGCAGTGCCGTTAATGGGTTAGAGGTTAGGTTTCGGGTTAGTTGTGTACTGGTAATGGTTAGGTATGTACTGGTAATGGTTAGGGTTAAGTATGTACTGGTAATGATTAGGTTTAGTGTTAGGTATGTACTGTAATGGTTAAGTTTAGGGTTAGGTATGTACTGGTAATGGCCAGGGTTAGGATTAGGTATGCATTGGTAATGGTTAGGATTAGGTATAGGGTTAGGTATGTACTAGTAATGGTCAAGATTAGGCTATAGAAATGAATGAAAAATGAATGGAAGTCAATGCAAAGTCCCTGTAAAAATAAAAAGACAAACTTTTGTGTATGTGTGTGTGTGTGTTTGTGTATGTGCGTAGGTGTGTGTGTGTATACAGAGTGTGAAAATAAATACCTTACGGTTCATTTTTTATTGTAACTGATTAATCAGACACACTGTGAAGCACAGGAATGTGTCATGTCAATGTTTGTGTGTGTGTGTGTGTGTGTGTGTGTTTGTGTGTGTACAGGTACCAGCGGGTGCAGATATTTCATGGTATCAAATTGTTTTGATAAGGTGGGAGTGAAAGTTGTGAGATGAACAGATATCACAGAACCAAAGCGAACATCAACAGACAGACTCAGAGAGAAAAGTAAACAGGTTTAAAAAAATGAATTAGATAAACGTTCGACACGTTGCGTGAAGGAAATTACGTATGAACATATGAAAACCTCCACATGTTCCACAGACATCAAGAAGATAAACACCAAAAAGTCCTGCAGGGTTCTTATGAACGTGGAGGCGCCAGAAAAAAAAAATTGTAACAGAACTCCAGAGTAGGAAGAAGATGAGTACAATAGTTTCAGGTCTCGTGTTGATTTTCCTGGTTCTTGGAGGTCCATGTGAGATACTGATCATTGTAATGTGATGATTTCTCTTGCAGAGTTGTCTGAGGGTTCAAAGGTCATCTCGGCAGTTTATTAAAGTTAAATCCAGCCATATTGAGATTTTTAATTGAATACGTGACTCTTTAACAATCATATACCTTGTAAATATATATATATATATATTTTAAGTGTATGACCCAAAATGTGTTACAGCCCATCTTTGATTAAACATTTACACCACTGTTTAAAATTATTCTCTATTTTCTACAAAGTTCTTCTTCTTCAGAATCAGTAGCTATGTTTACATGCGCAAAATTCTTTGACAGGATTGAAATGCTTTCAGATTAAATAATTCAAATGTATCATTTACATGGGGACAATCCATTCACGACAAGCGTTTACATTCAGCGGGCTTTTATTCTGAATAGAATTATTGACATGCACAAAGTGGTAAATTCTCCTTTAAAAAAACACAGAAGAAGAAGTTCTACTTCCAGTTTACTTCCGGGACGAATGTAAACAAATCTGAGCGCCCAAAATGGACCCTCAACAGGTTTTAATGACGGTGGAGACGTTACTGCACTCCCTGACTGAGCGACAGGTAATACTGATCATTTTGAGCTCACTCAAAGTTTCTAGTAGAAATGTTGTGTCGCTCACCGACCAATTTTGCTTCCCTGACATGCTAATATTATTAGCATCTAGCCAGGAGGAAATACGTGCGGTAGACATAGGTTGCACATGCGCAATCAGGTCAGTTTTCCACAATTGGAAAAAAATGATCAGATTAAGTGTTTACATGCACACCATTCGGATTATGAATTGGCATAAACCACCCGTCTCATTCTGATTACAAATTCTTTCTGATCAAGCTGAATCAACAAAGAATAATCTGAATGGGGCGTTTACATGAAGCATTTTTATTCCGAATGGCCGTTTAATGCAATTACTTGTGTCCATGTAAACATAGCTAGTGCATTTGAAAAACATGCACACACTACAGGTATTTTCTCTAACCTTCAGCTGAATAGGAAATTAGTATTTTGCCAGAAAATGGATCAAAAATCCAATGAAGAGTTTTGGTGTTAACAGTTCCAACCATGACGTCTGAAGGGAGATGTGAGATGCTGTTAGAAGGGAAAGACTGCCCAGCCTACAGACCATGTCTAATGTCTATGTTCCACCACAGCCCAGAGAACAGTCAGATGTTTGTATGTTTAGTCCCTGTTGGGAGGATTTCAGGTCCGGCTTCTGCCACTATTCACCTTCTTGCAGCTCATGAGATACAGGTGTTCTCATCAAGCACAGCTGACACTGAGGACCTGATGAGCTGGGACTGCATTTGGACCTACCACCACTCTATGCCTGAGCATTGAATTACCTTGGAGATTTTCAGCCTTAAGTCACTGAGTAATTGTGATTCCAGCATTTAAAAGCTTTTTTTTTTTTTTTTTTTGCAGTTATCTTTTGAGAACAACTCCCTGAGTCTGGAGTCTGCCATCCCCTGTGTTGGTTTCCTTTGTTCTCCTGGAACTACACCTTCACACCTCACTTCAGCAGTAAGTATTTGAACATTACTGGTCTCTGTATCCATCTCTGGTCCCACCTGTCACTCATCACGTGCACACTACCTCCTGGAGGCTCTCATTGCATACTGGAACAGAAATCCTCAAACCTTTTCAAACCTGTGAAGAAATGACACAGTGAGAGCCATCACCTTCTCTCTAATGCCCCTTTTCCACTGTCACGGCGCGGGTCGGATATTTCCGTCTTGACGCGTGTTTGAGGTCTTTTCCAATAGTTCTTTGGACCGGCTCACCTCCCTAAATTCTGGCCTGGCATCTCAAGGGGTCCAAGCGAGCCGAGCCGTGACGTCAGAAACACTGTCGGTCACTGATTGGTCGGGGGGAGGAGTCTGTGGAGTCTTTCCAAACAACCTGATCAGCCATTTTTCTCTACCGCCTGCCATTAGCGATAAGTCGAGGAGCGTATCTTTTAGTATTTTGAAGCTATACAAAAACAATAATATCAAAGCTGTGGTCAAATGCAGAAGTGCAGGTGTTGTTGTGCTTGGTGTCCGACAAAAAAAGTCAAAGCGAGCTAGATGGAGTGATTGGAGGGTGGTTTGGACACGACCACTGCTCTACTTGAATCATTTATAGAAGATGGTGAGTGTTTTCTAACTTTAAACATATTTTAAGTTACTCATCCCATCGGTTCTGAACATATTTTTAACTAACAAAAGAGGCCAACGCCATGATAGGACAACATCGGTACTACAATGCTAAGCTAATTTGCATAAACGCTAACTGTCCTGTTTCTCACTGTATTTTATTCGGAACGTATTTTAGCGCGTGATGTTTCGTCTCTAAACTCCACATTAAACCCTCCAAGCCTCCCGGCTTCTGCTCCATCAGCGGAGTCTACACCTGACAGGTCTCCATCAAAGCCCAGCTGCACCTCACAGAGCAGCACAACGCTGCAGCCTTCTGTGCTCGGTAAGAACAGATGACACATGTTCCACCTCACTTTATTCGTGCCGATAAGGACTTGCTTTATTTTATTTTTAAAGTAAAAAAAAAAAAAAAGTTGAATAAATACTGAATTGGAATGAAATTATGTACACAGGGTCCCAGTTATAGACAACAAAATGTAAAAGAAAAAGAGTAATAAGATCTAAGATATGAATTAAGAAAAATATAAACTAAAAAACATCTACTAATAAAACACTAAGCACTAATAGCATTAAACAATCAAAACATCAAACAGCAACATGAACTTGAGTTTGTGCAGCCTTATGAATAGCTAACCAGGATAATCACTGTGAAAAATCACATCATGTTGCTGCTGATCTGTTTCATGTTGCTGCTGATCAGTTTCATGTTACTGCTGATCTGTTTCATGTTGCTGTGTTCATGCTTCACACAGACTCATGTCCATGCTGCTGTTCGGCGTATTGTTTGTTTTTATGCCATTAGTGCTTAACATATTTTTAGTTGATGTTTTTCTTAGTTCATATCTTAGATCTTATTACTGTTTTTATTTTACATTTTATTGTTGGATGTAACTGGGGCTCTGTGTACATAATTTTGATCCACCACATGTACCACATGTTGTGTGAATGACAATAAAGAATATCTGTATAATACTTTCTGGTTCATATATCCATTGTTATTACTATATTATTTTTTAAATCAATTTATTTTTCATTTTCTTATTTTATCAGTTTATTATTTTTAATATCTATTATAGCTGTTAGCTGCACCTTTCTTTGTTTTATGCATTTATTCAAAAACAGTATGTAGCTTGAATTAACCACCTTTTTCTTCTTTCTAGACAAGAGAAAGAGAAAAGAGTCCAGTAAAGAAAAGTCTTATTTCATCACTGAATAAACATGACGAACTGAACCGGACACAGCAGGAACAACAATTGTGTCTTCTTCTGGATGAAGCCCGTGAGACAAGGGACAGACAGACAATCATTAGTTGGACGCAGTATTTTTTATTTTTGTACATTTTTCACTTCTTACTTTTCCTATTAAACAATTTTTTTTCTCAAGCGGTGTCCTTGAACATTAAATTTCCTAAACAAATTTTACAATGTTAAGTGCATATAGTGTTTGTTTAAATCCATATTGGAAGTTGAGAAAATTTTCAAATTGCATTTGATCTTTAATGAATCCTAAGAAAATATTACCAGAATCTGCTCAGCTGTTATTATGTTATAAATCTTTTGATTCTAGGATGAAGTGAGACAAAAACTGTCAAAAATTCAGAAAGGACAGTTATCATTTATCATTTATCAGTTATCGGCCGTACAACTGTGGCCCGAGAGACTCAGCTGAAAGTCCTGGTGCACATTTTATTTGAACCTGCAGAGATTTGAACAGCTGATCTGAAGCAAACAGGCAGATGTTCAACAGAACTGACCACTCCTGTGTTTGATGGTCTCCTTCTTCGCCATCCATCCATCCAGCCATTATCTTCTGCTTCTGGGTCGCGGGGGCAGCAGCTTTACCAGGGAGGCAAAGACATCAACAGCCACCTCTTCAACTCTTCTAGGAGGACCCCATGGTGTTTGCAGACTAACTGACTATTTAACAAGTAATATCCTGATGCATGCTCAATAATCCAGGTAGAAAAATCTAACAAAGTTAAGTCTGGTCCTCTGGGCATTCACAAAACAAACAATAAATTTTATAATAAATAAACGATAAATGTTTTTTTGTTTGTTTTGTTTTTTGAATGTCCAGAGGACCAGACTTAACTTTTTTAGATTAATAAGTAATACATTTATGTTTTTAAATTTAATGAAAGACAAACCTTTAAAATTTAAGGACAAAATTTAACCTAATTGTTTTCAAGTCTGTAGCGTAGTTGAAGTTTCAAAGATTACAGCACAGTGTGATGTTTTGCAATTTTAACATGAACCTTGTGCATATCTGTAATAAAAGTGAATATATTTTTAATACATTTTTATTGTAAAAATCTATACTAAAATGGAAAAAAACATGGGTTTAAAGCAGGCAGGGAAGGCAATAAGGTAGGATTATGAATCAGGTTAAAAAATTACAGCTCATGAGGTACTCCAATAAAGCATGACCTCTCTTCCACAACATCATGTGACAAAGTCTTCAGGGTGTTCTTCTTCTAATACGTTTAGTGGTGGATAGTAAATAGCTTAAGGGAGCACTACCGCCACCCGGTGGTAACACAAGTCTGGTCCCCGCCTACAGAGCCGGTCCAGAAATGTAAATGGAAACGCAACGAGACACGAACCGATCTGAACCGACCCAAACTGACCTGATCCGCACCGTAACAGTGGAAAATGGGCATAACAGTCTGTGGAGAATTATTTATGAGCCAGACACTTACCCCGATCCTTGCCTTTTAGATCCTCCTGGTCCTATTCCCTGTTGGCTATCGCCAATAAAACACTTCTTAGACCGAGTCTCTTGCCAAACTTGGCATAAATCTGGCTGATCAGAGGTGTTTTAATATTTGGAGGATGGTTCTCTGCATCCAGAACGTGCTACAGTAAGACAGTTCCTTAAACAAGAACAACTTCACCTCAAACAGACGAGTGGTCTGCAGGACATGTGGCTCTCCATGACTCCATTAAAAACACAGATGTGTCAATCAGTTTTCAGTCCCACCCACTGGGACCTCAAACACATACAGGCTCACATGGAGGCTTCCAACCAACAGCAACAATTCTGAGATATTTAAAGGAAAGTTTTGGTTCAAATGGGTTTGATTTTCTTTAGAAGGACAAACATCAATCACATTCTCTGCTACATGGAGTACCCCACACCTCAGTGTTTGTACTCCTGATTGTTTTCTCTGTATTAAGGAAGTGCACTCCACAATGGTTCTGAGATTTCTAATAAATGTACCTTCACCCAGGAGGAGCACTTCACACCACAGTACTGGGACTCTTGTTTGTTTGCTGTCCTCCCTGGAGTACATCACACCTCAGTGTTTGGACTCCTGATTGTTTCCTCTGTATCAAGGAAGTGCATTCCACACAATGGCCCTGGGACTGGTAAATGTACCTTCACCCAGGAGGAGCACTCCCCACCACAATACTGGTACTCCTTCCTGTTTGTTTGCTGTCTTCCCTGGAGTACCCTATACCTCAGTGTTTGGGCTCCTAATTGTTCAAGTTCCTCCATGGAGGAGCACTCCACACCTTAGTGCAGGGCTCCGAAGTGAACCTCACAAAGCTCGCTGGTGGTTCACCTATCTTCCCATCAACACAGTGATGGTGACCCCAGCAGGGACATTAATAGAAAGCGTTACTCACCGCCATCTTTCTGCTGACTTGCAGCTCATACTGTTGTGCGAACCAGACCTTGACAGATCGTGAAAACAGAAGTGAAAGCAG
This sequence comes from Nematolebias whitei, assembly GCF_014905685.2. NCBI lineage: Eukaryota > Metazoa > Chordata > Actinopteri > Cyprinodontiformes > Rivulidae > Nematolebias > Nematolebias whitei. The sequence continues at coordinate 53,365,688 of NC_056499.1, read as the reverse complement.
CCAGATGTTTCCACGTTCTCGCTGTCAGCACTTTCACAGAAGAATCCCAAACAGTCAGCTTAACTCTCATCTTCTTCATCTCACGAAGTTTCATGTGGGTTCTGTGCACCGAACTCCCACCATCTGCCTGCAGTTTTGTTGCAACTATCAAACTCAAGTTGTACTGGACCCAAGCTATTTGAAACATGCACTGAACTTTGCATTTCTTTTACATTAATTTGTTGTTTGTGTAGGCATTTTTAAATCAATATATTTGAAGGATAGTCTTCAGAATCATTTTATTAGTTTTTAGTCTTTTGTTCCTGCATAATAAACTAAAACACAGTCTACTCAAACTTGTTGCAGGAAAACAACAAAAACAACAAAAAAGGTTAAATTGTGTCATCTGGCCCAGTTTCGTTAAGTGAGAAACATTTCGTCCCCCATCCAGAGGACTTCCTCAGTCTATGGCCTGCCAACCAGGTCTGCCCCATAAGTAGTCTTCATCACTGCTGTGTTTGAAGCCAACCTCCTGTTTGAGTCTCAGAATTAAACCCCCAGTATACTGTCGCGTTCATCCATACGCAGAGATTTCCTGGTGGGGTGGTCTGATGTGTGGGCTGTAGAGCCAGCGCTCTGTTTTTTTTTTATTTTTTAGATCTTTTTATTAACAACATATAAACACAGAACACCTCTGCAGTTGAGGCTGCCAGCGCTCGCTTTTTTCTCTTTTCAGACCTGTCAATCAATCCAGTAGGCGTGTCAGCAAATGATCAATCGGCAACCTCAATTTGTCCTGAAGGTAAAAGCCCCCTAAACGTCTGTGAAGCTGCTCTGCAGCTGCTCGGGGTGTATGCTGGAGTATGATGTCTGAACCCTCTGCATACAGTACACACGTACATACGCGTGAATGGACGTACCCGGCAGTATACTGGAGCCTTTTGGCTTTTGAGATTCTTTTGAGATAAAACATTTGATTGTTGTACATGACAATTGATTGTTTTGGATGGGTGTGCTTTGCACGTGTTAAAAGTCTACTTTTGAGATTTAAAAACGGTGTAAAAACAATTGCCAAGTCTTTGTGTGAGTCGACCCCTGAAGGAGGGAGCAGCTGAAAGAAGAAACTAGAAAATTCCTGGAGAAAGTTTGACGGGGACTGCCATTTAAATTTTTGATTTGACAGTACTATACCATACCATACCATACCATACCATTTTATTTATAGAGCACTTAAAACAGCGACAAAGCCAACCATAGTGCTGTACAGACAGAACAACAGACAACACACAAAGCAATATACAAAATTAAGTAGATCAGAATATAGACATAAAAACGATGCAGAGAATAAATATGACGGCAAACCAGTGTGGAGCATACAGGTTCAAAACAGATCCTCTGGTGTTGAAAGCTACTGAATAGTAGCATGTATCAGGATATCTACTGAATAGTAGTGGGTTTTTAAACAGGATTTGAAAACCGAGAGGGAGGGGGCCAGTCTGACAAGCAGAGGTAACTCGTTCCAAAGTCTTGGTTCTGCTACGGAGAAGGCCCTGTCACCTCTGCGCTTCAGACGAGTTCCTAGAACTGTTAGGAGTAATTGGTCTGCTGACCTCAGGGAACGTGGAGGGACATACGGTTGTAGCAAATCAGAGAGATGGGGTGGGTGTGTGTGTGTGTGGGGGGGGGGGGGGG
>NC_056499.1:53341767-53363917 GCF_014905685.2 Nematolebias whitei | reverse complement strand
GGGGGGGGGGGGGGGGGGGGGGGGGGGGGGGAACTGTTCAGCGATTTGTAGACATACAGGAGTATTTTGAACTGGATTCGAAGGTGAACCGGTAGCCAGTGCAGTGAGGCCAAAACTGGTGTAATGTGCTCTGTTTTGCCTGTACTGGTTAAAAATCGGGCTGCTGCATTCTGGACCAGTTGTAGTCGTGCAATGGAGGTATGATTGATATCAAACAGGAGCGAATTGCAGTAATCAAGCCTAGATGTAATGAATGCATGTATTACTGTCTCCAAGTTATTTTTGGACAATATGGGCTTCAGTTTAGACAGCCGCCTCAGTTGGAAGAAACATGATTTAACAATCATGTTTACATGATTGTTAAGTTTCAGGGAAGGGTCCATTATCACTCCCAGATTAGTGACTATTTGTTTTTCTGACAGGGATAGAGTGGAAAGGTCGATGCAGTGGTTTGTGATATCGTGCCATTGGGAGGGAACAACATGACTTCAGACTTCTTTTCATTGAAACTTAAGAAGTTTAAAGCCATCCAGTCCCTGATGTCAGCCAGGCAGTCAAGCAGAGGTTGAATAGAACATGTACCATTGTGTCTTAGGGGGAAGTAAATTTGGTAGTCATCGGCGTAGAAGTGAAAGGGTATGTTGTGTTTTCGGAAAATAGCACCAAGTGGTAGCAGGTATAAAGAGAATAGGAGGGGACACAGGATGGACCCCTGCGGAACCCCCCATTTAAGCTCTGTTGCTACAGAACTAAACTCCTTGATGGAGACACAAAAGGATCTGTCAGCGAGGTAGGATCTGAACCAATTGAGGGCTGACCCTGTGATGCCCACCCACTGCTCCAACCTAGCAATAAGGATCTCATGGTCGATGGTGTCAAAGGCGGCTGTGAGGTCCAATAGGACAAGCAGCACAGAATCATCGGTATCTGTGGATATGAAGATGTCATTAAAAACCTTCAGTAGGGAAGTTTCAGTGCTGTGGAGAGGTTTAAAGCCAGATTGGAATAGCTCTAAGATGGTGTGATCTTCCATGAAGCACTTCAACTGGGACTCAACTAAACAAATGGGAGTCTGGAGACAGGCCGGAAGTTGGATACGACTGAGGGGTCAAGGTTTGTTTTTTTCAGGAGAGGCTGGACATCAGCATGTTTAAAGGCTTTTGGCACCACGCCAGTGGATAAACTACTGTTTACTATAGCAAGAATGGATGGACCTAGAGTAAGAAAAACCTCCTTTAGTAGTCAAGGGGGGACCACATCAAAGAGGGAACCAGAAGGTTTCAAGTTGCACATGACCTGCTCTAGAGAAGATAGAGTGATGGGTTCAAAATGGTCAAATAGAGCTACAGCTTAAGGTGGGATGGATGGGTCATGAGTTGGAGGGGAAATGAGAGCCCTGGTAGTCGCAATTTTTTCCAAAAAGAAATGTAAGAAGTTCTCGCACAGCTCAGTTGAGGGTTCCAGAGGTGATGGTTCAGTGAGGTGGAGAACAGAGTTTAGGGTGGAGAAGAGGACACGTGGGTTGTGAGAGTTTGAGGTTATGATATCAGAGAAGAAAGAATTTATATTTAGCAGCTTTTACTGTTTTCTGATAACAGAGCCAACTCTCTTTAAGTATCTGGAAAGAGACCTGCAGCCTGTCTTTCCTCCACTTTCGTTCCGCCCTCCTACATTGCTGCCTAACGGCCTTGGTGACGTCACTCAGCCAAGGTTCTGCTCTGAGTTTTGATTTTTTGGTTTTAACAGGTGCAACATGATCCAGAGTCTTTAAGCAGACAGAGTTGAACTGGGATGTCAGCTCCTCAGTGGTGGTGAGAAACACTGGAGGCTGACTTATCATTTCAGAGTTATAAGCATCTGTGAAACGTGCGGCAGTGAAGTGGTTAATGGTCCGGCTGCGACGTGCAGGAACGCACGGCTTAGGAGTTAGATGGGGGAGGGTGAACTCAAACTGGACTGGCATGTGGTCTGAAAAAACATTATCACCAATTTCAAGATTACTAGCAGTCACATCATGAGTTAAAACAAGGTCCAGTGTATGCCCGCACTCTTGGGTGGGGCTGTTTACATGCTGAGTTAGATTAAATGAGTCCAATAAATATAAAAAGTCCTTAACCAAGGGCTTCTCCTGACAGCACACATGTAAATTAAAGTCCCAAATAATGAAAACAAGATCATATTTTGGTGTGATTTCAACCAAGAAATCCGAAAACTCATTTATGAAATCCTTAGATCGAGGTGGGCGGTAAACGATTGCACATAAAGTCGAAGGCGAATGGCCGAGTTCAAAGATGCTCAGCTCAAAGCTGGCAAGGGAAACTGGAATGGGCAGTTGTTTACAGTCAAAAGCTGGTTTGAATATTGTTAATAATCCACCACCGCGCTGGCCTGATGGCTACGGTGCGTTAAAATACAGACAGTTCGGTGGCAATAATTCCGTCAAGGCGCTAAACTCACCCGGAGACATCCAAGTCTCTGTGATGCAGAGAAAGACCAAATTGTGCTCTTGAAAGTAGTCCATGAGGATAAAAGTTTTGTTGGTAATAGATCTTACATTGACCAAACACATCTGGATACTGTCCAAAGTGGACCCAGCAGCAGTTGAGTTAGCGCGTCAATGCCCACAGGTTTTCAATAACAGCGCCTCCGGGTCGGCCCGTGCGACGCACCTGCCAACAACTCCCGTTGTTTACCTGGTCCGTGCGTGTTGGAAGCTGGCGATGGAAACCATGACCACCAGCTGAAGAGGAAGATGCCGCACGCACAGCTTTAAGCTTTACCAGCTGCCCAGCATGTTTTCCCCAGCGTCTGTAGCAATATCTCCGGGCAGGCAGGTGAGGAGCCCAGCCGAGGTAAACAGGCACGTCCGCCAGCAGTGGGGGAAGAGGGGGGGTCCAGAGGTATGCTCATATTGGTCCAAATAAACGACATCGGCGGCAGAAAATCGAAGATCCAGAAGCTGTTGTCGGTCATACACCAGCAGCGAGTTTATGTCCCAGATAAAAAACGAACAAAACACAAATAATCCGAACACCATCAGCAGAGGTGGATTGCAAGCCATGTACACAGGCGCCATCTTACCAGAACACAATACTATGTTTTGGGGTTCACTCTCAGCTACCATCTCACCATATTTGAGCTCAATTTTTTCAATAAAAAAAAAATCAATGAGTTATAGTCATTCTTTCATTTAGGTTATGGTGGCCATCTTGGATTTTGGATTTTTTTTCTTGCTTGCTCTCAGTGGAAGGCAGATGCATCCTCCTCTGCTCCATCCCTGTTTTGCTTTTTTGTCTGGTGAACCTTTTTCAAATACCCTTTTATTGCATACTTTCCGAATTTAACGATGGATTTGATCAGCTTGTCTCTCAACAAAATTGATATTTTTTTTCTCAACAGGTAGTCAGGGTGAAAGAGAACACTCTTACCTCGATGGAAACATAATTGGATCTATGATAACTGGATTTTACTGTTTGGAGTTGGTGGAAATCTGGATTGTCGACAAATTTTGTGGAGATTGTGCCAAGCTTGGCAGCACTCAGACTATGTGTGAACTATATGTGTTGCTGTATCAAGCTGAGCAGGCTGATCTTTATCAGGACTGTGGAACTTTCTGGCAGTGTCCATGAATGGCTGGAAGGAATAAATCTTGGAGAAGCTGTAAGCTCAATTTGTCATAAGTAATCAAATTTGACTGTTTGGAGTTGCCATGAGAGAATGTACTAGTAAATGGTAAATGGACTGTACTTATATAGCGCCTTTCTATCTTATTTCAAGATACTCAAAGCACTTTACACTACAATCTGTGTCCTCCTTTACCCATTCATACAGCACTCTACTAGATCTCTACAAATCTAATTGAACAAATCATTCTATAGAGACTAATCAGTGTGTTTTTTTTTAGATCACATTCATACACTGATGGGAGACACATCAGAGGCTATCAGGGGTTCAGTGTCTTGCCCAGGGACACTTCGGCATGTGACTGCTGGTGGATTCGAACCCCCAACTCTCTCATTGGAGGACGACTGCTCTAACCACTCAGCCACAGCCACCCCAAAGTGAGACTAAGGCAGACATGGAAATTTACTAGATCAGCCTGACTCAAAACAATGTTGATATCTGAATCTGGACCTGGCCTTGGAAGGCGGACTATCTCAATTTCTCTTGGATATTATGGAAAGAAAGATGCTCTGTCCCCTTCCCCACCCTCTCCCTTTCCCAAAGTCATGGACATGACAGAGCTCAACCAAGCTGGCTGATAAACAAACACCTCTTATGAGGACTATGGCTGGCGGAGGGGGTGCCTCTGGACTATACTGTGCTACAACCTTCCCTCAAACTCAATGCTTCCACTGGCCTCCCTCACCTCCCCTAGAGCAGCAACCTAGGAGACGTGAAGGTGCCAAGAGCTGGATTGCTAACCTGGCAGCCATGCTGGGACCTCCACCCCCTATCCACTCCACACGCATATGTATTAATCTCTATTTATGTTGCTTTGCTATTGCAGATTTTTTGATGCCTCAAACTGTGCCCTGTCAAGGACACAGTGTGAGAGATCTTTTTTTATATACCTCTCTGCTCATGTTTTCTTCCCCTTTACTTATCTAAGCAACAGGGGCAGCGTATCTTAGAAGCTGCAGCCCCCTGTACACTTGCATCCATCTTTAAGACAGATACACGTAAAGTAATTTCATTGTACTTCACTGTGCAAGGATAATAAAAGCATTCTGATTCTGAGTATGTGGTGGGGAACGTTCTCGGCTACAACCACAACAAATTTCAGCTCTGTGTAAATGGTAAATGGACTGCACTTATATAGTGCTTTTCTATCTTATCAAGACACTCAAAGCGCTTTACAACACAATCTGTGCCCTCATTTAACCATTCATACAGCACTCTACTATCCGGTTTGTATCAACGTCGACTCCCAAATAAGCAGACTGATTCAGTAAAGACAGAGATGGGAATTCAAAAGGTAAGTGAACTTTATTTACAGGTGGATTTGCATTGTCACAGTTTTTCTGCTTTGACCAAAAGCTGGTTCTCTAACAATCTCTGGAGAACAGCTTTCACATGTTGAATATGTTGTTCTTTGTTTTTGGAATAGATGGTTATATCATCCAGATATATGAATGCGAAGATGTTGAGGAAATCTCTGAAAACGTCATTAACGAGAGCTTGAAAGACTGCCGGGGCGTTGGTTAGCCCAAACGGCATAACGAGGTACTCAAAATGTCCCAGAGGGGTTTTAAAAGCTGTCTTCCATTCATCTCCTTTGCAAATTCTCACTAAATGATACACATTTTGAAGGTCCAGTTTAGTGAAAATAGTTGTTTCTTGGAGTTGTTCGTAGACGGAATCGATTAAGGGGAGTGGTTAGTTGATTTTTATTATAATTTGGTTGAGTCCCCTATAACACGGTCTTAGAGTTTTACCTTTTTTGGCCAAAAAGAAGAAACCAGCCTCTACTGGTGAGGTAGAGGGGTGTATGCTGCCTGATTTTAAAGATTCATCAATATAGGTTTTCATAGATGTTTTTTCAGGCCCAGATAAGTTATAAAGTCTACTTGTTAGTAAAGGAGCTCCAGGGAATAAATGAATAGGGCCTGTGCGGTGGCAGGGATAACGCCCTTGTTTACTAAAGACTGGTGCCATCGCATGGTAGAGTGAGGGTACTGCAGAGAGGTCAATATTTTCACTCACTTGTTTAGTAGGTGACCCGGGAGAGATGGTTGAACGAAGGCATCTCAAAGAACATCTCTCCCCCCATTTTTCAACCATGTTTTCCATCCATCCATCCATTATCTTCCGCTTATCTGGGGTCGGGTCGCGGGCGTAGCAGCCTAAGTAGGGAGGCCCAGACTTCCCTCTCCCCAGCCACTTGGGCCAGCTCCTCTGGGGAAATCCCAAGGTGTTCCCAGGCCAGCTGAGAAACATAGTCCCTCCAGTGTGTCCTGGGTCTTCCTCTGGGTCTCCTCCCAGTGGGACGTGCCCAGAACACCTCACCAGGGAGGCGTCCGGGAGGCATCCTAACCATAGATGAGGGTAGGACTGTAGATCGACCGGTAAATTGAAAGTTTTGCTTTTTGACTCAGCTCTCTCTTTACCATGACAGACCGGTACTGCGTCTGCTTCACTGCCGATGCTGCACCTATCCGCCTATCGATCTCATGCTCCATTTTTCCCTCATTCGTGAACAAGACCCCGAGATACTTAAACTCCTCAATTTAGGGCAAGACCTCCTGCCCGACCCAGAGAGGGCACTCTACCCTTTTCTGGTTCAAGACCATGGCAATGGATTTGGAGGAACTGATCCTCATCCCGGTCGTGTCACACTCTGCTGCAAAACACTCCAGCGAAAGCTATATATCTCTACCTGATAAAGCCAATAGGACCATCATCTGCAAAAAACAGAGAAGCAATCTTAAGGCCACCAAAACGGATCCCCTCAACACCTTGGCTGCGCCTAGAAATTCTGTCCATAAAAGAATCGGTGACAAAGGGTAACCCTGTTTTCAACCCAGTTAATTTGAGGATTGTATAATTTAAGCCAGGGATGGCCCAGAATAAATTGTGAAGATAGAGAGTCAAAAATGAAAAACTCACCCATCTCTTGGTGATTTCCAGACACTACAAACAATATCTTTTAATGTCTTTAATGAAATAAAAAAGATGGTTTGCCAGTGAGGGCAGAGACCGTGATAGTTAGTGTCAGGTTGATGGTGGGGATCTGCAGTTCTTACACTGGGTTTCTACTAATTAATATATGTTTGTTACCAGAATCAGTAAGAGCCTGGATGGGAAAGTTGACAAAGTTAATGTAAATAATCACTGGTAAGCACAGATTCTTTTTAGGAGAAAGATACGTGGTACCCACCAGTATCTCCTGTATTACTGGTGGGCTTTGTCTTTTACCCGTAAGTTGCAGGCAGCGATTACATGGTCTTTCTTCCCACAATGCAGGCATTGGACTTGAGGCAGCACTGTTGCTCTTTGGAAGAAAGCCAAGTCCTACCAATCTGCATTGGTTCAGGTTTGGAACTGGAATCCGCAGGGGCCTCCGGTAAGGAGGTGTTCACTGGAGTTGTAGTCCTCTTCTAAGAGGCTCTCGCGAATCCTATTATCGATCCTAATTGCTAGGGAGATTACATCATCCAAATCCGAGGGAATGTCATGGGTGACCAGTTGGTCTTTAATCTGTTTAAAGTGTTAATGAAAGCACTGCATTTTGCTGTCTCACCCCAGCCGGACTCCTCAGTGATGATGCAGAAGTGGATGGCGAATTTGGGCACCGTCTCTTTCCGACGTGCTGTGAAAAGTTTTTGGGCTTTCAGGAAGGTGGCAAACATCAGGGTCTCAATGGGGCGTCTTTGAAGGTAAGCATGCGCCCACTGGAGCTCTTCCAATTTTAAAGCACTAACAACATACATTATGTGGGCAGAATCAGACGAATAGGTGATGTGTGCACGGTTAAATGCTAAGTTACACTGAAGGATGAAGCCACCACATTTGCGTGTTACCTTCGAACATTTCTGATGGTCGAACATCAGATTCCTTGAGGCTGTTAGCCTGAACCATGGGTTCAAGAAAGGTAGTGTAAAAGTATCACTTGCTGCAGCTCCAAGATGCCTTGCACTCCAGCCACTCCTGTCTTGCCCAGCCTGCCTAGTAAAACATCTTTGGAACCACTTGGATTTACAATGGTGCCTCTCTGCCTCATCTAAACTGTAAGAGGAAACAAACAAATCATTACAAATGCCCAGTCCCTCTCCCAGATCCACCTGACCTTGTCCGTCCTCCTCAGGGGTTCCAGATGACCAGCTGTATATACAGTATGTATATATTCTCCACTGTAAATAATAAACACTGTTCACATTTTCTAAGCCTGTGTCTTGTGTCGTTCCGGTTCTTGTAACATCTGGGTATCCTGAATCATAACAGGTAGACTGAGTCAAAGATGAAGCTTAGGTCACCATTTCCTTGTGAAGAGAGAACTCCATACCACCCAGCTCCCGTAGGTTGTTCTGTGTAGTTTGCTGCTGGGTTAAAATCTGCTGTAAAGCAAAGTTGAGAGGGTCAGCATTTTCTTTTGGTTCTGGCTAAGTCTTTACTTTCTCAGTCTTGCTTGGGGGGGTCCATTGGCTGGGACATACTATCAGGCTTGTATCAATGTCGACCCCCAAGTAAGCAGACTGATTCAGTTAAGACAGAGATAGGAATACAAAAGGTAACTGAACTTTATTTACAGGTGGATTTGTGTCGTCACAGCTGCAAGGGAGGAAAGGATAAGGTGAATATGGGTTCTGGTGATGTTTGATAATATTGATTCCTTGTAATAGAGAATAAATCTTTACTGTTTGTTTTGCAGGTGCAGGCTGAAAAGGAGAGGAGAGGTTCTGGGTTTTGTAGGAGATCCAAGTTGAGGTAATTTGCGGTGGAGGGAGGAGCAGGTTGACCCAGATTTGGTTTATTCAAAGATAAATGTTGAAGGGACACCATTGATCCACAGGTGGAGCCCAGTGGAGAGATAAGGTCCTAGGAAGGAATTGAAGAGGCAAGACATGGAAGGTCCTGGAGAAATCACAGGTGGCAATAACTAGCTGTGACAAAAGTTTAGTTGGCTGTCCATGAGTTACTATTTGGAAGTTGATGTCCCAGCACTGAAGAGGTGTCTGGAAGGCGCTTAAGTACACTGTCAGGCAGTCCTCCTCAGAGGAGTAGCAGGTGGAGTGAGTTACAGGTGATTACCTGTGGAAGGAAGAGTGAGTGACAGGCAAAACCCAGGAATTCGACATCTAGTAGATCTCTACAAAGCTAATCTAAATCTGTAGAAACATTGGTTATGTACTGTAACCCCAGATTCTATGAGTATAGGCGCAGCCCTTTAAGGCTATCACTAGTGGGTTTATCCCTTTGCGTGCAGCGCAGCACTAAAAACTTTAATTCGCACCCACCGGCTGTGTGGACCCCACCCCCGGTCCGTATAAATTACGGTGAGACCGGGCAATCGGCTCCCAAATAGCTTTTTTCTTCAGTCATTTAGGAACCAGCGAGGCCCAGAGCTTAAAGGGCTGTGCCTATACTCATAGAATTTGGGGTTACATTACGTAACCAATGTTCTATTTCGTATAGGCGTTGCCCTTTTAGGCTATCGCTAGTGGGTTAAAGGCGAAGCAGGATGTAGTCTATGCCTTACAGGGGTCCATTCATACACAAAATGAAGCACAAAAAAACATTTCATCACTCAGCCTTCTGTATGCATAATTACGTGCTGTGTAAATATGCGCTGCATGCGCAGGAGCGAACTGGAGAAAAGATCTCTGGTGAGGAAAAAGGTTGAGATAGAAGACCTGCTGCTGTGAATAGGAACAACGGAGGTTACAAAATGTAACAGTGTAACGATGAATAGAGCAGGCCAAGAGCTCCTCAGGATGAACCGATTAATAACAATAAAATCAGCAGTCATGAACTTGTGACTGATAATACATATCTCACACTGCGACTGCATGCAGGCAGGTGTGAGCTCAAAAGTGAGGCTCCATGAAACAAATAAAAATCATTCTGTCAGAACCCTGAGAACAGAATGGGTAATGGTGAAAGTAGAAACATCACATAGATAAAAACAAATAATTGAGCACGGCGATGACCAGGTAGCCGCTATACGAATATCCTCCACTGTCATTCCTCCATGCAGCGCCATGGAGGATGAAAACCCTCTGGAGGAATGTGCCCTGAGATTCTCTGGAGGATCCAGTCCAGATGAAGTGTAAGCTTCAGAAATAGCCTCAAACAACCAGTGTGAAGAGGTGCTGGGTGGACAGAGGGTGTCCTGAAGTGCTGTCCCTATAATGCACGAGCAGACACTGAGAGTGGCGCAGTGCGGCTGTGCGTGCCACGTAACACGAAAACATGCGCACAGGACAGAGGAGGTGAGATGTTGCTTCCTCCTCAGAATTATGAGGAGGAGGATAAAACCCATCCAAGGTTATCACTCTCGATCTGAATGAGTTTGTGATGCTTTTCAGAGCAGGGTTAAGACCTAGTACAGTTGAACTGCCATCAGCTTGAATTCTGAGACATGACGGAACAACAGAGAGAGCAGATAAATCACTCGCTCTCTTTGCCGACGTCAGAGCTAACAGCAGGGCTGTTTTATATGACAGAAATTTAAGTGAAACCTGATCTAAAGGCTCAAAAGGAGCTTTGATCAAAGCGTGCAGGACCATCATTAGGTTCCACTGTGGAGCTAGCGGACATGACACAGGTCAGTGTCTCCATACACCTTTCAGAAAAACGCTTCATCAGCGGGTGGTTAAAAACTGTTCTGTCTGCGAAAAACCTCATGACAGAAAGAAATAGCTGCAGCATAAGTTTTAATTGTGCTGAAGCTAAATTTCTGTCCATCAGTTTCTGTAGAAATGACAGCACGCCACCTAGTGGACACGAGATGGACTCCATGCCTTTCTCTGTGCACCAACGCTGAAAAACTGTCCACTTGATGTGTACAGCGCTGTGGTGGAAGCGGCTCGTGCACCCTGAATCGTACGCACCACATCCTGTGGTGCACATCCTTGCCAAGATGGCCACGCTCAGAGCAGTTGCAGCTTCACAGGCTCCTGGTACCATCCCAGTTTTTAGAAGTTTTGATATTGACTCTGTGCCTGACTCCGTACGATTTATGCGTGTGAACTATAGCCGAACCAAACTGAGGAGAATAGGAGCGGATTTGCCACGAAATATAGCAGAAATCAGCAACAAACTCAAAGCTACTTTCGGCAGAATGCAGATCTTAGAGTCATCTACCTGGAAGCTGCAGCAGAGGCGTTCCAGCGGGCAGAAGAGGAAGCGCTGCTCTCGGCTTAAGAGGAGAGGATGCCGGGCTGGGGTTATGGTGAGGCTACGAGCTAACACTAAAGCCGGTAAACTCCCCATGCTGTCTCTCTTTCTGTCGAACGTCTGCTCGTTGGACAACAAGATGGATTTACTTCGTCTGAGAGCGGGCGCCTCAGAAGAGATGAAGAAGTGTGAGGTGCTTTGCCTCACAGAAACGTGGATTACAAGTGAAACGCCGGATACAGTCTTCCAGCTGGATGACAGACTCTTTTTTTGAGCAGACCGCTGCAGCGAGCTAACGGGGGAATCACGGGGAGGCGGAGTATGCATTTACGTGAGTAAAAGTTGGTGCACGAACTGTACTGTTGGAAATAGCTCATGCTCAAAGGCTTTGGAGCAAATAACAGTGAAATGTCGGCCACATTATCTACCCCGCGAGTTCACAGTGACTTTCATCATGGTCATTTACATTCCTCCGGACGCTAATGCTAATGAATCACTGCAGGAGCTACATGATATCATCAGCTCGCTGCAGAGCAAACACCCCGAAGCTCTTTACGTTGTAGCCAGAGACTTTAATCACATGAATCTAAAGGACTGTCTCACAAGTTTTTAACAACATGTGGCAATTCCAACACGTGGAGACAAGACACTGGACTGTGTTTACACGAACTTTAAAGATGCATAAAAAGCCGAACCCCGCCCCCACCTAGAACTGTCAGACCACATCTCAATCTCCTTGGCTCCTGCTTACATGCCCCCTCTGAGACGCTCCAGACCGGTACAAAATAAAGTTAAATCTTGGATCCAGGACAGTGGCCCCATACTGAGAGATTGTTTTGATCGAACAGACTGGCAGGTTTTCAGAGAAGCTGCTGAAAATGGAGGATCGCTTGATCTTGACCAATACACATCCTCAGTTCTGGGTTACATTAGTACATGTACTGAAACCGTCTCCACTATCAGAAATGTTAAAAGTTACCCAAACAGAAAACCTTGGCTGAATGCAGAGGTGTGCACCCTGCTGGAAGCCAGGAACACTGCCTTCAGGTCTGGAAACTCAGAGGAGCTGAGCAGGACAAGAAAAGAGCTGGTTGCTGGTATTAAGAAGGCCAAGGCCACATATGCACAGAGGATTGAGGGTCAATTCATCTCACAAGACCCTTGGAGCATGTGGAGGGGCATTAAGTGCATAACAGATTATAAAGGAAGAAGTGAACAATGCCCCAAAGACCCATCTCTGCCTCATGCCCTCAACAAGTTCTATGCACGCTTTGAAGACCCGAACAGACCACCCAGCACCAAACTCACCTCACCACCGGATGAAGAGCATCTCAGCATGACCTCAGCCGAAGTAAGGAGTGCTTTCAGGAGGATTAATCCGAACAAAGCAACTGGCCCAGACAACATCCTCGGAAAAGTGATGAAGGAATGTGCCAATCAGCTCTGCAAGGTGCTGGCAGACATCTTTAACACACCACTTACCCTAGAGACAGTTCCCACCTGCATGAAGACTGCCACCATCATCCCAGTCCCGAAAATCTCTACAGTGACTGGTCTAAATGACTATCGGCCAGTGGCCCTCACCCCGATAGTCGTTAAATGCTTCGAAAAACTGGTCATGACTCACATCAAAACAACCATCAACATCAACGAGGACCCTCATCAGTATGCATACCGTGAGAACCGATCAACAGAGGATGCCATCTCCTCTGTGGTCCACACTGCGCTCAACCACCTGGAGCAGAAAAATTCTTACGTCCGTATGCTCTTTGTGGACTTCACATCTGCCTTCAACACCATGATCCCCCAAACCCTGATGGACAAACTATCCACACTAGCACTAAGCCCCTCCATTTGCAACTGGGGACTAGACTTTTTAACAAACAGACCACAGTTAGTGAGGATCCACAACTTCTCCTTCTCCACCATAACCCTCAGCACTGGCTCTCCTCAAGGATGTGTGTTGAGCCCCCTCCTGTTTACTCTGCTCACGTATGATTGTGCAGCTACTCATCCAGACTGTCACATTGTAAAGTTTGCAGATGATACAGCGGTGGTGGCATGCATCACAAACAATGATGAGTCCAGCTACAGGAAAGAGGTGGAACACCTGGAGAGCTGGTGCAAAGAGAATAACCTTCACATCGATGTGAAGAAGACAAAGGAGATGATTGTGGACTTCAGAAGGAACCAAAAACATCTACACCCCCCTGAACACAAGAGGATCTGTGGTGGAAGTGGTCTCCAGCTATAAGTACATGGGTGTACACACGAATGACAACCTCAGCTGGAACAACAACACCACCAGCCTGATCAAGAAAGCTCATCAGAGACTCTACTTCCTCAGGCGGCTGAGACGAGCTGGTCTGGGAAGCTCAGTCCTCACCTCCTTCTACAGGTGTGCAGTGGAGAGCATCCTGTGCTCCAGCATCAACGTGTGGCATGGACGCTGCACAGCTGCAGAAAGAAAAGCTTTGCAGAGAGTGGTAAAGGCTGCACAGTTGACTGTCGGAGTCAGCCTCCCCACCATCTCAGACATCTACACATCCAGATGCAAGAAGAGGGCTACCTGCTTCATGAAGGACCTCACTCACCCAGCACACACACTTTTTGCCCCGCTCCCCTCAGGAAGGAGGTTGAGAAGCATTGTAGTGATGCAGGGACAGCTTTGCTGTTAGCTTCACTACTAATTAATTATTCTTAAAGCTAGTTCAAGCACAAAGAATATTAATTATTTAAATACAACAGATTCTTTCTTTTTCGAGTTAAATTAATGCCATGTGACTGAGATAACTGTGAGGATTGTTTAATCAGTGACATGAGACGCCATTTTATCTTTGACCCATCAGAATAAATGTGGTCATTTATTTAACAGAATCAAAATTTAACATCAAGACATGTACACATTGATTTGCTGATCTGGTTCTGATTAATAAAAACTTGGCATGCTTTACTAACAAGACAACAGAACATTTCTGAAGGCATCTAGATTACTGAAAAATAAATGTTTAAGGAAAGGAATAGATTTAAAAGGAAGATGGATGAAGGAAGATGTATGTTTGTTGACCAGAATTAGCATGCTTCTTTCAACACCAGCTCAAACCCCCGGTCCACTTAGTGCGCAACAACTCGTGACGTCTCTTTACCTTTGCAGATGATGGATCAGCTCCGGTCTAGATGTCCCTATGCCCGCTACCTTTACAGCATCTCCGGTCAGGGTGGCTGGTCATCTCTGAAGTCGTGTGGTTTACTCCGTTCAACAGAACAAGCTTCCTTCGAAGTTGTAGGGCGTTACGCCCGGGTGAGTTCACAGCGAGGCGCTGTAACTCCTCTGGGATGGACGGACCCTCGTCTCATGGTCAAATCCATCAGCTACTGATTAAATCTGAAAGTTCCTTAGGAACTCTCAGGAAGACTCCATAGTCCCAAGAAAAACTCAGGAAACTGAAAGAAGGCTGAGGAAGATTCAGTCCAAAGTTCCACTCAGAAGTGGAAGACTCTGGTGAAAGACTGAAGAGTCCCAGGAAGTGTTGACTTTTAAAAGAGTACTCACTTCCGGTCACTTGGTACTTCCTGATTGGTTGAAACAACCAGCAGGGGCGGTGTTTCAGTGATGTCAGAGGGTTATTAGGAGTCAAAAAGACAGCAGGAATGTTTACGAACGGTTAGTACAGACAGAGAAATGTTTATGAAGAAGTGAGACAAACGCAGATGCCAGTTGAAGTTATTTACTGTCTGCTAGGTTTAAAAACAAGACACTTTGTTCTAATAACTTGCTTTCTGACTGTCTCTGACTTTCGACCGACATCACTACTCCTCATTCAGACAGAAGATCAAAATGCATAATTACTTTTTAAATAGACATTTAACTTGATTTCTAATTTTAATGAGGTTTAAAAATCATTAATACAGTTTCACAGTTGATTTAAAATGAGTGGTTCACTTCAACATTTAGAAATGGTATGAACTAAACACACTTTGATTATCAAGATATTCTAAAATAGTAATGATAATGTAAAAAGGAAGAGTGTTCTTTCATTTGATTAATTCAGGATACAATTAAATAGTCTCTTGATGAGATAATTTGTATTTTTGGATTCAAATCATTGAAATAGCAGTTCCTGTCCCCTGAAGGTCTTCAGAGACAGGTTGTGTTTGGAGGCCTAGTTCACTACAGCATTAAGTGTAGAACCACTAGACTAAGGAACAGCTTCTACCTTGAGGTTGTTAGACTCATGAATCTCTAACTAGAATGATCACTGTGAAAAATCACATCATGTTGCTGTTGATCTGTTTCATGTTGCTGCTGATCTGTTTCAATGTTTTGTTCATGCGTGCACATCCGCTCACACAGACTCATGTTCATGTTTGTGCTGATGTTCAATGTTTTATGTTATTAGTGCTTAGTGTATATTTAGTTGATGTTTTTCTTAGTTCATATCTTAGATCTTATTACTGTTTTTCTTATACATTTTATTGATGGATGTAACTGGGACCCTGTGTACATAATTTCGCTCCACCACATGTACCACACGAGGTGCGAATGACAATAAAGAATCTCTGACTCTGACTCTGACTGTGGGAGGCCCATCTTTTCTAAACGGATCCGTTCAGCGGCCAGACCCAAAGGTGCAGACCTGTTTCTGGGTAACTCCGGAATGTCCTGATCGCCCTTCCTGCCGGGAGGACAGTGTCCTCCCTCCACGGCAGTTTCCACGGCTGACCCAATATCAGTCGCTGCAGATTCGGGAACCACAGAGCGCTTATGCGCTCGGGAGCTAGGAGGATGACTGACAGTTCTTCCTCCTGGACCCAGTCCATGGTCCGTGATATCAGTAGGACTGGAGGGAATGCATAAAGGAGCATTTGTGGCCACGGTCTGTGAACGAAGGCGTCCATTCCTAATGGTGCGTCGTCTTGTGGGCTCAGTGAGAACCATAATTGACAAAGGGCGTTCTCCTGTGTGGCGGACAGATCCACTGCTGCTTGGCCAAACCTGCTCCAAATCTGAGAGATCAGCTCGGGATGGAGGCTCCAGTCTCTGTGGCGGGGACCGCCACTCAACATTATGTCCGCTCCCCTGTTCAGAACGCCGTGAATGTACATTGCTCTGATGGAGAGCAGGTTTTTGTGTGCCCAATACATCAGCTGTCTCACGATGCATAACAGTTGGGCTGAGCGCATGTCTCCCTGACGGTCTATGTAAGCTGCTGTCACTTTGTTGTCTGTGTGGATCAGAAAATGCTGATCCCAAGGCAGGGGGCAAAATGCTAAGTCACGTTTCAGACCGTGAAACATTCTAGCACATTTATGTGAAGCTACATGTAGTCCAGCCACTGTGCTTCTATTGCTTGTGACATACACACGTCTGTGAAAACTGAGACGTGTGACGTAGGCCTGTTGATGGGAACTCCTTCTGACAGAATGAGGGGGTTTCCCCAGTGATTCAGATCGGTTCTCACGGAGGGGGGCACAGAGATAATCTGCCTCTTATGGTGCACAGGATCTATGCGCAGGCGGACGAACCACTCTGAAGGCGTCTCATATGAAGCAAGCCCAGCGGAACCACAATGTGGGCCACTGACATCATCCCAGGAGCCGCATGACAGGCAGAGCTGTCACTACGCTGCAGGGTTTGATACGGCGGAGCTGAGCTGACAGAGCTTCGGCTCTCGGCTGTGATAAACAGGCTCTCATTGTGGTTGAGTTTAGCTCCACTCCCAGATAAACAATCATCTGGGATGGGCGAACGGAACTTTTCCCCGGTTTATAGAAAACCCCAGGTTTAGCAAGTGTAACAATAGCATTTTGGTCTGTGCGACTGCTTCCTAGCTGGACCGAGCTAATAAAAGCAGATCGTCCAGATAAAAAAGAATTCTCAATCCTGCCATGTGTAACAACCGCAGAGCTGTCTCCACGCATATTGAGAAGGTGCGTGGGGCGAGGGAATAACCGAATGGTAGCATGTTGTACTGATACAAAATCCCCTGGAGGAGAAACGCAGGAATTTCCTGTGTTTCGGGATGATGGAAATGTGAAATATGTGCCCTTCAGATCTATGGAGGTGAACTAGTCGTTCTGGTGAAAGTTCTCCAGCAGCTGTTTGATTGTCAGCATGTGGAATTGTCTCTCCGTGATCGATTTGTTGAACATGGACAGGTTGAGAATGGGTCTCATCCCTCCTGTTTTTTCAGAACCAGGAAGTAGTGGGAGGAAAAACCTGTATATTCCTCTCCATTGGGAACTCTGAAAAACATGTTTTACATCAGGAATTCCTCAACTTCTGACTGGAGAGACGAGTTCTGTTCTGGAGAAGACAGAACCATCTCTATAATCCCTCCAAACAGTGGGGGTTGAGCTGCGAACTGCAGCGTGTAACCCCTGCTGATCAGATGGTCCGTCCATCTGTCCAGGGAACACACTCGCTGTCACTCTGAGTAACGCTTGGAGAGCGGGCACGCATTTTGTGTTGTGTCATGTCAGGTGAGCAGAGCACTAAAAGGAGGCGTGAGCACTTTTTGAGCGAGACACCGTTTTGGTGAAGGCTGCAGCTGTCATGGAGAAACACGTTTACTCCCACTGTGCCGTGAGTGGGCAGAAAACAGCAGAAATTAAAATGGGCTCTGGCTGAGAGCGAGGGATTTTACCAGACTCGGTCTACTGGAACAAACATAATCTTTAGCTGACGTGGCAGATGAGTGTTTTCTGATATTTACCGAACTGAGGTGCCTTTTAAAATGCTGTTTAGAGTTTATCGGCTCATTCTGTGTGGGGAGTGTGTAAAAAGAAGCAGCTGTGCGATCAGTTGATCTGACTGTCAGGCTGAAATCAGCTGAAAGTTAACTTTCAGATATGTTTCTGTTTTATTTCAAAACATACCTCATCAAAAAACACACATTCCCCTCAAGGAGATGTTCCCCGGTGGAGGGGGCCGGCGGAGGAGCGGAGCGTGAAGTCGCTGCCGTAGCTGTGGAGTGCCTTTGCTGCTGTTGTTGGCCAAGGCGGTCCCTCCAGCAGCCGGAGGGGCGGGAGGAGGACTGTGATGTCACCAGATGGTGTACAGTCTCTGAGACCTCCTCGGACCTCTGCGATTCCTAAAGGATGGTCCTGAAGTTGGCCCCGAACAGCGTCTCTGGGGTGATGGAGCCTTCCAGCATGTCTCTCTGTAGCCTCTCAGACAAAGATGGTGAGAGGAGGAGCCAGGTGGTCCTCTGGATCATGGTCAACCAGGAGGCGATGCGGGACAGGCAGACCACAGAAGTGGCACACATGTTGACAAGATGACGTCAGCGGCTTTACAGTGAGAGCTCTTTGTCTCCTCGAGCAGTTCTGCTTTCTCCAGCCTCTTTGAGATGCTGTAGGCCAGCAGGTTGACGTTGTTGTTCGCCACGGCTGCCTGGAATGAGCACTGGTGAGCTTGCTTGGAGAGCTTTGTCACCACCTCGTCATGCTTCCCTGGAAGGACAGGTTGCTGGTCCATGCTGGAAGCTCTTGCCCCAAGTGCCTCCGCCAGTCTTGGCTCCAGGGGGGAAACCGAGGGAAAAAAAACTCTGATCGGTAAACCCCTCCACTCTAGAAATGGAGGCAAAGGTGGAGAAGGGTGTCTTCAGCTTGCCGAGCCCAGCTGCAGCCTCGTTCCATTGTCACATGTCACAGTTGGACAGTGGGGCCAGATAGGTTCAGGGCAACGAGCTGGTGCAGAGCCAAATCTTCCCGCCAGATCATTCGATCGGGGCAGAGGGAGGCGAGGGACGAAAAGTCCCTTTTGTGTCAGCAGCCTCTTGGATTATGTCGGACAGCTCCGAGAGGAGGGCGCCGACAGCTGGGAGCAGTGTGGTCACTGATGTGGGAAGACCCGAGGTGGCTGAGCATTTGCTCGACCGCTCTTCTTCCGTCACTACACTCTCCAGGAGGGAAGGGGCAGTGAGGCTGTTGCCAACATCGCCTTTCTCGAAGGAATCATTCTCACTGCACGACTCTGCATCTAAGAAAGGTGGGGGTGTCGTTCCGCACGTAATGTCCTGCCATGGAAAAGCACTCAGCAGAGCTGCTGCCCGCATCGCCTTTTTGAGGGAATCATCCGATTCATCGCAAGGAAAATACATTAGAAAAGGTGATGGCGTCGTCCAGCGAGTAGCAGCCCACCATGGAAAAACACTCAGTGGAGCTGCTGCCAACATTGCCTTTTTTGAGGGAATCATCTGATTCACCACAACGAGAACATGTTAGAAAAGGTGATGGCATCATCCAGCGGGTAGCGGCCCGCCACGGAAAAACACCCCTCGGCACTTACCTTGAACAAGGCTGCTCGTCTCTGCTTCTCCTTGAGGAGGAAGAGCTCACAGTGATGGCAGGAGGTCAGCGTGGTGGAGACCCAGGCATCCTTCGCAAAAGTTGTGCCGGTCAAAGCTGGGCATCTTTTCCTTCTTCGTTCTTCTGACAGTACTTGCTAGCTGGCTGAAGAAAAAATGGGAGCCGATTGCCCAGTCTCACCGTAATTTATATGGACCTGGGGTGGGGCTCACACAGCCAGTGGGCGCGGATTAAAGTTGCCAGTGCTGCGATGCGCCCGAAGGGATAAACCCACTGGCTATAGCCTTAAAGGGCGAAGCCTATACGAAATAGAACTACTGTATTTTCCACCCTATAAGTCACAGTTTTTTGCATAATTTACATGCCCTGCGACTTATAGGCCGAAGCGACATATTTATTGATTTTTTTCCCCATATTTATAAACCAATTTTTGGCTGAGATATGACAATTTTCATTCATTCTGACTGATAAAAAAATTGACCAGTACCATTTCCAGCCACTTGATAGAAGCAGAGTAGTAGTAAGAGTACGGCATGCTGTTGTATCATGTAATAGGTAAACGTAGCTATAATGACAAATTCAAAAGAGTTCAAGACAAAAACAACTGGACTTTATGTATTATACTTTATACTTTTTGTTTTGTTCTTGCACTTTTTTGAATTTACCTTGTCCTGGATGACTGAGAATCTTCACCAGCTATTAATGATAAAAATAGCTTGCCATAGACTCCCCACCTTCATTCTGCTCGCTGCTTGGATCGACCGTCAAACCAGCTGCACCACCCCGGCGAAATGCAGCTAATTTGACCATTAAAGTGCATTTATTAAGCAAACTTTAGACTGAGACACACCTTTGTTATAATTTCGAGCAAACAAACAATTGTTTAGGTGCATTTCTGGTTAAATTTCTCAGAAACGAGCAATGTTCCTCTTCCTTTTTTCTTCTCTCTGCACGCTCCCGGAGCAACAAGGCAGCGAATAAAGCTGATTTGACCGTTAAAATCCTTTTATTAAGCAAACGTTAGACTGAGACACACCTTTGCTATAATTTTGAGCAAATAAATAATTGTTTAGGTGCTTTATTGTTACATTTTTAAGAAACTAGCAGAGATCCTCCTTCCTGATTTCCTCCCTCTGCGTGCTCCCGGAGAACCGAGGCAGCAAAACTATTTTTGAAATGCAGCGGATTTGACTATTAAAGGGCATTTATTAAGCAAACGTTAAATTGAGACACACATTTACTATAATTTCGAGCATACAAATAATTATTTTTAGGTGTTTATCTTGTTAAATTTGCCCAACAACTCGTTGCTTGCGTTTACTTCTGCCTATCGGATTTTGAAATATAGCTGATTTGACTATCAAATTGCATTTATTAAGCAAACGTTAGACTAAGATACACATTTATGATAATTTCAAGCAAACAAGTTGTTTTTAAGTGTTAATCTTGTTAAATTCTTGTTACAATCCTCCCGTGCACGCTCCCGTGGCTGCCATTTGGCAGTCCATCAATTTTTGGCACAACACCGGTCCACATTTCCGGGTTGTCAGCTGTGACGCGTCACAAACGGGATGTGTCAGCCTTGACGCAGAATAGATGCGACAAATATGGCAAAGCGACATATTTATGAAATTTTCCACTTTATTAGACAAATATGGACTGATGAAACTTACAGGGCCGAGCAACGTGTACGGCGGAAAATACAGTAATCAGTCCAACATTTTTCAGTCAGGTCATCTGGACAGTTTATTTTATTTTTTTTTTGTGCTGAAACTTTTGCCTTCAATCCAGAAGGCTTCATCAGTCAAGGAGACACACAACAAAACTGATTCTTCCCCCAACAGCTTACTCCAAAGTGGAACAAACCAGTTCTGCTTGTGATAAGATGGTCTATTTGGTAAGCCCCCTCCTCCATTGCCGGCTCTCTTCCTTGTTGACAGTCTTGTCAAACTGGTTGAAAACAACAAAGTCCATGCTCAATAATCCAGGTATATAATGCAACATTTTTCAGTCAGGTCATCTGGACAGTTTCTTTTTTTTTTTTTCTTCCTTGGATTATATACCTGGATTATTGAGCATGGAATTTGTTGTTTTCAACGGTAATCGGTGTTTTTAAATCACATTCATACACCAATGGGACACACATCGGAGGCAATGAGGGGTTCAGTGTCTTGTTCAGGGACACTTCGGCATGTGATTGCTCGTGGAATTGAACCCCCAACTCTTGCATTGGAGGATGACTGTTCCTAAAAATGTGTGAAAAATAAATGAGTTAAAGCCATTTAAATATAACTTTGGTGGCCATATTGAGTTGTTTATTTGTATTCAGTATTTGTTGGGCATTGCCCTCAGCTATCACCACACCAAATTTCAGTGGCTGATTTATAGTATTTTTCCATTTTAGCTCAGGTGGCCATCTTGGATTTTAAATTTGCATTAGGAATGTATAATAACTTGCTCTCAGCTACGATCATGCCAAATTTCAGCTCAATATCTCAAAAAATGACTGAGTTATAGTCAATTTTTTGTGTTCTGAGGTAGCTGTGGCAGCCATTTTGAACCAAAATGGCCCCAAAAGTTAATCAGTGTTTGTTCAGCAACATCTTCCTTTTAGTTCATGTGACCTCACTGTGGCACTTAGAGGCTGTGAAGAGTTCTGTCAGTGTTGTTCAATGAGAAAAATTAGTTTGTTTACAAATTACGTCACCATGGTAACTCAAAACATCAAAAGTAATATCTAAAAAAGTTAAATCTGGTCCTCTGGACATTAAAAAAAAAACAAAACAAAGCAAATCAACAAAAAATGTAGAAACGTTTCGTCTCTCATCCAAGAGACTTCCTCAGTCTGAGGTGCTGTATTCAGCTCAGTCTCTTAAATAGCACCTTCTCAGAGTGGATCAACCAGTTTTGCTGCTGACAACCAAAACCAGCTGATCACATGATCAAGAAGGACCATCAGCCTAACAATGGATCATTAGCACACTGATGGCTGTTTACT
>NC_056499.1:53323969-53341367 GCF_014905685.2 Nematolebias whitei | reverse complement strand
GATGGTTTGAGAGAGGAGTAAAGGAGGCCATCTTTGTGAAAAGAAATTGTCCATCGTTAAACAGGGGTGGAGGCCTCCGGGTTCAACTGTCCCCCTCTTACAATGCTGTGATTGCTAGTATCACTCAGCCCTCTGTGAACAGTAAACAGCCATCAGTGTGCAAATGATCCATTGTTAGGCTGATGGTCCTTCTTGAGCATGTGATCAGCTGGTTTTGGTTGTCAGCAGCGGAACTGGTTGATCCACTCTGAGAAGGTGCTATTTAAGAGCCTGAGCTGAATACAGCTCCTCAGACTGAGGAAGTCTCTCGGATGAGAGACGAAACGTTTCTACATTTTTTGTTGATTTGCTTTGTTGTTGTTTTTTTTTTTTGAATGTCCAGAGGACCAGACTTAACTTTTTTAGATTTTTCTACCTGGATTATTGAGCATGCATCAGGATATCAAAAGTAATAGCACACATCACATCATGGTGCTGAGCCGGTCATTTTGACGCAATGCGGTTTGGGCCACATTAAAGTTGATAGAAGCGTAAGATCCTTTTCAGGTGGATAATAACAGGTGCCTGCCTTCAGGCAGTCCCCAATAAAAGCAGATCTAAAAGTTTCTCCACCGGTTGCGTAAAAGCTGTAAGAGCTTTGAAAAAAATCAGACTTTCCTCTTTTTTAATATTTAACTGCTTTAAAGTGAAATGTTCAGCATTTTCAGGGCCATCTGACTCAGCGTGTTGTTCTACTGGAAGCAATGAGTCTGTGGCTCTGTTTACTCTGGGTGCAGTCTATTTAAAGCTGCACGGGTATTTATGTCGGATGTATACAGCGTGGAGGAGCCGGCGGGGCCCAAGCTGCCTCTGCGGTTCTGTCTCACTCATTTTGGGCTCAAGGAGTTTGTAAAAAAAACCCAGATCAGGTCAGGTTGTTGGCTTGATGAGAACAGAGCGAAGTCTGGATGGAGTGAGCCCGCAGCATCAATACGCAGTTTACTGTATTACAGGAAAAACACGACAAATTCATCACATGATGACTGCTCCCATCAAAACCCTGTTCCCAGTCTGTTGCTGTTTTCTGTCAACTTTCATTCAAACATCTGACCACTTAAGATGAGCATACGTGAGAAGTTTAGTTGTTTTCATTCACTGCTGCAGATGTGAACATCTGGAATGAGGCTCAGTTAAAGCTTCCTCTCAACCATCATGTTACCATGATGCTGTGATGAGATGAACCATGCTCACAATATGTTTAGGATGGTTCTCAGCTACTACCACGTCAAATATTAGTTCAGTATCTATAAAATTCACTGTCTTAAAGCCTTTTTTTTAGCGGACAGCCATCTTGAAGTGGGTTAGTCAGTTCTAAACTTAACCAGTTGTCACCCTGGAGCTTAAATCCTGAACTCCAAACCACCTCCCGTCAGGGAAAACTCAAGGCAAATCTATGAGCTCCTTGATCTTTTTACAGTTACTAATGTGCACACGTAAAACTGGGCTCCAAATACTTTCACAGCTGTCTTTTGCATCTGCTTTTTTACTGGCTGTTGTAAACAAACATAGCTGTGAATGAGTTTAATGTGTGTTTTACGATGTGTGCACGGCATGTGATGTTGCTGGGAGTCTAACTGACATCAGAGCAGCTAAAACAGAGTGAGATATGAACATTGTTTACACTAAATGTATTTAATGAACCAGAAGTAGGAATGAAACAATCTGGACCACAATGCATTGCAGAATATTGACTCTGAGCACCTTAGTTACTGTAAGGTCAGTTTGTGGTGAAGGAGAGCTCAGGGTTCTCAGATCGGTCCTATAGGAGCTGAAACTGCACTGTGTGTGTGTGTGTGTGTGTGTGTGTGTGTGTGTGTGTGTGAGAACGTGTGCCTGCTTCCTTTCTTTACTTTCTGCATGCAGTCAGACGTGAGCGGCGCTTATGTAAGACAAGCAGCGAGTAAAAGAGATGCAGACAGAGCCGAAGCGGATCAGAGTCCAAACTGAGCCCAGCATGCAGGATTTATCAAAGTGGACTTTAAACTGCTCAGTTACTGATCAACCTGCAGCGCTGCATGGCAACCGAAGTAACCTCTGACCTCTCTGACCCTGGACCATAAGGGAACCACCACGATGCAGAAAGCTGCTGCAGAAGTTAAGAACCAGTGCTTCCTGCTGGAACCATCAGCACTCTAAGCTCCTAACTCTTTCCTCCTAGAGCTCTGGTCCAACTGATCAGAGATCGGTTCCAGAACCGTCTGCAGTCAGCCGTTGGTTCTGGTCTTTGCTGAACTCCACCCATCTCCTAACAGTTGTGTGAAAGTGTCCCATCAGGTGAGCAGCTCTGGGTCTGGACTCACATGGTCTCTTGTTGAGATGCACAGAGTCCCTCTACAAAACTCCACACTCAGCATTTTATTTATTCATCTGCTCCAATATTCAAAAAGTAAAGTTTTTGTTGCTCAGATGTTGAAGAAGTGGCCTCTTGCTGAGCTGCGACTTGTTTCTGAGCAGCATTCATGAAGAAACTCCTGAACGTTTCACGACATTGGCGGGCTCTCACTTTCCTTGTGTGAGTCACAGAAGTGAGAGTTTAGACCACACTCCATAACAGATGTGCTCTCATCATAACCAAATAAAGAGTCGCGGCTCAAACTCATCTGCATTTTGTCTCCAATCTGTCTCAGGAGCTCTGGACCTGGGACAGAAACCCTCATAGACTAAGGGTGCATTCACACCAGCCCTGTTTAGTCCGCTTTAATCGAACTCTAGCTCGTTTTCCTAGGAAGTCCGGTTGGTTTGGGGAGGTGCGAACGAGCCATCGAACTCTGTCACGGAACAAAAAGGCGAACTCTGGCCCGGGCTAAAACCTAGGTCTCGGTCCGGTAGAGGAAAACTCCAGCGCTGTTCGAGTACAGTGTGAATGTAAACAGACTGGGCCCCGCTCCACAAGCAAGAAGTGGAGTACAGTGCAGGGCAAACAAACTTGCATTTCTCTTACCTCATATGGAGCAGTCAGCTGCCTTGTGTGAAAAACAATATTCTCCATGGTCTTCTGCCTCATCTTCTGCTCATGCTGAGTCTATTGTTGAAAAATGACAAAATATAACTCCTAAAACTGCTAAAACTTGATGCCACTCCGTTTTTGTTTTTATTTCCAGAAGAAGAAGAAGAAGAAGTGTCTTCAGAGATTTTTGTGTCGTTTCTTTCAGTAGTTCTTGGTGCTGCGCCACCACAGGCGAGTGGGGGAACAAGTTGGTTCGAACAGGTTGACTCGACTGCACAGTGCAGTGTGAATGCAAATGCACCAGTTCAAATGTAAACAAAATGTTATGAATATTGGTCCCCAACCGAACCGAGTCTACCGGACTATCAGGTCAGGTGTGAAAACAACCTAAAGTCCAGACCTAAAAGACTCACTGATCATAAACAAGAATGATAAAAAAACTGATCCAAATCTGCCCATCATTATTTATAAAGTGAACTCCAGCAGATTAAATCATAAATGAGGGGGCAGCTAACTCTAGTGCCCCCCCCCTCCCCTCACCCCATATGTTGGGTTGTCCCAGAATATCCAGTCCAACTCAGGAGGACAAACTGAGTGCTGACCTTAAAGTGATAACCTGGTGATTTAAAGTGATGTTCTGCCAAATAGCTATCAATACCTTATCGGCTGTGACATCAGCCATAAACAGTGGAGTTTGAGGAAAGTAGGCAAAGGTCTGCGTTACAGCATGGTGCTGATTTAACCAGCAGGCGTCTGAGTTGGGTTTGTGTTCTGAAGCAGCTGGGACACAGAGTACTGATGAGCAGTAGAGATGGGTTCTGACTTCAACAGAGATCAAACCGGTACTTCAGAATCAAAGGAACAAAATCTAAATCAGCGACTCCTTGTGAAATTTGAGCTGGACTTACAAACATCATTTTACAAACACCATCAAGTGTTATAAATGAATATAATATGAATGTTTGAAACAGCATAAAATAACTGCATGAGTTAGGATTCCAACATGAATGAGACCCACCTCTCCAACAGGTTGACACAAACGGGTAAAATTGAAGGCATGAAGTGTTTTACAGAAGGAGGTACCATAGAAGAAGAAATGAAGGTGTCATAACGCGGGGAACCCAGATTTGTACGAGACCAGAAAGGACAAAATGCGGTTAGAAAAAGATAAGTGTTTTATTATATACAGTGTTATTTACAAGTGGTCCTCTCTTCGGAAGATCCTGGGGAAAAGAGTTGGTTCAGTGAAGGTCCACTGGCTTGTACGTAGAGAGTGAATGCTAGTATTTCTCTTACAGATGGAAGCATCGGTGCTAAGCACGGATGGACAGGTGAACTGGCGTGTGGCTGGGAGGCGAGGCACAGAGATCAGGAACCAGAGACAACGGGGATTACAGGACAGGACAGGACTCGAGGAAGCAGGATGACTGCGGGCACAAGAATAGAAGGTAAGTAACACTTTGTCAATCACAATGAATTACAGGCCAAAAGCATCTATACCACAAAGGGTACAATGCTCCAGCGACGAGTCACACTGGACTGCAGGCTTAAATAGTAGAGGATCCTCTTAGGTGGATGGATGACAGCTGGTGGTAATCAGCGGCCATCTTGGAGGAGGAGCTGCAGGCAGTGGGACTCTTACAGTACCCCCCCCCCCCTCAAGAGTCGCCCCCAGGCGACCTGAGGCGTTTCTCGGGGTGAGCACTGAAGAACGCCGTGATGAGACTTGGGTCTAAGATAAAAGACCGAGGGATCCACGATCTTTCCTCAGGTCCGTAACCCTCCCAGTCCACTAGGTATTGGAAACCTTGCCCTCTGCGTCGCACGTCCAGAATGGTCCTGACGCTGAAGGCTGGATGATTATCAATTAACCGGGCGGGTGGAGGAAGGTCGGCCGGAGGGCACAAGGGATTCACAGAAACAGGTTTAATCTGAGAGACGTGGAAGGTTGGATGGATCTTCATAGAGCTGGGGAGTTGAAGACGTACGGCAGAGGGATTTATGATTTTAATTATGGGAAATGGACCGATGAACCGGGGTGCCAACTTCCTGGGTGTATCTTTGAGGTGGATGTCCCTGGTAGAAAGCCACACCTCTTGACCCACCTGGTAAGAAGGAGCTGGAGCACGGTGACGATCAGCAAACTTCTTGTTTTGGGCTGCCGTCCGTGTAAGTGCTGTTTTAGCCTGACGCCAGACTCGTCGACATCGGTGAAAATGGTGTTGAACCGATGGAACGGAAACGTCAGTCTCTTGGCTGGGGAACAATCTAGGGATATAGCCAAGGGAGGCCTCGAAAGGGGACATACCTGTGGCTGAAGACGTATGGTATTTGTGGGCATACTCCACGCACACCAGGTGCTGGCTCCAGGCCGAGGGGTTTCTTTTGACGATGCAACAAAGAGTGGTCTCCAGTTCCTGATTGCAGCGCTCAGCCTGGCCATTAGATTGCAGATGGTACCCTGATGTGAGACTGGAGGATGCCCCAAAAGTTTTGCAGAAGGCTCGCCAGACCTGGGAAACAAATTGTGGACCACAGTCCGAGACCACATCAGAGGGTATACCATGAATTCTGAAGACGTGCTGAATCAACAATTGGGCGGTCTCAAATGCAGATGGCAGCTTAAACAGGGGAACAAAATGAGTCGCTTTGGAAATTCTGTCGATGATAGTTAAAATGGCGGTGTTTCCTTCGCTGGGGAGAAGACCCGTGATGAAGTCCATCGAGATGTGAGACCAGGGACGGCTAGGAGTGGGTAGAGGTTGTAGCAGGCCGGCAGGAGGTTGGTTCCCGGTCTTATTGCGTGCCCAGGTGGGACAGGCTGCTACGAACCCTTTCACATCTTTGGCGAGGGTGGGCCACCAGAAATGTCTCTTAGTAAGAGAGAGCATGCGAAAAGTACCAGGGTGACAGGAAAACTTGTGGGTGTGTATCCAATTCAGTACCTTGGCCCTCATAACAGAGGGGACGAAGAGGGTCCTGGTAGGCCCGGTACCAGGGTCAGGTTCATCCTTTTGAGCCTCTCGTACCTCCTTCTCAATGTCCCATGTGAGGACTCTCACAACACAAGCCGAGGGGATGATGTTCTCGTCAATCTCCGGATTGTCTGGGGATGAAAACTGCTGGGAGAGGGCATCAGGTTTAACATTCTTAGAACCGGGTATGAAGGTTAGAATATAGTTGAAGCAGTTAAAAAACAAAGACCAGCGTGCTTGTCTGAGAGTCAGTCTCTTTGCGTCCCTGAGGTATGTAAGATTCTTATGGTCAGTCCATATAAGAAAAGGGGTTATCGTGCCTTCCAGCCAGTGACGCCACTCTTCTAACACCAACTTAACGGCCAGAAGTTCTCGATTTCCCACTTCATAGTTCTTCTCTGCAGGGGACAAACGTTTAGAGAAGAATGCACAAGGATGGACCTTATTATCTTCAGGAGACCTTTGAGAGAGAACGGCTCCTACTCCTGAGTCCGAAGCATCAACCTCCAAGATAAACTGACGCTTGGGATCGGGGTAACACAAAACTGGTGGAGAGGAAAATAGTTCCTTAAACTTTTTTAAAGCGGCGTCAGTCTCAGGGTTCCATTTAAAAGTCCTATTGGTAGAAGTAAGTTGAGAGAGAGGAGAAGCGATTCGGCTGTAGTTCTTGATGAAACGTCTATAGAAGTTGTCGAAACCTAGGAAACGCTGAAGCTGTTTCCTAGTCTCGGGCACTGGCCATTCTACCACAGCCTTAGTCTTTTCTGGGTCAGTTCTATGACACCCCCCTTCAAATACGAAGCCCAAAAATGATACCGAGGAGGTGTGGAACTCACATTTTTCCCCTTTGACAAACAGTTGGTTCTCATAGAGTCTTTGGAGTACGGTTCTAACCCTTCTTATGTGTTCATCCTTATCTCTCGAGTAGATAAGGATGTCATCCAAGTACACAAAGACGAAGTCACCGATGAAACCTCTGAGCATGTCGTTGACCAGAGCTTGAAAAACAGCAGGGGCGTTGGTCAAGCCAAACGGCATGACTAAATACTCAAAATGTCCAAGCGGAGTTCTAAAAGCAGTTTTCCACTCATCACCCTCCTTAATACGAACTAAGTGGTATGCATTTCTGAGATCTAGTTTGGTAAAAATGGTGGCAGAATGTAACTGTTCGTGAATGGAGTCGATGAGAGGGAGAGAGTACTTATTTTTAACAGTGATATTATTGAGACCCCGGTAATCGATCCATGGACGGAGGGTTCCGTCCTTCTTGGGAACAAAAAAGAAACCTGCTCCCACAGGAGAGGTAGAGGGGCGAATGATGCCAGAAGCAAGAGACTTTTCAATATATTTCTTCATGGACTCTCTTTCAGGTCCGGAGAGTTTGTACAATCGACTGGAAGGTAAAGGTGACCCAGGAAGTAGTTCGATTGCACAATCATAAGGACGATGAGGAGGAAGTGAAAGAGCTCGTTGTTTCCTGAACACTGGGGCGATATCATGATAAACAGGGGGAATCACAGAAATGTCAGTCACCTCGTGAGGAGTACTTTCAGGAGGATGATTGGTGATGGCAGAGCGTAAACAATGTTTCAAACAGTTATCACTCCATCTTTCATTTCTTCCCAGCTTCCAATTAAAGTGTAGGTTATGCTCTTGGAGCCATGGGTAACCCAAAATTAGTTGAGTGTCAGGAGATTCAAATATAAAAAAATCTATTAACTCATGATGATTTCCAGAAGTTATCAGATGTAACTGAGTAGTCTTACAATGGGTCTGTGTCAAGGTCTTACCCGTAACACCAGTAATAGGAATGGAAGGAATTTCTAGGGTGGGCAAGGATAGTTTTTTAACAAGATTAAAACTGATTAAATTTTGTTCTGCACCAGAATCAATAAGAGCAGACACAGGGAGGCGATCGTGATTTATTTGAATAATGGTAGGAAACATTAATCTACGTGTGGGAGAGAATTCAGAAGTGCCCACCAATAACTCTCTCTTTACTGGCAGACATTCTCGTTTCCCCGAAATGGACAGTTTAATAAGAAATGGCCGGACCTGCCACAGTATATGCATAGTCTTGAGTCCATGCGTCTCTGTCTCTCTTCGGGAGTTAAATGAGTACGTCCAATCTGCATAGGTTCAGACTCTGGCAGAATGGGTAATTTTTTGACAGGAGATGAAGGCGAGCGAAGTGGACCAGAAACGAGCTGATCTTGGTTATTGTAGTTCATAGGAGGGTGTTTGACAGCGTGGCGCTCACCTGATGACGTGAAACCGTAAGTGGAGTGATTGTGGGTAGTGTAGTCCCGCTCCCTCCTACGTTCCCGGAAGCGTTCGTCAATGGAGATTGCTAACTCAATCAGTTCATCAAAACCCTCTGGCTCGTCTCTTGTGGCGATTTGATCCTTGATGGGGTCAGAAAGAGAATTCAGGAAGGTACCTTGTAGCGCCATGTCATTCCATCCTGTTTGGGCAATGATGATGCGGAAGTCAAGAGCATACTCCGCCACTGGACGCCGGTTCTGACGTAAACCAAGGAGTCGTTTTATGGCGTTGGGTCTCTGCAGAGGATGGTCGAAGATTCAGCGAAACTCTTTCAACAAGGTATCAAATGATAAAAAAATCCAAGTCATGAAACTGTAAAAAGGAACTTACCCACTGGAGTGCATCACCCTTCAGCTGGTTGGTAAAATAAGTGATTTTGGCGATGTCTGTGGAGTCCCTTGAAGGCGAGCTTAATTTGCAAAAGAAAACCTCCACACAAACTAGGGTCTCCGGAGAAATATTCTGAGGGCTTTGTGATTACCTGTTGGGTAGTGGCAAGGTCTTTGGGTTCTGTTCTGGGAGAATTGGGCTCGGGAGAAGTTGTAGGAGCTGAAGGAGGAGAAGAAGGCGAGAGTTGCTGATTAAGAGAAAAAAACATACCTCCCAGTTCTCTCATATTGGTCTGTACTTCTTGTTGTTGTTTTAAAACTTGTTGAAGCATTAGTTCGAGTTGGTCGATGCGTTCCATCTGGGAAGGGGAGGTAGCTTGTTCACTTCTGGTCTCGTTCTGGGCCTGTTTTGGCTGGAGTATTTCTGTCATAACATGGGGAACCCAGATTTGTACGAGACCAGAAAGGACAAAATGCGGTTAGAAAAAATAAGTGTTTTATTATATACAGTGTTATTTAGAGGTTAGAGAGGTGGGCCTGTGATCCAAAGATCGCCGGTTCACACCCCGGCCCCGACAACATCAAAATTGTGGGTGGGGTAGGTGAAACACCCACACTTGCCCCCACCCTCATTCGCCCCACTCTGGGCCCATGAGCAAGGCCCTTAACCCCACCATGTGCTCCCTAAACAGGTCTCTCTTGAAAATGAGTTCTCGTGGCTCATTGAGACTACCTGTATAAATAAAGGCTAAATGAAAAAAAAAAAAAATTTACAAGTGGTCCTCTCTTCGGAAGATCCTGGGGAAAAGAGTTGGTTCAGTGAAGGTCCACTGGCAGGATTGTACGTAGAGAATGAATGCTAGTATTTCTCTTACAGATGGAAGCGTCGGTGCTAAGCACGGATGGACAGGTGAACTGGCGTGTGGCTGGGAGACGAGGCACAGAGATCAGGAACCAGAGACAACGGGGATTCCAGGACAGGACAGGACTCGAGGAAGCAGGATGACTGCGGGCACAAGAATAGAAGGTAAGTAACACTTTGTCAATCACAATGAATTACAGGCCAAAAGCATCTATACCAAAAAGGGTACAATGCTCCAGCGACGAGTCACACTGGACTGCAGGCTTAAATAGTAGAGGATCCTCTTAGGTGGATGGATGACAGCTGGTGGTAATCAGCGGCCATCTTGGAGGAGGAGCTGCAGGCAGTGGGACTCTTACAGAAGGAGGGAATACTCCTACAGGACAGGGCTGAAGAGTTCTTCCAGACTCAATTCAGTCCACTTTATTTACACCAAATCAATTCAAAAGAGAAGTCATCTCTGTGCAAAACAAAGAGAAAGTCCAGTTCATAAATCCAATTCAGATCCAGATTCAAACCTGATTAAAGTCAGTTTCATTCCTAACATTCATAAGCAGAACATTCTGAAAATTGTAAAGCATTTTTTATGTTTGTGTAGATTCTCAGTCGTCAAAAACACAACAAAAAATCAGAAAAAGAAAAAAGAAGGGGTCTTCTGCAATGAAAAACATTTCTCTTCCCATTGGGGGGAATTTCTGGTTTATACATCTGTTTAGGCATAAACATTCATAAACAGATATTTTAATACTTTGTTGCCTGCTTTGTCCCCATCTTGCTTATGATTGGCTCTTCTACTTCCTCAGGCGGCTGAGACGAGCTGGTCTGGGAAGTTCAGTCCTCACCTCCTTCTACAGGTGTGCAGTGGAGAGCATCCTGTGCTCCAGCATCAACATGTGGCATGGAGGCTGCACAGCTGCAGAAAGAAAAGCTTTGCAGAGATTGGTGAAGGCTGCACAGAAGACTGTTGGATTCAGCCTCCCCACCATCTCAGACATCTACACCACCAGACACAGGAAGAGGACCACCTGCATCAAGAAGGACCCCACTCACCCAGCGCACACACTTTTTGCCCCACTCCCCTCAGGCAGGAGGTTAAGGAGCATTAAGTGTAGAACCACTAGACTGAGGAACAGCTTCTACCCTGAGGCTGTTAGACTCATGAATCTCTAACCAGAATAATCACTGTAATGCCACTTTAATTGGTGATATAAGACTTATCTGTGCTGCTGATCTCATGCTGTGGATTATCTCATGCTGCTGATTATCCCACGCTTCTGTAGTCATTCATACTCATCTGCTCGCCACAGACTCATGTTCGGGCTGCTGTTGTTCCTTCATATTGTTTAACATTATTATTGTTTAGCATATATCTTAGATATTTCAGCATACCATTTAGAGTTGTTTAGCATTTATCTTAGTATATATCTTAGGTCCCAATTGACTATTCTTTTTATATCGTGATGCATGCTCAATAATCCAGGTAGAAAAATCTAAAAAAGTTAAATCTGGTCCTCTGGACATTCAAAAAACAAAACAAAGCAAATCAACAAAAAAATGTAGAAACGTTTCGTCTCTCATCCGAGAGACTTCCTCGGTCTGAGGAGCTGTATTCAGCTCAGTCTCTTAAATAGCATATTCTTTTTATACTTTATATTTTGTTATTTTTAAAAATAACCGGGACCCTGTGTACATAACTAGATCCACCTCATGTACCACATGTTGGAAATGACAATAAATTTGACTTGAACTTGATAAACCTGTCCTGTTTTACAAACAACAGATAAGGTACAGACAACAATAAACAACAATAAAATGCAAATAAAATAAAAAATAAAAATAGTGTTATAAACAATAAAATCAAGTTGCCTTATAAACAAGGTAAAATACTAAAAACAAGAAAATATTTGCATTGATTTTTTTTTTTCAATGACCTTATCAATTGTTTAAAATCCCATAAAGAGCTCAAAATAGACAGCTTCAGATCTTGTTGCAAGGTGTTCCAGGTTACGGGAGCAGAGTAAGAGAAGGCCTTTTTGCCAAGTTCAGTCTGCACTGAGGGAACGCTGCAGGTAATGACCTGAGAGTGACGCTGTACTTGCACTGATGAAGTGACATGTAGGAGGACACATAAGAAGGCAGCAGACCAAGGAATGATTTATAGATGAAGATGTACCAGTGTGAGAGTCTACGGGTCGATAATGATGACCAACTGACCAGTGATTGCAGTGTTGGATATGGTAGTTACAGCCAGTTATGAACCTTAGCGCATCATGGAAGACAACATCCAACATCTGCAAGGAGCTGGCAGGATGTAAATAATGTCATCATCAGCTTTCTGTTTGAAAACAACATCCCTTTGGTTTTATCAGCATTTAGCACCAGTTTGAGACGAAACAAATCTGTCTGGATGATGTCAAATGCAGACTGTAGAAACTGGAAAACCTTATGAACTGTTTTAACTTGACAATCAACAACAATTGTATCATTGGCATAGAGATGTACGGAGGCATCAGGAATTTTCTTATCTACATTACTTATATAAATTGTAAAAAGAGTGCGCCCTAAGACTTAGCCTTGTGGTACACCATTATTGACAGTGGAAGAAGTATCATTGTGTTGAAAACATTGCCTTCGACTTGAGAGGTAATTAGAAAATATAGTGTGATAATGTGTTCTGAGAAACCAATATCTGAGAGCTTGTGGCATAAGATGTCATGATCTACAGCAGGGCTATTCAACTGGCGGCCCATGGGCCATTTCCAGCCCCAAATGACTTAAATCTGGCCCACTTCATTTTTATTTTTTTATGGTTCTGGGTTTGGGTTCCATTGATTGCATTTATGATTCAATGCAATAAAATAAATAAATTAAAAAGGTAATGAAGGATCTTTGTAAAACTTGGTTTATTTACAAAATGACTTTAATCGCTGGATGTCCGGCCCCTGAGCTGTTGGGACAGTATTATGTTGTATAGATAGATAAAAAATGTATGCCACTGGTTTTGCTATAATTTGTGCAGATAAGGAGGGCGGTCATCAGGGCCGGCAGACTTTTTTAGAATCCAGAACTTTTAACAGTTTAATAACCTCACTGACAGAGAACAGCGTAAATGAGAAGACATGGTTTACTGAGGTTTGATTTGTAGAAGAAGTTTGACTTGGAAAAGTACCGGTAGATGATTTTTCCATTAGTATCTGTGTCAAACAAGAAGATGAAGGCAACAAAATGTCTGTTAAAACAGTTTAGCTCATGAAGAGTAGAGCGAGTAAAGACAGCCGCAGAGTGAGGAGATGTGGTCAGTTTGTCCTCCTGTCTAAGCAGGACTAAAGAATAACACAAGGTGCAAGGTTCTTTGTCATTCGCATCACAGGTTGTACATGAGGTGGAATGAAATTGTGTACTGAAGGTCCCAGTTACATCCAAAAACAGAATAAATATAGAGTATTAAAAAAGAAACAGTATACAAGGATCTAAGAAATACACTAAACAATAATAATGTAAAATACTGTAATACAGTGTGTTAAACAGCAGCCTGAACATGAGTCTGGAACTCAGGAAACCC
This sequence comes from Nematolebias whitei, assembly GCF_014905685.2. Classification (NCBI taxonomy): domain Eukaryota; kingdom Metazoa; phylum Chordata; class Actinopteri; order Cyprinodontiformes; family Rivulidae; genus Nematolebias; species Nematolebias whitei. Next base: position 53,328,328 of record NC_056499.1, on the reverse strand, counting down.
AAGACAGCCCTAACTATAGGATTTATCAACAAAGAAAGGTCTTAAATGTAGACAAGGTGTCAACCCCACCAACAGAAATGTCAACAGTTTTGCACTTATTTTGTCAAACTACATTGTAACTCTCTGATAGCCCGGGTACACAGACACTGCAGGCGCAGTTTGGTGTGAGTTGTTCCCAGGACGAGAGAGACGGATCATTCAGCAGCCTCAGAACCATCAGAATATAACTAATTAATGCTAGGAGCTCGGAGAACTGAAGCGAAACAGACTTCAAATGTAGACAAGTTAACAGTGCCTTATTTTACAGTGTTAACACCACAATTTATTCACCTTTATTTAACCAGACAAATCCCATTGAGATCACAGATCTCTTTTGCAAGGGAAGCCTTGGCATGAAGGCAGCCTAACATGCACGCTTTTGTTCTGTGGGAGGAAACTGGAGTACCTGGAGAAAACCCATGCAAGCACGAGAAGAACATGCAACTCTACACAAAAGACCCCAGGTCCAACTGGGAATTTAACCCAGGACCTTCTTGCTGTGAGGCAACAGTGGGCATGTTTACATGGACATAAGTAACCGGATCAAATGGCCGGTCGGAATAAAAGTGTGTCACGTAAACACTCCGTTCGGGTTATTTTTTGTGTATTCGGCGCGATCCGTTATAATTTCTGATCAGAACGAAACGGGTGGTTTACGCAGATCCGTAACCCGATCGGTGCGCATGTAAACGCTTGATCTGTTCGTTTTTATCTGATGGTGAAAAACTGACCTGACTGCGCATGTGCGACTTTGCCATTTCCGCCTGGCTAACGCTAATAATATTAGCATGTCAGGGAAGTAAAACTGGTCGGTGAGCGACACAACATTTCTACTAGAAACTTTGAAAGAGCTCAAAATGATTTATATTACCTGTAGCTCAGTCAGGGAGTGCAATAACGTCTCCACCATCATTAAAACCTGTTGCGGGTCCATTTTGGGTGCTCAGGTTTGTTTACGTTCACCCGGAAGTAGAACTTCTTCTTCGGTGGTTTTTTAAAGGAGAGTTTACCACTCTGCGCATGTCAGTACTGCTGTTCAGAACAAAGCCCGCTGCATGTAAACACTCATCATGAACAGATTGTGCCCATGTAAACAATACATTTGAATTATTCAAACAGAGCACATTTCAATCCGGTCAAAGAATTCTGCGCATGTAAACATAGCTAGTGCTAACCACTGAACAGTCGTGATGCCACAATGTACAAGGGAGGCTCAGGAACCCTGAGGAGCAAGGAGAGATGTCAGGTTGGTGGAGCTCAAATAATGTGGAGTAAAATAACTTCTCTCCTTACAGTTGGCGTCACAGATGCCAACTGTACGAAGCCTCACTTGGACGAAGTGAGGAAGTGGATCCAAAGGGGTTCCAGCACATAGTGGTGGGGGGTGAATGAGGAGAGTCACAGGTGAGGCAGGCAAGTGGTTGTAAGGTGGTTGATACAGCTGAGGAGGTCCAAACGGAGTCCAGGGGTTTACTCTGAGAAATCAAGGGTCTGATGGAACACAAGTGTCAAGGCTGAAACATGGAGAGAGCACAAGGTAAGTTTTATTAACGCAGTTAATGACATGTAGAGGTTGGAAACACAAATACTGGTAGGCAGGTAATGCTCCAGCGGGGAATCAAGCTCTTCTACAGCCATGTGTACTCCTGGCACTCATCAGGGGAATGGGTCAAAAGTATGGCTGATTGGACGTCGTCTTGAAACTTCAGAAGCTGCAGAAGAACCAAACTCCCACAATAACGACCTAACTGTGCACCACACACACAGTTACACACAGCTACCCAACACTGTCTAATTCAATTCAGTGTATTTATATATCACGAAGTCACAACAGAAGTTGTCTCGGGCACTGAACAAAAACATTCACATGCGTTAACGCCAATGTGTAAAAGTTAACTATGTAAGGAAGCAGCAGATTGAATTAAATCTTCACTTCGTCACAGTCTCCATCCTTGTTGGGTTCAGAAAACAGCAACAAATTAAACAAATGATGAATTCTTTTTTTTTTAAGAGAGAAGAAAGAAGAATAATTAAATAAGAGAAATAGATAAAACGAGAGACCACCACGACAAAACAACATGCACAGCACAATGCCACCCACAATATCACCATGAAACATTCGACATTGCACAAGGAATCATCTAGCTTCCACCACTACCCAACCTAGCGTGCATCTGTCACAGCACCTGAATCCAAACACCCGCGCAAGCACGCCTGCCACCACCAGATTTCTCCAAAAGAATGCCCAATAGTGGACGCGGGGGCCCACAGACCCATCCCCCCAGGACACAATGGCAACATAGGGAGGACCGGAGCCACAGACACACAGCGGCCCACAGGCCCGGAGCCCCAGGAGTCTCCCAACAGGGAGAACCGCACCCCCCCAGAGAGGAGCAGAGGAAAGAACCGGGTGACCCCAGCCACCACAATGCAGAGCCTCCAGGAAGCTGCAGCGACGAGCCCACAGGTCCGGCCGGCGACCCATGCCCCCCCAAGTAGATCCGGCCATGGACACCGAGCCCCAAGCCCCGAGGCCATACCACCCCCCGGCAGAGCCCCGACAGAGCCAGGGCACCCAGGCCCCACCAGGCAGCAACCAGGGCAGACCGACGTGCACCCCACCACCCAGCCCAGACACCGAGAGCCACCAATGCACCGGCGGCAAGGGGGTCCCCCGCCAAAGGGGGGCACGACCGGGGGGGAGTGGGCCCCACACCAAATGTGGGGCCCAAATTGATCCAAGAGAGGGGTACCACCAAAAACCCAACCTGAGCAACCAACAGGCACACACAGATAGCATGCACCATCTACCTGACAGCGACCACAGGCCGGCCCCAGCCCAAAGGGCAGAGCAGCAGGGAGCCGCAGCTGAGGAGGGCCGGCCCCCACATCAAGAGCCCCGCACCATAGGCCCGGAGACGCCCCAGCACGCCACCTATGCACCCCCCCCCCCCCACACACACAGCACCCCCACCGCAAATGCCACACAGGAAGACCAGCCAGTGCCCCGATGAGGCGAAGCCACACCCCCAACCGCCGCCCTACACCACCAATGACCACATGTTCACTACCATAGCCGACCCCCCGCCGAAAAACGGCAGCCACCCCGGTCAAAGTGCCGGCCATCGCAACCAGGAACCTAGATTAAAAGAATTGGAACAGCCCAGGAGGAACCGAAGCACCGGCCCCATCACTGACCGCCCCCAAGGCCCAAAGCCCACCCACAGCCCAGACCCCAACAATGTGCCCCCCTCCCCCTCCATCCCAGACCCTTAGTGTCACACGGAGAAAGGAGGTGTTTGTGAAAAAAAAAAATAATAAAATAACTAAATAAATAAAAAAAATAAAAATAATCTATATATGTATAAATAAATTATGAACAGACCCACTTCCTCCTCCTCCCACTTGAATATGGTGTTGATGCATGTTGTTATACAGTGCGTTTAAAATGGGGGGATGAGGTGGCGATCGGCACAGACCCACCTCTTGCCCAGAGAGCAGGCGGTGCCCGTTCACCCCTCATCTCCGCCCCGAACCCTAAATGTCTACATCCTACATATGAGAGTGGGCACAGGTTCGGGGAGGTGGAAATGGTAGTACATCCCACCACCTAAGTGCGATCATGTGCCCACTCCAGATCCTATATATGCATGTGTCGTGAGAGTGTCATAAGTGAGTGTCTAGGTTGAATATTAAAATTAGGGCCCAGGACCCCACCAGCCACGGAGATGGATGATTCTCCCTGTAGCTCAGTAGTGCACCTGAACCCCAAAACCCTGTTTGAGTGGTGGTGTGGTGGAGTGGGCGGAGGAGGACGTCGGGATGGGGAGGTGAACTGAGGTGGCAATGCCCCCCCAGGGGACCAGCTCCCCCACTGACCCCAATAGGCACCCCCACTCTCCGAGATCCACCAGGGGACAGAGGGTCTAACAGAGATACCAGGAGGAGGTGGCAGCCGCACCACCAGGGATCAAGGCCACGGACCGGCACATAGCCCCCGAGGACCAACCAGAACCAGGGCCAGCAACCCAGACCCATCCCGAAACCGTCCAGACACCCCAACCCGATTCCCAGCCCAACACCCAGCCCCCCAACCAGAGAGGCCACCAAACCCCAACTGGGATAATCAGCCAGGAGTGCCCAAACAGTCACAGATAGAGCACCACAGCGACCAAGAGCGCCCCCCCACCCCAAAAAAGCAAAAGACCAGTCCACCCATAACAACACCCACAGCGAGAGTGCCCTATGCAAGTGTGGGCACACACCCAGCGAGCCCAGACTCCCCCGGTCCCACAGCACAGAGCCCCCCACACGAGAGCC
>NC_056499.1:53312820-53318969 GCF_014905685.2 Nematolebias whitei | reverse complement strand
TACATACCTACATACAACACAAATATACATACATACATACACACACAAATATACATACATACATACACACACAAATATACATACATACACACATATACACATACATACATACATATACACACATACACATACAAATACCCACACATACATACATATACATATATACACATAGATAAAGAAAGAAAGAAAAAAAAAAAAAGAGAGAACTCATTGTTGGACCGAACCTGGCCCATCCGTGGACCTGACCTGGCCCACGGGTCATATGTTGAACAGCCCTGCTTTAAACCAAGCTGTTGTTCCTTTTAATAAAGCCATGGAGTGATGTCTCGTTCCCTGAACAGCTGACCGTTAACATAAAGTTTATCTACTGCCACTGTAGCCCTGGCGCCCTCAGACATGAATTTTTTCCTAATTGGAAATAAAACTCGCCTCCGATCGAGTATTTCTTTAGGAAACTGATCATTAACGCTGAAATCTTTTCCACGCAGCTCTCTGCCCTGACTTCTCACCTGCTCTTTCTGTTTATAGTGCTCAAATTTAGCTATAATTGGGCGAGGTCGCTTGTTATCGGGCCTCTTACCTCCGAGCCGGTGAACACGATGGAAAGTGAACTTTTTTACGGTCTCACTTGGGAGTTTCAGCTCACGTTGGATAAACTCACGGATCGTCGCTTCTGCGTCCTCCTCTCCTCGTTCAGGGATCCCAGAGAAGACAAGATTATCCTGCATACTCCGAGCTTGAAGGTCCAGGATGGACTCTTTCATTTTCCTGTTTTCTCCGGATATCTGCGTCATCCTCTCTGTGAGATCTTTAACGTCTCCCCTCAGAGATTGGTTTTCTGCAGCTAGCGACGCCACCTGAGCTTGGCTGAACTCCAGAGATTCCCTCAACGCTTGGAATTCTTTGTGGAGAGCTTCAACGAGAGCCAGTCGGGCATCTAAACTTGATAACTTTTTGTCGATGGACTCCAGAACATCGGTGAAGCTTTTCTCAGGAGACGTGGACGCGCCGCTTTAGCTCTCCGAACGCGTGCGCTTGGATGTTGGAGTAGCGGTGGGCGCGGTGTTCTGAGATTTACCCATCACTATATTCTCAAAGCACGCGTCCAGGTAGCTCTCAAGACTGTCCAACGTCTCCTCGTCCAGTTTGTTTTATTGAAACAAAAAAGCACAGGTTAGTAATAACAAAAAATTTATGAAAAATATTAATATATTCGATTGTTTTACCTGAGTTTAATTTATTTTAATTTAATTTGTTTGGTTTACCTGAATTTTGTCATTTACTTACGCTGCACAGCTCCTACGTGATCTCAGCCGCTCATCACCAGGTGACACCAATCAGGAAATGATTGAATTCTAAAGTGTAGAGGTTTAAAATGAGCTGACGTAGTGTTCCTTCACTCTAAGGTATATTTCTGATATAAAACTTTGTTGTGAATGAGACCATAATTACATATCTGTGTTTGTTTTTCTTTCTGTGAGCAAATTACCTTAGACAGCAGAGAATATATTTTAATGAAACTCAAAGTATTTGTTGGTCGTATATCTACATGGGATGATGTCCAGCACCTTGTTGTCTGAAGACTTTCAGGTGGGTTGTGTGGTGGAAGGACACATCGCCTTCAATCATTAACAATGCTCACACAAAAAGACCTAACCAAGAAAAATACAAACTGCACACAGAAGGTTAGCGCAGTCAACCGGGGGTCAAAGGTCAGCGAGGGACTGACAACTCCTCAATTGCTAGTCAACCTTTCTTCCTCCTGAGCCACAGCCGCCTGACACCAAAGGCAAAAGGGCAATCATGTTTTACTCTTTGTCTATGTGTGTTTGTCTGTCTGTTAGCGCAACATCTTGTGAGAGATTTGCCAGATTTTAATGTCACAAATGGAAATTTACAACCATTTGACTAATGGAGTCAACCTGATCCAAGATCGAAGACGGACCCCACACTAAAGCAACTTCAGACAACATTCTACAACTACTGTACAACAAATTCTATAACTCTGCCAGTTTTACAGCTGAGCTCAACTCTGGCGTAGTAGCTGAGTATCATTTCCAAAACATACTCTGAGTGCTTCATGTTGCTCAACAGTTTATTTATCCTAAAATTTGGTATTAATTGTTGGATTAATCTTGTTTGTCTGTTAGCGAAATAACTCACAAACTTAAATTTTTTTTAATAAACCTTTCAGAAAGTAACCACTGGGTGTGCATCTACAACTGGTTAACTTTTAGAATCACCACAATTCATGCTAACCACACCTAATCAATCTTAGAAAACAAAATGGTTCTGTCAGTTTTACAGGTTGGAGTGGTAAAACTGAGAGTTATACTCAACACGTTCTACATGAGCCAACACTGTCAGGACATTTATAATTTTGGTCACTTATTGTTAACTCTATTATCCCCCCCCCCCCCCCCCCGTGATTATGTTTTTTGTTCTGTAGATTAGGATCCTGGTGTTTAGTTCTGCTTCCCTCACCTGTTCCCAGTCTGTAATCAGTTCCGTTGCATCATCACCTCCTTCTAGAACTACTCAAGGTGGCTGCATGTTGGAGTAACTCTGTTACATCCATCCATCCATTATCTTTTACCCGCTTCTTCCATTTTGGGTCACGGGATTCGCCGGTGCCCATGTCCGGCAATCACTATGCGAGGGGTGGGGTACACCCTGGACAGGTCGCAAGTCCATCACAGGGCCACACAGAGACAAACTAGACAAACAACCACTCACTCTCTCACTCACACCTAGGGATAATTTAAAGTTACCAATCAGCCTAGCATTCATGTTTTTGATCTGTGGGAGGAAATTGGAAAACCTGGAGAAACCCCACACATGCACGGAGAGAACATACAAACTCCACCCAGAAAGGCCCCTGGGACTGGGATTTGAGCCGGGGACCTGCTCGCTGAGAGGCAGCAGCTCTACCAGTTGTGCCATTGTGCTGCCTCTGTTACATTCATTATGGGATATTTCTTTTGAAAACTTTAATTCCTCTTTTTCTGGATTTAAATAGCCTTTTTGATTATTATTTCCTCTGGTGTCGGATGCTGTGCAGATGGAAGGATTTTTACTGTTTGTTTTTTTTTCTTTTGGACATTTGTTTTGATGTGTAACCATGCCAACAAAGTTTTTTTTTTTTTTTTTACAAATGGTTAAAATCTCAAAAGCCCATATAATACCACAACTACAGCCCCACATCCTAAATGAGTTAAAAAGAAGGCGCCGTGGATGTATCTCCATCTACCTGGTAGTGGTGCTTGAGTGCCTGACTGCCGAGATCCTGGAGCTGGCGGGAAGCGAAGCTCGTGACAACAAGAAGACTAGCATTATCCCCGACACCTGCAGCTTTTTTTTTTCATTCATTCAACCTTTATTTAAACAGATAAGTCACATTGAGCCTTAAAGACTCATTTACAAGTGAGACCTGTTTGAACAGACAATAAAAGTGATAAACTGGACATATGTAGGAATTGGAGGTGAAAAAATTCCTATCAGACTTTGTTTCCTGCCTGAGAAGAAAAAAACTCTAATATTAAAAAACACCTCGCACAAACAAGCACATATTTACGTAGACATTCTGCAGAGGGGGGAGGTGAGAGCAGTGAGAATGATCATAGACGCTCTTGAGGGTATTGTAAGAGTTCTGATAAAGATGGAACAATCAGTCAATGTCCTCAGGCGAGATCCATAAACATTCTCAAGGTATGTCGAGGACTGGCCAAGAATAACGGCTATGAGAATCCAAGAGTCCTGAAATGAGGACACAAAGTTTATTCAGCTTGTTTCATCTGGTTATCAGTTGGAAATTCCTTAGGGAGGGGTGGTGAGCGTCAGATCACATGTTTTCCAGGTGAATTCAGATAAGATGACCTTCAAGGCCAGCCAAGGGAGCCAAATTCCAAAAAACACACAGTTGTTTTGGGGACAGGCAGAACTTAATGACATCTACCTTGAGTCTATGTTTGTTCACTCGGTTCCGAAATGTCCAAATTATATGGCCACACCGATGGAACGTGACTGAGTAAAATCCCCAAGATCTGATCCATTCTGCCCAAAGCATTTGAGTCTGGGTATTCGAGACACGAACCAAGCCATCATAAAGGCAAGCAGCGTGATCGGGTCCAAATTTGTTGCAGATGACTTCCTTGATTGTAGATAAAACCAGCAACCAGACAAATCCAAAAATCAGGAACCAGTTATCATAAACCCAATTAAATATGCGTCCTTAAAATCCACAAATGGCAGCAGAGATAGATGCATCATCAAGTCTTCCAAGTCGATGAGATATCCAGATGCATGCATGCCAACAGGGCAAATCGGCTCGCCTAAAGCCTGCCTTCTCTTCGAAGAAATGTTGTAAATTGAGTTGAGGGACCAACTGATCAAAACAAGTCCATAATTATGGTTCGGAAGATATGCAACAGAGGCTCAGAAGCAGTTTCACAGGCAGTCAGAGCAGCAAAGCAAAGCGGAGAAGGAGAGGAGAAGCATCCGATCTCGGCAAGAGCAAGTGGTGAAGCTGGCTGTCTGCAATGACGAGGAGCTCAACAAACTGCTGGGAGGAGTGGCCATCGCTCAAGGAGGAGTTCTGCCTGACATTTGGGCGGTCCTGCTGCCCAGGATGACGAGAGGCCTGCCGTGTCTAGGTGGACAGATCGGCATCTGCGGCCATATTCTTCAGATCTGCTGTAAGACAGACCGCTACAAGAGATTCTTCCTGCCCACAGCCATCAGCATTTAGAACTAGGGATGGGGCCGATCCGGTATCAGTATCGGCCTACGATACCAGCATAATTTACGTATTGGATTTTTCCAATCCAACCTGCAGAGATTTCCGATCCATGATGCATGTCTGTGTCTGTTGAAACATCTCGTGATTCCCTGCCAGCTGCTCTGCATGTTGGCTTCAAACTATGGAATGGATTTCCTGAACGGAGGCGTGTCTCATGAACCTAGAGTTATAAGACCCGCCTCACATTCAGGAAATCCATTTCATAGTTTGCAGCCAGTTACAACATGAGGGCTGAGTTAGCAGCACTGTGGCTAACAGCTAACCAACTTTTCATCGAAACATGTCCGCTGTGTGGAAGTATTTTACACTAGAATCACCACAAAACGTTGGTTACGTACTGTAACCCCAGATTCTATAAGTGTAGCCCTTTAAGGCTGTCGCTTGGTGGGTTTATCCCATTATGCGTAGCATTTGCACTGAAAAATTTAGTCCACGCCCACCTGCTGTGTGGGCCCTACCCTGTCCGTATAAATTACGTTAAGAGCGGGAAATCGGCTCCCAAAATAGCTTTTTCTTCAGCCATTTAGGAGCCAGTGAGGCCCGACGCTTGAAGGGCTACGCTTATACTCATAAAATCTGGGGTTACAGTACGTAACCAACGTTCTATTTCGTATAAGCTTTGCCCTTTAAGGCTGTCGCTTGGTGGGTTAAGGGCGAAGCAGATGTGGTCCTCGCCTCACTGGGTCCATTCGAACACCGTATGAAGCAGGAGCTTGCCCAAAAAACGTCTTGTCACTCAGCTCCCCATGTGCGTAATTACGCATTGCGTAATCATGTGAGCCATGCACAGACGCATGTTGTGTAACTATGCGTTCATGGCTGAGCAGTATAGACAGATTAATAATAACAAATGACTGATTATTAATCAAATGAACTGATTGGTAACAATAGTCATGAACTGATTAGTGACAATAGAACCAAAATAACAGACACAACTTGTGACTGATAACACATCTCACACTGTGAAGCATGCAGACAGATGTGAGCTTAAACAGAGTTCCATGAAAACAACAATATTCATTCTGTTAGAGCACTAAGGACAGAATGTGTCATGGAACGGGCCGTCACATCATGTAGATAAGAGCGAATGAATGAGCAGGGTGTTGACCACGCGGCCGTAGTGCAAAAGTCCTACATTGTCATACCATCATGCAAGACAGTCGAAGATGCGATTCCCCTGGTCGAGTGCGCCCTGAGGTTGACAGGAGGCTCTAAAACTGATGCTCTGTAGGTTTCAGAAAGAGGCCTCACACAGCCAGTGTGACAAGCGCTGGGTGGATAACGGGCGACCTGCAGGTGCATCTCTATAATGCACAAACAAATGTTGAGTTTGGCGCATTACAGCCGTGTG
>NC_056499.1:53307113-53312720 GCF_014905685.2 Nematolebias whitei | reverse complement strand
GGGAAAAACCCTTCCAACGATATTGCTCTTGATTTAAAAGAGCTCGTGATGTTTTTAGGCATAAAGGCTGGGTTTGGTCTTAAATCAGCTGAGCTGCCCGTCAGCCTGAATTCTGAGACATGACGGAGCGACAGAGAGGGCAGATAAATCACTCACCCTCTTAGCGGATGTTAAAGCCAGCAGCAGGGCTGTTTTAAGAGACAAGAATTTAAGTGGAACCTGATCCAGAGGCTCAAATGGGGCTTTGATCAGGGCTCGCAGGACCAGCGTTAAATCCCACTGTGGAACAAGTGGGCGTGAAACAGGTCTGCGTCTCTGTACGCCTTTTAGAAACCGTTTCATCAGCGGGTGATTAAAAGCTGTTCTGTCTCCGAACCCTTCGTGGCAGGAAGAGATGGCTGCAGCGTACGTTTTAATCGTGCTGAAATGCCAACTCCCTATCCATCAGCTGTGTAGAAAAGATAGCACGCCGCCTAATGGGCATGAGGTGACCTCTACACCTTTCTCTGAACACCAGTGCTGAAAAACTGTCCACTTTGATATGTACAGCACTGTGGTAGATGCAGCACGTGAATCCTGGATTGTGCGCACTACCTCCTGTGGGAGACCCATCCTCTCTAAGCGGAACCGCTCAGTGGCCAGACCCACAAGTGCTGGCCTATTTCTAGGTAACTCCTGATCGCTCCTCCTGCCTGGAGGAGAACGTCCTCCCTCCATGGCAGTTTCCACGGGCGCCCCGACAGCAGGCGTTGTAGGGCTGAGAACCATGGTGTGTTCACGTGCTCGGGGGCCACCAGGAGAGCTGTCAATCCCTCCTCCTGAACTCAGTTCAGGAACCGTAAAATCAGAGGAGGTGGAGGAAACGTGTGCAGAAGCGTTTTGGGCCATGGGCTGTGGGCAAACGCATCCACCCCCAGTGGTGGTTCGTCTCGCGGTCTCAGGGAAAACCATAGTTGACACTGAGCATTCTCTCGTGTCGCAAACAGGTCCACAGCTGCTTTGCCAAATTTCTGTCACGTCTGAGTCATCAGGTCTGGAAGAAGAGTCCAGTCCCCGTGACGTGGGCCACCCCTAAACATCACATCTGCCCCTTTGTTCAGAAAACCGGGTATGTAAACTGCGCTGATGGAGAGCAGATTTTGGTGAGCCCAACACAGAAGCTTTCGCGCAATGTGTAACATCTGGGCTGAGCGCATACACCCCCTGCTGGTTTATGTACGCAGCATTCACCTTGTTGTCTGTGTGAATCAACACGTGTTGATTCTGTAGCACGGGAGCAAAGTGCTGAATCACATTCAGCACCGTGCGACACTCCAAAAACATTTATGTGGGCTGATGTGTGATGGGGCCACAGCGCCCCTACTGCTTGAGATAGGCATGTCCCCCCCACCCCCCCAGCCTGACAGTGACGCGTCCGTGAAGACTGACACGTGACGTGGGTCTGCTGACGGGGGCTCCCTCCGACAGAACCAGGGTGTTTCCCCAGTGTCGGAGGTCTGCCCTCACGGAGGGAGGAACAGTGATCATCCATCTCTTTGTTTTACTGGATCCACACGCAGATGCACAAACCACCTCTGGCGGCGTCTCATGTGTAATAAACCCAGCGGAACCACTGTATGAGCTGATGACATCATTCCTAACTGCTTCATGATGGAGACAGCTGTTACCACTCTGCCAGGTCTTACATGGCGGAGCTGGTCTTTTAAAGTGTCGATTTTCGTTTGTGATAAACGAGCCTTCATGGTGGTTGAATTTAACTCCACTCCCAGATAAACAATTGTCTGGGCCGGGAAAATCGAGCTTTTCTTCCAATTTATGGCGAAGCCCAGATTTGACAGGTGTGATGTCAACACCTGAGCCTGCATCACTGCTTCCTGTCTGGAGCGTGACCGCTGCAGCAGGTCGTCCAGGTAAAACAAAACTCTCATCCCTGCTCTGTGTAACGGATGCAGGGCTGTCTCCACACACTTTGAGAACGTACGAGGCGCAAGGGAATACCCGACCGGCAGCCTGTTGTACTGATACTTCATCCCCTGAAAGGAGAAAAACTCAAGAATTTTCTGTGTTTTGGGATGATCGGTATGCATTTTTCTGGATGTTGTTCAACAGCTGTCTGGTTGTCAACATGTGAAAACGGTCTGTCCATGATCGCCTTGTTGAAAGCTGACAGATCCAAAATCGGTCTCATCCCTCCGGTCCGTTTGGGAACCAGGAAGTAACGTGAGTAAAACCCTGTGTTTTTCTCTCCGTTGGGAACCCTGGAGATTACTTTTATCAGAAGCACTTGGACTTCTGCATTTATGGATGAGATTTGGTCTGGTGATGACAGGACCATCTCTATAACTCCTCCGAACGGAGGGGGTTGGGTTGCAAACTGTAACTTGTAACCATTTGCATAACACCCTGTCCATCCTTCTGACCGGCGAGCATGTTTTAGCCACTCTGCGTAACGTTCGTGGATTGAACGTGCGTTTAAGTGATGCGTCATGTTTTGTACGGATGTCACCAGTCCGCCCCTCAACCGCCGTCATGTGTCGCGGGAATGTTTTCCACGTGACCCAAGGCGAGGCTTCCTCGAAAAGGCTCTGAACGCGTCCGTGCGCTGCGTTCGGACCGCGGACCAACCTTCATGTACAGGTGGGCCGGTGTGTGCTGAGGCGAAGCGTGTGACAGCTGATGACGCCGTGGGGCTGCACGTTCGACGTTGCTGTGCGAATGTTGAGAGGCGGAGAGCATGACTTCATCTATGCCGTGCTGTTGGAGTGAAGGCTGCAAGCCCCGCGGGAGCACACGTTTTCTCTGGAGGGACGCGCACCGTTCTCGCTGGAGGGACACGCGTCATTCTCGCTGGAGGCGAGACTCGTCACCGGGTTTGTTCAGCTGTCTCATGCTTATGCTGCCGTGAGCTGCTGAGTGCTGAGATGCGGTGGGTGACGGCTGCCCGCGTCGCGGCCGCACGCGTTTGCTTCGGTGAGGCGTGTGTTGTTTTGCTGAAAAACAAGGACCTTCACCGGACCCGGCCTGCGGTCCCACATTAATACCGATGTGAGCCGGTGAGCGCCGGGGAGCTGTGTGTACACCATCATCAACGCAGCGCCGTTTGGATGGAGGCTGTTTGCATCGCACGAGTGCGCGTTTGACACCGCTTGGGTGAGGATCGTGCAGCTTGGGTTGACAAAGAGTTATTTCGCTTACCATCGTGTCGTGTGAGCGTCTCGTCATGTCTTGGAGCGACAGTGAGTTTAAAAAAACTTTATTTAAGGACACCGGCTCGTTATGTGTGGAGGATGTATGCGCAGCCACTGTGAGTTCATCCGAGCTTACAGACTGGCTAAAAACAGACACTTTGATCATTGAATGATGATTTATTTCAACTTTCGTGTCACTTTTACACACACCCTCCGCAGACCGTCATTTTTTAAATCTTCTCCCCCTTGAGCTCTGTGATTTGTTTGCCCAGAGCGCTGTCTGCAGGCAATCTCTGGGGAAAACGCTGAACTGCAGGTTGCCGGGATGAAGAGGGCTGGTCTCTGACGGGCGGGGCAGGTGGCGGAGCTGAGCGAGAGACGCCGCTGCGGCCGTGGAACTTTGTTGTTCTGCCTCTGCTCACAACGGTCTCTCCAGCAGGCCGGGGGGCGGGATGGGCCGCGCGGCTTGATGAGGTGGCGCAAAGCCTCTGACACCTCCTCCGACTGCTTCGAGTTTGCCAGCATGGCTTGAAGCTGCTCCCGAACAGCGCATCTGCCGTGACGGGGCCGTCCATCAGGTCTTTGTGCAGTTTCTCCGGCAGCGAGGGGGAGTGACGGAGCTAGGTGGATCGTTGAATCATCGTCATCCACGCTGCAATCCTGGACAGGCAAACCGTAGAAGAGGCACACATATTGAGGATGTCGTCGGCTGCCTTACAGAGGGAGCTCTTGGTCTCCTCAGGCAGGTCTGCGGCCTCCAGCCTCTTGGACATGCTAAATGCAAGCAGCGCCATGTTGTTGTTAGCTGCGGCTGCCTGAAAAGCACATTGATGGGCTCGATTGGAGAGCGTGGTCACCGTCTGGTCGTGCTTCCCAGGAGGGACGGAACGCTGCTCCAACCTGGACAGCTTCGCTCCGAAAGCTTCCGCGAGGCTTGGCTCAAGGGGGGTTACCGAGGGATAGCCCCGCTCGGTGAAGCCCTCCACTCTGGTGATGGGTGCGGACTGGAGACTGGCTCCCCCAATCTACCAGGAAAGAACCGTCTGTGGCCTCGCCCGTAGGACGTCCTGTTGGAACACGAGGCCATATGGATCAAGACGGTGAGCCGGAATGGAACCCAGTAAACAATCTTCCCGCGGATCATCCGAACTAGCGGGAAAGGCATGGGACGTAGAAAAAAGGGGTCCCTTCATGTCAGCCGCCTCCTGGGTTACGCCGGGCAACCCCTAAGAGCGCCGTCGGCCGGGAGCGGTGTGATCGCCGATGCGAAACGAGGTGGGATGGGGTGAGCATTCACTCAGCCCCCCTCCACCGGCACTACGCTCTCCAGGAAGGAATGAGCAGCGGGGTCTGCAACTGAGCGCGCCTGTCCCGGAGGAACCATTCAATTCGCTCCTAGGGTCAGCGATAAGAGGAAAATTACAAGATGGCGTTGTCCAGCGTGTAGTGACCTGTCACTGAGAAATATTCCTCGGCGCTTACCTTGAAATAAGACTGCTCGTCAGCTTCTCCTCGGGGAGGAGAACTCACCGGACGACCGAAGGTCGACTGCCGGGCCAAGCATCCTTAACAAAGGTTGGTCATCTACACAATTTTCCTTCTTTGTTCTTCTGACAGTGCTATTAGCTCGCTGAAGAAAAAATGGGAGCCGATTTCCCGCTCTTAACATAATTTATACGGACCGGGTAGGGCCCACACAGCAGGTGGGCGTGGACTAAATTTTTCAGTGCAAATGCTACGCATAATGGGATAAACCCACCAAGTGACAGCCTTAAAGGGCGAAGCTTATACGAAATAGAACAAGACAGCAACGTGTAATGTCTGCAGAGCCATAGCACCACATTAAACTGCAGTAAAGTTAGTTTTACAATGGACATTCAAGCTCCGTGGCTTCAGCAGTCTGCTCCTCTCGCTAAACCCGTAGGAAGCAGCCCGACCCCGGCCAGCTGTGCCCCATCTGCCCCGTTCAGTCGGCCCGTCTTGGAGGAGGGGCAGACTGAACACGGTTGACCAAAATCAGACTGCCTGCCCTGGACTGAACAAGAAAAACACACTGCTGAAGCCATGGAGCACAAATGTTTACTGAGAAGTTGCTAAACTTCATCGTAATTAAAGACCAACCGCTATCAGTTGTAGAAAACGGAGGATTTCACAGCTTGATTTGCAGCCAAGGTGTAATTTACCCTCCAGGAGATATTTATCAGTACAACAGTAGACAATCATAAAAAAAAACCATATGAATTAAAAATTACAAGAAAATTATATATAGTCAAGTCAAGTCAACTTTATTTATAGAGCACATTTAAAACAGAACCTGTTATCAAAATGCTTAACAACAACAACAACACCAATCAATGAGTAAAATTAAAGGGAGATAGATAGATAGATAGATAGATAGATAGATAGATAGATAGATAGA
>NC_056499.1:53300223-53307103 GCF_014905685.2 Nematolebias whitei | reverse complement strand
AGATAGATAGATAGATAGATAGATAGATAGATAGATAGATAGATAGATATACAATACACTAATAATAATAACTGAAGAATTAATAAAAAGCATTTAAAACATAGGGTCACAGATTAAAAAGAACACTAAATCAATTTACACTGTGTGAAATGCCTGCAAGAACAGATGTGTTTTAAAACAGGGGTTTGAAGTGAGGAAGGGAGGTGACCTGCCTGATGTTGGGGGGCCGGTTGTTCCAGAGTTTAGGGCCCATGACTGAAAAAGCCCGATCTCTTCTGAGCTTGAGTCTTGTTTTTGGAACAGCCAAAAGCAGCTGATCGGATGATCTCAGGGCCCGAGAGGGAACGTAAGGTTCCAGAAGCTCAGAGAGGTAAAGGGGTACAAGGCCATTTAGGTACTTGAAGGTCAACAGAATAATTTTAAAGACTATCCTTGTACGAACAGGGAGCCAGTGAAGGGAGGACAGAACTGGTGTAATATGTTCAGGCCTACGAGTTCCAGTTAAAAGCAGAGCAGCAGCATTCTGGACGAGCTGAAGACGTGAGATGGGAAAAGGGTTAAAAGGGAAAGAAGCAGATAAGAATTTTTTGTTTGTTCTATATATAGAACATACCCCCTGTATATATGTTATATATATATTTATATATATATATATATATATATATAAGAAAGAGAGAGAGAGAGAGAGAGAGAGAGAGAGAGAGAGAGAAGAAACAAAAACAGCTACATTATAAAGCGATGTAAAATACTAAAAACAGGAACATGGCTGTGTTGGTTTATGCCATGAACTTAGCAGACGTTTGACACCATTTAATATTTTTATTTAATTAATTTATTCATTCATTTAAAAGAGACAAAATAAACAAAACAAATTAATCAAAAAGTAAACATTGAATGAGTGCAGAAAGAAGAAAAAAAATTATATTTCCCCCTATTTAAAAATAATAATAATAATAATAATAACTTTAAACAAACAATCACTTAACGTAATCACTTTAATATCCACTTTAAAGCTAGGAATAAAAAAAAAAAACATGTTTTGTTTTAGCAGAATTTAATTCTAACTTTGAAACTTATCCAACATTAATAAAACTTACCTCAAGTTGCCTTTTTGGACATACATGCATGTATTTGTACAAATTGTACTTGAGAGGAGATTATTACAGCCTCATATAAAATCAATTATGATCATGATATCGGAACTGGATCGGTATTAGCCGATATCTAGATTTAAGTATCGGGATCGGATCAGAAGTTAAAAAAAGTGGATCGTGCATCCCTATCTAGAACAACTCTTTAATGCAACCAGGATGATGAGTTACAACCAGTGGTGGGATGTAACTAAGTACAAATACTTTGTTACTGTACTTAAGTACATTTTTCATGTATCTGTACTTTACTTAAGTAAAGTTAAATGTGTGTACTTTTACTCCACTACATTTTACATCAAGTATCTGTACTTTCGGCAGCACGGTGGCGCAACTGGTAGAGCTGCTGCCTCTCAGCTAGCAGGTCCTTGGTTCAAACCCCGGTCCAGGGGCCTTTCTGGGTGGAGTTTGCATGTTCTCTCCGTGCATGCGTGGGTTTTCTCCGGGTGCTCTGGTTTCCTCCCACAGACCAAAAACATGCATGTTAGGCTGACTGGTAACTCTAAATTGGCCCACCTTCAAGAAGAGCTGGGCCAATGACATATATTCTAGTATGTGTGTCACTGAGCTGGGTGCGCCCGCAGCACCGCTAACACACCCAAAATGTATTCCACTGCAAGTCAGCCAGAAGATATGCTCCACCCATGGCCTTATTGAAAGGTTATTGAAAGACTGTTCAGTAGAACAGGACAGATTCTCTCTCCCAAAAGAGCCAGATTGGACTCAAATATCTTTGAAAACCAACTTCTTCTGAACTTGAACAAGAAATTCTTGCTGCAATATTAAAATGTGTCAGTTCATGGGATGTTAGGAGACAAGACATGTCTCGACACTCGGGTCCAAGTTTTAAAAATGGTGTCAGGAAGTTAAAATATTGTTCACTAATGACCCATTACAAGGTTGAATAGACAGTATTTTAACTAGAGTTGATGACGAACTGGAGTTGAAATATCAGTGGAAATGATTGGAGCCTATCCCTTTGTTAGTTGTGTCTAATGTTCCTTTTGTTCAGGCAGATAACTTTTATTTAAATGTGTTTACTGCAGTTAAAATGACACATTGGTTTTGCTTTGTGTTAAATAAAAACTTTCAAATGTATAATCATTCCTCTTTCTTATTTTGATTAATGGCATTTAACTCTGCATGTCATCCCTGAAATTCTGACGCACAGAATCACAAGTCCAAGTGTGAACTGTGTCACAAAAACATTTATTATCTGCAGCATTGTTCATTAAAATGGCTCAACACTATTAATGTATTACAGAAAATATACATATGGTACGCAGACTTGAAGATATTGTAGACCATTGCATTAGGTAATACATTCAGCAAGTACTTTTACTTTTAATACTTTAAGTATTTTAAAAGCAAGTACTTATTTACTTTTACTTAAGTAAAAATGTTAATGTGGTACTTCTACTTTTACTAGAGTACATTTTTGTCAGTTTATTTGTACTTTTACTTAAGTACAGTGTTTGAGTACTTTCT
Source organism: Nematolebias whitei (assembly GCF_014905685.2). NCBI lineage: Eukaryota > Metazoa > Chordata > Actinopteri > Cyprinodontiformes > Rivulidae > Nematolebias > Nematolebias whitei. The sequence continues at coordinate 53,304,467 of NC_056499.1, read as the reverse complement.
CCACCACTGGTTACAACATTTAATTTACCTTTGGGATTAATAAAGTGTTTTTGAATTGAATTGAATTGAATTGAATCAGCTTAGCCCTTTATATCCAGGCTCTTTCAGTCTCCACTTCAGGGGCGTAATGTTGGGTTTCACTGCGTAAAACCAGTTCCTGCCTGTGATTTTTTTTTTTTTCCTTCCAAGTTCTCATAATGTTCATGGTTGTTTGTGCCACCACATAGTTTTGTCTTGTTTACTGTAATAAAATTAGTTTCATTTTTTAACTACTTGAGTTCAGACCTCCTATGACCATGACCTTTATAATGTCTTGCTTATCACATAAAATGGTTCAAAATGGCATTTAAAAAATTGAAATGTTTCAAAAGAGATTCTTACTGTAATACAACAAAGAGCTGAACAAAGAAAAAGACGTGATCTCACCTCTCTTTTCTAATCCCACTTCTTTCACATTTTATTGGAGAGTCAAATTCAGTAAAATAAATTCAGTAAACTTTGAGCCCTTTTCGGGCTGTCTGTGTGCGCCTGTTTATGTGTCAGGTTGGGTTTTGGGTGGTCACCTCTCTTGGATCATTTTGGGCCCCCCATTTAATGTGGGGTCTACTTCCCCCTGTTGCACTCCCTCTGGTGGTGGGCCACCCTGCCGCTGGTGCATTGGTGGCTCTCGGCATCTTGGGGTGGGTGCTTGGGTGTATCCTGCCCAGGTGGATGCTTGCTGGGGCCTGGATGCCCTAGCCCTGTCAGGCCTCTGTTGGGGGATGGTATGACATTGGGGCTCGGGGCTCGAGTCTCGGTGTCCATGGCTAGAGCTGCTCCAGAGCAGCTGGTTGCCAGTGGGACCTGTGGGCTTGTCGCTGCAGCCTCCTGTGGCATCTGCATTGTGGCTGCTGGGGGTCGCCCGGGGCTACCTTTTGCTTCTCTCGGGGGGTGGGGTACAGGGGGTTATGATTGTCCCTGTTGCGGAACTCTCGAGGCTCGGGGCTTGGGTGCCGCTGGGTGTCTGTGGCTCCGGTCTTCCCTGTGTCATCATTGTGTCGTGAGGGAACGGGTATGTGGGTCCCCACACCCACTATTGAACATTCTTATGGAGAAACCTTATAGTGACAATCATGCTCACACAGGTGTTTAGATTCAGGTGTTTATCAGATACACACTCAGTTGAGTTGTGGTGGCCACTAAATACATCTTGTATTACCATGTACAGTACACAATACTTTCTAATGATAATCATTATATATGCATATGTTGTTTGTTGTTGTGGTTTCTCGGTTTTGTCTTTTTTCTTTCCGTAGGTCTACAGGCAGACTTCAATGATGTTGATTTGTGTTCTCTTTTCTCCCTCTCTCTCTCTCCTCTATTCTTATCTGCTTCTTTCCCTTTTGACCCTTCTCCCACTTTTCTGCTTTGTTTTCTTGTTTATTTTTCATCCCCATGTCCATTACATCTGAAACAAACCCAAAGCAAATTCTAATAAAGTTTTTTTTTATATATATATCAAGTGGAGCATAATGACTAGTGTAGTGAACTAGGCCTCCGACCTCAACCTGTCTCTGAAGACCTTCAGGGGACAGGAACTGTTGTTTCATTGATTTGAATCCAGAAATACAAATTATCTCATCAAGAGACTATTTAATTGTATCCTGAATTAATCAATTGAAAGAACACTCTTCTTTTTTACATTATCATTACTATTTTAGAATATCTTGATAATCAAAGTGTGTTTAGTTCATACCATTTCTAAATGTTGAAGTGAACCACTCATTTAAATCAACTGTGAAACAGCATTAATGATTTTTAAACCTCATTAGACTTAGAGATCAAGTTAAATGTCTATTTACAAAGTAATTGTGCATTTTGATCTTCTGTCTGAATGAATGGCTTTAATGTCGGTCAGAAGTCAGGGATGTCGGTCAGAAGTCAGAAAGCAAGTTATGAGAACGAAGTGTCTTGTTTTTAAACCTAGCAGACAGTAAATAAGAAGCAACTGGCACCTGCTTCCTCTCACTTCTTCATAAACATTTCTCTGTCTGTACTAACAGTTCCTAAACATTCCTGCATCCTCTCTTGACTTTTAATAACCTCTTGACATCACTAGTACCACCCCCCTGCTAGTTGTTTCAACCAATCAGGAAGTACCAAGTACAGGAAGTGAGTGCCCTTCAAAAAGTCAACACTTCCTGGGACTATTCAGTCTTCCTGGAGTCTTCCTGCAGTTTTTCCTTCAGTCTTCCTTAAGTCTTACACCGGAGTCTTCCACTTCTGAGTGGAACTATGAAGTCTTCCAGCTGAACTGAGAAGCTGATGGAATGGGACCATGTACAAAGGGGTCCGTCCATCCCAGCGGAGTCACAGCGCTTCGCTGTGAACTCACCCGGGCGTAACGCCCTACAGCTTCTAAGGAAGCTTGTTCTGTTGAACAGAATACATCGACACGACTTCGAACGATGACCAGCCACCCTGACCGGAGACGCTGAAAGATAGCGTGCATAGGGACCTCTAGACCGGAGCTGATCCATCCATCTGCAAAAGTAAAGAGACGTCACGAGTTGTCACGCACTAAGTGGACCGGGGGTTTGAGCTGGTGTTGAAAGAAGAGTGCTAATTCTGGTCAACAAACATACATCTTCCTTCATCCATCTTCCTTTTATATCTATTCCTTCTCTTAAACTTTTCTATTTGCCAGTAATCTAGATGCCTTCAGAGGTGAATCAGCCTCAATCAGTAATGTTCTGTTGTCTGTTAGTAAAGCGTGCCAAGTTTTTATTAATCAGAAACAGATCAGCAAATCAATGTGTACATGTTTTGATGTTAAATTTTGATTCTGTTGAATAAATGACTGCATTTATTCTGATGGGTCAAAGATAAAATGGCGTCTCATGTCACTGATTAAACAATCCTCACAGTTATCTCGGTCACATGGCAGAAATTTAACTCGAAAAAGAAAGAATCCATTGTAATTAACAATTAATATTCTTTGTGCTTGAACTAGCTTTAAGAATAATTAATTAGTAGTGAAGCTAACAGCAAAGCTGTCCCTACATCACTACACTAGCCGTAATGCTCTGCTTGTGAAAGTAAATCTGTTGGGCCTCACCTTAACACTCAGACAATAATTCTGAGTGCCACAATGCTGGACAGGACATGGGGGAAAAACAAACAAACAAACAAAAAAAACAACCTTTAAGCCCTTTTGATGAACTGGAGATCTGTCCACGGTGTCCTTCATCTTTCACACAGTGAGAGCTGGAGACAGATGCCAGCTCTCTGCGATCCTGCGTAGAAAAGTCCACCCATCCATTTGTTTTAATTCACTTCACCTTTCTGGCTGGTGCCTTCTGTCTTCAGCAGTCACCGTGTGAAGGACAGTGGACACCTGGACAGGTCTCCAGTCCATCACATGGACACAAAAAGACTAAATGAAACAGTCACATTCTCACTCACACCCATGGACAGTTTAGAGTTAACAATGAGCCTAACTTTGTGTTTTAGAATTTTTTAAGGAAATTGGAGTACCCAGAAAAACCCACACAGTGAGAACCTGTAAACTCCACACAGAAAGGCCAGGAGGCAAACCTGTGATCGTGTCACTGTGAGTCGACAGCTCTAACCACAGCATGGATAGACGGATTGTTCAGTTGTTACAGAAAACCCAAACAGGTGTTGTTTTATAAAGCCAGATTGGGAATAGTAAATAAGTTTCTTTTGGCTGTTCCTTCTTCAGGTGTTGCCACAGCGAGTGAACTCACATGAAAGATATGGCAATTGTTTAACGCCAGATACTCTTACTAACTTAACCTGGGCTTGAACCAACAATTTTAGGATTACAAGACCATGGCACTGACCACCAAGCTACCACGGCCCCCATACCTCATCTGGAAGTGAGCACATCTTGTGCTGAAGACTAGAAGTCTGAGACGGTGCAGCATGAGGTAAAACAGGGACAAATGTAACATTTTTACCTGCTGTGTGTTGCTGTTCTCTGTGTATTTGGGTAATTGTGTTCTTATGTAAGACAGATAAGAGCTACGTAAGCCAGACGGACCGAGACACAGAACCTTCATCACATCCGACCTTCAGTTACAGAACCACTCTTCCTCCTCGCCTTGTCTCAGATCCCTGCTGGAGCTGTGGTTTCCTGCAGAGCGTCTGCAGGTGCTGATAACATCTTCTTCACCACTGGACTTCCTGAGACAGACACACACACACACACACACACACACACACACACACACACACACACA
>NC_056499.1:53297584-53299823 GCF_014905685.2 Nematolebias whitei | reverse complement strand
CAGACAGCGTCCCCACTAGCTCAGGAGCCAGGCAGAAGGAGAAATCCCACACAAGACAGGCTCTAGAGCAATGTGGATATCCTAACTGGGCCTTCTTGAAAGCAGAGAAGAAACCCAAACAGGACTCCAGTCAGCCAACAGGTGAAAAGGAGGAACCCAGACCCAGACCAGTGGTCATTCCATATGTTGAGGGAGTATCAGAGAAACTGAGACGTTTATTTTCTAAACATAACGTCCCAGTGGCTTTTAAACCCCAAAATACATTACGGCAAAGACTGGTTCATCCCAAAGATCCAGTCCCCCGGCACAAACAGAGTAATGTTGTGTATGCTGTTCAGTGTCAGGAGGGCTGTGGTCAGTCTTACATCGGGGAAACAAAACAGCCACTGGCCAAAAGGATGGCTCAGCACAGAAGATCAACATCATCAGGCCAGGACTCTGCGGTCTACACTCATCTCCAGGCCAGCGGTCACTCTTTCAGGGATAAAGATGTTCACATCCTGGATAGAGAGGAACGATGGTTTGAGAGAGGAGTAAAGGAGGCCATCTTTGTGAAAAGAAATCGTCCATCGTTAAACAGGGGTGGAGGCCTACGTGTTCAATTGTCCCCCTCTTACAATGCTGTGATTGCTAGTATCACTCAGCCCTTTGTGAATAGTAAACAGCCATCAGGGTGCTAATGATACATTGTTAGGCTGATGGCCCTTCTTGAGCATGTGATCAGCTGGTTTTGGTTGTCAGCAGCAAAACTGGTTGATCCACTCTGAGAAGGTGCTATTTAAGAGACTGAGCTGTATACAGCACCTCAGACTGAGGAAGTCTCTCGGATGAGAGACGAAACGTTTCTATATTTTTTTGCTTTGTTTTTTTTTTTAATGTCCAGAGGACCAGATTGAACTTTTTTGGATCCAGAGTTTGAGCTTTGTGTTGTAAGAAGAACAATGGTTTTCATAAAGGTGGGAGAGTGTTTCTTATTAGACCCATTAGAAAAAGTTCAGAAGAGAAAAACTAGCCAGACTGCAAAGAAATTAAGAACCTTGATAGATAAATATTGAATTTCTCAGTGCAGCCAGGCCGTGAATGGATTCTGTTTCTGTGGCCTCAGGATTCCATTTTGTCTCTTTGCAGATAATGTGGTCCTGTTGACGTCATCGTGCCGTGATCTTCAGTTCTCACTGGAGCGGTTCACAGCCGAGTGTGAAGCGGCTGGGACGAGAATCAGCACCTCCAGATCTGAGGCCATTGTCCTCAGTCAGAAAAGTGTGGATTGCTCTCTTCTGGTCGAGGGTGAAGTTCTGCTTCAAGTGGAGGAGTTCAAGTATCTTGGTGTTTTGTTCACAAGTGAGGGAAGAATGGAGCATGAGATTGACAAACGGATTGGTGCAGCATCTACAGTATTGTAGACTCTGTGCTGGTCCGTTGTGAAGAAGGAGCTGAGCTGTAAGGTAAAGCTCTCTAGTCAGTCTATGTTCCTACCCTCACCTATGGTCATAAACTCTGGATAGTGACTGAAAAAACGAGATTGTGGATACAGGCAGTTGAAACGAGTTTCCTCTGTAGGTTAGCTGGATCCTCCCTTAGAGACAGAGTAAATGGTAAATGGACTGTGCTTATATAGCACCTTTCTATCTTATTTCAAGATACTCAAAGCGCTTTGCACTACAATCTGTGAGAGTGAGAAGTTCAATTATCAGGACAGACTCAGAGTAGGACCGCTGCTCCTTCACATCGAGAGGAGCCAGTTGAGGTGGTTCGGGCATCTTGTAAGGATGCCCCCTGGGCGCTTCCCTAGGGAGGTGCTTTGGACATGTCCGATTGGGAGGAGACCTCGAGGAAGACCCAGGACACACTGAAGAGACTATAGCCCCTTTACAGCCGCACCTCTTCAGCCCGGTTCAGCTTGGTTTGGTACGGTTTTTAACGCTTTTCCACTATCATTTTTTCGTGGAACCGGTCCCTTTTTTGGTCCCTGCTTCTCTGGTGGGACCAAGCGAGCTGAGACGGCACCAAAACGTGACGTCAGAACACTGTCAGTCACTGATTGGTCAGGGGGAGGTTTACTGGATCTCTCAGAAACTTTTCACCCATCTCCCATTTGCAATTACTCTGAACTCAGAGCAGCGGCTGGATCTATTTTTAATATTTTAAAAACAGTAACGACAAAACCGTGGTCTAATGCTGAAGTGCAGGCATTTTTTTGTGCTTGGTGGCCGACGACAAAATTCAGAGCGAGCTAGAT
>NC_056499.1:53271724-53297484 GCF_014905685.2 Nematolebias whitei | reverse complement strand
ATCCACAGAGTTGATGTGGTCAGTAAAATGTTGGACAGACAGCGTCCCCACTAGCTCAGGAGCCAGGCAGAAGGAGAAATCCCATATAAATATATATGTACACACACACACACACACACACACAAAAAATTAGAATATCATGGAAAAGTTGTTTAACTTCCATAACTCCATTCAAAAAGATTCAGGGCCCACAATGTAAATGATTTCAAGGATTTATTTGTTTATTTTTACATAATTTGGGCTTCCAGTTCATGAAACCCACAAAAACAGGATTTCAAAAAATTAGAATATTGTGAAGACATTAGCTCACACTTCTCAGTTTTTGCAGAAAAAAAATTAGGATCATAACAAATCAATCAAAATATGTACTTTCAAAACAATATGTCAGTCTTCAATACTTGATTGGGAATCCCTTTGTCTTGATCAATGCCTCGATGCGACGTGGCATTGAGACAATCAGCCTGTGGCATTGACTGGGAGTTATGGAAGCCCAGATTTCATTGATGCTTCCTGTCAGCTCCTCTTTGTTGTTGGGTCTGGTGCCCCTCATTTTCCTCTTGAGAATACCCCATAGATTCTCAAAGGGATTTAGGTCTGGCGAGTAGGCTGGCCAGTCAAACACTGTGGCATGGGCATCAAACCAGGTTTTGGTGCATCTGGCGGCATGGGCAGGGGGCAGGTCCTGCTGGAAGATGAAATCTGCATCTCCATACAGATCCTCAGCAGAAGGAATCATGAAGTCCTCTAATACATTCTGATAGACTGTTGCAGTGATCTTGGATTTAAGAAAGCAGAGTTTACCAACACCTGCACTGGACATTGAACCCAAATCATGACTGACTGTGGATATTTCACACTGGACCTCAAGCAGTATGGGCTCTGTTCCTCACCCTTCTTCCTCCAAACCCTTGGACCTTGATTTCCGAAAGGCACATTTTACTTTCATCGGAAAAGAGGACCGAGGAACCCGAAAGTTGTTGCCCATCTCCCGATGCGTTTTAAATCGTTTAAATTGTGGGCCCTGAATTGATCATTTATTGAAGATTAACTTTTTGAATGAAATTATGGAAGTTAAACAACTTCTCCGTGATATTCTATTTTTTTTGGAAAGGGTCTGTATATATAGATAGATAGTTTAATTTGATCATTTTAATAATCTGTATCTTTTTTAATTTACCAGAAACTTCAAAATAAATTCTCACCTTGTAATGAAACCTGTTTCCAAAGTATTACAGCCACCAGCTGCTAAGGCGTGTGACGTCAATTTGAACCCTGCCCACTGTAACCAGTACTGAAAGGGGCTATGGAAACACAACGTGTACCAAACCTAGTTGAGATGAACCGAGCCAAACCAGGCTGAAGAGGAGCGGTAGAAATGGGACTTGTGTCTCTCGTTTGGCCTTGGAACACCTTGGAATCCTCCCAGAAGAACTGGAAGAGGTGGCTGTGGAAAGAGATGTCTGGACCTCCCTGCTCAAGATGCTGCCCCCACGACCCAATTTTGGAACAAGCGGACGATAATGGATGGATGGATGGAAGGAAACCTTGCCTCCAGTTAGGAATTGCTCTTAGTCTCCGCTCCTCAGTCTTGCCAGGCCCATCTACACCTGTTCTCAGTTGATCATTTGTCCAGGTGTCTCCACTCCAGACATCCACAGAAGTTGTTGTGTGGAGGGGGAATAGTGGTTTCAGATCAGTTTTTAAATGTGACGCTGGGCATCAGGTGCGACGTTAAGTGTGCCACCTGAATGTGTACCAGTCTGCACACCTGAAGTTTGGAAACATGAGGAGTCACACTGATTCCCAGAGAAACTCACCAAGCTGAAAGCCACCATGAGACCACCTCCTTCTCTTTGTTCCATGTTGTTTTTTATTTCTGACTTCAGTTCTGTTTGTTTGTACAGCACAAACCACACCGTCTGAACATCACATACATCCTGCAGCCATTTTTACTTTGTGGCGGCCCACCGGCTCCACACCATGACAGTGAAGGATGTATGGGTGAGTGTGTACACTTCCTGCATGCCTTTTTTTCTTTAGTTTTCTTAACATAAAACCAAAACGAAGGAGGTGGTGCAGCCAGAGCGGGCCCTGACTAATTCCTACGAGAGAATTGAGTTTCTGCTCCGCTGAGGCTGAAATGGTGTGTGACGGCCAAACAGGCAGCAGTTTCATTGTTCTGAGTTCTCAGAAAGAAAGAAAAAACATTTAGGATTCCAAATTCTTGGTCTGATAGTTGAATGTTTGTTGCTGCAGTGGAAAATGACAAGAGGCCTAAACAAACCCACAGTTGCTTCACATGCCACAGAAACCTCGCCTGGCTCTCAGCAAGAAGCCAGGTATCAGAAGAACAAAGCCAAGGCTTTCAGGCGGTTAGCGCCTGTAGCCAGGCGGATGGCTGGGCACTGTGGCAACAAAAGACCAAAACTGTTCCTGAGGCTTCAGAAAGCACCACAGAGTGTTATCAGTGTCTGGAAGGTGTGTGTTGACGTGAGGGCGAGTCCTGTGGAGGGATTAGTGGGCAGTCTACAGCTGGTGTTAGCCTCTTAACTTGTGTTACGCTTGTAATGTATGAGGTGATGGATGAGTGTGTGTGTTCGGATGGAAATGCACCTCCTCTGCTGTGGTCACATGATCGGGCAGGACAGCATCATTTAAATGTCCTGAATCAGCAGAAAGTGACGAGTCCTCAGCTGGGTTTGACATGATCGAGCAGCTCAGAGACCAGAGTTATTACAGCTTCTCTTCTCTGGAACAAAAACCTCAAGTAAGCTCCAAAAACCTGAATGAAAAAAAAAGTTGTTGTGTTGGTACCATCGGCATCTCAACAATTACAGTATATGTGATGGGGATGTGTCTCCCTCACAATTAAAATTTATTCATTTCGACCTCGCGCCCCTCGCATTTACCATGAAATATTAGTTCACCCAGCGCTGTTTCTACTTCTTTGTGAATGAATCCATTCCACTTGATTAATAGGAGAATACTCAATTCACTACAAGTCCACTCCAGGTGTTCCTGGTTACCTACAACAACTCTCCACATCGCATGCAGTGTTTTCCCAAGGTCACTTGGCTTGGCAGGGTGGGAGGAGGGGGAGACATCTCTGTGATGTGAGCCAACTTAGCTCTACGTTAGAGCCAGTAGTTGTTGATCGGGGTTTGGGTGTGTGAGAGAAGCGAATTGCTATGTCTGTAGCATCTTAGCTAGCATGTATGTATTGTGCACTGCTAGCTTGCTAGGTTAGTGCTGGCAATTGTCAATCGGGATGGGGGGGCGGGGGGGGGGGGGGGGGTAGGATGCGTGCTCTATTCCAGGGGTGGGCAATTACTATTATTATTATTAATAATAATAATAATAATAATCTTTATTTAACCAGGCAAATCCAATTGAGATAACAGGTCTCTTTGGCAAGGGAGGCCTGGACCTGAAGGCAGACTAACATGCATGTTTTGGTCTGTGGGAAGAAACCAGAGTACCCGGAGAAAACCCACACAAGCATGAGAAGGACCTGCAAACTCCACACAGAAAGACCCCAGGTCCAACTGGGGATTGAACCCAGGACCTTCTTGCTGTGAGGCAACAGTGCTAACCACTGCGCTGTTGTGCATTATGTTTTCCATGGGGCCACCTGAGAAACAGAAAATATTGTGGAGGGCCGGGCCAAACAACTTAACTCATTTCTGCACAATATTAATTGTATTTCTTTATTAAAAACAGTAAATATTGTTTAAACAAGTTGGTAAGACTGGTAAGAGTATTTGTTATGATTATTCAATGAAAAAATGAAGTTACCTTACAAAAAACGTAATTTCTTCAATTAAATTTCCCAGTACAATGATAAACGATATATGAACGTTTTAAAAAATTGTGATTAAATATATTAATGTTCATTTTGGGTGGCTGTGGCTGAGTGGTTAGAGCAGTCGTCCTCCAATGCAAAAGTTGGGGGTTCGAATCCACCAGCAGTCACATGCCGAAGTGTCCCTGGGCAAGACACTGAACCCCGCGATGCCTCCGATGTGTGTCCCATCAGTGTAGGAATGTGATAAAGCTCTGATTAGTCTCTTTAGAATGATTTGTTCAATTAGCTTTGTATAGCTCTAGTAGAGTGCTGTACGAATGGGTAAATGAGGACACAGATTGTTGTGTAATGCGCTTTGAGTATCTCAATAAGATAGAAAGGTCCTATATAAGTACAGTCCATTTACTATTTTATCATTTTCAGTCACATTCATCCCAAAACAAATATTGAGTTTCATATACTGTTGGAAAGAGGTTCTTAGCATTCTGAAGACATCACAATATTGTCTGTGTACTCCAAATATTAAGCAAGAATCTTGCTTAAAATTTGTGGTAGCTGATATCACTATGCTCAGACTCCTGCTCCTCTGAAAGTGCATCAAACTGCCTGTGATTCAGCGCTCGTGCCTTGATGAAGTTTAATACACTACTCAAAAAAACAAAACAAAACAGGGAACACCTAAACAAAACAATGTAACTCCAAATCAGTCACACCTTTGTGGAATCAATGCCACCAGTTATGTAATAACACTTATTGTGAATCAGTTTAACCTGCTGCTGTGCAAATGCAACACGCAACAGGTGGAATGGGAGGCAGTTAGCAAGACAACCCCTATAAAAGAGTGATTCTGCAGGTGGTGACCACAGGTCCTTTCTCTGTTCTCGTCCTTTCTAGTTGAACTTTTAGTCACGTTTTCATTTTGTCAGTGCTGTCACACATACAGGCATCATGAGGCGTTTTTTTACAGCCCACTGAAGTTGCATAAGTAGTGCAGCTAATCCAAGATGGAAGATCAATGCCAGCAGTGGCAAGAAGATTTGCTGTGTCTCTCAGCACAGTGTCCAGAGCATGGAATAGGTACCATGAGACAGGCCAGTACACCAGGAGACATGGAGGGGGCCGTAGGAGGGCTACAACCCAGCAGCAGGACTGTTACCTTGTCCTTTCTTGAAACAATAACTCCACAACTTTGATCAGATCAGGTGTAGGCCTAACTATCAGAGGAACAGTTTTTAAATGTGATGAGATAAAACATGTAAATCCAACCTGTTTGTGCTCAGTTTATCTCAGAGATAAACTGTGAAAAGGATCCTGATAATAATTCAGCATTCAGTCAGATTTGTTCTGTCTCAAACTGGTGCTAAATGCTGAGATGGGGTAGAGGTATGGCAGCTGACTCAGGACCCAAAAGTCCCAGGTTCAATCCCTAGCCATTCCCACAGGTTGTGGTGTCTCTGAGCAAGACGTCTAATCCCTAATTATTTAATAATTTGGGATTATACTATTGTTTAATAACATATATAATTGGATTTATGAAAACAGGTTTCCTGCTTTTTGGAATCGGCTGGTTCCTGGTTTCTCAACATACAAAGAAGACGGTTGCAGCTAATTTGGCCCTGGTCAGGTTGCCCACCTTATGTGATGGTTTGCTCCATGTCTCGAGCACCCAGACTTAATTGCTTAGCGAACTGAACCCTAAACAATGTGATTTTGCAAATTGCAGGCCCCTAGGACTCGCTGGCAGCATGGATCAGATCTCTAAGGATATTCTCAGGCATGGATCAGTGGTATGTCCACTTAATTTGGACATTTCAGGATCTACATGAGATCAGAAAAGACTCAAGGCAGATAAAATTCAGGAAACTCATGCCTGTCTCCAAAACAAATGTTGTTTATCTGAATTTGGCTCCCTCGGCTGGCCTTGGCAGGTCACCTTGTCTCAGTTTGCCTGGAGAATCTGTAATCTGACGCTCTGCCCCCTCCTCTCCCACCAAGGAAGTCTATGGACCTATCAGAGGGAAACTGGCTGAATAAATATTGTGTCATCATTTCAGGACTCTTGGATGGAGCGGCTATGGCTGAGTGATTAGAGCAGTCATCCTCCAATGCACTAGTTCAGGGTTCAAATCCACCAGCAGTCACATGCCGAAGTGTCCCTGGGCAAGACAATGAACCCCTCATAGCCTCCGATGTGTGTCCCATCAGTGTATGGATGTGATAAAGCTCTGATTAGTCTCTTTAGAATGATTTGTTCAATTAGCTTTGTAGAGATCTAGTAGAGTGCTGTATGAATGGGTAAATGAGGACACAGATTGTTGTGTAAAGAGCTTTGAGTATCTGGAAAAGATAGAAAGGCGCTATATAAATGCAGTCCATGTACCATTCTCACTAGCTCTGTCCTTGGCCAACTTCGGCACCCTCTGAGAATGTTTACAGATCTCACCAGAGGGAACTGGCTGATTATTCCATTCTTATCAGATCTCCTAGAGTGCCTCCAGGAGCGTCCTTGGACACACTCACCACCCTTGTCGTCTTCCCTTCCTTTGCGGAATGTCTACGTCAGCATGGGCTTATATGGGCGTTTTTTTTTTTTTTTTCAATTTCTCTCTCATTGGCCATTGAGAGAAAGCCTGTTAGGATTTTTTTTTTGCCTCCAAATCTTGCATGTTGTTACTTTCACAGCTTTTTTGTCTGTCCAAACAGGTCTCAATTGAAAAAGAGTCTTAGAGGTTTAATGTGATTTATCTGTATAAATGTAATTTATCTGTATAAATAAAGGTTGAATTGAAAAAATAATTGCTCCCCGGGCACTTACATAGCTGCCCACTGCTCCACCTGGGTGTATCCCAGGTGCGATGGGTTAAATGCAGTGAACTAATTTTGCCATTGTATGGGAACATACAATGATGACAACACATAGCACTTTATAATACCAAAGGGATGTTATTTTCAAACACGAAGTTGGTCCAAGCAGTCCACCCTTCTATCTTATCTATGAATGGTGTTCCTATTGAGTTTGTCGATTCTTACAAATACTTGGGAATCTTGATCTGCACATATCTCTTTTAAGCCTCATGTTGAAAACTTGATAAAGAAACTGAAATTAAAATTGGGTTTCTTTTTCAGAAATAGATCTTATTTAACTCTGAATGCTAGGAAACACGTTGTAGCTGCTACTTTCCTTCAGGTCATTGACTACGGTGACATTATTTACATGAATGACTGCAAGAACCCTGCAGATGTTTGATGCTGTCTATCATGGTGCACTAAGATTCATAACTGGCTGTAACTATCGTACCCATCACCCTGTATTCACTGGTTAACTGATCATCATTAACTTCATGCAGACTCTCTTACTGGTACATTTTCATCTTGAAATCACTTCTTGGTCTGTTGCCTTCATACATCTCCTCCTACATGTCACTTCGTCAGTGCATCTACAGCGTGCACTCCCAAGACATCATTACTTGCAGGGTTCCCTCAGTGAGGACCGAATTTGGCAAAAGGGTCTGCTCCTGTAATCTGGAATACTTTGCAAAAAAATCTGAAGCTGTCAACTTTGACCTCTCTAAGGGATTTTAAACAACTGTTACGTTAAATGCAAAAATGAACATAGGCATATTCCTGTTTGTAGTATTTTACCCCGTTTCATAACCTAGCTCTTTTTATTTTGTTTTATATCACTATGTTTATTTACTTTTCATTTTATATGCTTTTTATTATTGTCTATTGTTGAGTCCTCGTTACTCAATGAGACTAACCTGTAGAAATAACGGTTGAATGAATGAAAATAAAAATACAGTTCTCTCCAGCTCTGTCCTCAGAGCCTCATTTAGAGCTGAATCTTGTTTTTACCAGAGAGCTTAGCTGAGCTCCTGAAATGACCTCCGATCTGCTGTTTACGGCTGATTAGCAGCAATGCTGAGAAGACACAGCCAACATGAAAACTGAGACCGGATGGTCCGAACCAGACCTGGAGCTCAGAGGGTTTCTGGCACTTTGAGCACAAACTTTATCACGTTGGAACATCAGAATGTGAAGGTTTCAGGATTTTTTCGGGTTTGTGTGTTGAACTTGGCCCGTACCTGCAGGCCACTGATTGTTAAATCTTTGCTGGGAAAAGAAACTGGAGCGCAGCCACAGGATCCAAAGGATTGTGGGGAGGGGGGCTCCATTCACGCACTCGATCACATGAAATTCTGCTCACATAGCAGATCTGCAGTTGTGTTTTATTTTACAGAAACTCTCCAAATCCAAGAGGTTGACTTTTCTTATTTCACACAGTTACACATTGTGTGTGTGTGTGTGTGAGGGGGGGGGGGGGGGGGGGAGTTGCTAAACATTTTCCACAAAGTTTTTGTTATGGATCAAAGTTATTATTGTTATTTCAAAATTGAAACTGATTTATTATACAGAAGAAAAAAAGACGAAACCTTTCAGCTGCGTCCTGTTGAAGTAAAAACGTTTCAAGCGGAAGCTCCTTTTGTCCTCAGGATTTAAAATGTCTAATCTGAGATGACATAAAATCCAAAATATATACAGGCTCCATGGGGTTGACTTATTGGAAATTTATAAAGCAGAAAAGCATGCTGGGTAACATAATGTGTGCCTCCTTTCAGTGGCTGCATGCTTCGAATGCTGCATTTAAGGCAGTTGCATGACTGTAGTGAACTAAGTCTCAGGTCAAAAACCTGGCCCTGAGGGCCTTCCTGGAACAAGAACTGTTATTTCATTGATTTGAGTCCAGAAACACAAATTAAGCTCATCCAGAGACTTTCTAATTGTATCCTGCACTGATCAATTGAAAGAACACTCTCTTTCATATTATCATTACTATTTTACAAATGTCTTGATAATCAAAAGTGTGTTTAGTTCAAACCATTTTAAATGTTGAAGTGAACTACTCACTTTAAATCAACTGTGAAACAGTATTAATGATTTTTAATCCTCATTCAAAGTAGAAATCAAGTTAATGTCTGTTACAAGAGTAATTGTGCATTTTTTGATCTTCTGTCTGAAATGAGCAAGTTGTGATATCGGTCAAAAGTGAAGGAACGGTCAAAAACATGTTTATTGGAACGAAATGTCATGTTTATCTCTATCAGACAGATAGAAGGAAGACTGGCTCCTAAAAGTCTCTCATTTCGCCATAACATTTCTCTGTCTGTTCTTAAAACATCCCACTGTTTTTCTGACTTGTAATAACCCTCTTACGTCACTAAGACCACAGCCCTGTTGGTTCTTTCAACCAATCAGGAAGTTCTCAGAGGAACCGGAAGTGACCTCTTTAAAAGGGTCAACACTTCCTAGTTCCAAGCAGAACAAGAGTTCTAAGCTGAACAACGTTCCAGAGAGAACCAGAGTTCCAGGGAGAACCTCGAACGAGAAGTTCAGAAGAACAGAAGTTCGAGCAGTTTCTAATGGAATGACCAGAGTCCGTCGATGCCACGACGTCTCGCTGTGGCTACTCGACGAACGCTCTGAACAATGAAGAAGTCTGTTCTGTGATGATCTCACGACTCCTGAGGACACAGCTGTTCTTACGGAGACGCTGAAAGGTGGCTTGAAGTGGAACTTTACGCCGGAACTGAAATATCTTCAGAAAGGTAAAAGAGTCGATCTTCAACTACCAGTGTACCGTGGATTAAGCTGCGCTTCAAGGGAGCGTGTCGTTCTGGTCTACAGACCTACATCTTCATCCACCTTTTCCTCTCCATTTAAACTCCTTCATTTCCCATCTTTAAAACTCTTCTATCTGCCAGTAATTAATCCAGATATTTTCAGAAATGTCTGTTGGTTTCAAAAGCTGCAGGTGAGGAAATCATGGCCGTATGATTTTCTCATTGTAAAGCTCATTACTTAAGCTGTGTTATTGTAATCAATCTGCCAATTATTGTAAATGTGTGATGTGTTTAAATTGTTTTTAAATAAACGACCCACTGTTGTTGGTGAGTCAAAGATAAAACACGTTTCCGTCCACATTTAATCATTCAAGGCACGATAGTACTCAGTCCAGAAAAATGAAAGAATCCGTTTAAATTATGGATAATATCAGACGCATATTATTTCATTACATGACAGTGTTGTGACGAAGGCCAACCCAGTTCAACAAGTGGTATACCAATGTCTCCAACCTCTGAGGGACGTGAACAGTGAATATTTTTAGTTTTTAAGATTAGTGTTTTTCTGGACTGGAATTGAACAGAGAATGAAAGTAAATCTTAATGTTTTAGGTGCAGTATATTCAAATGGTTAAGAGTTACACTGTGTCAAAGAACAGAGGTAGTTGTTTTTACTCTTGTCCCAGGCAGTGCAGAGTGACAGATCCTGGTGAGTGGAGGGAGCAGTTTTATCCACCACCAGTGGAGGAACCAGGGGGTGACACAAGATATTCTTCAGTCACACCAATTATTTGATTAAACTATACTTTTAAGCAATACACCACACTATAAAGCATAGTTTCCTCAAATAATAGGCATGGTCCACATATATGGTGGCAGCCATCTTGGATTTTGACATCCATACATCCATTATCTTAACCCGCATCTTCCTTTTCAGGTCACATGGGTCACTGGTGCTCAGATACAGCAGGACAAGCCCATTTTTAAACATAACCTTTCTTATTCTTAGATGTAGCCACACACTAAAATGGAAGCTGGTACGTCAATTATTTTTCAACATGCACAGATGGACTGATGGAATATTCAACCCCCCCCCCCCCCTTTGCTTTGTGACGAGTGACAATAACGCCTCCAAATGTGTTTCTGTCTGTGGAAAGAAGTTGCTGCAACTGGTGTAGTTTCTAAAGGTTTACATGTCCCATAATTTGTTGTGTGACGCTCATGATGTTGGCTGGGAAACAAGACAAATCTACAGTTAGTTTGTGAGAAATGACACTTTTAAAGTTAAGTTTTGGGCTTAATTTAACTTCAAGTTTTGTAACACAAATAAAAGACAAAAAGACCTTTAAAGTTAAAATAATGAGCTGGTGTTGTTTTCATGGTTTCAGAGAGCTGATCGTCTGGTACAGTTTGAAAGCAGACAAAGCTTAAACTAAAACAGGTTTGCTTAGTTTATTATAATTTGTGAAAATTGTGCTTTTTTGTTTACACTTGTTATTGATAACATAAAAAGCCTCTGGTTAACACATTGTGACAGATTGTGGACAAAATTTAGTTGATTATCACTTTTAAATTCCAGGTGTAATTAAGTATTTGAATGATTTTATTGTGTATAATTAGCTGTTTAGGAGAAATGTTTTCACTCTCAGTTGATCAAAACCGGTTTTATTTTGTTTCCCCAAGTTTAAATCCTTTGTAAAATGGGTGAGTGATGATACACTTCTGTAAAAGTAATATTAGCAACTTGGACAAGCGGATGAGTATTTTCTGAATGCAAAAATAAATAAATAATAGCAAAAAAAAAAAAAAAAACATGTCCTAGTCACTTAACATTATGATGATAGTTCAAACTGATAAGACAAATTGTGATAAATTATACCTGGATTATTGAGCATGGACTTTGTTGTTTTCAACCAGTTTGACAAGACTGTCAACAAGGAAGAGGGCCGGCAATGGAGAAGGGGGCGTACCAAAGAGACCATCTTAGATAGTAATCAGTCAGAGGAATCTGTCTCCTTGGTTCAATTCTGAGTTACGTACTTTAAAGCAGGCATCTAGAAACCAGGAGAGAAAATGGGGCTCTACTAATGTTGAAGAATTTTATTTAACTTGGAAGGATAGTCTGCTAACATATAAAAAAGCTCTCCGTAACGTAATAGAGGAGAATAAAAATAACCCTAGGTTTCTGTTTAGTACTATTGCTAGACTAATTAAAAGTCCCATTTCTGTTGAACCATGTATCCCTACAACTATAAGTAGTGATGACTTCATGAGATTCTTTATAAATAAAATTATTTCAATTAGAGAGAAAATTCAAACCATCCTTCCTTCTACTATCTCTAGTCCCCTGTCAAATGAGGCAACTTTAAAAATGTCACTAGAGCCTGATTTATGTTTGGACAGTTTTTGTCCTGTTGAGCTCTCTGAATTGTCAAAAATAATAATCTCATCCAAACCATCCACATGTCTGATAGATCCCATCCCAACCAGAGTGTTTAAAGAGGTATTCCCCCTAATTAATGTCCACATTTTGGATCTACTTAATTTGTCTTTAATGGATGGTTATGTACCACAGCATTTTAAGGTTGCTGTAATTAAACCTTTACTTAAAAATCTGATCTTGATTCAGAAATTCTGGCCAACTATAGACCTATATCTAATCTAACTTTCATCTAAAAAATTCTAGAGAAAATAGTTGCAGGTCAGTTGCGTGAACATCTACAAAGAAATAATCTGTTTGAAGAGTTTCAGTCAGGGTTTAGAGCTTATCATAGCACAGAAACAGCACTAGTAAAAGTCACTAATGATATTCTCATGGCCTCAGACAATGGACTTGTGTCTATACTGGTCCTGTTAGACCTCAGTGCTGCATTTGATACAGTTGATCACAATATTTTACTACAGAGGCTTGAATATGATGTTGGGATTACAGGAACGGTTCTAAAGTGGTTTAAATCATATCTATCTGATAGATTCCAGTTTGTAAATGTAAATAATAAATCTTCTTCATACACCAAAGTTTGTCATGGAGTTCCTCAGGGCTCAGTGCTTGGGCCAATACTCTTTACTTTATATATGCTTCCATTAGGTAAAGTTATTAAACAGCATGGGATAAATTTCCATTGTCATGCTGATGACACACAATTATACTTGTCCATTAAACCTAATGAATCATATCAGCTACTTAGAATACAAGCATGTCTTAAAGACACAAAAACCTGGATGACTCTTTATTTTCTCCTGTTGAACGCAGACAAAACTGAGGTTTTTGTTTTTGGACCTGAGCACCTTAGGAATGAATTTGTCAGTCTTTCTCCCTCCGTAAATGGCATTAATCTGTCCTCCAGCTCTAATGTTAAAAATCTTGGTGTTATTTTTGATCAGGACATGTCTTTTATCCCCCACATTAAAAACGTTACTAGAACTGCCTTTTTCCACCTGCGTTATATCACTAAAATTAGAAACATCTTAACTAAAAATTATGCAGAAAAACTAGTCCATGCATTTGTCACGTCTAGACTGGACTATTGCAATGGTTTATTATCTGAATGTCCAAATACTTCTTTAAAACATCTTCAGTTGATCCAAAATGCTGCTGCCAGAGTCTTAACCGGAGTTAGTAGGAGAGATCATATTTCTTCAGTTTTAGTTTCTCTCCATTGGCTCCCTTTCAAATCCAGAATAGAATTTAAAATCTTACTTCTAACCTACAAAGCTCTCAACAACCTGGCTCCATCTTATATTACAGATCTTATTGTTCCATATTTTCCTAACAGAGCGCTTCTCTTTCAGACTGCAGGTTTACTTGTAGTTCCTAGAATTTACAAAAACAGAATGGGATGCAGATCTTTTAGTTATCAGGCTCCTCTCTTGTGGAACCAACTTCCAATCTCTGTCCGTGAGGCTGATAAATTATCCAGTTTTAAAACTAGGCTTAAGACTTTCCTTTTTGCTAAATCCTATAGTTAGGGTCGGCTTGAGTTTCCTGAGCTGTCCCTTAGTTATGCTGCTATAGGCTTAGACTGCTGGAGGACAAACTGACCACAATTTTCACTCTACTTCTGTCTTTACTTACTCTGCTCAACCTGTTTTGTATTTGTAATTATTTTTTCTATCCTTAACATGTGTTTTTTTGTCTTTCAGATACACCTGGACTTATCCCTGGACCTACCATTCTGTGTTCGTCTGTCTATCCTCCCTGTCCTCTCAACCAGCCGGTCAAAGCAGATGGCCGCTTGTCCTGAGCCTGGTTCTGCTGGAGGTTTCTTCCTTTTAAAAGGGAGTTTTTCCTTTCCACTGTTGCCACTGTGCTTGCTCAGGATGGGAGACTGCATCAAAGCCAAGATTCATCATGTCTACTGGATTCCTTAGATAGAGAACTTTACTAATTGGCTTTTATGTATGTGAATGTTTCTGTAAAGTGCCCTGAGACAACTTTGTTGTGATCTGGCGCTATATAAATAACCTGAATTGAATTGAATTGAATTGAATTATCACAAGCAGAACTGGTTTGTTCCACTTTGAAGTAATCCAGGTTGGGGGAAGTATCAGTTTTGTTGTGTGTTTCCTTGACTGATGAAGCCTTCCGGACTGAAGGCGAAACATTTCAGCACACAAAAAACAAGAAACTGTCTAGATGACCTGACTGAAAAATGTTGGATTGTATACCTGGATTATTGAGCATGGACTTTGTTGTGATAAGTTAGATTTTGTTGTTGTCATAAAAACTCTGCGACTTCTTAGCCCGCAGTCCCACAAGATGTAAAATACCCATCAAAATAAGAGAAACATCCAGGCAGGTGCTGTCAGATGGGTTCAGATCTCAGACGTGTTTGCTGCAGCTTCATGCTCTGCAGCAGAGGACATCGTGTACCAACATGAAGCAAAGGGACAGACTGAGGAGAGGATAGATGGTGTCTGTCATCTTCCATGTTTTGGACGGTTTTGTTCATGGCCTTTTGGATTGGATGGATTTATTTCATGTTTGTGATTTTTGTGAGTAGTTATATTTGCTTTAACTTGATCAGCTCCCCTCTGTTTCTCTGTGCCAGTATTCACTCTTCCTAAAGTTTTCTGCTCCATTCAGACAGCCTGTCACATCCACTCTCAGTTTGTATTCAGCTCAGGAGTCTCCACTTCCTCATCTACTCTCTTTCCATTGGCTTCCATGCCACGGTTTGATTCTATTTCATATAGGCTTCACCCTTTAAGGCTGTCGCTGATGGGTTTATCCCGTTATGCGAAGCATCACACTGAAAAAAATTAGTCCACGTCCACCTGCTGTGTGGGCCCCACCCGATCTGTATAAGTTACGTTAAGAGCGGGTAATGGGCTCCCATATATCTTTACCAAGCTAATAACACTGACCTTCAACAAGATGTCCAGCTCCAACACCATCCGCTTGTGTCCATCTTTCAAGACCAGTTACTTGCTCAGCTTTGACCGGCACGACACCTGCGAGGGATACCTGGGTCCCCGCCATGTCGCCCGCGCTTCCTCCTGCCACCTCTGTGATGATCTACGACCGGAGGAAAGGCAGAAGAGAGCAGCCTTGTTTAAGGCTAACGTCGAGGACTGCCTGTCCGTGGCGGGAGACTGTTCGCTGGACGACGCGATCGACTTCTTCGACGCCAGCTCTCGGAGCGAATCGGATGGTTCCTCTGGGACTGGTGACGTTAGCAGCAGCCCCGATGCTCGCTCCCTCCCGGGGAGTGCAGTGTTGGAACGAGGGGGGCCGAGCGAATGCTCGACCCCTCCGGGCTTTCCCGCCTCAACAGCCACATCGCTCCCTGCCGTCGGCGCACTCCTTTCGGAGTTGCCCGACATTATCCGGGAAGCTGCAGACATGAAGGGACTTTCCGTTCCCTTCGGCGTCGTCTCGCTCAGCTCCACCACCAGCCCCGCCCGTCAGACACCAGCCCTCTTCATCCCGGCAACCAGCAGTTCAGCATTTCCCCAGAGATCGCCTGCAGAGGGCGCCCTGGGCCAACAAATTGCAGAGCTCACGGGGGAGAAGATTTAAAAAATGACGGTATGCAGAGGGTGTGTGTAAAAGTGACACGAAAGTTGAAATAAATCATCATTCAATGATCAAAGTGTCTGTTTTTAGCCAGTCTGTAAGCACACATCCTCCACACATAACGAGCCGGTGTCCTTAAATAAAGGTTTTTTAAACTCACTGTTGTTCCAAGACATGACGAGACGCTCACACGACACAATGGTAAGCGAAATAACTCTTTGTCAACCCGAGCCGCACGATCCTCATTCAAGCGGTGTCAAATGCGCACTCGCGTGACGCAAACAGCCTTCATCCAAACGGCGTTGCCTTGATGATGGTGCACACACAGCTCCCCAGCGCTCACTGGCTCACATCGGCATAAATGTGGGACCACAGGTCGGGTCCGGTGAAGGCCCTCGTTCTCAGCAAGAGCGACACACGCCTCACCGAAGCAAATGCGTGCCGCCACGGCAGCATAAGCACGGGCAGCCTTCACCCACCAAGTCTCAGCGCTCGGCCACTCACGGCAGCATAAGCGTGAGACAGCTGAGCGAACCCAGTGACGAGTCTCGCCTCCAGTGAGAGCGGTCCCACCAGAGAAAACTTGTGCTCCTGTGGGGCTCGCAGCCTTCACTCAAACAGCACGGCGTAGATGAAGTTGCGCTCTCCGCTTCTCAGCGCTCACCCGCTCATGGCAGCATAGATGCGAGATCTCAAAGTGAACCCAGCGCAGGACACCGCATGCGTCAGGAGCGACAGACGTTTCACCATAGTGACGCCAAACGCACGGCCCCACGGCGTCATCAGCTGTCACACGCTTCGCCTCAACACACATTGGCCCACCTGGACATGAAAGTTGGTCCGCGGTCCAAACGCAGCACACGGGTGCGTTCAGAGCCCTTTTGAGGAAGCCTTGCCTTGGGTCACGCGGAAAACATTCCCGCGACACATGACGTGGTCAATGCGGCGGACTGGATGACATCCGTACAAAACATGATCATCACTTTAACGCACGTCCACTCCACGAACGTTATGCGGAGTGGCTAAAAACATGCTCGCCAGACAGATGGGTGGACAGGGTGTTATGCAAAGGTTACACGTTGCAATTTGCAACCCGACCCCCTCCATTCGGAGGAATTTTAGAGACGGTCCTGTCATCACCAGACCAAATCTCATCCCTAAATGCAGAAGTCCAAGAGCTTCTGATAAAAGGAGTAATCTCCAGAGTTCCCAACGGAGAGGAAAACACAGGGTTTTAGGTCGTTTTCACACCAGATAGTCCGGTAGACTCGGTTTGGTTCTGGACCAATATTCATGACCTTTTGTTTACATTTGAGCTGGTGCATTTGCATTCACACTGCACTGTGTAGTCGAGTCAACCTGTTGAACCAACCTATTCCCCCGCTCGCCTGTGGGGGCGCTGCACCAAGAACTACTGAAAGAAACGACACAAAAACCTCTGAAGACACGTCTTCTTCTTCTTCTGTAAATAAAAATAAAAACGAAGTGGCATCAAATTTTAGCAGTTTTAGGAGTTATATTTTGTCATTCTTCAAAAATGGACTTAACATGAGCAGAAGATGAGACAGAAGACCTTGGAGAATATTGTTTTTCACACAAGGCAGCTGACGGCTCCATATAAGGTCAGAGAAATGCGTGTTTGTTTACCCTGTGGAGCGGGGCCGGTCTGTTTACATTCACACTGTACTCGAACCGCGCTGGAGTTCTCTTCTACCGGACCGAGACCTAGGTTTTAGCCCGGGCCAGAGTTCACCTTTTTGTTCCGTGACAGAGTTCAATGGCGCGTTCACACCTCCCTAAACGAGCCGGACTTTCAAGGAAAACGAGCTAGAGTTCGATTAAAGCGGACTAAACAGGGCTAGTGTGAATGCACCCTTACTCACATTACTTCCTGGTTCTCAAACGGACCGGAGGGATGAGACCCATTTTTGGATCTGTCAGCTTTCAACAAGGCGATCATGGAACAGACCATTTCACATGTTGACAACCAGACAGCTGTTGGACAACAACCAGAGAAACGACTGGTTTGTTTCCGTCGACCTGAAAGATGCTTATTTTCACATACCGATCATCCCAAAACACAGAAAATTCCTGCGTTTCTCCTTTCAAGGGATGAAGTATCAGTACAACAGAATTCAGGTATTCCCTCACGCCTCGTACGTTCTCAAAGTGTGTGGAGACAGCCCTACATCCGTTACACAGAGCAGGGATGAGAGTCTTGTTTTACCTGGACAACCTGCTGCTGCTGTCACGCTCCAGACAGGAAGCAGTGATGCAGGCTCAGGTGTTGACATCACACCTGTTAAATCTGGGTTTTCGCCATAAATTGGAAGAAAAGCTCTATTTTCCCGGCCCAGAGAAATCTTTATCTGGGAGTGGGGCTAAACTCAACCACCATGTGGATCGTTTATTACAAACGAGAATCGACACTTTGAAAAAACAGCTCCGTCACGTAAGACCTGGCAGAGTGGTAACAGCTGTTTCCATCATGAAGCTGTTGGGAACGATGTCATCAGCTCACACAGTGATTCCGCTGGGTTTATTACACATAAGACGCCTCCAGAGGTGGTTTGCGCGTCTGCGTGTGGACCCAGTAAAACAAAAGAGACAGATGATCACTGTTCCTCCCTCCGTGAGGGCAGACCTCCGACACTGGGGAAACACCCTGGTTCTGTTGGAGGGAGTCCCCGTCAGCAAACCCACGTCACACATGCCAGTCTTCACGGACGCGTCACTGTCAGGCTGGGGGGGGGACATGCCTATCTCAAGCAGTAGGGGCGCTGTGGCCCCATCACACATCAGCCCACATAAATGTTTTGGAGTGTCGCACGGTGCTGAACATGATTCAACATTTTGCTCCTGTGCTGCAGAATCAACATGTTTTAATTCACACAGCCAACAAGGTGACTGCTGCGTACATAAACCGGCAGGGGGGGTGTGCGCTCAGCCCAGATGTTACACATTGCGTGAAAGCTACTGTGTTGGGCTCACCAAAATCTGCTCTCCATCAGAGCAGTTTACATACCCGGTGTTCTGAACAAAGGGGCAGATGTGATGTCCAGGGGCGGTCCACGTCACGGGGACTGGACTCTTCGCCCAGACCTGATGACTCAGATGTGGCAGAAATTTGGCAAAGCAGCTGTGGACCTGTTTGCGACACGAGAAAACGCTCAATGTCAACTATGGTTTTCACTGAGCCCGCAAGATGAACTAACGCTGGGGGTGGATGCGTTTGCCCACAGCCCATGGCCCAAAACGCTTCTGTGCGCGTTTTCTCCACCTCCTCTGATTTTACGGTTCCTGAACCGAGTTCAGGAGGAGGGATTGACAGCTCTCCTGGTGGCCCCCGAGCACGTGAATGTACCATGGTTCCCAGTCCTGCAATGCCTACTGTCGGGGCGCCCGTGGAAACTGCCGTGGAGGGAGGATGCTCTCCTCCAGGCAGGAGGAGCTATCAGGAGTTACCCAGAAATAGGCCAGCACCTGTGGGTCTGGCCGCTGAGCAGATCCGCTTAGAGGGGATGGGTCTCCCACAGGATGTAGTGCGCACAATCCAGGATTCACGTGCTGCATCCACCACAGCGCTGTACACATCAAAGTGGACAGCTTTTCAGCGCTGGTGTACAGAGAAGGGAGTAGAAGCCACCTCAGGTCCATTAGGTGGCATGTTGTCCTTTCTACAACAGCTGATGGACAGGAACTTGGCATTCAGCACGATTAAAATGTACACTGCAGCCATCTCTTCCTGCCACGAAGGGTTCAGAGACAGAACAGCTTTTAATCATCCACCGATGAAGTGTTTTCTAAAAGGTGTACAGAGACGCAGGCCTGTTTCATGTCCACTTGCTCCACAGTGGGATTTAACGCTGGTCCTGCAGGCCCTGATCAAAGCTCCATTTGAGCCTCTGGATCAGGTTCCACTTAAATTCTTGTCTCTTAAAACAGCCCTGCTGCTGGCTTTAACATTCGCTAAGAGTGTGAGTGATTTATCTGCCCTCTCTGTTGCGCCGTCATGAATCAGAATTCAGGCTGATGGCAGCTCAGCTGATTTAAGACCAAACCTGGCTTTTATGCATAAAAACATCATGAGCTCCTTTAAATCAAGAGCGATATCGTTGGAGGGGTTTTTCCCTCCCCCCACAGATCAGAAGAAGAAGCATCTGTCCATCTTCTCTGTCCAGTGCGGGCGTTGACGTGTTACATAGCGCGCACAGCTGTAATGCGCCAAACTCAACATTTGTTTGTGCATTATAGAGATGCATCTGCAGGTCGCCTGTTATCCACCCAGCGTTTGTCACACTGGTTGTGTGAGGCCATTTCTGAAGCCTACAGAGCATCAGATTTAGAGCCTCCTGCCAACCTCAGAGCACACTCGACCAGAGGTATCGCATCTTCGACTGCCTTACATAATAGTATGACAATGCAGGACATTTGCACTGCGGCCGCGTGGTCAACACCCTGCTCATTTATTCGTTTTTATCTGCGTGATATGACAGTTCGTTCCATGACACATTCTGTCCTTAATGCTCTAACAGAATGAATATTATTGTTTTCATGGAACCCTGTTTAAGCTCACATCTGACTACATGCTTTACAGTGTGAGATGCTGTTATCAGTCACAAGTTGTGTCTGTTATTTTGGTTCTATTGTCACTAATCAGTTCATGACTATTGTTACCAATCAGTTCATTTGATTATAATCAGTTCACTTGTTATTATTAATCTATTTATACTGTTCAGCCATGAATCAGTTGGTTCATGGCCACCCTCCCCCCTTTTTACAACATCTTCCTTCCCCGTTGAAATTTTCCGGGGCGTTCATGCTTTTCAGAACGCATAGTTACACAACATGCGTCTGTGCATGGCACACATAACTACGCAATGCGTAATTATGCACATGGGGAGCTGAGTGACAAGACGTTTTTGTGGTCAAGCTTCTATCTCATACGGTGTTCGAATGGACCCAGTGAGGCGAGGACAACATCCGCTTCGCCCTTAACCCATCAGCGACAGCCTTAAAGGGCGAAGCCTATACGAAATAGAACGTTGGTTACATACTGTAACCCCAGATTCTATGAGTATAGGCATAGCCCTTTAAGCGTCAGGCCTCACTGGCTCCTAAATGGCGGAAGAAAAAAAGCTATTTGGGAGCCGATTACCCGCTCTTAACGTAACTTAAACGGATCGGGTGGGGCCCACACAGCAGGTGGGCGTGGACTAAATTTTTTCAGTGTGATGCTTCGCATAACGGGATAAACCCATCAGCGACAGCCTTAAAGGGCGAAGCCTATACTCATAGAATCTGGGGTTACAGTAGGTAACCAACGGTTCTCATCCTCCTCCTTGTGATTTTCTTCAGTGGTTTTGTAAGTAGATTAGCTGCCACATCAGCATTTTGTTTGTTGTTAAAAGTTTTGAATCATCATTATAGCACAGCTATATAGTACGTCTATAGTAATAGTTATTTACAATTAAATTCCTCATTTAACAGTAAATCATCATCTTCGTACCACCATCTGCAAGGTTTGACCAAAACAACTCGAGCTCCATTTTTCTTACCAGTAGATAATCTTGGTTAAAATCTCCAGCATGAAAGGTGGTGAACCATATGACCTTTTTAAGGAAGGCTTGGTCATTAATCAGTGAAAAGATTTTAATCAGGTACAAACCATTATATTATTTTTTTATTTTTGATTGTAAAAACAACATAGCAAAACAAAATCAGTCACTAGGGGCCACATACCAACTTATGTATCGTGCCAGTTCCAAGTCCAGTAAAATGGTGAGACATAAAATACTTTAGTCAAAACTACCAAGTTGGTCCAAATGACACCATATTGGTTGAGGCCAGGGTTAAGAACGCCCATCACCGGTGCTGTTGACAAACATGGTGCCGGCCGAAATTGCGCTACTGTTAGTTGAAGACCATGAGGCAGAGTGGGATGTAGGTGGATGACATGCTGTGGAGACCCCTGAAGAGGGAACAGCCAAAAGAAGAACAGCTGTCAGAAGAAAGTCACACATCGATGAGTCAGCATTAGAAGTTGTACTTTAGTCTGAATGCACCAATGTTAGAACCTGCTCCACCTCTCTGTTCGTCACACACATGCAGATTTTTAACTTTACTTTCCCACGCTGGTGCATTTCTTCTCACAGTAGGAAAACTGTCACGTTTCTTTCTCAAAGCAGAAAGCCCGCTGAAGCTGTGAAGCGAAAAGGAGAAAAAAATTTAAATGAGTCGATAAGAGAACAGGAAGACCAGCTGCTGAATACCTATGAGCTGAAGGAACATTTTACATGATCAGCAACAGGAGAAATGTTAAAAACAGAACTTTCTGGTCCAGTTGAGAATTGCCAAAGAAAATTACTGAAACTTTGCAGAACATATGACGAAATAGCAAAGTTAAGTAAAACAAAAACACTTTTAGGGTTAAACTCCTCAAACTTTATTACATGAGTTTTATCAGTTTCATTCACAGCGGCCTGAAAACGCCTGGTTCACCAGAGGGATGACGCTGTGATTTTCTCTGGCCAAAGAAAAGAAACTTAAACCTTTTTCTGTCAGCAGGAGAGAGGAAGAGGAGGGTGAAGAGTCTCCACTACATTATCCCCCCCATCTCAAAGAGAAACAGAACATATAAACTATACTCAGACTGAAGGACTCAAGTGATACATGAAACCCTCAGTCCATCATGTTCCAGAACTCTGCAGGGAACCTGCAGGTTCAGGTGGACCTCACCTCCAGAGCTTTAAATGGTAAATGGACTGTACTTACATAGCGCTTTTCTATCTTATTTCAAGATACGCAAAGAGCTTTACACTACAATCTGTGCCTCATTTACCCATCCACACAGCACTAGATCTCTACAAAGCTAACTGAACAAATCATTCTAAAGAAACTAATCAGTGCTTTATCACATTCATACACCGATGGGACACACATCAGAGGCTATGAGGGGTTCAGTGTCTTGCCCAGGGTCACTTCGGCATGCGACTGCTGGTTGATTCGAACCCCCAACTCTCGCATTGGAGGATGACTGCTCTAACCACTCAGACACAGCCGCCCCACAATAGACCAAACGGGTTCATTAAGACAAGAGAACTCTGAGAAGATTTCTAGTCCCTCACAACCATGAAGTTCAGTGACACATGAAGATTTTTAAAGAATTGTGCAATGTTTGGGCCAACAGAAAAAAGTTAATGTTATAGGAATAATGTAGGTAAGATTATCTAAAACTTTATTAAACAAAAACTGCAAAGGCTGGATTCTTGGAAACTTCAAAACTAGCAACAGCAGGAATCAAAGCTCACCAACATGACAAAGACAAACCTGAGACTGTACAGAATATCCAGGTCAAGTCAAGGTTTCTTTATTGTCATTCTCATCACATATGGTACAATCTGGATTCCCAAAAAGTTGGGACACTAAACAAATTGTGAATAAAAAGTGAATGCAATGATGTGGAGATGGCAAATGTCAATATTTTATTCGTAATATAACACAGATGACAGATCAGAAGTTTAATCTGAGTAAATGTAACATTTTAAAGGAAAAATATCCATCCATTATCTTTACCCGCTTATTCCATTTTGGGTCACGGGGGTCGCTGATGCCCAGCAATCCAGCAATCACTGTGCAAGGGGCGGGGTACACCCTGGACGGGTCGCAAGTCCATCACAGGGCCACATAGAGACAAACGAGACAAACAACCATTCACTCTCTCACTCACACCTAGGGACAATTTAGAGTTACCAATCAGCCTAACATGCATGTTTTTGGACTGTGGGAGGAAACCGGAGTACCCTGAGAAAACCCACGCATGCACGGAGAGAACATGCAAACTCCACCCAGAAAGGCCCCTGGACCGGGGTTTGAACCAGGGACCTGCTCACTGAGAGGCAGCAGCTCTACCAGTTGCGCCACCGTGCTGCCCCAATTGACAACATGACTGGGTATAAAAAGAGCTTCTCAGAGTGTCAGTGTCTCTCAGAAGCCAAGATGGTAAGAGGATCACCAATTCCACCATTGTTGTGCAGAAAGATAGTGCAACAATACCAGAATGGTGTTACCCAGCGTAAAATAGCAAAGACTTTTAAGTTATCATCATCAACCGTGCATAACATCATCAAAAGATTCAGAGAATCTGGAACAATTGCTGTGCGTAAGGGTCAAGGCTATAAAACTCTACTGGATGCTCGTGATCTCGGGGCCCTTAAACATCACTGCACCTCAAACAGGAATGCCACTGTCAAGGAAATAACAGAATGGGCTTAGGAATACTTCCAGAAAGCATTGTCAGTGAACACAATCCACCGTGCCATCCGCCGTTGCCAACTGAAACGCTACAGTGCAAAGAGGAAGCCATTTCTAAGCAAGCTCCACAAGCTCAGACGTTTGCACTGGGCAGGGGTCATTTAAAATGGGTGTGGCAAAATGGAAGACTATTCTGTGGTCAGATGAGTCACGATTTGAAGTTCTTTATGGAACACTGGGACGCCATGTCATCCGGACCAGAGAGGACAAGGATAGCCCAAGTTGTTATCAACGCTCCGTTCAGAAGCCTGCATCACTGATGGTATGGGGTTGCATGAGCGCTTGTGGCATGGGCAGCTTACATGTCTGGAAAGGCACCATTAATGCAGAGAACTATGTTCAGGTTCTAGAACAACATATGCTCCCATCTAGATGTCATCTCTTTCAGGGAAGAACCTGCATTTTTCAACACGATAATGCCAGACCACATTCTGCAGCAATCACAACATCATGGCTACGTAGGAGAAGGATCCGGGTACTGAAATGGCCAGCCTGCAGTCCAGATCTTTCACCTATAGAGAACATTTGGCGCATCATAAAGAGGAAGGTGCGACAAAGAAGGCCCAAGACGATTGAACAGTTAGAGGCCTGTATTAGACATGAATGGGAGAGCATTCCTTTTTTGGAATCCGGTTTGTACACCATGGAACGAAATTGTGTACACAGGGTCCCAGTTACATCCAACAAAAATATAAATTGTACAGAAAAACAGTAGTAAGATTTAAGATATGAACTAAGAAATATGCTAAACTAAGAATACACTAAACACTTAATAGTGCAAAACTGGAATATGGCACTCCTTAGTGACTTAAACACTTATGAACCTCTGAAAAGAGATCCAGGAAGTGGTTACAAGAAAAAGTTAATAGATTGCCTGAAAATTTTGGAGCAGGACAAGGCTATTGACCATTTTCTGTACCACAGACTGTAGCCAGGGGAGGCCACACCTAGTCTGTATGGTTTACCTAAAATCCACAAACAAGGTGTACATTTAAGACCAATTGTTAGTATGATTAACTCTGTCACTTACAATGTTTCCAAATATCTGACGTCTGTACTCATCCCTTTAGTTGGCAGCTCAGAACACCACATACAGAACACCATGGACTTTGTGGACAAGGTGAGGGATGTCATCATGGAGACTGATGAAACAATGGTCTCTTTTGATGTCACATCACTCTTTACATGCATTCCTGTTGATGATGCAGTAGAGGTGGTCAGTTTAAAATTAAAATCAGACACCACTCTGAGCAGAAGGACCACACTTTCCACAGAACAACTGTGTCAACTCTTGAAACTGTGCCTGCAGTCAACCTACTTCACATATGGGGAGCAATATTATAGGCAGAAACATGGGTGTGCTATGGGGTCTCCAGTTTCTCCTATTGTTGCCAACATGTACATGGAGGAGGTAGAAAAGAGAGCCTTGACGTCCTTTTCAGGGACACCACCAAGTCATTGGTTCAGGTATGTTGACGACACCTGGGTTAAAATCAAATCTCAGGAAGTCCAACATTTTACTGACCACATCAACTCTGTGGATAAATACATCAAGTTCACACGAGAAGATGTAAAAAATGGCAGGTTGGCTTTCTTGGACTGTGAGGTCTCAGTCTCTGATAGAGGACATTTGCAAACTGAGGTTTACCGCAAACCCACCCACACAGACCAGTATTTGCAGTTTGACTCCCATCACCCTTTGGAGCACAAGTTAGGAGTCATCAGGACTCTGTATCACAGAGCAGACAGCGTCCCCACTAGCTCAGGAGCCAGGCAGAAGGAGAAATCTCACACAAGACAGGCTCTAGAGCAATGTGGATATCCTAACTGGGCCTTCCTGAAAGCAGAGAAGAAACCCAAACAGGACTCCAGTCAGCCAACAGGTGAAAAGGAGGGACCCAGACCAGTGGTCATTCCATATGTTGAGGGAGTATCAGAGAAACTGAGACGTTTATTTTCTAAACATAACGTCCCAGTGGCTTTTAAACCCCAAAATACATTA
>NC_056499.1:53254790-53256724 GCF_014905685.2 Nematolebias whitei | reverse complement strand
TTTTTATCATTCTTGTTTATTATTTCTATTGTTATTATTTCCATGATATTATCAACAACTATTGACATTTCATTAATTAATTTACATTTTATTTCATTTTTAACAAATAGAGCCACTCCACCACCTCTTTTGTTGCTTCTGTTCACATGATATAATTCATACCCTTCCATGTGAACATAAGTTGTGTTTTCATCGTTGAGCCACGTCTCCGACAGTGCTATTATTGTAAAGGTTCTGTTTAGCTGTTTTAAATAATCTGTTATTTTGGATATATTTGCATTTAAACTTCTACTGTTAAAGTGAATAATAGAGACTCCCAGATTAGTGATGGAGCTAGAAAGGAAAGGTCAATGCAGTGGTTCATTAGCGTGCCATTGGAATGGAACAACATGACTTCAGACTTCTTCTCGTTGAAACTTAAGAAGTTTAAAACCATCCAATCCCGGATGTCAGCCAGGCAGTCAAGAAGAGGCTGAATAGAGCGTGTGCCTCTGTGCCTCAGGGGGAAGTAAATTTGACAGTCATCGGCGTAGAAATGAAAGGGTATGTTGTGATTGTGGAAAATAGCAGGGGTCCGTGCATGCTTTGGGTTTTTCCGGGTACTCCGGTTTCCTCCCACAGACCAAAAACATGCATATTAGGCTGACTGGTAACTCTAAAAATTGTCCCTAGGTGTGAGCGAGAGAGAGAGTGAATGGTTGTTTGTCTCTATGTGTCCCTGTGATGGACTGGAGACCTGCCCAGGGTGTACCCTGCCCCTCTCACAGTGATTGCTGGACATGGGCACCTGCGACCCCCCGTGACCCAAAATGGAGGAAGCGGGTAAGGATAATGGATGGATGGATTGATGGATGTATTCCTCTTCTTCTGTTGTCTGTTCCCTCTTCAGAGTCACCACAATGAGTCATCCTCCTCCATCTCTGTCTTCTGCATCCTCTGTCCTCACTCCAACTACCTCCATGTCCTCTCTAACTGCATCCATATATCTCATCTTTGTCTTTTTCCTGGCAGCTGCATTTCTAACATCCTTCTGCCAATATACCCACTGTCCTTCCTCTGGACATGTCCAAACCATCTCAGTCTGGCCTCTCTAACTTTATCTCCCAGTTGTTCAACCTGTGTTGTACCTCTGATGATCTCATGCCTAATCTTATACATCCTTGTCACTCCTAAGGAGAACGTCAACATTTTCATTTCAGCCACTTCCAGTTCTGTCTCCTGTCCATGTCTCTGTCTCCAGCCCATACAACATAGCTGGTCTCACCACAGTTTGTAAACTTTTCCTTGACCTTTGCTGACACCCTCGTCGCAAATCACTCCTGAATCTTTTCTCCATCCACTCCATACTGCCTGGACTCTCTTCTTTACCTCTTTACCACACTCCCCATTTTCCTGGACAGTGGACCCCAAGTATCAGCATCCTTAAAGCAAAAATGGCATCTGTGGTGCTCTTTCTTATACCTATCTTCATAATTAATTATTTATTTGTGAGACATCTGACTGAACACTCAGCCCTCTACATCTCTACATCATTGGCTACCTCAATCCAAGGAATTGGATTGTGGAATGGTCTAGAGAGTGATGTTAAAAATGCCAAGTCAATGTGTACATTTAAGAAAAAGATCAAAGCTGAATTGTTAAAAAATATATATATGAAGTAGCTTAGTGTGTTTTTGTATTAGAATTAGAAAAATTAGAAAGAGTTATTCATTTTGTTCTGTTACTTGAAAATTATTATGATTGAACTAATTGTTTGAAAAAAGGGGCAGATATAATAAGATTTTTTTTCTTTCTGCTGCCTTTCATTTTAAATCTCCTGTATTTTTTATATAGTTATGAAACTGTTTTGTATTTTTAAAATGAATAAACTTTATACCATACATCTGTTCTATCTATCTATCTATCTATCTATCTATCTATCTATCTATCTATCT
>NC_056499.1:53230211-53254780 GCF_014905685.2 Nematolebias whitei | reverse complement strand
ATCTATCTATCTATCTATCTATCTATCTATCTATCTATCTATCTATCCATCTATCCATCCATCTATCTATCCATCTATCCATCCATCTATCTATCTATCTATCCATCTACAGACAGTTAGGCCAGAAACAAACATTTAGTCCAGACGGGTTTAGACCAGATTTTGGGTTACTTTGGATTATAACAGGTAGAAGGGTTTTGACCTGAATGACTGGAATCAATTAAAAACAAAATAAACAAACAAACAAACAAAAAAACTAATTTTAACACACCTTGAAAGAACATGAAATTCATCCTGCTTATTTTTTTTCATAAATATTCTTCATTGTTTCTGTGGCATTTAAAGTAAAATACCAAGAAGATAAATTTTTGTCTTCTTCCTACATTTCTGTGAATTTAACACTTAGTGAGGTTTAATTTGATAAACAAACAGAAATGCTGTGAGTCAGAGATGAATCAGCTGGATCAGACAATTTAACCTCAGGGATGACTTGTAAACTCCTCAGAGCTCATAATCCCTGCAGAGGAGGAGGAAGAGGAGTGGAGACCTGCCCCTCCTCATCCTCACTGAGACCGAGGAGGAGGAAAGGGAGCCGAGACCTGCCCCTCCTCATCCTCACTGAGACCGAGGAGGAAGAGGAGCATTCAGGAGCAGTTTGACAACTCTATCAGGTTACTCATGATCCTGACTGGAGCTGATTAGTTGAGTCATTAACTTCCTGCCTGCATTAGGAAGCACAGACACACACCTGGAACATGACAGCAGAAGTTGCCATGGTTACAACTTAAAACATTGCCGTCAACACTTTAACCTCAGCTGAAGAGTCAAAATAAACATTTAAGAAACACAGAATGTTTTGTATGTACGTATATATGTATTAAAACAATAAAACAAAAACATTTCACCTGTTTGAACTGTTGTGAGAAGGACAGATGTTGAGAACTTGATCAAAACTTTTAACAGCTCTGGCATGTTCCCATTAATTCAACAAACACTTTGATTGTTTTATTCCCATTTCGTTGGATCCAAAGGAACATATTAAAGGACCCTGTTAGTAAAATAAGAATAAATGTAAAACATGACTTCATTATGAAAGGTTGCTCATTAAATAAAATAATATTAATAATAATAATAATAATAATATATTAAAATAATAATACATTAATAAAATAACTTAAATAAATAATAACATAAAATAAAATATTAATAAGTTAATAAAATAACATAAATAATAATAAATAAAATAATAATAATAATAAAATCCATCCATCCATCCATTTTCTTTACCCGTTTATTCCATTTTGGGTCACGGGGGTCGCTGGTGCCCATGTCCAGCAATCACTGTGCGAGGGGCGGGGTACACCCTGGACGGGTCGCAAGTCCATCACAGGGCCACATAAGAGACAAACGAGACAAACAACCATTCACTCTCTCACTCACACCTAGGGACAATTTAGAGTTACCAATCAGCCTAACATGCATGTTTTTGGTCTGTGGGAGGAAACCGGAGCACCTGGAGAAAACCCACGGATGCACGGAGAGAACATGCAAACTCCACCCAGAAAGGCCCCTGGACCGGGGTTTCAACCAAGGACCTGCTCGCTGAGAGGCAGCAGCTCTACCAGTTGTGCCACCGTGCTGCCCTAAATAAAATACTAATAAGTTAATAAAATAATAATAAAATAAAGACTAGAACACCTGAATATGTTTCCTGCTGCTGCTCACTGTCCTAACCTCAGATCAGTCAGGCTGAATGTGTCACTTTGAAAGACAGTTTCAAAATAAATTATGGGATGGAAATGTCTCCTTTCATAAAGGGATCTAAAAAAGTTCAATCTGGTCCTCTGGACATTCAAAAAAAAAAAAAAAAAAGCAAAACAACACAAAAAAAAAATCTAAAAACGTTCCGTCTCTCATCTGAAAGACTTCCTCAGTCTGAGGAGCCGTATTCAGCTCAGTCTTATAAATAGCACCTTCTCAGAGTGGATCAACCAGTTTGCTACTGACAAACATAACCAGCTGCTCACATGATCAAGAAGAACCATCGGCCTAACAATGGATCATTAGCACACTGATGGCTGTTTACTATTCACAGAGGGTTGAGTGATACTAGCAATAACAGCATTGTAAGAGGGGGACAGTTGAACACATAGACCTCCACCCCTGTTTAATTATGGACAATTTCTTTTCACAAAGATGGCCTCCTTTACTCCTCTCTCAAACCAACAGCATTGTAAGATTGTCTCTTACAATGCTGTTAATGCTAGTATCACTCAGCCTTCTGTGAATAGTAAACAGCCATCAGTGTGCTAATGATCCATTGTTAGGCTGATGGTCCTTCTTGAGCATGTGATCAGCTGGTTTTGGTTGTCAGCAGCAAAACTGGTTGATCCACTCTGAGAAGGTGCTATTTAAGAGACTGAGCTGAATACAGCACCTCAGACTGAGGAAGTCTTTCAGATGAAAGACGAAACGTTTCTACATTTTTTTTGTTGTTTTGCTTTGTTTTGGGGGTTTTTTTATGTCCAGAGGACCAGATTTAACTTTTTTAGATTTTTCTACCTGGATTATTGAGCATGCATCAGGATATGTTCATAAAGGGGCTTTAGCGATTCCTTGAGGAGATGATAAAGGAAGCCATAAAACTCCATCTGAAAGGTGTTTCCAGGTTTGTTTAATTCCATTTGGCTCAAAATAGAAGAATAAAACTCCAGCTCTTTGAAAAATATTTACTGGAGGCCACGCCCAGGAATGGGCGGAGCTTACAGCATCAGGTAGGTCAGCTCCACCTCTGAAATAATCTGAAAGGAGAAGCTGTTCGCCTGTTGGCCAACACTCAACCATCTCTTTCCTCCACCTCCACCCAGAGGAAGAAGCTACGAGCACTGAAGGCCTTTCCCAACGAGCAACGGCTAACTGCCACCAGGACACACATAGAGGTGGAGTATTTATAACCTGCAGCCGGACAGAGACTCTAACCTGGCGAAGACAGGAGTGAAGCGTGTTGTTCCGAGCAGCAGGCAGATGGGCTCAGAGATTAGATCAGATTTCAGATCGGAGCCGCCGCTCTTATTTAAGTTGTGGTGAGCTATGGTGGTGTAACAGCCAGACCTGCTGCAGGCAGGAGGTGGTGGAGGCTGATAGGAGCCGAGCATGCTGGGAAGCACAGACACCTCACAGGCCTTCCCTGTCCTCCCCCATCCACCCCTGCAGCGTGGACAGCCACAGGAAGCATGTGGGCCCTGCAGGAGCTGAACAACAGCACAACACACTTCCTCTTTCTAATACAAACACACGGTTACATAAGCAACGCTTCAGAAGGCGCTCTGCTTGTCTTTGAGCTCTTCAGTTCCACGGCAGAGTGCGTGCACGCTGCAAGCTGCATCAGCTCAAACACTGGAGGAGCTGGAGTCCAAGCACCGCTGCAGCCATCAACAAACTGACAGTCCTGAGGGATGACGACTGAACGATCTGCTCACACAACTGAAGACAAACTGCAGGACGCATGACGTGCACATGCTTCTGCAACATTAAAGCCACAAACGGGAAAAAAAGTTCCGCCTTAACTAAAAATACAATTTCACATTTTTCACATTTATTCTATATTTTTGACCAGTTTGTTCAACAGCTGCATTCGGGCCTAACAAATCTGACCTGACCCCAGCCCGTAGCCATTTTTTTCCGAACCCGACCTGACCCGATCAAATTAACTGTAATTACAGGCCCGAACCCGAAAAAACAAAAACATTTTTTTTATTAAGCTTTTACTGCTTTTGTAAGCTAATCAGTTTGACATAATATTTTAAAAACATATTTCAAAGAAAGGAAGATATAAGATTTTTTGATTTCCAAATGGATATTATCATACAAAACAAACAGCTTAAAAAATCAACTCTAAAGATAGGCTATTATACAGAAGAACAAAAATATTTTTAGAGCAAAATTATTTGGAAAAATATAGAGCAAGGCTATTTTCATTGAACGCGCTGCTCGCTTTGGCTTTTGAAGATGCTGCTACTTCCTTCATCACAGATGACAGCAGATGCAGAGACGTGTGCGGCCGGTGATTAACAAATCCATCTGAAGCTTAACTGGACATTTTTTAACCTCTTTCATCTGGGCGGTCAGCGGATGCACGTGGCCGGTGATCAGGTTGTCCATCTGAACTTAACATGACTTTTTTTTTTACGTCTTTCAACTGGCTGGTCAGACCCGCCTCCTCCTCAACAAGTAGATTAACACAATTTTATATCATGCATTCTTATGTAGTTTTCTTTGTGCTGTATGGTTTGTAAAACCGCACCATAGAAGCCCAACCCTTTGTGCACAATTATTGCGCAATGCGCCAGCAGAAGCTCTACTCTCTTCACAGTCTAATTAACTGCTGCACTCTATTTTCTTTCAACCTGTCAACATATAAACTTACTGCCTCCTCCTCTACAAGTAGATTAACACAGTTTTATATTGTGCATGTTTATTTAGTTTTATTTGTGCTGTATGATTCATAAAACTTCAAAGCTCGAGACCTGCCCGGCCTGCACATTAAGCACGTTATTATGGCCCAGCCTGGCCTGAATTAGGATCGGGCCGGGCTGGGCTGGGCTTCAGGCTCAGGTTAGCTCTAGGCGGGGGGCGCTGCTGAGCACCGACTATGTAGGACGTGTTTTGCTGGAGCTCCGATGGGATTTGTGTTTAAATGAACATTTTTGCACCTCCTTACACACTTTTTTGGAACAGACTGGACCATTATTGAAGGAAAATATATATCCGATGAGCAACTTGTAAGTACTGGAGTTAAACATGGGGAAAAACGACAGGGCTACCCGCAACAAGGCTGACCACGAGGCCCCGGCTGAACCAGATGCTAATAGCATACTGCTAGCCAAGATGCAGGAGATGCTTAATGACTCACGCACTGACCTCATCAACAGGTTTGAGAACATTGTTTTGAATGTCGTTAAGAGGGAGATCTCAGCTGCTGTGACGTGTGATGCTTTCAAGATGGCGCCCATGGAGTAGGAGGTGTTGACTGATGCTCCCGCTAGCTAACTAGCTAACTTTGCCAACTTTACAAAACTGACTCCAACTGTGTATGTATATGTCTATATAGATAATACATGTGTATATATATATATACAGAACAGGTGGAAGAAGGAAGTCTCTGAACCGTGGAATGCTGAGCCACGAGTTTAGCTAATGTTTGGCTAACGAGCTAGTAAGAGAGATACTTCGGCTAGTGAGGCCTGCGGAGACCCGGTCTGCCGCCGTTTGAACCTGCGAGCCGTTGAACTGAGCTGTTTACGGAGGAGACCCGGTCCGCCGCTGTTGGACCTGCGAGCCGCTGAACCGGGCTGTTTACGGAAGAGACCCGGTCCGCCGCTGTTGGACCTGCGAGCCGCTGGAACCGAGTGGTCTGCGGCGGAGACCCGGTCCGCCGCTGTTGGACCTGCGAGCCGCTGAACCGAGTTGTTTACGTCGGTGACCCAGTCCGCCGCTGTTGGACCTGCGAGCCGCTGAACCGAGCTGTTTACGGAGGAGACCTGGTCCGCCGCTGTTGGACCTGTGAGCCGCTGAACCGAGCTGTTTACGGAGGAGACCCGGTCCGCCGATGTTGGACCTGCGAGCCGCGGAAACCGAGGAAACTAAACTACAGCTGTGGGATTTAGGAGCTGTTACAACCGGGACCTAGTCTGTCACCATTGGGGCTGCGAACTGCTGGACCGAGTGAATCGTGGGACCGCATGGGACCTGGAAGTTGTTGCCGCTAGTCCTCGGCTAGACCTGGCTAGGCCTCGGCTAACAACATAAGCTAACATCATAAGCCTGTGAACCTCGTGGCTAACAACAATAGCCTGTGAACCTCGTGGCTGGATCCTGTGCTTCTGAGAGTTGAGACCAATAAGCCAGAAGTATCGTGAGTAATGCCGAGCAAACACAGAGATAAGAGACAAGTGTCAGAAAATAATTCTGAAGATATGGAGGAAGTTAAAAAATCTTTGAACTATTTGAGTGCTGAACTGACTAAAGTATCAGCTAAATGTGATTTACTAACAGGACTGTTTGAAGAAGTGAGAAATTTGAAAGAACTGATGACTAATAAAGACAGAAAAATAGCTGAACTGGAACAAAAAGTAGAAGACTTGGAACAATACACAAGACTAGACAACTTGGTGATCACTGGACTGGAAGTTAAGAACCGAACTTATGCAAGAGTTGTTGCTGGTACTAACACAGCAGAAGATGCACCACAGGAAGAACTACAGACTCTGGAGGAGCAAGTAGTGAATTTTTTACAAATCAAAAACATTGACATCGAACATGAGGACATTTCAATCTGTCACACACTACCCAACAAATCAGATAAAGCCAAACCATCCATAGTCATCAAGTTCATTAGCAGGAAATCAAGAAACCATGTGATAATGCAAGCAAAAAAACTGAAGGGAACAAATGTTTACATAAATGAACATCTAACTAAAAAAAATGGAAATATTGCACGTGAGGCAAGGTTGTTAAAAAAACAGAAAAAAATAGCATCAACTTGGACAAGAAATGGAAACATCTGGATCAAACTACAGGAAGGATCTCAGGCTAAGATAATAAAAGACCTGAAGGATCTGGAAAAACTAAAATGAGTTCAGGAGATGACAGATAATAAATCATCGACATAACTTCACAAACAAGAAATTAACAAGATATAAAACAAACAAATACATTAAAACATGACAACATACGAAGATTTAGAGTTTAAAATATACAATGTTGAAGATGCGATTGATACAAATTTTTTCCCTGAAATAAAAGACTGTGAATATTACAATGAAGAACAGTTTAATGACATTAATATAACAAATGGAGGTCTCTCTATTATTCACTTTAATAGTAGAAGTATAAA
The DNA here is from genome assembly GCF_014905685.2 of Nematolebias whitei. Classification (NCBI taxonomy): domain Eukaryota; kingdom Metazoa; phylum Chordata; class Actinopteri; order Cyprinodontiformes; family Rivulidae; genus Nematolebias; species Nematolebias whitei. The sequence goes on along the minus strand of NC_056499.1, from coordinate 53,247,885 downwards.
TGCAAATATATCCAAAATAACAGATTATTTAAAACAGCTAAACAGAAACTTTACAATAATAGCACTGTCGGAGACGTGGCTCAACGATGAAAACACAACTAATGTTCACATGGAAGGGTATGAATTATATCATGTGAACAGAAGCAATAAAAGAGGTGGTGGAGTGGCTCTATTTGTTAAAAATGAAATAAAATGGAAATTAATTAATGAAATGTCAATAATTGTTGATAACATCATGGAAATAATAACAATAGAAATAATAAACAAGAATGATAAAAACATATTGATAAGTTGTGTATATCGATCTACAGGATCAAATATAGAAATATTCACCGATAAAATCGTACAACTATTGGACAAGAGTTTTAATAAAAGCATTTTTTTCTGTGGAGATTTTAATATTGACCTGGGAAATAAAACAGATTCAAATAACATCAGTACATTTACAAATTCATTGTATAGTTTAAATCTTTATCCGTTAATATCAAAACCAACAAGAATTACAACTCATAGTGCTACAATAATCGATAATATTTTCACAAATGTAACAAATGGGGATGTGATGGGAGGTATTTTAATGAGTGATTTGAGTGATCACTTACCAGTTTTCATGATTTATAAAAATGATCAAAGCATTACAAAAGAAATTACAACTAAGGAAAAAACAATAAACACATCAACAAAAGCAATGGACAAATTAAAAGATGATTTACATAAACAAAGCTGGAAAGACGTGTATGTTGATGATGTGAACAGATCATATGATGAGTTTATGAATATTTTGGGAGCTCTGTATGAAAAGAATTGTGTGCAAAATAATTGTACAAAGAGAAATGTTGTTGATCAACCATGGATGACGAAAGGGTTGAGAAATGCTTGTAAAAAAAAGAATTATTTGTATACATGTTTCTTGAAATTGAGAACACAAGAGGCTGAAGAGAAATATAAGAAGTATAAAAATAAATTAGTAGCGATTATAAGGAAACACAAGAAGGAATATTATAGTGATTTATTAAATAAAAGCAATGGTGATATGAAAGCTACATGGCGAGTAATAAATAGTGTTCTGAAAAGTCATAAAGCAAAAACAGGTATTTCACAATATTTTTTGAAGGATGATGATGAAATCCATGATGAAAATGAAATTGTAAATGGATTTAATCATCATTTTGTGAACGTTGGATCAAGCCTTGCAGCTAAAATACCAAAAGTAGACAATAATGTGAACCATTCAGTTATAAGTTGTGACAACAGTATTTTTCTTAATGGAACTGACAAAGAAGAAATAATGAATGTAGTAAAAAATCTTACAGATAAGAGATCAAAAGACTGGGTGGACATGGATATGATGTTTGTAAAGGACATAATGAGTTATGTTATCGAGCCGTTTACATATATTTGTAATTTATCATTTTCAAAAGGAATATTTCCAGACAATATGAAAGTAGCTAAGGTAGTTCCTCTCTTTAAAAATGGTGATAAATGTGTGTTCAATAATTATAGACCAATATCCTTATTACCACAATTCTCAAAAATTCTAGAAAAACTGTTTGTGACCAGATTAGATAAATTTATTACTAAACAAAACATTCTAAGTAGCAGTCAGTATGGGTTTAGAGCAAAAAACTCTACATCAATGGCTCTCATGGAAATAATAGAACAAATAACTACTGCTGTCGATCAAAAACAGTATTGTGTTAGTATTTTTGTTGATTTAAAAAAAGCATTCGATACTATTGACCACACTATTCTCCTTGAAAAATTAAATAAATATGGTATAAGAGGACAAGCATTACACTGGGTATCTAGCTATTTAAAAGATAGGAAGCAGTTTGTACAAATAAATGGTGTAAGATCTGACCTGTGCAATATCACTTGTGGAGTTCCTCAAGGCTCTGTACTTGGACCAAAGTTATTTATTTTATATGTGAATGACTTAGTGAATGTATCAGGACTCCTCAAATGTGTCCTTTTTGCAGATGACACCACATTTTTTTGTTTGGGTAAAGATGTAAAACGGATGTTGGAATTGATGAAGACAGAATTTGATAAAATACAAACTTGGTTTAAAATTAATAAATTATCATTAAATTTAGATAAAACTAAATACATGATATTTAGTAACAAAAAGAGAATTGTTGATGATCCATTTAAAATTGAGGGTGTTGAGATTTGTAGAGTTAATGAGATGAAATTTTTGGGTGTAATCATTGATGAACAGCTAACATGGAAAAATCACATCAATTCTGTAAGAACAAAAATATCTAAATCTATTGCAGTACTATACAAAGTCAGGGAATTATTAAATGATAAAGCTCTGTACATGTTGTATAACACAATCATTGTTCCACATTTAATCTATTGCATTGATGTTTGGGGGAAAGCGTGTAAAACATTTACAAAACCTATTTTTATTTTACAGAAAAGAGCTTTAAGAATTATCACCAGAAAGCATTACTGTCACCCATCAAGCACATTATTTTATCAACTGAAGTTATTGAAGTTCCATGATTTGGTAGATTATAGTATTTTATCAGTTATGTATAGGGCTCAAAATAACACATTACCATTAAATATCCAAAGGAATTTTATTAAAAGACAAAGTTGCTACAATCTTAAGGGAATAGAGATATTTGTCAAACCAAAATTCAGAACTAGTCTGAAGGGAAGGTCTACCTCAATCCAAGGAGTTGGATTGTGGAATGGTCTAGAGAGTGATGTGAAAAATGCCAAGTCAATGTGCACATTTAAGAAAAAAATCAAAACTGAATTGTTAAAAAAGTATATATGAAGTAGCTTAGTGTGTGTTTTGTATTAGAATTAGATAAATTAGAAAGTTATTCATTTTATACTGTTACTTGAAAATTATTATGTCTGAAATAATTGTTTGTAAAAAGGGGCAGATATAATAAGATTTTTTCTTCTTTCTGCTGCCTTTCATTTTAAATCTTTTGTATCTTTTTTTATATTGTTATGGAATTGTTTTGTACTTTTTTAAAATGAATAAACTATATACCATACCATACCATACCATACACCGTAGAAGCTAAAATTGTCTCGTTTGGGACTGCTATTCACAACTTGGAGCTGTCTGCTAACGATCAGAATGGGAGGCTAACTACCCTGGAGGCCTCGGTCAACTCGTTACATGTATTAGTGAACACGTTGTCCAAGAAATGTGAAGACTTGGAGGGTCGCTCCAGGCTAAACAACATCCGTCTTGTGGGGGTACCGGAGGGATACGAAGGTCAACAGCCAACGATGTTTGTATCAACGTTGCTTCAGGATCTGATCGGCCACGACGCTAAGCCTGCCCTTGACCGGGCTCATCGCACATTGCGGGCTAGGCCAGCGGAGGGCGACCCACCGCGCCCGCTTGTTGTCCGGGTCACCCTGTTTCAAGAACGGAACAAGATTCTACGGAGGGCTCGTGAGTCGTCTCCCTTACTCTATGAAGGAAAACGTATGTTCATTTTCCCCGATTACTCAACCTCAGTCGCTAAAAAGCGTGCATCGTTTACGAAAGTGAAGAAGGAACTCCATTCTTGCCCCGGAGTCAAGTTCGGGCTTCTTTTCCCCGCAATATTATGGATCACTCTTCCCAACAGGCAAATTCGCAAATTCAAGGATTCAGCCCTGGCTGAAGACTTTGTTGGGAAAAACCTTAAAAACGTGGTTGATCTGGCCACAGTTTAACTCGGGAGGTGCCGCTGCTCAGCGATGGGATAATATCTTGTTTGGGAACTGTAATACTCTGTACAACATAATTATTATTTAATACATTATTGTTCTCAACAGTGCCTTTTGAGAACTTTGTGAATACACTGTGGATATCATTCCTACTTTGGACATTTATTTTTACTGTATTTTTCTGGCTCTTGTTGCAACTCAGTGGACCTTGTGGGTCTGATTACACATTGGTTCTTCAGGTTTTATAAGATATTTCATGTTTCTACAAAACTTGCTGGTTTATAGGTGGTGCATTTTCTACATATCGTTATATTTATATCACATTCCCAGGAGAGTATGTCAGTAGCTAAGACTACTTTCTCTTTCTTAGTCTCTAGTAGGCTGGATGCTGTTATTTGTTTTTTTGATGGGGTTTCGCGCATCCCGTTTGGGGGGATGCTTCAGCGAATGGGTGGGTTTATGGAGGTTTTTGGTTTACAGGGGAGTGCGCGTTATTTTGCTCTTTTTGTCTGTTGGTCTGTGTATGTCTCTTTTTTTTTCAGGTGACCAGGGTGATTCTTGTTTACTTCTTTTTACTTTACTCTGACCTATGGCTGATCTTCACCTGACACCAGCTACAGCGGTAGGACAAGAGATCCGTTTCACCAGCTTTAACTGCAGGGGGCTCAACAATCCTGTAAAGCGTAGTAAGGTACTACATCATATGCGACGTTTGGGGACACATATAGCATTTCTTCAAGAGACACACCTTAAGAACGTGGACTACATGAAGCTGAGGCGCAGCTGGATTAGTCAATTTTATCATTCCTCTTTTAACACTAAATCTAGAGGAGTGGCCATTCTTATCAGTAAATCTGTCCCTTATGTGCACTCTCAAACCATTTCTGATTCTTGTGGTAGATACGTTTTTATCACTGGTACCATTTGCAATATCCCGGTAGCATTGGCCAATATATATGCTCCCAATTGTGATAACGAAAACTTTTTTAAACATGTTTTCCAATCACTTCCCGATCTGTCCACTTGTCACTTAATATTGGGAGGTGATTTTAATTGCTGGCTTGATCCTCAGCTGGATCGCTCGTCAACAAACATAACCATGCCGTCACGCTCATCCAAAATTATTAACTCTTTTATGTCCGAATTTAATGTTTACGATGCCTGGCGTTTTCTTCACCCCTCCCAGAAGGTTTTCTCTTTTTTTTTTCCCCAGTCCACCACACCTTTACGCGCATTGATTTTTTTTTTTTTTTTTGATTGATAACAGATTACTGTCCTCTCTAACTGGGTGCAAATATGATGCTATTGCTCTATCAGATCACGCCCCAGTTTCTATAAGTATTAGATTTGGCTCTCACCCCATTGAGCGGCCACCGTGGAGGCTTAGCACCCGTTTGCTATCAAATGAGAAATTTGTATCTTTTGTGGCACGACAAATAGATTTTTTATAGAAACTAATAAAGGACCCGATGTGTCGGCCTCTCTACTCTGGGAGACACTTAAGGCCTTCATCAGAGGGGAAATTATCTCCTATGTAAAGTATGAAAATAAGCTGCGAAGAGAGAAAATTAGCATTTTGACACGCCGTATTTCTCAAATTGACAACTTATATGCAATATCACCTTCTCCTACTTTGTACAAGGATCGCCTTGTGTTGCAAGCTGAGTTTGATGTGCTTATGACACAACAAACTACTGAGTTGTTACTTCAGTCTGGTGCCCAGTTTTATGAACATGGAGATAAGGCTGGCAAACTCCTGGCTCACCAAATTCGACGTGTGTCAGCCTCCCTCCACATCTCTCAGATCCAAACTTCCCAGGGTGTCACAACTAACCCAATGGAAATTAATTTGGCCTTCAAGGATTTTTATAGGGCATTATACTCCTCAGAATGTACTCCTTCTGTAACCGATTTTGACGACTTTTTTAATAATTTGGAAATTCCTACAATCGGTCAGGATGTAGCTGGCAATCTTGAGAGACCTATTGTCATCTCTGAACTCACTGAGGCAGTTAAGGCCCTGCAGGGGGGCAAATGCCCTGGCCCTGACGGGTACCCTTGTGAGTTTTATAGAATATTTTGGGACAAGCTTTCTCCACTACTTTTAGAGGTTTACAATGATTCTTTGGCCTCTGGGCGCCTACCTCAGACCCTTAATCAGGCAGTTATTACTTTACTTGCTAAAAAAGGCAAAGACCCTCAACTCTGCTCTTCCTATCGTCCGATAAGTTTACTTAATGTTGACTTTAAATTGATAGCAAAAACAATAGCACTGAGATTAGAAACAGTGCTTCCCAATGTGGTTGGAATAGATCAGACCGGTTTTGTACAAAATAGGAACTCTTTCTTCAACATAAGACAACTCTTTAATGTTATATACAGCCCACCCTCTGTCAGTACTCAAGAAGTTGTGATATCTTTGGACGCCGAGAAGGCCTTCGACAGAGTCGAGTGGCCATATTTATTCTACTCGATTAAGAAATTTGGCTTTGGGGAGAATTTTCTGTCTTGGATTAAGTTACTTTATTCTGAACCATATGCATCGATTAGGACAAACAATACTCAATCTGGCTATTTTCGTCTCAGTCGCTCTACGCGTCAAGGTTGCCCACTGAGTCCACTATTATTTGCTTTGGCAATTGAACCCCTCGCAATAGCGCTTAGAGGTAACACAAGCATTACAAGTATAAAGAGGGATGACATGGAAACCAAGGTCTCTTTATATGCTGATGATCTTCTTTTGTACATCTCTAATTTGGATATTTCTATTCCTGCTGTACTTGCCACACTTGGTGAATTTGGGCAGCTGTCAGGCTATAAATTAAACCTTAGCAAAAGGGAATTATTCCCAGTTAATATGTTAGCTAAGAGTTACCCACTGCATACTGTACATTACCATTTAAGGTCATAGACCAGAGCTTTACCTACTTAGGAATCCAGATTACATCCAAATACAAAGATCTTTTTAAAGCAAACTTTTCCCCTTTATTATTGCATATTAAGGAAGACTTTGATCGTTGGTCGGTGCTTGGTCTCTCGTTGGTTGCTCGGGTTAACTCGATCAAAATGAACATCCTGCCACATTTCTCCTACCTATTTCAATGCATCCCTATTTTTCTTTCACGGTCCTTTTTTAGCAAACTCGATAGTATAATTACCAAATTCCTCTGGAACGGGAAGGCTTCTCGTATACGCACTCAATTCTTACAAAGATCTAAAACACTTGTGGGTTTGGCCTTGCCAAATTTTAGATATTATTATTAGGCCTCAAATAGTAGACTTTTTCGATATTGGCTTGAGGCAGATAGCCCTTCTTCTCCAGCTTGGCTTGTTATGGAGGCCAACTCTGTAAAACCTGTGTCCTTGGCAGCCTTACTACATTCACCAATACAGTCTTCAACTAAACCGTATACTTCTAATAAAATAGTTGAGGCATCCTTAAGGCTGTGGAGGCAATTCAGACGCCATTTTGGCTTACAATCTTTTTCTATCTATGCTCCTATGGCCTCAAATCATACCTTTCCACCGTCTCTCACAGATGGTATCTTTCTGTCATGGCGGAGAATGGGAGTTTCAACGTTTCATGATATGTATATTGATAATACTTTTGCCTCGTTCCAACAAATCTCTGAGAAGTTTGATATCCCGTGCCATCAATTTTTTAGATACTTGCAAGTGCGCAGCTTTGTCCGCTCTACCTATTCAAATTTTCCTAACCTTCTCACGAATTCATCCTTAGATATTTTTCTAAAACCTCCTGTCAAATTGAAAGGGGCTATATCTTTTATCTACAATCAAATCACACTTCTACGCCCACAAACCCTGAATTCCCTTAGATCACTTTGGGAGGAAGACCTTGGACAGGCCATTTCAGAGGATCTTTGGACACAAATCCTGTCATTTGTGAATAAGTCCTCAATCTGCGCCAGACATAATCTAATTCAATGCAAACTTGTACATCGCACTTATTATACCAAAGCACGTCTGGCCAAGTTTTATACCAACGTTTCTCCTGCCTGCGATCGATGCCAGCATTCTCCAGATAATTTGATCCACACTATCTGGCTCTGCCCTCAGCTGTCTCAGTATTGGTCCAAAGTGTTTGCTATTTTATCCGACATTTTTGGCAAGAAACTGGAGCTTGACCCCTTGACTGCTTTGTTTGGAGTTGCACCTCCACAATCCACCCTGTCCTCCTTCCAGAAATCTTCCTTGGCTTTTTTTACATTTTTGGCGCGTAGAGTTATTATAATGAAATGTCTAAAAAAGTTAAATCTGGTCCTCTGGACATTCAAAAAAACAAAACAAACCAAAACAACAAAAAAATGTAGAAACGTTTCGTCTCTCATCCAAGAGACTTCCTCAGTCTGAGGTGCTGTATTCAGCTCAGTCTCTTAAATAGCACCTTCTCAGAGTGGATCAACCAGTTTTGCTGCCGACAACCAAAACCAGCTGATCACATGCTCAAGAAGGACCATCATCCTAACAATGGATCATTAGCACACTGATGGCTGTTTACTATTCACAGAGGGCTGAGTGATACTAGCAATCACAGCCTTGTAAGAGGGGGACAATTGAACACGTAGGCCTCCACCCCTGTTTAACGATGGACGATTTATTTTCACAAAGATGGCCTCCTTTACTCCTCTCTCAAACCATTGTTCCTCTCTATCCAGGATGTGCACATCTTCATCCCTGAAAGAGTGACCACTGGCCTGGAGATGAGTGTAGACTGCAGAGTCCTGGCCTGATGATGTTGATCTTCTGTGCTGGGCCATCCTTTTGGCCAGTGGCTGTTTTGTTTCCCCGATGTAAGACTGATCACAGCCCTCCTGACACTGAACAGCATACACAACATTACTCTGTTTGTGCCGGGGGACAGGATCTTTGGGATGAACCAGTCTTTGCCATGATGTATTTTGGGATTTAAAAGCCACTGGGACGTTATGTTTAGAAAATAAACGTCTCAGTTTCTCTGATACTCCCTCAACATATGGAATGACCACTGGTCTGGGTCTGGGTTCCTCCTTTTCACCTGTTGGCTGACTGGAGTCCTGTTTGGGTTTCTTCTCTGCTTTCAGAAAGGCCCAGTTAGGATATCCACATTGCTCTAGAGCCTGTCTTGTGTGGGATTTCTCCTTCTGCCTGGCTCCTGAGCTAGTGGGGACGCTGTCTGCTCTGTGATACAGAGTCCTGATGACTCCTAACTTGTGCTCCAAAGGGTGATGGGAGTCAAACTGCAAATACTGGTCTGTGTGGGTGGGTTTGCGGTACACCTCATTTTGCAAATGTCCTCTATCAGAGACTGAGACCTCACAGTCCAAGAAAGCCAACTTGCCATTTTTTTCATCTTCTTGTGTGAACTTGATGTATTTATCCACAGAGTTGATGTGGTCAGTAAAATGTTGTACTTCCTGAGATTTAATTTTAACCCAGGTGTCGTCAACCTACCTGAACCAATGACTTGGTGGTGTCCTTGAAAAGGACGTCAAGGCTCTCTTTTCTACCTCCTCCATGTACAGGTTGGCAACAATAGGAGAAACTGGAGACCCCATAGCACACCCATGTTTCTGCCTATAATATTGCTCCCCATATGTGAAGTAGGTTGACTGCAGGCACAGTTTCAAGAGTTGACACAGTTGTTCTGTGGAAAGCAGGGTCCTGCTGCTCAGAGTGGTGTCTGATTTTAATCTTAAACTGACCACCTCTACTGCATCATCAACAGGAATGCACGTAAAGAGTGATGTGACATCAAAAGAGACCATTGTTTCATCAGTCTCCATGATGACATCCCTCACCTTATCCACAAAGTCCATGGTGTTCTGTATGTGGTGTTCTGAGCTGCCAACTAAAGGGATGAGTACAGACGCCAGATATTTGGAAACATTGTAAGTGACAGAGTTAATCATGCTAACAATTGGTCTTAAAGGTACACCTTGTTTGTGGATTTTAGGTAAACCATACAGACTAGGTGTGGCCTCCCCTGGGTACAGTCTGTGGTACAGAAAACGGTCAATAGCCTTGTCCTGCTCCAAAGTTTTCAGGCAGTCTATCAATTTCTTCTTGTAACCACTTCCTGGATCTCTTTTCAGAGGTTCATAAGTGTTTAAGTCACTAAGGAGTGTCATAACTTTCTCATGATAATCTTTCTGGTTCAAAATCACTGTGCACCTTCCTTTGTCTGCTGGGAGAATGATGATGTTTTTGTCCTTGCTAAGAGTGGTGAGTGCGTCCCTCTCCTCTCTACTGATGTTGGAAGGTGGTGGTTTGGCATTGCTGAGGCAGGCTGAAACTTTGATTCTGAGCTGTTCTGCTTCAGCCTCTTCAATTTTGTTGTTGCGGATGGCTGACTCAGTAGCTGTGATCATCTCCACCAGAGGAATTCTACTTGGTTCAACCGCAAAGTTCAGTCCCCTGGCAAGAATCTCTGTCTCCGGCTGGGTAAGCTGTCTGTCAGATAAATTATTTGTAATTAAAATGTTTGTGTAGCACCGGGACCCTAAAGCACAAGGCTTGCAATGTACTTGGCAGTAAAAGCAATGATTCTGATGCTTTTTTTACATATCCAAAATTCACAGTTTTTCACAAAGTGTCTAAGAATATAACCCCTACAAATTAGGTCTAAAGTTTTTGCTATACCACACTAAACAAAAGTGTATTTTAAACTTCTTGACCAGTAAAGTGCGTCTTTTTATCAAATGTTCATTTTGAACATAACACACAAATAACATAAAATAAAAAGACTTTCCCACCCCTTCCCTCCCACACCAGATCAGTCACACATACATAAATTAAAATGCATTACATAGGCAATGACAATTTTTCCACATACAACATAAAAGACTCCCACATGTCCAAAAATCTTTTAACAGAACCCTTCAGGGTATATCTTGTTTTTTTTTCTAGATGAATGCCACATCTCTTCTCTTATCCAATGTACATATGCTGGGGGGTGTGGGTTCTTCCAATTGTACAAAACCAGCCTTCTGGCCAGAAGAGAGCCAAAAGCAATAACATCCTTCTCGTACCTGTTGAAGCCATATCCACAGGGACCACCTTGAACAGTGAGATGAATGGTGCTGGGTGTACAGTTTTTCCACATATTTCAGAGAAGTTGTCTAAAATTGGTTACCAAAAGGTCTGCAGTTTGGGGCAGGTCCAGAATGTATGCAGGAGTGTAGCTGGAGTTTGTTTACATTTATTACATGCGGGGTCCAGGTCAGCTTTGATCTTTTAGACAGCTTGTCTTAGGACCAGTGCAGCCAGTGCATCACCTTAAATTGAATTACAGCATGTCTCAGACAGATTGAGGATGAGTAAATATTCTTAATTATCTTTCTTCAGATTGAGTCTGATATGGATTCCTCCAGGTCCATTTCCCATTTCAGTTTAAGGGAGTCCAAACTGGTCTCATGGTATGAACTGAGCAGTGTATAGATCTTACTAAGGGCCCTTTTGGTATCAGACCTGCATTCCAAAATCCATCCACCATTCATCCACTATCTTTACCTGCTTCTTTCTTTTCAGGTCACGGGGGTCACTGGTGTCCATGTACAGCTATCACTGTGCGAGAGGCGGGGTACACCCATGACAGGTCGCAAGTCCATCACAGGGCCACATAGAAAACAAACAAGACAAACAACCATTCAATCTCTCACTCACACCTAGGGACTATTTAGAGTTACCAATCAGCCTAACATGCATGTTTTGGTCTGTGGGAAGAAACCGGAGTACCTGGAGAAAACCCACATATGCATGGAAAGAACACGCAAACTCCACCCAGAAAGGCCTCCGGACCGAGATTTGAACCAGAGCGACCTGCTCACTGAGAAGCAGCAGCTCTACCAGCTGTGACACCATGATGCCCATTCCAAAATCTTAATCACAAAATGTTTAGAGGGGTACAAAGGAAAACAATTAGACTTAGACCTCACAAAATGTCTCAGCTGCAAATATCTGATAAATTGTGACTTATGAATATTAAACTTCTGTACCAGCTGTTAAAAATAAGCAAATTTACCATCAAAATTATCAGGTTTTAAATGAGGTCAATGTGGGTAAACGCAGAACAGCAGCAGGCTCAGAAATGTTTATAAAAATATGTTTATTTAAACCAGGGAAGGATGGGGTCGGGATAGGTGGGAGCAGAGTCTTCAGCTCTGAAGGTGAGTTTCCAGGTTCCAGGTGTATTTACAGGTGCAGGTGTACAGGTGAATATTTACAGGTTTGTGGAGGAGGCAGACAGGCAGCGTGCAGATGGTCTCAGGTGAGTTGCTCTCAGATCTCAGGGGAGTGTTTCTCAGGAGGCTCAGGAAGTTCCACTCTGGAGGCAGGTAAATAAACAAACAAACATTAACAGGCACAGATAACCAAGACTAAGTTCAGGCTGAGCTGCTTTTACCAAACATAAGCGTTGCTTCAGCGAAGTCCTGATCCACAGTGAATCCTTATAAAGCCAGTGAGCAGAGGAGTCATCTGTAGCAGGTGAGTATGATTAGTGCTGCCAACCAATCAGGGGAAAAAAAACAGCAGCAGCAGCTGAAATGCCTCAAAAATAGAGATCACACAGTGAATGCACTCCCTTTAAGACCCATGTGTCAAAAGCTGTATCAGCTACTGAGGGAGTAAACATATGGTTATTTGACATAGGTAACAAAAGCAGTAATTCTGTAGAGTTAAATGCCCTCTTGAACTGATTCCAAATCTTAACCATCCAGATCACAATTGGATTAGAAATGTAGGTAGATACTGCCTGTTTAAAAAGCAGCCAAGAGCAGAATAATGCAAAAGGAGAGCTGGATCTTATTGAGGCTCTTTCCAATGCCACCCAAATGGGAGAAGGGGTATCCTTACCCAACCAGAATAGAGCTCTGATATTAGCTGCCCACTAATAGTGCATCAAGTTAGGAAGCGACATGCCTCCAAGCCTGCGGGGCAGATGTAAGACCCTCTTGGCAATCCGTGGATATTTTTTATTCCAAATAAACACTGATAGCTGGCTAGTCAGTTTGGTAAAGAATATTTAGTAAGGAAGATTGGCAGATTCTGAAACAGGTATAGAAATTTAGGTTGAATATTCATTTTTACATAGTTTATTCTAACTCCCAGAGTGTGAGGTGGGGATTGCCATCTAACAATATCCTGCTTAAGGTTGGCCATGAGAGGTAGATAATTAGTTTCATAGAGATTCTTATGATCTCAAATTACTCAGATGCCATGGTATAACATTTTTGTAAACTAATTTTAAAAGGTCCGGTGTCTAAGAGTTTCTTTTTTTACAGCGGTCACAGGCATCAGCTTGCTCTTTTAAAGATTATCCTTATAGTCAGGTATTTTCCCAAATTTTTGGAGCAAAGTAAATAATTCAGGAATGCTGGTAAGTGGGTCTGATGTACACAAAAGCATGTCATGTGCATATAAAGAAACTTTGTGCTCTGCACCTAATTGATTAACCCCCTCAATGATGGAGGTTTGCCGTAAAGCTACAGCTAGTGGTTCTATCGCTAATGCAAATAGAAGTGGTGAGAGCAGGCACCCCGGTCTCGTACCGTGTTGTAGTTCGAAATAACTAGATATGTTACAGTTAGTGTGGACTGCCACTATTAGGGAGGTAATATCAGCCTCACCCATGATGTGAATTTGGGACTAAATTTATATAACTTTAAAGTCTCGAAGAGATAACCCTATTGCGCCCGGTCAAATTCTTTCTCCGCGTCTAATGAAAGAATGACGTTGTCACAGAAACGTTCGGGTAGACTAGGATTGTACAGCACATCAAGCAGCTGTCTAACATTAAAGAAAGCCTGACAGTTTTTAACAAACCCCGTCTGGTCAGGTGAGGGACCTGCTCACTGAGAGGCAGCAGCTCTACCAGTTGCACCACTGTGCTGCCATTAACATTAATTATTTAAGTAAATTAATCCTGTCTAACTCTGAATGCTAAAAAACATCATAAATGCTGCTTTCCTTCCCTTCATTGATTACGGTGACATTATTTACATGAACGCTCCTACAAGAACCCTGCAGATGTTGGATGCTGTCTATCATGGTGCACTAAGATTCATAACTGGCTGTAACTATTCTACCCATCACTGCACCCTGTATTCCCTGGTTAACTGGTCATCGTTCATTTCATACAGACTCTCCCACTGATACATTTTCATCTTTAAATCACTTCTTGGTCTGTTGCCTTCATACAAAGTACATCTCCTCCAACATGTCTCTGTGTGAGTGCAGCTACAGCGTGCGCTCTCAGGACATTATTACCTGCAGTGTTCCCTCAGTGAGGGCTGAACTTGGCAAAAGGGTCTTCTCTTACTCTGCTCCTGTTTCCTGGAATATCATGCAAAAAGATCTGAAGCTCTTGACCTTGACCTCTCTAAGGGATTTTAAACATCTGTTAAGTTCATGGCAAAAACTAACACAGACGTTCCTGTTTATAGTTTTCTACATTGCTTTATAATGAAGTTGTTTTTGTTTCGTTTATATATCATTTCTTTAATTCACTTTTCATTTTATATGCTTTTTATATGACTGTCTATTGTTGTCTGTACCTCATCTGTGTTCTTTGTTTAAATCAGTTCTCTCTTGTAAATGAGTCCTCGAGGCTCAATGAGACTAATCTGTATAAATAAAGGTTGAATGAAAATTAGAAGGTGATCATGTTGATTGGGGGTGACTCCGTTTGTTAATGAGATGTAGATGTCCATCTAATGATTACCTTCTGAAAGTTTCATTAAAATCTGTCATCTTGTTCTTGAGATATTTTGCTGAATAACAAACAACTGAACACACACACAGGCAGAAACATCATCACCTTGGCAGCTGATGATAACAGAGGAGTGAAGGTTTTTCTTTTTGTTTGGAGGAGAAAGTTTCCAGACAGCAACGAGAGCTGCATCGTGTCTGTCTCCATGTCTTTGTTTGACAGAATGACCACGTTCTTCTGTGTTTGTCCGTCCGTCTCGTAAACACAAGCTTTTGTTTTCCTGCAGAGGAGGACATCCGTCCCCCTCCTGGAGTTTGGAGAAGTTATTTTCTGGTTTGTTTTGAAGGGACTGTAAATAGTTGGAGGTTTGTGGCGAGTGGAGCCGTCAGCTCCTCGTCAGGAGTGGAGAGGAGCCCCTCCTCAGAGGTCTTCATCTGCCCCTCCTCCTTTGTTCACATTAAATCATCGGGACTCCTCAGCTGTGTGTGAAGCAGCTGCAGTGACAAGAAGAGGCTGGAGATACAGGTTCCAAACCTGAATCTTCTATCCCACCACATCTGTGGTGTAGTAGTAGAGCAGCCAACTTGGGATTGGAAAGTCACAGGTTCAACTCCTCACCATGCCCATACATCCTTGAAGAAAACACATACTCCCTAACTCCTCCCTTGTGCATGCATGGCTGCTTGCTGCTCCACCTGGGCGTGTGTTGGGTGTGACGGGTCAAATGCAGAGGAAATATTTAGTTGTTGTACGGGAACATACTGTGATGACTAAATGGAGCTCTTTCACTTCATCTAATGATTGTGGAGACTGTGGGAGTCCAGTTAATCCAGACCCTTCATACTTAACGTGGTTCCAGTCTCATAGTCCAGTGTTGTGAGTCTCATTGTGAGTCTCAGGTTCCTGTTCTTAGCTGACAAGAGTGACACCTGCTGTGGTCTTCGGCTGCTGTAGACCAGATGCTTCAAGGTTGGACTTGAAAGTACAGAGTTGGTTCTGCAGACCTTGGTTAGAGCAAGTGGGTATTTATTTAATCTGCTCATTGAGGGATTCGGGAGTCGACTTATTAATTCATTCAACCTTTATTTATACATGGTAGTTCCCATTGAGCTTCGAGGACTCATTTACAAGAGAGGCCTGTTACATACAAAGTAGATAAGAAAACGAGAACACAAGAGGGTGGTGGAGGAGGAGGTAAAAAAAAAAAAATCATACCTCACACTATGTCCTGGCCGGGGCACAGTGTGAAAGTTGCAAAAAAAGACCTTGCAACATAAAGAGCAATATAAAATGACATCATAATACATTTATGCATGAGGAGTAAAACAAAGGCGGTGAGTTGTCCATGGGCACTGCCAGAAAGTTCCATAGTTTTGAGATGGTACAGTGTAATTCAGCGATAATGGGTCTCAGTGACTGAAACTCCCCTGGTCAGTTTAATTCAACCACAGCCGGTAGCTTCAAACACTCTCACTCCTCTCAGTGCATGTGATGCAACACGAGGAGATGGTGGTGGACAGGAGGTCCACCTGGGTGTGTTTCTTCTCCTGACTGGCATGCATGTGTGTCATTAACTTTGACCTGGAGCTTGGACATGCCACGGAGGATCATGTTGCTAACAGTATCACACTGCTAACAGGACCACGCTGCATAACAGGACGATGCTAGCAACAGGACCACACTGCTAGGGGGTCACGTGACGCAAATGTCGGCGTAACAGCTCGTAGTCTGCGCTCCCGCAGCTGAGTTTCTTTAATTCTCTCTTTTTTGGGATAGTGTAGTTATTGTGAGCCAAAGTATTAGTTTATAAACCAGCAGGATGCCTAGCACCCAGAGAAAGCTCAACTTTACGGTAAAATCCGCTAAACTAAGTGCGGATCAGCGTTCCCAGTGCAGCCAAGCTGACTTGGTGGAGTCACAGTCATTGCTGAGCCGGGTGGACGCTGACAGCTTGGTGGGAAGAATAACAGCTGAAGTGCTCAAAGGTGTGGAGGACTCATTTGACAGAAAGATCGACCCGGTGCTGAAAAAGCTTGAGGCTTGTTCATCTAAAATTACAAAGCTGGATAAAAGAGTTTCTGAAACCGAGGGCCGTATTTCTATCACTGAGGATGCTGCAGCGAATTATTCCACCCGGCTGTCGGAGGTCGAGGTGAAGCTGGAGGCGGCCCTGGACAAAATAGATGATTTGGAGAATAGGAGCCGACGGTGCAACATACGTGTCGTTGGGCTTCCAGAGGGCAGCGAAGGTACCAACCCGGTTGACTTCTTCAAGACCTGGCTCCCGGAGCTGTTACAGATTAGTTTCAAAGGAGGATCTGTCAAGCTGGACCGCTGCCATCGCGTTCTTGGACGATGTCCCGACCCGGACCAGTGACCCCGGGCAGTCATATTGAAACTCCACAACTTTCAGGATAAAGCTCGGATTATGCAGACGGCAAGGACTGCACAGTCCCTGGTCTACAAAGGCGCCCGGATCATGATATTCGAGGATTTTTCTGTGGCTGTTGTAAGGAAGCAACAGGAGTTCTACGAGGTGAAGCAACAGCTGAAGGAGAGAGGGTTCATGTTTGCAATGCTGTATCCTGCTGTGCTCAGGATCAAACATAACGGGCAGGAAAAATTCTTTAAACACCCCAAAGATGTGGCTGCCTTTTTGGATGGAGCCTGCAGCAGAGGGTCTTCCCACGGGTCTCCCAGATGACTGAGCGCGTCTCTCCAGGTCTGAATGGCTGAGAAGCGGTTTGATGGGTAATATATTATTTAAACTGTTCTGTTTATATCCTCTTATTAGGCTTAATATATCTTTTATTTTTTGTGCTAGACCCCAACATTTATGTTTGCTCACAAGCTTGTGTGGACTCTATAATGTTTTTTGTTGTTAGCTGCGGGCCAGCAGCTGAAGTGTGTTACACATTTAAATTTAACTTGATTTAAAGACGTTCAATATCTGGCCCTGCATTCGTCCCTATATTTGTGTGGGGAAGTTAGCTTTCACCCCATGATGGGTGTAACAGGCCATAGTCTGACCCCAATGTTTATTTGTTATGTTTATTTGTTCTTTGTAAATAGTTCTGTGTTAAGTTTCAGCAAAGCAGTGTTTTTATTTTTATTTTATTTTTATATTTTCCATGTTAGTCTGGTCTCAGGGAGTCTTAGTTTTTTTCCAGGTCTCTCGCCTTTATTTAAGCATGGAATCCTTCTTGATAAATGATGGCCACTGATTTGTCTTCATTAAAAATTTGTAGTTGGAATGTAGGGGGTATTCATAGTCCT